>NC_141693.1:1707856266-1708456266 GCF_964263255.1 Lissotriton vulgaris | reverse complement strand
CACTAGATGTATGCATGACGCCATCATGCCCATGTCTTTTCTCGCCGTCCTCCCGGTCAGTGCTCGCCCCTTCTGGTAGAGTCGCGTCTCCTTCAGCAGCGCTAGCGTTCTCTTCTCGCTGGGGAACACCTTGTTCTGTAAGGTGTTGATCTGTGCTCCCAGGAAGATTTTTACTTTTTCCAGTTTCATTGAGGATTTCCCCCAGTGGATGGAGAATCCTAGGCCCATCAGTGTGTCTGTCACTCTTTGTGCGTGCAGCTTGCACGTTCTGTATGAACTTGCTTTTACTAGCCAGTCGTCTAGGTAAGGGTATACGCGTATCCCCTCCCTTCTTAGGTTTGCTGCGACTGCTGCAAGGCACTTTGTGAAGACCCTTGGCGCCGATTTTAGTCCGAACGCCAGAGTTGTGAACTGGTAGTGGTCTTTGTTGATGATAAATCTGAGTAGATACTTGTGCCCCCTGTTCACTGGGATGTGCAGGTAGGCATCCTTGAGGTCTATGGTGACCATGAAGTCTCTGCCTTGTAATTGAGGAGGTACCTCCTGTAGGGACATCATCTTGAATTTTTGCGTTCTTATGTACTTGTTTAAGAACCTCAGGTCCAGGATGGGTCTCATTGTCTCGTCTACTTTTGGCCTTTGGTACCAGGAAGTAGGTTGAGTACACTCCCCTGTTCCTTTCTTTGTAAGGTACTGGTTCGATGTCCTGTTTTTGCAGTTCTTTTGCTTCCTCTTGAAGTAGTTCTAGCTCTTTCCTTGCTAACGCCCTTCTTTTCGTTTTTTTGTTTGGTGGTCTCCTTTCCAACTCTATGCAGTACCCAAACTGTATGATGTTGAGTACCCACTTGTCTGTGGTTATTTTCTTCCACTCCTGGAAGAAAAAGTTTATTCTTCCTCCCACCGGTGTTACATGTTCGCAGATGTTTAGCTCGTGTACCCCCTGGTTGTTGTATCTGTGCTCCACCCTGGGAGTTTTCGCATGGGTGGGCACCTGCCGCGTGACAAAGTCACTTAGAGGCGGGTTGTTGACCCCTCTTCTATTTTGTCCATGTCCATTCCCTCTCCCACAAAAGGACTGGCCTCTTTGTTGGTACTGCCAGGGTTGTTTTTGTTGCCCTTGCAATGTCTGGGTGTCGGTCTGGTGGGACTGCTGGAACGCCTGATGCGATGTTCCTGGCTGGTTTCCTCCCCTCCCATTAGGTCTTCGTGACGGGGTGCCCCTCTTTGTTCCTCTGAATTGCAAGGCCCACATGGATCTTGCAGTCTCGTTATCTTTCTTCAGTTGGGTGAGCGTCTCATCCACTGGAGCACCGAACAGTGTCTCTCCGTTGAACGGGGTTGTTCATGATGCTGTGTTGCACCTCCGGCTTGAAGCCTGAAATCCTGAGCCAGGCTGGCCTTCTTTCCGTGATGCCCATCATCATGAGTCTGCTGGACGTGTCAGCCCCGTCCAAGGCAGTTTTGAGGCAAGAATTTGCCACATTTTTCCTTCTTCCACAAGATGCGCAGCCCTTTGCAGGTGTTCTTCAGGGAGGTGTTTGAGTAACTGGCCCAGTTCGTCTAAGATCTGGTACTGGTGCCTGTTGAGCAGTGTGTTGGAATTTGCCGTGCGCCAGAGCATTGCGGCATTCTGTTCGATCTTTCTCCCAGTCAGGTCCTTCCTCCTGCTTTCCTTGTCTGGGGGTGGCCCTGAAGTTGTTGGCACATTAGCCCTCTTCCTTGCCGTAGCTGTAATGATGGAGTCCGCCGTGACTGAACCCTAAATGTAGGGCGGGTCCTTGGAGGAATGTTTGTACTTCTTCACCGTCCTGGGTGTGATGGCTTTGCAAGTTGCAGGCTCCTTGAAAGCCTCTCTCCCCTGTGCCTTGACGCTGTCGAGCATCGGCAGGTACTGGCTCCTAGTTTGTGTTGGGAGCAGTGTTTCTAGGAGGAAATCTGCCTTCTGCCTTTGCTCGTCGTGTTTTACCCCGAAGGCTGTTGCTGCGTTTTCGATGACTGTGTTGTAAACACCCCAATGTCATCAGGCGGCGAGGGTCTCGAAGGATACGTCTCCACGTTATCCTCCAGACTCTCGGTGTCTAGGTCTTGCCACTCTATGTCTGGTGTCTCCGAGGATGCAGAGCCCAGGATTGTCCTCTGGTTGTCATCCCCCTCCTCCTCGTAGTAGGAGGCTTCTTCTTCTGGATCTTCCAGCCCCTCCGGGCTTCCAGACTGTCCTTCGACGTCAAAGTCCTCTTCCTCGGTTATCTCGACAACCTGTGGTCTTGGTTTAGTCGGGATTAAGAAGTCCTTCATACTGGCGTCGAATTCTCTTTTGCGCTGCAGGATGTTCTCCATTTCGGCCTCAAGTCGTCTCTTTTTCTTTTCCATTTCGGCGGCGTGTTCGGCGTCAAATGGATCGGCCACTCTCTTCGGCGGATTGGTCGGCTTCGAGGTGACTTTCGGCGCCGAGCCGGGCTTCGGCACCGAGCTGGCTTTTGTGCCTTTTAACGGCGCCGAAGTGCTCTTCGGGTCCTTTTCTTACGGCGTCGAACGTTCCTTTTCGGGGACGTTTTTCAACGACTTTTGCTATTCTCCAGCTTTCGGCGCCTGGGAGTCACTCTCTGAGGGTCCGCTGGGCCTGTATGTAGCCGTGGACCCCAAAGCTTTTGGCGTCGGGGCTTTCGAGGACTTGCCCTCGTTTTTTCGAGAGTCTGGGTCAGACTGTCGAGTGTCCTTCGGGGCTTTAGGGGCCGTCGAGTCTCCTACCTTTTTAGGAGTCTTCTTATCAGTCTCTACGACCGTGTAGTCGCCGTCTTCTCCAGCGACGTTGTCCTCTTCGTCTGTTGAGAGCCCCAGGTCTCGAAGGGATGGTGGCTGGCCCTTGCCCTGCATGCTGGCATTGGCCGTCCTCTGCCTCGCTCTAACTCGAAGATATTCGGCGTGAAGGCGGAGCAGGCGTTGCAGTCCTTGCTCTCGTGGTCGACCGGTAGGCAGAGGTTGCAAACCGGGTGCTGGTCCTTCTGCGCGCACTTGTGGTGGCAGTTACGGCAGAATTTGAATGGTGTGTTGTCCATCTCCTGCGTTCAGGCGGCCCCCTGAGCGCGCATTCTCCGATGGAGGTCGAAGTTCTGGAAGTTCTCCTGTTCCTACGTCGTACCCTTCAATGGTGTAGTCTCTCGTCGTCTTTTCCAATCTTTTTTCGTCCAAAAAAGGCTTTTGGTGTCTT
Organism: Lissotriton vulgaris; assembly: GCF_964263255.1. Lineage (NCBI taxonomy): Eukaryota > Metazoa > Chordata > Amphibia > Caudata > Salamandridae > Lissotriton > Lissotriton vulgaris. Next base: position 1,708,453,058 of record NC_141693.1, on the reverse strand, counting down.
CTTTCTCCAAAAATGTCTGGAGCCCTTTTGGGAACGATCCAGACCCAACAGCGGAACAAAGAATCTGAAGATGGCACCCAAGGGTGGGAGCTTCCGCAGGAAGCGTGCCGACGTCACAGGAAGGACACCAAAAGGTGGGACCTCGACGCCCACCTGGGCTACGAAAAAAAAAAAAAAAAGAAGAAAAGACTACGATTCCGGACCCAACAGCTAGACCGCGGAATAATGCACAGCATAGTGAATCCAGAAAGATTCACGCTGCAAAACATAATTTATGATGGGCAGGGAGAGAAAAGAAAACCAGGACATTGTTCTATACAATTCACAGCTATAGGGCTGATGTTTCTGTGCAATTTATTTTATTTAGTGGCCTATTTAAACCTTTTGCAGAAAGCACATAAACACATATCAGTCTTGTGGTAGCTTATTTGAAAACAAGTGTTGTGCCTTCAATTAGCTTCATTACACAAAGGGCAGTGGTATTCTAGGCACCTTTTTAGATAACACAGCCTCTCACTGAAAGGTCAGGAAGCTAAGCTTACAGGAAATAACTGTACAATATCATAAGGAAAATGCTACTTACCATTATGCATCTGTTCTTGGCATGTAGAGCTGCAGAGCCGTACACTTATCAATAGATCGCCACCTGGTGTTGGACTCGGATGATTGCAGGTTGTTGTCTTCTTGGAAGAAATCTTTGTAGTCACAAGATAGGTGACTCCTCCCTTGGACAATACTGCGCATGGTCATCGACTCCATCCTCAGATTGTTTTTCGCCATGATGGGAAATGATGGAGTTAGTAGAAGTAAAGAGAAAGGATGTCCATGCGTGTGCATCTAAGTAAGATGAGTACTGGAACGGATACAAGTCTCGGGGAGGCGGCAGGGCGTGCACGACTCTGTAGCTCTACATGCCAAGAAGAGATGCATACTGGTAAGTAGCATTTTCAGTTCGAGGCATATGAGCTGCAGATTGTACACTTAGCATCGATTGTGCAGCAGTGTCTCCCCTAGCGGTGGTCGCTTGTATCCGCTGCAGCATACTGAAATAGTGTTCTAAGGACAGATTGGCCTACTGCAGCTTGTTGCTTGGCTTGCACATCAACACAATAGTGTTTATTGAAGGTGTGTATTGTAGACCATGTTGCTGCCTTGCATATGTCCTCTAGTGGTATATTTCCTAAGAAAGCCATAGAGGCTCCTAGTTTCCAAGTGGAGTGCGCTCTAGGAGGAACAGTTAGTGTACGTTTAGCTTTTTGATAGCATATTTGTATACACTTTACAATCCATCTGGCAATTCCTCCTTTAGAGATGGGATTGCCCTTGTGTGGGGGAGAGAAAGATACAAATAGTTGTTTTGTCTTTCTAAAGGATTTAGTCCTGTCTGTGTAGTATAACAGAGCTCTTCTAACATCCAAGGTGCGTAAAGCCCTTTCTGCAACAGAGTCCGGTTTTTGAAAAAACACTGGTAGCTCTACTGATTGGTTAAGGTGAAAAGGAATAATAACTTTTGGCAGGAATTTAGAATTGGGCCTAAGAACCACTTTGTTAGGATGTATCTGAAAAAATGGTTCTTGTATTGTGAATGCTTGTATTTCACCAACTCTTCTGAGAGAGGTGATGGCAACAAGGAAAGCAGTTTTCCATTTTAGGAATTGCAATTCACACTTGTGTAAAGGCTCGAAAGGGGGTCCCATAATTCTTGTAAGGACCACGTTTAGGTTCCATACTGGAGCAGGCGGTAACCTAGGTGGGATTATTCGTTTTAATCCTTCCATAAATGCTTTGATTGCAGGTACTCTAAAGAGAGATAGATGTTGCCTATTCTGTAAATAGGATGCAATTGCTGCCAGATGCAGGCATATGGAAGAATAAGCCAAATTGGACCTTTGTAGGTGTAGAAGGTAGCAAATAATATTTTGTATGGAAACATCCAGTGGATCAATGTGATTATTGTTACAATATATTGCAAATCTTTTCCACTTAGCGGCATAACATGCTCTGGTAGTGGGTCTCTTAGCTTCTTTAATTATGTTCATACAGTCTGGTGGTAGGTTTAAGTAACCAAACTCTAAGACTTCAGGAGCCAGATCGCCAAATTGAGTTGGCTTGGTTCTGGGTGTCTTATTTCTCCATGGTTCCAGTGAGCCGTAATTTTTGATGTGGAACCAGTAAGAGATCTAGTAGTGTGGTGAACCACGCCTGACGTGCCCATGTGGGAGCCACTAGAATTAGTTTGAGAGACTGTTGTCTGAGCTTGCGTACTAGTAGTGGAATGAGTGGGAGAGGCGGAAAAGCGTACGCAAATCTGCCTGACCAGTTCATCCATATCGCATTCCCCTCCGACCGTGGGAGTGGAAACCTGGCGGCGAAGGTTGGGCATTTTGCATTTTCGTGGGTGGCAAACAGATCTATCTGTGGATGCCCCCACATTTGGAAGAATGGTTGAAGAACTTGTGGGTGTATCTCCCATTTGTGAATCTGTTGTGACTGACGACTCATCAGATCTGCTATCTGATTGTGAATTCCTGGAAGGTGTTCTACTGTCAGGTGTATGTTTTGAGGAATGGCCCATCTCCAAATGTTCTGTGCAAGCTGGGACAGTTGCAGAGAGTGTCCCCCCCACCCCTGTTTTTGTATAAAATACATGGCTGTCATTTTGTCCGTCCGGATTAAGACAGTTTTGTTTCGTACTTGTACCTGAAACGTTTTGAGTGCTAGGAAAATTGCTAGCAGCTCTAGATGGTTGATATGGAACTGTCTTTGTTGGTTGTTCCATTGGCCTTGTGTGGTATAATGCAAGAGATGGGCTCCCCATCCTGTGAGGGATGCATCTGTCGTGAGCACTATCTGTGCAACAGGTTCTAGGAACGGCCGTCCCTTTGTCAAGTTTTGGGTGTTCCACCATTGCAGAGAGCGATATGTACGGCTGTCTATCAACACCAGGTCTGTGAGCTGACCTTGAGCCTGATTCCACTGCTGTGCTAGACATTCTTGTAATGGGCGCATTTGCAGTCTTGCGTGAGGAACTATGAAGATGCAAGACGCCATCATGCCTATCAGACTCATGAACACTCTGGCTTGGAGAGACTGCTGGTGTTGAAAAAGGGAGACTAAGGTCTGAATGCTCTGTATCCTGGCTTGACTGGGATACGCTAGAGCTGTAGATGTGTCTATGGTAGCTCCTAGATACTGATGAACGTGCAAAGGCTCTAGGTGTGACTTGGTGTAGTTTATTGTAAACCCTAAGTCGTGCAATGTCTGAATTGTGTGTTTTGTGTGTTGGACACACTGGTTGAACGATTTTGCTTTTATGAGCCAATCGTCGAGGTAAGGGAAGACATGTATCTGTTGTCTTCTGACATGTGCTGCTACTAATGCTAAGCACTTTGTAAACACTTGTGGGGCTGTTGTAACCCCGATTGGAAGGACTTTGAACTGATAGTGCTGTCCTTGTATGACAAACCTTAGATACTTCCTGTGCGCAGGATGTATAGGAACATGAAAATAGGCGTCCTTTAGGTCTAGTGTTGAAAGAAAGTCCCCCTGTTGTAGTAGTGGGAGTACTTGTGTTAAAGTGATCATGTGAAAATGATCTGAATGTATGTAATGGTTGAGGGGCCCGAGGTCGAGAATTGGTCTTAGTGTCCCATCCTTCTTGGGAATTAGGAAGTACAGGGAGTAAACTTCTGTTCCCCGTTCCTCTAAAGGAACTACTTGAATAGCATCTTTTTGTAGAAGTGCTATAACCTCCTGCTGAAGCAGAGTTATGAGTTCTGTGGATGTTGGACGCTGCCTGGGTGTTATGTTTGGGGGGGTTGCTGTGAGTTCTAGACAGTAGCCATGTTGGATAATTTGTCTTACCATCTGTCTGTTGTGATGGAATTCCAGACAGGTAGGAACTGTGATAATCTGCCCCCCACAGGAGTGGAATGCTGTAGGGGAGGCAGAGGGAAGTCACTGTTTGGGAGTGGAAGAGGAGCGGTTGTTATTACCTCTACCTCTTCCCTTATTATTGTTGCCTCTGTATCCTCCTCTAAAGTAGCCTTTGTAAGAGGAGGTCTGTGAGTGGGTCTTAAAAGATGATGTTGTATCTTTGCCGCTCTGCTTGGAGCCTCCTCTATAAAAGGAGCGGCGAAAAGAACTTCTAGTCTGTGTGGATTGTAATGCACTCATTTACTTAGCTGTGTCCGTGTCTTTCTTCATCTTTTCTAGTGTGTTGTCTACTTCTCGCCCGAACAACTGGTTCTGATTGAAGGGCTGGTTCAAGATGGTAGTCTGTACCTCTGGTTTCAAACCTGAAATGCGTAACCACACATGACGTCTGAGTAGAACACTAGTATTGACTGCTCTGATGCTGTGTCAGCTACATCTAGTGCACATTTAATTGAGGCATTGGATATTAATTTGCCTTCTGGTAAGAGCTCTGCTGCCTGATCTTTGTATTGATCTGGGAGGTGCTCCATTAGTTTTTCTAATTGGTCGTAGTGAGCCCTAACATAGTGTGAGACGAAGGCTTATGTGTTTGCAATGCGCCATATGTTTGTTGCCTGCGCAGAAATCCGTTTCTCTGACGCATCAATAACTTTAGATTCTTTGTCAGGAAGGGGCGTGTCACCAGAGGTCTGGGAATTGGCTCCTTTACGTGCATTAGACACTACCAAAGAGTCTAGTGGCAGATGTCCCTTACTATAGACTGGATCAGATGGTGCTGGTCTATACATTTTTTCTATTCTTGGATTTAACACCCTACATCGTACCGGAACTTTAAATATGTCTGGAGCATGTTTAATGACTCCTTTGATCATGGGTAGTATTTGCGTAGATCTTTGTGACTGCTCAAATGTGTCCAGTAAAAAATCCTCATCAATAGCATCAAAGTGCATTGGAACCCCATGGTAAAGGGCAGCCCTATTTAATAGATGATTAAACCCAATATTATCTTCTGGAGGGGAAGGTTTTGTTGGGTAGTACTGAGGATCAGGAATGTCTGGCACATTGTGTGGTTACAAAGCCGGGCAGGAGGCTCAAGGCGGGAGGCGGGAGGCGGTAGGCGCTATGCCCAATGTCAGGGCGGGGGGCGGGGGGCGGCGGGCGGGAGGCTCAAGGCACAAGGCTCAAGGCAGGAGGCAGGAGGCGGTATGGCCAATGTCGGGGCGGGAGGCATGCGGACTGGGCAATGTCGGGGGGGTGCACAGAGGCTTAAAATGCTGCCCCCAGCCCCCTTCTGCCCCGGCCAAGAAGACAACAACCTGCAATCATCAGAGCCCAACACCAGGTGGCGATCTATTGTTAAGTGTACGATCTGCAGCTCATATGCCTCGAACACAAGTCTTCAAAGATCACAGAATTGAAAAGTTGACACTAAGATACACCTCATTCCAGTGGCCAAATCCACTCAAGCTTTTGGGCTCAGGTGTACTTAGGTATGACAAGCTTAAATAAAAGGGATTAATGAAGCAGTCCTGAAGAGTAAGTTCCATGAAAAGAAAACAACGAAATAAAGTTCCACTATTGAACTTTTCGTACATTTGAAAGAGTGGTTGAAAGGAAAATCAATCAATCAATCAGAGTACTTGTAAAGCACGCTACTTACCCGTGAGGGTCTCAAGGCGCTGAGGGGAGGGGATGTTGCTACTGCTCGAAGAGCAAGGTCTTGAGGAGTCTTCTGAAGGAGAGTAGGTCTTGGGTCTGCGGTAGGTGGGTAGGGAAGGTCTTGGCGGCGAGATAGGAGAAGGATCTGCTGCCGGAATGTGTAGAAGCGGAGTCTGCTGTTCAGGTAGGCTGGTCCGGCGTTGTGGAGTGATTGGTGTGCGTGGATGAGGAGCTTGAAGGTGATCCTCTTGTCGACGGGGTGCCAGTGCAGGTCTCCCAGGTGGGGGGTGATGTGGCTGTGGCGGGGGACGTTGACGATCAGTCGGGCGGAGGCGTTTTGGATGCGTTGTAGTCGTCGTAGGTGTTTGGCTGGGATTCCTGCGTAGAGTGCGTTGCCGTAGTCCAGTCTGCTGCTGACGAGAGCCTGTGTCACCGTTCTTCTTGTTTCGGTCGGGATGCACTTGCAGATCCTGCGGAAGGTGTTGTAGCAGGAGGAGGAGACGGCGTTGACCTGCTTAGACATGGAGAGGGAGGAGTTGAGGATGAATCCTAGGTTGCGTGCATGGTCGGTGGGTGTCGGTGCTGTTCCCAGTGTGGTCGGCCACCAGGAGACCTCCCAGGCTGAGGGGGTGGGTCCGATGATGAGTACTTCCAACTTGTCCGAGTTCAGCTTCAGACGGCTGTTCCTCATCCAGTCGGCGACAGCCTTCATTCCCTTGTGGAGGTTGGTTTTGGCGGTGTGCGGGTCCTTGGTGAGGGAGAGGATGAGCTGGGTGTCAGCGTAGGAGATGATATTGAGGTCGTGTTGGCGGGCCACTTGTGCGAGGGGGGCCATGTAGATGTTGAACAGCGTCGGGCTGAGGGATGAGCCATGGGGGGACGCTGCAATGATGTCGGTGGCCTCGGATCGTAAGGGCGGGAGGCGGACGCTCTGGGTTCTGCCGGAGAGGAAGGACGTGGTCCAGTCAAGAGTCTTCTCTTGGATTTCGGATTCTAGAAGGTGTGTCTTTAGAGTGCGATGGCAGACTGTGTCGAAGGCGGCTGACAGGTCCAGGAGGATGAGGGCTGATGTTTCGCCGTTGTCTAGTTGGCACCTGATGTCGTCTGTGGAGCCGATGAGGGCTGTCTGAAACCGGACTGGGACGGGTCTAAGATGTTGTTGTCTTCCAGGTGGTGGGCCAGTTGCATGTTGGTGATTTTCTCGATGACCTTGGCCGGGAACGGGAGCAGGGAGACGGGCCGGAAGTTCTTGAGGTCCTTGGGGTCCGCCTTGGGCTTCTTGAGGAGGGCGTTGATTTCGGCGTGTTTCCAGCTTTCCGGGAATGTCACTGTTTCGAAGGAGATGTTGATGACCTTCCATATTTAGAGTGCGATGGCGGCGTCTGCTTTGTTGAATACGTGGTGTGGGCACGGGTCTGACGGAGATCCTGAGTGGATGGAGTTCATTACCGTGCGTGTCTCGTCTTCTTTGACGTTGGACCAGGAGGTCAGGCGGTTGGCGCTGGTGGTGTTCACAGGGGAGGTTGGGTCTGGCGTAGTCGGGCGGTCATGGTGTTGAAGCTGTCATGGATGTCAGCGATCTTGCGTTGGAAGAAGATGGCCAGTAAGTTGCACAGTTCTTGTGAGGGCGGTATGTCGTTGGAGAGTTCCTTAACGATGCTAAAAAGCTCTTTGCTGTCGTGTGCGTTGTTATCCAGGCGGTCTTTGAAGGAGGATCTCTTGGCTAATCTGATGAAGTGGTGATGTCTGCGGGTGGCGTCCTTGTGGGCTGCGTGGTTGTCCGGAGTGCGTTCGTGGAGCCATATGTTCTCCAGTTTCCGGCATGCGCGTTTGAAGGTCTGCAGCTCGTCAGTGAACCAGGTGGCTCTCTTGCTGGCGTGGTTGTTGGAGGGTTCCTTGAGTGGGGCAAGGATGTTGGCGCAGTAGTCGATCCACTGTCTGAGGTTGCGGGCTGCGGTGTCTGGGTTGGTGGGGCCGGTGGGTGGGTTTGGGTGAGGGTGTTGATCAGCTGGTCTTCGGTGACTTGCTCCAGCAGCGGCGAAGTAGCTGTTGGGTGCGGTGGTGCGTGGTTGGTTTATTGATGGTGAAATGGATGCAGCAGTGGTCGGTCCAGTGGAGTTCGGTGGTGTGGTCGAAGGTGACGTGGGTGCCTGTGGAGAAGACGGGGTTCAGCGTGTTGCCAGCGGCGTGGTTGGGTGCGGTGACGAGTTGGCCGAGGTTGTTGATCAGGGTGGCAGAGTTGGTGTTGTCGTTGTTCTCGAGGTGGAAATTCAGGTCCCCGAGGAGGATGTAGTCCGTGGAGGTTAGTGCATAAATGCTGGCGAGGTCGGCGATGGAGTCGGGGTCCGAGGGGTCTGTAGATGAGTGTTCCTCTGAGGGTGGTGTTGGGGGTCGATGTGGATCCGGAAGTGCAGGTGTTCGGCGGTGTCGTCTGTGTGGGTGGCAACCTTGAGGGTGGACTTTTAGACGATTGCTATTCCTATTGCGGAGTGGGTGTTAAGGAGTATGCAGCGGAGGTGGTTGGGTCCAGTCCTTGGAGGTTTGGTGGCTCTGTCGCAGATGAAGCTGCAGGTGTGGCAGGAGAAAGGTCGGTGATTTAGTTTCGGGGCGGCTAGGGAGCAGGTGTGGTTCCGGCAGGCGTTGAGTGCCTAGAGGGTGCTGGCATCTTAGCAGAGTCCATTGTTGTGGCGTTTGTAGGGTCCAGGGGTTCTGGCGTTGGGCGCGGTCCAGGTGCAGACGGGCTTGCCTTTGGCTCGCCGGCGGCGCGCCCGCTGCGCGGCCTCCATAAGAGGGGAATAGGGAGGGAGGTGCAGCTGGGAGCCGGGTGTCCAATGGGAAGCAGGGGGGCGGGGCCGCAGGGACACAGTGGCGGGAAGGAGCGGGAAACGGCGGGAAAACAGGGAGCAGGTACTAGGCAGCTGGCGGCCGTGTGGTGGTGTGGGGAGCGAACTGCCTGCGAGCAGGGTCAGAGGTCGCTTCTACGTCACTGCGCAGCCTCCTTAGGAGGGGGAGAGGGAGGAGCAGCTGAGAGGCGGGAGCGGGGTGTCCAATGGGGAGCAGGGGGGTGGGGCCGCAGGGACGCAGCGGCGGGAAACAGCGGGAAAGATGGCGGGCGGCAGGGAGCAGGTACGAGGCAGCTGGCGGCCGTGTGGTGGCATGGGGAGCGACCTGCCTGCGAGCAGGGTCAGAGGTCGCTCCTACGCTACTGAGCGGCCTCCTTAGCAAAGGGCATCAACAAAGGACCACAAACTAGGAGATTAACTCAAATGAAGCAGATGCTAGCGACCAGAAAGTGTAACTTGGGCTGAATTTGCCAAATAAGCTCTTCCTAGGCTACAGTAAGTCATTTTCATAACTTGTCCAGCGAAATTGTCATTTTAATCTACCAGTCAAGTGACTTTGTTGCATGGATCAAAATCTTGATCACATTTCTCCCGAACTCACTGAGTTCAGAGCCTTGTGCAGAAGTTTCTTGTTAAGAGGTAGAAAAAACAAGGGTCTGCTTAGGATAAATAGGAACTTGTGGTCACAGAGTGCATTATAAGGTACAATACTTCCTATCAAATTGAATGCAGAAAGCAATCAAACACGGAATAAAAAAAATATATTTTTTAAAATACTGAGTGAGAATTTACATGCTAAAAGCACACATTTTACTCAATAGGCAGAATTACTAAGTTTAAAAACAAATTCTATTTTAATAGTTAAGAGTGACTGGTGCTTGCACATGGCACACACTGTAGGTGAATATTTCCAGTGTACAAACGATAGCTTCCAACATTTCCAGTAAGATATTGCTCATGGGAAAGAGTCAACAGTGTTTTGACCTCTAGGTGATAATGGATCATTGTCAAAGGTGTGAAAGAGCCAGAGAGGGGTTGCACGCTCCAAAGATTATAGACTATAATTAGCTAACGCGAGAAAAACCAGGGAGATATCCATGATAAGCGAGGTATTCTCAATTCAAGAATTATAAGGATTATAAGGAGGTAGCCAGGAAGAGGAAGGGATATTCTCTAAAACAAGAAGCAATCCTGCTAATGCTTGTATGGGCTTTACTTTCTTTTCTTGTACCAGTCTCTTCCCTGGAGAATGGCCCTGTGTTCTTCCACTGCTTACTTTTCAAGTACTCATTTTTTTTTTGGTTAAGCACTCCATGGGAGTGTGTGTGCTTTCCAACTCTCTCCTTGGTGTACTTCTCTCGCGCCCACCCCTTCCTCCCAAGCAGGCTGTATTTTCTCTGTTACCCATGTGCTTCTCACCCTATATGATATGCCCACTCATGTGCGACTCCCCTCCCCCCAAGCTACACCATGCTCTCTATCGCATCTGTTTGCTTTTCTTCCCTACCCAAGTGCTCCATGTTGCTCTTTCTGTGTCAGCGGTTCTCTCCACTCATGCCACCTGTGTTGCTTCCTCTCTGTTGCATTTGCTGCCTCGTCCCCATAGGAAAAAAAAAAGGAATTTTTGTCTTTTTATTTGTTGAGCTAACCCGGATTGCCAAATAAAAGAAGACTGAAGTGGATTCCTCATAGGCTTGTTTTTCATATTTAGGCTCATCCCCATAGCAAATAAAAAGTCAAAAATTCACTTTTTTTTTGCTGAGTCCACCCGAATTTGCAAATAAAAGAAAACAGAAGCGGATTTATTTATTTATTTATTTTTGGCGATTTTTAGAGCGCGCAAATACCCGAGCGGGTCTCGGCGCTGTGACACAGAACTCTCCGTAGGAAAAGGAAACTAGGCATGGAATAGCCATGTTTTCAGATTTTTTCTGAACTTAAGCAGGGTAGGTGCACACTTAAGGTGGAGAGGGAGAGTGTTCCACAGTCTAGCTGTGGCAACGGTGAAACGTTTGTCTCCCCAGTTAGCCCTTCTTGTGCGGGGGACTGTTAGCAGATGGGCAGAAGATGAACGCAATGTTCTTTGCTGTTCGGGTGGGCGAAAGGCTTGTTTTAGAAATAGGGGGCCATGGTTATGAATGGCTTTGTACGCTATGCACAAGGCTTTAAATTTGATGCGGCTCCTTACCGGCAGCCAATGCAGCTGTTGGATGTAGGGGGAGACAGATGCAAATTTAGGAATGCGTAGCAGGGTCCTAGCTGCTGCATTCTGTACAGTCTGTAATTTATTGAGGACCTTTTGTTGTGCATTTAGGAGTAAGGCATTACAATAGTCGGTCTTGGAAAAGACTAGCGTGCTGACTAAAGTTTTGCCTGCGGAAGATGGTAGGTACGGGATGAGTTTTTTGATTTTTTTTAAGGTGTGGAAGGCAGATGAGACCACTGAGTTTGCGTGCTGCTGGAAGGACAGTTTTTTGTCGAAGATGACCCCCAAATTTCGTACCTTGACCACTGGTACTGGAGGTTGTCCCATTTGTTGGGGCCACCATTGAGGAGACCATGTTGGTTGTAGTCTCCCGAATGTCATCACTTCTGTTTTATCAGAATTTAGCTTGAGGCAATTTGATGACATCCAGGAGCTTATTGCTTCCATGCCAGATTGGAAGTTTGACGCTACCGTTTGGCCATCATCGAATACGGACAACACCAGTTGTGTGTCGTCTGCGTATGTAGTGAGAGAGATACCGTGGGACTTGATGACCCTCGCTAAGTCAGACACATATATATTGAACTCTGTCGGGCTTAGCGAGGATCCCTGTGGTACACCGCAAGGCAGGGAGAAGGTCTGGGAAGTGTATTGTCCCAGCTTCACCGTTTGTGGGCGGTTTGACAAGAATGAGGCCAGAAGCTCCTTAGCCTTGTCCCTTACTCCTATGGCCGCGACACGGTCGATCAGAGTGGCATGATCGACCGTGTCGAAGGCTGCGGACAGATCTAAAAGTATGAGGATTGCAGCTCCTCCATTGTCCATAATGGATCGAATCTCGTCCGCCGCCTTCAGGAGAGGTGTCTCTGTGCCGTGTCCCTGACGGAACCCGAACTGGGTGTCATCCAGTAAGTTGTTGTTGTGGATGTAAGTTGCCAGTTGCTGGTTCATGATCTTTTCAAAGATTTTGGCTGGAAAAGGAAGGCATGCAATAGGCCTTCAACTGGATGGGAGAGACGGGTCTAGACTGGGTTTTTTGAGTAGCGGTTTGATAATGGCTTCCTTCCATACTGAAGGGTAGGTGCCGGATGTGAACATTGCGTTGCAGATCGTAGTGAGTGACGGGGCAACAGCTTCTGGGATAAGGTTGAGAACAGCAGGAGGGCATGGATCAAATGGAGATCCAGATTTGGTTCGGGCGATGAGGGGTTGAACCGTATCTTTCGTGATATTTTCGAAGGCTGAGAAATTTGGAGTGTTATTTGTCGTAGGGTGCTCGGTAGGGGATAAGGAAGGGTCAGGTGCAAAGGTGGAGAAAATGGCTCTGACCTTATCTTCAAAAAATTTGGCCAGTGCATCTGAGAGGTCCTGTGATCCCTCTGAGGGGGGTGGAGGAGGATTGGACAGGTATGTTACTACCTGGAACAGTTTTCCTGATGAGTTTTTGGCCTGGTTGATTTGGTTGGTGTAGTAAGTGGTTTTCTCGGATGTGATCAGTTTTTTATAGTTGGAAAGGGCATTTTTATAGCTGATCTTGTCTGCGTTATTATAGTGTTGACGCCTCATAGGCTTGTTTTTCTTATTTAGCCATACTGCACAGCATCTGAGATGACTTACAGCTTGGCTAAAGACCACTGACAAAGCCAATGGGTGGTTTCTGCAAAGGTTTTTGAGGTAGCAGGTGAGTGGCGCTTGGGCAGGTAACAATGCAGGGTTATAAGGAAACGAAGAACAATTGCTTTTTGGTGCTACCAGGTCAGGAGAAGACCCAAGCCCCTGAATAAGGAATGAGCAAGGAGCTCATAGCCAGAAAAACATGTACAAATCCTGGGCACATGTATATATATTATTCAGTTGATACAGAACTAAAATTATAGTGAAGTCGACACCAGTGGTTTCATGAAGGTTGTTTTATACAAGGGCTCTCCCATTCTCCACCGGCGAGACGAGCAATGGCTAGACCCTGCACCACCAGGCGCCGCTCATACACAGACGCACCTGCCCGTTGTATTCCGCTATCTCAGACGGCCTCCTCCGTGGCTGCTCCTTGTACCCGTACACTGGGTTGGAATTATCACTGGTTCTTCGATTCTGGCATAACGTGTTTAAGCCCTGAAGAGTCACAGGTCACCTGTTGACGAAACACATGTCGACTGGCGTTGTTTTCTTTTATGAACATTCTTGCATAAAACAACCTTCATGAAACCACCGGTGTCAACTTGACTATCATTTCAGTTCTGTATCAACTGTATAATATATACGTGTGCCCAGGATTTGTACACAACGCCAATAGGTTCCAAAGACGGGACCTGTTGGTTTTTACCAATGTTTGTTACATGATAGGTGGTGAAGGAGTGTCATGAGGAAAGCAGAGTCTAGACATATTTTTGGGGAGATCATGCATATTCCCACTTTCTCACCTTGATATCAATCTCCGAGTACATCTTCCGTAAATCGTGCATGACACAGTCCAGGTACAACTCTCCTGTGCCTAGGATGACATGCTCTCCTGACTCCTCCACCTATAACATAGAAAATAACTACTGTTAAGCACAAATCTGAGGCTTCAAGCTGCCTTGACATTCAGGTTGAAAGAAAATTCTCAAATTATCGCCACACAATGAAGTCTTTCACAGAATACTGCTGGAGAAAATAGTTAACTCTTAATCGCCTTCATTATGATGCACAACTTTCAGGTTAATTCACAATATTATAGAAAGTGTAAAATGTTCTACAGTTGATGACGTCACTTTTAGTTATCAGTATGAAAACAATGTCCTGGACTGTGAGCATTCAAAATAAATGATGCTGATACTAACTACATTCTATAATACATTACTTAATAATGTATACAATTTATAATTGGCATTCATGCGCGAGTACTCCCAGGGGGGATTCATCATTTTCAAGGAGTTTAAGTTACCATTTATATTCTTGTACCTAAACCTACTGCCAACATAGATCGATATTGCACCATAGGTCTATATACTCAATGTAATATGTTAGTATGAAAGTCAAATGGTCAAAAGCCTGGGAAGGAGGCTCTGTCTGGAGGAGCACACAGCACACGAGGTCCCAGTCTCCATGAGAAGAAGGCTCTAGGAGTATAATTCAGGAAGAAGGAGAGTGTTTAAAAAAGCAGCCCTGTTCAGCAAATTGCACCTGGAGAATGAAGTACACACATTATAATGTTCAAGATTCCTAGGAAAGGGCAGGTTAAGTTATCACCTAGAGATAAGCAATTCTGGTTCTGATACCCCTGAATCCCTCGACAATACATCCACTTACTGCAGTCCTAGGATGCTAACCCATGTGTCCACATCACAACACCCCAGGTACTGACTATTTAACTTCAAGCACTAACCTTCGTGGTGAGGGAAGGGTAGCTTTTGTTGACTTTTCTTAACCCATCCAACATCTTAGGCAGCTCTGAAGGATTGACAGGCTCCACAGCAATTTTGATAACCGAAGTAGTGTTAAACTTTAATGGTCTGAAAATCTGTGCCTGTAAACAAGTTCAAAGGCAAAATATTTAAAAATGACAGAGGAGCAAAAAATAAAATCCGACAGCTAGTAATGCTGCATTGTAAGAAGAGCTGCTCATGCAATCCTACAAGTTGGCTGTGAGAAAATGCAGGTCAGTGCGGTTTATGACAGCATGCTACACTGCTTGAATAGAAATCATGCAACTTCTCTCAAACGCTTTACCTCCTCGTTGCCTCTGGGCTCTGTAATAGTTGCAGTCTTTACAATAGGCTGGTCTACTCCCTCAATAAGGACCCAGTTACCAGCAGGAACACGGTTCACTTCAATATGGTACCTGCAACAAAGGAGAGAGAGAGAGAGAGAGAGAGAGAGATTCAGCTGTAATTCTTGAGAATGTTTTGAGGCATATCACTGAAGAGCAATAGTCAGAAACATCACTGTACAGCAAAGAGCCTTTAATTAACTTAAGAAAAAAGCCTTTTACTCTGATATGAGAATTCAGAGAGCGAAGAGCCTTAAGTGCTCCAATATGTGGGGAAGAGGGCCACTCTTGTGATCAGATTGGTCTTTTCCTGTTGTACCGTAATATTATTATTTTGAGTTTTGTAGCGGGCACAAATACCTAAGGGTGTCCTGGCGCAGAAAGAAACTGAGCTGCAATATAATAGAGGTTCACAAAGTAAACAACCCTATTTTCAGTTGTTTCCTGAAGACAATGTAGTCTGACTATGTAAACGTTGGGGAATGTGAATTACGTAGACTTCAAGCAAATGCAGAGACTTTGATGATACCTCTCCCCTCTGGCAACCAGCGGAGCGAATGCAGAGGATTAGAAATGCGAGCAGAACCAGGGAGGTTAAGTAAAAGTTGAGCTGCACAGTTTTGCACCAAATGAAGTCGATATTGAGGAAAGCAAATATACAAAGCATTGGCATAGTTGCATCCAGAGCACTCCAATGCTTAAATGATCGAAAAAAGAACTGATAAAAATACTTAAGGTAACATTTTACTGTGAATCTTCAGCTTTATCAATCAGTGACAGTGTGTGAAAGAGGAAGCAAAGGCTCCTGACAGCTCCTGGTGGTGTGGGAGTTCAATAAAAGAAAGAATGATACAAACAGCGTAACTGCTGCCGTAAAGAGGGCGCCCCTGGCGATGGCCCAGTAGAGGGTAAACCAAAGATCGATATTAAGCAGCAATGAATAGCCAAGCTTTCAACCGTTTCCTGAAACAAACTTCAAAGGGGACAGAACATAGCATAGATTGAAGATTTTTCAACAACTTTCCTGACCAGATGAACCTTGGAAATCCTCAGGCGATGTACGCTGGATGACTGGAGGGATCGTATGGGACAATAGTGAACAAGTCTCTCAGTAAGATATTTAGGGCTTCTCTTGTAGAAGGCCCATTGTGTCAAAGAGTTTCAAAATGAATTATTTAAGGCACTGTGGGAAAGTGGGTTTCTGTTGCAGTACCCCCCACTTTTGCCTGGCTTTTGATGCAACTTTGACTGAAGTGTACTGGGACCCTATTGTCCAGGTTCTCAGTATCAGTGTTCTTTTCCTAAAACTGTACCAAGATTGTACCAGACCTCCCTGTAAGTCCCTAGTAAATGGTACCCTTGATACCTAGGGCGCTGGAACTGAAGAGGGTCCCATAGGGGCCAATTACCAAGGTCATGCAAACTGCCACTGCAGCCTGCAGCCTTGGTGCAGAGAAAAGCAACAAAGTCAACATGCCACACTTGTGCCATGTCAAAGGTGCCTAAGGTATGGGTAAGTCATCCTCTAGCTGGCCATACAAGCCCTAAGGCAGGATGCACTATAATTTAGGTGTGGGCATATCTGCATGCACAGATAAACCCCTACAATATTTAGGTCTAATATTGTAAAGGGAAGCCATAGCAACTCCGTGGGCTGGAAACTCAACAACTCTACTTTACCATCACCATGATGGCCCCACTAAATCCAGGAGTATTTGGTACCAAACAACTCCTCTCAAAAAACCCACACTAATGCCAGTGTTGGATTTATTGAAACATGTTCCCAGCGGGCACCTCAGAGGTAACCCTGAAAACCTACCAACCCTAGTGTGCCACCAACCAAACATGTTCTGAACCCCGGTGTTGAAAGCCCTTGCTCTCTGAGGCCAGAAACAAACCCCATCCTGGGCGGATGTGTCACACCTCCTCCCCCAGGAAGGCACAGTGCTCGAGAGGGAAGCTTCAAAGACCTTGTAGCCTTTTTAAGGCAACCTCAGCCTCTGATGCTAGCAGCAGATGGCAGCCCTCCGTTTCGAACACCCACTTTTGGCCGGAGAACCGTCGGGAAAAATAAGTGAGAATAAGAGAGGTGCCCCGGGTTGCCAAAATCCACCCCTCACGTGTTGAAGGCGAGGGATGCAGATTTTTCAGTGGCCACCAGTTGAAGATGATGGGATATATCCAATCAGGGATAGGAGGGTGGCATAATAGAGGTTGTACACTCCCCAGGTTAAGAACCCATTGGTCCCTACCTGTGACTCCCATGTAATGCCCCTAAATCCAGTATTTAGGGGGCACCCCCAGACTCTGAAATCAGATTCATGACGACCGAAGAATCCCAGACCCTGAACAGCCACACCAGCATGAGAGAAGGACCAGTGACTGACTCTTCGCCCGTCTGTCTGCTGCCTTTTGCTTCTGCTATAAAAAGACGACTCGTCCTGCAGGCCCAGCAACCTCCAAAGCCCTGGGAGGACGCCTGCCTTGGCTAAAGACTCTAAATCTCCCATGGACAGCGGACTTGTCCAGAAGAAACCATCTACAAAAGGAAAATAACTCTGCCCTGAGGAACCACAAACTCATCTCTGGATCCATCTCTCCACCAGATGCCCACGGCCCGAGTCAAAGTGGCCGACCGGTCCTGTGAAGGTTCCCCAGTGCTTCGGAGCACGAGATCACTGTGGGCTGACCGCTGCAAGACCTCACCTTGACGCCTGCATCCTCATTCTAAAGACTCCTGACCGCGACCTGCCTGGTAAGAGTTTTCTCATGCCGAAGAAGAACCCCGGTACAAAAAGGGGGTGGTGATGGACGGAGCATCTGAATCAATCAAACACTCACACCCAGTCAAAAGATCTGGATTTAATCCATCACCGTTCTTTAGCCCACTCTGCCACCCCAGTTCAGACATGGCTATATGCAAATCAGTCTGACCCTGTGCCTCATGGGAACAGTCCAGCCCGAACTGCCAAGCCATGTCTTCCCCTGCACAAAAAGCTCCTGGGCCTTTGGGATCCTGATCGACAGTTTCCCTATAATTTCAAAGGCAACTGTTTGTTATCTTCATCCGGCCTCCTGAGCCTGCAGCCTCTCTTCAAACTCAATCCCCCCCATGGGATTGTGTATGCATTCTGCACCCAGCCACCACTGTGTTGCTGAGGGTTTAAGTTTGGTGCTGCCTTGTGGCCCCCCTTGTACTAACCTTAAGGTAAGGAGATCGACCCCTGACACCGCTTTACTCACCTGTGAACAGCACGACTTTGAGAACCCTCATTCTCCATTGATTAACATTGGGAACCGTCCCAGAATCTGACCTCTGCACCCGGCCGGCCCAGTGCCACAGTTTTGGTGCGATTTGAACCTTGCCTGACATTGACCTGAAACCCTGAAGACTGAAATCTGTAAGTCATACACTTACTTGAAAAACTACATTCTTGTTTTCTTTCCATAGGTTAACATTGCAAAACTTGAAAATTGTACGAAGTTTCCACTTTTTAAAATGTAAAGTATTTTTTCTGAAAAAGGTAATTACCTTTTTGCGTACATCTTGGTCTTAAAATAAAACTTCAGAGAAGCCTATTTTTCTAAAATTGGTGTGGATCTCCATTTTGAGTTGCGAGTCATTAATTGATCAATGTGTGTATAACAAATGCCTTACACTTCGCTGTGTTAGGCCTAAGGCTGCTTGGCCACACTACCACAAACACAACACTTTGAGTTTACAGTGAGCCCTATACACTTCTAGCACGCTATAACCACCTAGCGGAATACCATATAAAGTGCCAGTTTCCTACAGGTACTGGGGGCCATTTTTAGGCGTTGTACCATTGCCTGGTGATGGTATTTTAAAAGGACAGTGGTTCCTGTGGAACAATACTTATTTATTAATAATGCAAACAGCGAAAAATCGATATATAAGCAGGGATTAAGTGGGATGTCAGATAGAAAGAGACTCAAAAAGCACTGGTTTGGGTTGTACAATGATTGTATTGAATGAAACAAAAGTTAATACAGAAAAAATTCTACAATAATTATTTACAGGTGTGGATTGTGTCCCAAGTGAAATTATGAACCAAAGCATATGGAAACATTTGTGAAACAATATGTGCAAGGTTTCAAATAAACCTTGTTATATACAAAAAACGATCAATTTCTTTTTTTCTTTTTCCAATTACATAACATCTATTGAATGATAGAATGCCAGTTCTATTGGTTCGCTTTTCTCAATTGTCTATGGCGTTTCGACCCTAACATGGATATCGGGTCTCTTCAGTACCTATGATGTGGGGGACATCTGGTGTTGGAGTTACTCAAGGTTGGTGAAGTACGTGGGAATCATGTGCAGGTGAAAATAAAATTAAGGGTATTCACTAAGAAACCCAGCCGGGTTCCCTAGTGAATATGTGACTTGCGCAATTCCAATGTAAAGCTCAATGGCTGTTCTTTCCGCTTCAATGTTTGAAGTCGCTGTCCTTGTTGCTGCAGGTGCTGTGAAGCAGTCACTGCAGTCTGGGTGAATTTTTCTATTGTATAATCAAGGCTCATCGCAGAGGCACCACATCTGTCCGTCCTCTGTAGTTGTGATAACCAGGTGATGGGGAACATAAGAATGAGCCTTGCTGGACAACCTGCAGGTGGTAAGTGAGACAGCGGGGTAGGCCAAGATAAAGGGAATTGGCATAATTCACTCTGTCTGCAATAAGCAACGGACAATAAATTAAAAGTGTTGGGAGGGAGAATGTGAAGAGTCTTTTTTTAAGATCGCAGTAGCAAAAACCAGGTGGCAGCACCTGCCAGGAACGGAGATCAAAAGTAGAGATCAGAGTCAAATTTGACCACCAAGTTCCTCGCGGTGGACAATGCATGCATGACTCCTAGCTGAGTAAACCACCATGTATTAGCCAAAATGTCTTGAGTGGCTCCAAAAGGAAAATGCTACTTACTTGGCATGTAGAGCTGCAGAGTTGTACACTATGCATTAGATCGCCACCTGGTGTTGGGCTCGGATGATTGCAGGTTGTTGTCTTCTTGGAAGAAGTCTTTGTAGTCACGAGATAGGTGACTCCTCCCTTGGACAATACTGCGCATGGGCATCGGCTACATCCTTAGATTGTTTTTCACCATGATGGGAAATGATGGAGTTAGTAGAAGTAACGAAAAAAAGGATATCCATGCGTGTGCATCTAATTAAGATAAAAAAACTGGAGCGGATTGATTTAGGTGAAAAGGAGGGATGACCTTTGGAAGAAATTTTGGATTGGATCTGAGAACCACTTTGTTAGGATGTATTTGAAAAAATAGTTCTTGTATAGTGAAAGCTTGTATCTCACTTACTCTTCTGAGAGAAGTAATGGCAACAAGGAAAGCTGTTTTCCATGTTAGAAATTGCAGTTCACATTTATGTAGAAGCTCGAAAGGGGGCCCCATGAGTCTTGTAAGGACAAGATTCAGGTTCCACACAGGAGAAGGTGGCAATCTGGGTGGGATTATTCTTTTTAATCCTTCCATGAATACTTTTATTGCAGGTAATGTGAAGAGAGACAGATGTTGTCTGTTTTGTAAATAGGCTGCAATTGCCGCAAGGTGCAGGCGTATGGAAGAATATGCCAAATTAGACCTTTGTAAATGTAAAAGGTAACAAATGATATTCTGGATGGAGGCATCCAGGGGATCAATTTGGTTATTGTTGCAATAAATGGCAAATCTTTTCCATTTAGCGGCATTACAGGCTCTTGTAGTAGGTCTCCTAGCCTCTTTAATGATGTTCATACAGTCTGGTGGTAGTTTTAGATAACCAAACTCTAAGACTTCAGGAGCCAGATCGCCAAATTCAGTTGGTTTGGGTCTGGGTGTCTGATTTCGCCATGGTTCTGTGTTAACAGGGAGGGTGTGAGCTGTAGCTTTTGATGTGGAACTAGAGAGAGATCTAGTAGTGTGGTGAACCACGGTTGGCGTGCCCATGTTGGAGCTACCAGGATCAATGTGAGAAACTGTTTGAGCTTGCGCACTACTAATGGGATGAGTGAGAGAGGCGGAAAAGCGTACGCAAATCTGCCTGACCAGTTCATCCATATCGCATTTTTTTTTTAGGTTAAGATAGCTCAGATATATGCCTCTTTTCCCACTGGAGACAGCATTGGATCCCCTGTGGCACAGATTGACATGCATAACCAAGGTCCTGCCCTCTCCGAGTTTACTGAAATATCTGAGGAGTCTTCTCTAAGGGAACTACTCAGATGTAGGTCAGGCACCCCTGGGGACCCTTGGCCGATAAAACAATACAAAGCATTAGCTTCCTTCCTTCACCCTTTTTTTTAACCCTATATGGAATTCTTCTCTGAGCTCAGGCATTTACCCAGAAGCCTGGAAGCATGCTTCTCTAGTTCCGATCCTAAAAAAGGCCAACGCAGATCCAGAAAATCCGGCTAACTATAGGCCGATATCGCTTCTCCTCGCTCTAGCTAAGATTCTGGAGCGACTAACTAGCCCACCAACAAATTGCTGGCTTCATCGAGAGTCATGGTCTTTTCCATGATTCCCAGCATGGGTTTTGCAAAGGCTATAGCACGGAGTCGGCCCTTATTGAGATGGCGGACTCTGTCCGATGGACACTGGATTGGGGCTCGTGGGCGGTGTTGGTGCTGCTGGATTTATCAGCAGCATTCGACACCGTCTCTCACCCCATACTACTGGACAGATTGAGGAATATAGGAATACAGGGCAAGGTCCTCAAGTGGATAGGCTCCTTCCTGTCAAACCGAACCCAACATGTTCACACACCCCCTTCACTTCAACACCTAGGCCGCTGAAATGGGGCGTCCCCCAGGGCTCTTCATTAAGTCCTCTTCTTTTTAATGTCTATTTCTCCCCGCTAGCTGACCTGATCTCCAAGTCTGGCATCAAAACAACGTCGTATGCAGACGACATCCAGTTGCTTTTTACTTTTGAGAAGCCATCTCCTTCCATTTTTGACCCCCTTAAATCTTGCATCAGAGACATCGCTAAATGGATGGATCTTAACTTTTTGAGACTGAACGCAGCAAAAACTGAAGTGCTCTTCTTTAATCAGCCATCCCCACTAGACTCTAATATCTGGTGGCCAGAAGACCTCAGCCAAGCCCCGATCCCGAAGGATTCGGTTAGGAATCTGGGAGTCCTTTGGGATCAACAGCTGTCACTAGAGTGTCAGGTCCAATCAGTCTCAGCAGCATGTTTTACTAAGATAAAAACGCTAAAAAAAACTCATAAATTACTTGCCTAGCGCTAACAGAAAGACGATTGTTCATGCACTAATTATCTCGCTTTTGGATTATGCAAATGGACTCTATTTAGGTCTATCCTCCGGCCTCTGCCATAAACTTCAAACAGTCCAAAATGAAGCGCTCGCCTGATTGGAGGTCTATCGTGCAGGCAGCACATTTCTCCTTTTCTCAGCGAATTGCATTGGCTGCCCACGAGTAAACAAATTGAGTTTAAAGCCATGACACTAGCCTATCGCTCCACTCAGGGCAATGGGTCTGCCCATCTCAGAACCATCCTTCGTCCTTACTGTAACTCAAGAGCTCTTCGCTCTAACTCTAAACTTCTATTGGCCATCCCTAGATTTAAAAAGTCCCGTTCTGGAGGCAAAACATTTGAGCTAGGAGCCGCCCAACGATGGAATAAGCTACCTCTGCGTTTGCGCTTGATTAAATCTGAACCTGAATTCCGCCGGGCTTTGAAAACTCACCTCTTTTGCCTATAACTCTCTGCCTGAAGGGACTAGCTGTTAATTATTCAGCGCCGGGACACCCCGTTGGGGTAGCTGCGCGCTTTACAAAAGACACAATAATAATAATAATAATAATAATAATAATTGCCTTCGGACAGTGGGCGTGGAAACCTGGCGGCGAAGGCTGGGCATTTTGCATTTTCGTGTGAGGCAAACAGATCTATGTGTGGGTGCCCCCACCTTTGGAAGAATGGCTGAAGAACTTGTGGATGTAGTTCCCATTCGTGAATCTGTTGCGACTGCCGACTTAATAGATCTGCTATCTAATTGTGAACTCCTGGAAGGTGTTCCGCTAACATATAAATGTTTTGAGGAATGGCCCATCTCCAAATGTTCTGTGCAAGTTGGAACAGTTGCAGAGAGTGTGTCCCCCCTAGGACAGCTTTGTTTTCTACTTGGAGTTGAAAAGTTTTGAGTGCTAAGAATATTGCTAGCAGCTCTAGATGGTTCATATGGAACAGTGTTTGTTGATTGGTCCATTGGCCTTGAGTTGTGTGATGTAAGAGATGGGCTCCCCATCCTGTGAGGGATGCGTCTGTTGTTAGCACTACTTGTGGAACAGGCTTGAGGAACGGCCGCCCCTTTGTCAGGTTTTTGGTGTTCCACCACTGCAGAGAGCGATGCGTGCGGCTGTCTACCAACACCAGGTCTGTTAGTTGACCTTGAGCTTGGTTCCACTGATGTATTCTTGTAATGGGCGCATTTGCAATCTTGTGTGCGGTACTATGAAGATGCAAGATGCCATCATGCCTATTAGTCTCATGAACACCCTGGCTTGCAGAGACTGCTGGTGTTGAAAAGTGGTGACTAAGGCTTGAATGCTTTGTATCCTGGCTGGACTGGGATACGCTAGGGCTGTAGTCGTGTTTAGTGTAGCTCCTAGGTACTGATGTACATGCGAAGGCTGCAGGTGCGACTTGGTGTAGTTTATTGTAAACCCTAAGTCGTGCAATGTTTGAAATGTTTGATGTGTGTGTTGGACACCCTGATTGAATGACTTGGTTTTTATGAGTCAGTCGTCCAGATAAGGGAAGACATGTATTTGTTGTCTTCTGAGATGTGCTGCTACCACTGCTAGGCCCTTTGTGAATACTCTTGGTGCCGTTGTCACTCCGAATGGGAGGACTTTGAACTGTTAGTGTTGTCCTTCCAGTACAAACCTTAGATACCTTCTGTGGGCAGGATGTATGGGGATATGGAAGTAGGCGTCCTTTAGATCTAGTGCTGTAAGGAAGTCGCCTTGTTGCAGCAGTGGAAGCACTTGTTGTAGAGTGATCATATGAAAATGATCTGATTGTATGTAATGGTTGAGGGTCCTGAGGTCGAGAATTGCCCTTCGTGTTCCGTACTTTTTGGGAATTAGAAAGTACAGCGAGTAAACCCCTGTTCCTTGTTCTTCTAAAGGAACTCTTTGAATAGCATTGTTTTGTAGAAGTGATAGAACCTCCTGTTGAAGAAGAGTCAGATGTCTGTGGACATTGGACGCTGCCTGGGAGGTATGGTTGGAGGGGTTGCTGTAAGTTCTAGGCAGTAGCCATGTTGGATAATCTCTTACCCACTTGTCTGTTGTAATGGAGTTCCAGACAGGCAGGGACTGGGTTAATCTGCCCCCTACAGGAGTGGAATGCTGTGGGGGGAGCAGAGGGAAGTCACTGTTTTGTGGCGGAAGAGGATCGAATATGCTACTTTCCAGTATGCATCTGTTCTTGGCATGTAGGGCTGCTGACATTCATATCTGTGCATAGATCGCCGCCTAGTGTTGGGTCCGGATGATTGCACATTGTTGTCCTGGAAGAGTCCTCGAAGCATCACGAGAAAGGTGGCTCCTCCCCTGGCATCGACTCCATCCTTAGATTGTTTTTCGCCATTGTGGCAGAGATGGAGTGTAATGCAGTAAGTGATGACCATACTAAGAGTAATTCTGAGTGCTGCAGCCGCTACGAGCGCCGGGGAGGAGGGCGGGCGATATGAATGTCAGCAGCCCTACATGCCAAGAACAGATGCATACTGGTAAGTAACATATTCGGTTCGAGGCATGTGGGCTGCTGAATTCATATCTGTGCATAGAATATATAGCAGTCCCTCTATTAGCGGCGGCCACCCGTGCCAGCTGCAGCAGTCTGAAAGAGTGTTTTTAGAACAGCCTGCTGCCTGCTGTTTGGAGTGCACATCTACGCAGTAGTGTTTTGTAAATGTGTGTATGGTAGACCATGTGGCTGCTCTACAGATTTCCTCTAAAGGAATGTTTCCAAGGAAAGCCATGGAGGCCCCCAACTTTCGTGTGGAGTGGGCTCTTGGGGGAACTGTTAATGTGCGCTTAGCCTTTTGATAGCAAATCTGTATGCAATTAACGATCCACCTGGCTATACCTGCTTTGGAAATGGGGTTGCCTTTGTGTTGTGGGGAAAAGGCAACAAACAGTTCTTTTGTCTTCCTAAAATCATTTGTCCTATATATGTAGTACATTAGAGCTCTTTTGACATCTAGTGTGTGGAGCATTCTTTCTGCCACTGAATCAGGATTTTGGAAGAACACTGGCAGTTCTATACTTTGATTGATATGGAACTGTGAAACTACCTTAGGCAGAAACTTAGGGTTAGTGCGTAGTACCACCCTGTTGGAGTGAATCTGTATAAATGGCTCCTGGATAGTTAGTGCCTGAAGTTCACTAACTCGTCGTAGCCATGTGATTGCTATTAGGAAAGCCACTTTCCATGTCAAGAATTGTATCTCGCATGAGTGTAGAGGCTCAAAAGGTGGACCCATTAGTCTGGTGAGGACCACATTTAGGTTCCATACAGCTGCTGGTGGGTGTCGGGGAGGAATAACTCGTTTGAGTCCCTCCAGAAAGGCTTTGATTGCAGGCACTCTGAAAAGTGAGAGATGCTGCCTGTTTTGGAGATAAGCTGCTATTGCGGATAAATGTATACGAATGGAAGCATAGGCCAGATTGCATTTGTATAGATGTAACAGATAACAGATGATGTTTTGGGTAGATGGATCTAGCGGATTAATGTCGTTGTTGGTACAATAAATGACAAATCGCTTCCATTTTGCCGCATAACATGCTCTAGTGGTGGGCTTCCTTGCCTCCTTTATGATATCCATACAGTCAGGAGGCAGGTTGAGGTAGCCAAATTCTAAGACCTCAGGAGCCAGATCGCCAGGTTGAGCTGTTGCGGATCTGGATGCTGAATGTCGCCATGGCTCTGCGTCAAAAGCCTAGGCGTGAGGTGCAGCCTTTGATGCGGTACCACGGAGATTTCTAGAAATGTGGTGTACCATGGTTGGTGTGTCCACGTTGGAGCAACCAGGATGAGAGTCATCGAGTGTTGCTTCAGCTTGCGTGCCACTAGCGGTATTAGTGGTGCTGGGGGAAAAGTGTACGCAAATATGCTTGACCAGTTCATCCATATCGCATTTCCCTGCGACTGTGGGTGTGGGTGTGGAAACCTGGCGGCAAAGCTTTGGCATTCTGCGTTTTCCCTTGTGGCGAAGAGGTCTATTTGTGGATGACCCCACTGCTGGAAGTACGGGTGGAGTACTGATGGATGTATCTCCCACTCGTGCATCTGATGGCTGTGCCTGCTGAGCAGGTCCGCCATCTGATTGTCCTTGCCTGGGAGGTGTTCTGCCATGAGGAAGATGTTCCTCTGAATGGCCCACTTCCACATGCTCTGATCAGGTGAGACAAATGTGGAGAGTGTGTACCTCCCTGTTTCTGTATGTAGTACATGGCCGTCATGTTGTCGGTCCGGATCGACACAACCTTGTTGCACAAATGTACCTTGAATGCTTTCATTGCCATGAAGATAGCCATCAGTTCCAGAAGGTTGATGTGCATATTCTTTTGCTGTGCCGTCCATAGTCCCTGCACTGTGTAGTGGAGTACATGAGCTCCCCATCCCTGGAGAGATGCGTCCGTCGTCAGTATAATCTGTGGCACAGGCTCCTGGAACGGTCGGCCCCTGCAAAGGTTTTGTGGATTCCACCAATGCAGAGAGTTGTATGCGCGACCGGTCACCAACACTAGGTCTTTTAATTGTCCGTGAGCCTGATTTCACTGACGTGCTAAACACTCCTGAAGCGGACGCATATGTAGTCTTGCGTGCGGAACTATGAAGATGCAGGAGGCCATCATGCCTATCAACTGCATGAACACTCGTGCTGGAAGTGAGTGTTGCGGTTTGAATTTCTGTATCAGCAATTGCATGCTGTTGATCCTCACTGAATTTGGCTGTGCTTTGGCTGCCAGAGTGTCTATTGCTGGGCCCAAGTACTGCCGTACGTGGGCGGGCTGGAGGTGGGACTTTGGATAATTCAGTGAGAACCCCAGATCGTGAAGAAGGTGAATGGTGTGGGACAAGTGAGCGGCAAATTGCTGGGCTGACTTCGCCTGAATAAGCCAGTCGTCCAGATAAGGGTAGACGTGAACATTCTGCCTCCGTAGGTGTGCAGCCACTGTCGCCAAGCACTTGGTAAACACCCTGGGTGCTGTTTTTACTCCGAAAGGGAGGACCTTGAACTGATAATGCTGATTCTGAATGGTAAACCTGAGATATTTCCTGTGTGACGGGTGTAGCGGTATATGGAAATATGCATCTTTGAGATCTAATGTTGCGAGGAAATCTCCCTGACTGAGTAGCGGTAGAACCTGCTGTAATGTGATCATGTGAAAGTGTTCTGATAGAATGTACTGGTTTAGGGGCCTGAGGTCCAGTATGTGTCTGAGGGACCCGTCCTTTTTTGGGATCAAGAAGTATAGCGAGTACACCCCTGTACCTCTTTCTTCCACAGGCACAAGCTCTATGGCTCCTTTTTGCAGCATACTGACTACCTCCTGCTGCAATAATTGTAAATGCTCTGCGGACAAAGGACGGTGCCTTGGGGGTATGTTGGGTGGAGTGGATGTTAACTCCAGACAATAACCGTACTGGATAAGCTGCCTCACCCACCTGTCTGTAGTGATGGATTTCCAGACCGGCAGGAACTGTTGTAGTCTCTCCCCGACCGGTATGGTATGGTCAGGGGCAGTGACAAGACGTCACTGTTTGTTAGTGGCGGAGGATCGGGAGCTGTTGTTTCCACGACCTCTGCCCTTGGTGCTGTTTCCACGGTAGCCACCCCTATTGTTCTTGTTGTAGGTGGTCTGCGTGCCTCCTTTATTGTATTGTCTCTGCTGGGAAAGCTGGCCTCTGGAAGCTCCTCTATTATTGGAGTGACGAAAAGAACCACCCCTGAACTGCTGCGACTGTAGGGCCCCCATAGACTTTGCAGTCTCTGTGTCTTTCTTTATTTTTTCTAGAGTGGTGTCCACCTCTGGGCCAAATAAGTGATCAGGGTTAACCGGCTGATTAAGAATGGTGGTTTGTATCTCTGGCTTGAAGCCGGAGATTCTGAGCCAGGCATGTCTTCGTAACATCACACTTGTATTGATTGCCCTGGCTGCAGTGTCAGCTGCGTCCAGCGCACACTTAATGGACGCGTTTGATATAAGCTTCCCTTCTTGTATGTATTTACAACAAGGGGTGGTGAGGGACAGAGTCTCTGAATTAAGCAGAAAGCTCTCACCCAGTCAAAAGATCAGGGCTAGATCCAACACCGTTTTTTAGCTCACTGCACCATCCCAGTTTCAGAACCTGGCTGTATGCAAATTAGTCTGATCCTGTCCCAGTGCATGATGGGAACAGGGCAAACCAAACTACAAAAGCCAATTCTTACACTGGGAAGGAAACAAGCTCCCGGGGACCGGTTTCTGGCATTACAGCCGTCTTCGGCCCGGTTTGCTTGAATCCTGATGGTGCAATGAGCAAGGGTCTCACATCTGAGAATACCCTTCCACGCTTAGGGTGGACAAAAATATTTACAACAAGGGGTGGTGAGGGACAGAGTCTCTGAATTAAGCAGAAAGCTCTCACCCAGTCAAAAGATCAGGGCTAGATCCAACACCGTTTTTTAGCTCACTGCACCATCCCAGTTTCAGAACCTGGCTGTATGCAAATTAGTCTGATCCTGTCCCAGTGCATGATGGGAACAGGGCAAACCAAACTACAAAAGCCAATTCTTACACTGGGAAGGAAACAAGCTCCCGGGGACCGGTTTCTGGCATTACAGCCGTCTTCGGCCCGGTTTGCTTGAATCCTGATGGTGCAATGAGCAAGGGTCTCACATCTGAGAATACCCTTCCACGCTTAGGGTGGACAAAAATATTTACAACAAGGGGTGGTGAGGGACAGAGTCTCTGAATTAAGCAGAAAGCTCTCACCCAGTCAAAAGATCAGGGCTAGATCCAACACCGTTTTTTTAGCTCACTGCACCATCCCAGTTTCAGAACCTGGCTGTATGCAAATTAGTCTGATCCTGTCCCAGTGCATGATGGGAACAGGGCAAACCAAACTACAAAAGCCAATTCTTACACTGGGAAGGAAACAAGCTCCCGGGGACCGGTTTCTGGCATTACAGCCGTCTTCGGCCCGGTTTGCTTGAATCCTGATGGTGCAATGAGCAAGGGTCTCACATCTGAGAATACCCTTCCACGCTTAGGGTGGACAAAAATATTTACAACAAGGGGTGGTGAGGGACAGAGTCTCTGAATTAAGCAGAAAGCTCTCACCCAGTCAAAAGATCAGGGCTAGATCCAACACCGTTTTTTAGCTCACTGCACCATCCCAGTTTCAGAACCTGGCTGTATGCAAATTAGTCTGATCCTGTCCCAGTGCATGATGGGAACAGGGCAAACCAAACTACAAAAGCCAATTCTTACACTGGGAAGGAAACAAGCTCCCGGGGACCGGTTTCTGGCATTACAGCCGTCTTCGGCCCGGTTTGCTTGAATCCTGATGGTGCAATGAGCAAGGGTCTCACATCTGAGAATACCCTTCCACGCTTAGGGTGGACAAAAATATTTACAACAAGGGGTGGTGAGGGACAGAGTCTCTGAATTAAGCAGAAAGCTCTCACCCAGTCAAAAGATCAGGGCTAGATCCAACACCGTTTTTTAGCTCACTGCACCATCCCAGTTTCAGAACCTGGCTGTATGCAAATTAGTCTGATCCTGTCCCAGTGCATGATGGGAACAGGGCAAACCAAACTACAAAAGCCAATTCTTACACTGGGAAGGAAACAAGCTCCCGGGGACCGGTTTCTGGCATTACAGCCGTCTTCGGCCCGGTTTGCTTGAATCCTGATGGTGCAATGAGCAAGGGTCTCACATCTGAGAAAACCCTTCCACGCTTAGGGTGGACAAAAAAATATTTACAACAAGGGGTGGTGAGGGACAGAGTCTCTGAATTAAGCAGAAAGCTCTCACCCAGTCAAAAGATCAGGGCTAGATCCAACACCGTTTTTTAGCTCACTGCACCATCCCAGTTTCAGAACCTGGCTGTATGCAAATTAGTCTGATCCTGTCCCAGTGCATGATGGGAACAGGGCAAACCAAACTACAAAAGCCAATTCTTACACTGGGAAGGAAACAAGCTCCCGGGGACCGGTTTCTGGCATTACAGCCGTCTTCGGCCCGGTTTGCTTGAATCCTGATGGTGCAATGAGCAAGGGTCTCACATCTGAGAATACCCTTCCACGCTTAGGGTGGACAAGACTGATTTGCATATAGCCAGGTTCTGAGCTGGGATGGGGCAGTGAGATAAATAACGGTGATGGATCAAGCCCTGATCTTTGGACTGGGTAAGAGTGGTCTGTTTAACTCAGACACTCTGTTCATCACCACCCCCCATTTTGTAAATCGTTTTTGGCCACTATAGGTGTGGCAGGGTATACTCAGACATGAGTCCCTTTCTCATTGCTCCATCAGGATTCAAGCAAGCCGGGCCGAAGAAGGCTGAAATGCCAGAAACCGGTCCCCGGTAGCTTGTCTCCTTTCTGGTGAAGAATTGGCTTGGTAGTTTAGTCTGCCCTGTTCCCATGATGCACTGGGCCAGGGACAGACTGATTTGCATATAGCCAGGTTCTGAGCTGGGATGGGGCAGTGAGATAAATAACGGTGATGGATCAAGCCCTGATCTTTGGACTGGGTAAGAGTGGTCTGTTTAACTCAGACACTCTGTTCATCACCACCCCCCATTTTGTAAATCGTTTTTGGCCACTATAGGTGTGGCAGGGTATACTCAGACATGAGTCCCTTTCTCACTGCTCCATCAGGATTCAAGCAAGCCGGGCCGAAGAAGGCTGAAATGCCAGAAACCGGTCCCCGGTAGCTTGTCTCCTTTCTGGTGAAGAATTGGCTTGGTAGTTTAGTCTGCCCTGTTCCCATGATGCACTGGGCCAGGGACAGACTGATTTGCATATAGCCAGGTTCTGAGCTGGGATGGGGCAGTGAGATAAATAACGGTGATGGATCAAGCCCTGATCTTTGGACTGGGTAAGAGTGGTCTGTTTAACTCAGACACTCTGTTCATCACCACCCCCCATTTTGTAAATCGTTTTTGGCCACTATAGGTGTGGCAGGGTATACTCAGACATGAGTCCCTTTCTCACTGCTCCATCAGGATTCAAGCAAGCCGGGCCGAAGAAGGCTGAAATGCCAGAAACCGGTCCCCGGTAGCTTGTCTCCTTTCTGGTGAAGAATTGGCTTGGTAGTTTAGTCTGCCCTGTTCCCATGATGCACTGGGCCAGGGACAGACTGATTTGCATATAGCCAGGTTCTGAGCTGGGATGGGGCAGTGAGATAAATAACGGTGATGGATCAAGCCCTGATCTTTGGACTGGGTAAGAGTGGTCTGTTTAACTCAGACACTCTGTTCATCACCACCCCCCATTTTGTAAATCGTTTTTGGCCACTATAGGTGTGGCAGGGTATACTCAGACATGAGTCCCTTTCTCACTGCTCCATCAGGATTCAAGCAAGCCGGGCCGAAGAAGGCTGAAATGCCAGAAACCGGTCCCCGGTAGCTTGTCTCCTTTCTGGTGAAGAATTGGCTTGGTAGTTTAGTCTGCCCTGTTCCCATGATGCACTGGGCCAGGGACAGACTGATTTGCATATAGCCAGGTTCTGAGCTGGGATGGGGCAGTGAGATAAATAACGGTGATGGATCAAGCCCTGATCTTTGGACTGGGTAAGAGTGGTCTGTTTAACTCAGACACTCTGTTCATCACCACCCCCCATTTTGTAAATCGTTTTTGGCCACTATAGGTGTGGCAGGGTATACTCAGACATGAGTCCCTTTCTCACTGCTCCATCAGGATTCAAGCAAGCCGGGCCGAAGAAGGCTGAAATGCCAGAAACCGGTCCCCGGTAGCTTGTCTCCTTTCTGGTGAAGAATTGGCTTGGTAGTTTAGTCTGCCCTGTTCCCATGATGCACTGGGCCAGGGACAGACTGATTTGCATATAGCCAGGTTCTGAGCTGGGATGGGGCAGTGAGATAAATAACGGTGATGGATCAAGCCCTGATCTTTGGACTGGGTAAGAGTGGTCTGTTTAACTCAGACACTCTGTTCATCACCACCCCCCATTTTGTAAATCGTTTTTGGCCACTATAGGTGTGGCAGGGTATACTCAGACATGAGTCCCTTTCTCACTGCTCCATCAGGATTCAAGCAAGCCGGGCCGAAGAAGGCTGAAATGCCAGAAACCGGTCCCCGGTAGCTTGTCTCCTTTCTGGTGAAGAATTGGCTTGGTAGTTTAGTCTGCCCTGTTCCCATGATGCACTGGGCCAGGGACAGACTGATTTGCATATAGCCAGGTTCTGAGCTGGGATGGGGCAGTGAGATAAATAACGGTGATGGATCAAGCCCTGATCTTTGGACTGGGTAAGAGTGGTCTGTTTAACTCAGACACTCTGTTCATCACCACCCCCCATTTTGTAAATCGTTTTTGGCCACTATAGGTGTGGCAGGGTATACTCAGACATGAGTCCCTTTCTCACTGCTCCATCAGGATTCAAGCAAGCCGGGCCGAAGAAGGCTGAAATGCCAGAAACCGGTCCCCGGTAGCTTGTCTCCTTTCTGGTGAAGAATTGGCTTGGTAGTTTAGTCTGCCCTGTTCCCATGATGCACTGGGCCAGGGACAGACTGATTTGCATATAGCCAGGTTCTGAGCTGGGATGGGGCAGTGAGATAAATAACGGTGATGGATCAAGCCCTGATCTTTGGACTGGGTAAGAGTGGTCTGTTTAACTCAGACACTCTGTTCATCACCACCCCCCATTTTGTAAATCCCTTCTTGTATGAGCATCTCTGCTGCTTCCTTATATTCATCTGGCAAGTGTTGCAACAGGGTCTCGAGTGTATCATAATGAGCCCTGTCATATCTGGCTAGGAGCGCCTGTGTGTTGGAGATTCGCCAGATATTGGCCGCTTGAGCTGCCACCCTTTTCCCTGATGCTTCTAGCACTTTAGATTCTTTGTCAGGGGGAGGAGCATCACCCGTTGTTTGCGAGTTCGCGGTCTTGCGGGCATTGGAAACAGCCAGAGAGTCCAACGGCAACTGTCCCTTGATATACGTGGGGTCCACAGGTGCTGGCTTGTATTTCTTTTTAATTCTGGGATTTATTACTCTTGCCCTTGTGGTTTCCTTAAAGATGTCTCTAGCGTGTTTCAGGTCACCTTTAAGCATGGGTAGAATTTTGACAGTTCTCTCTGAGGTTGAGAAGGTGTCAACAAAAAGTCTTCTTCAATAGGGTCAGCATGAAGCTGGACATCATGATTTTTTGCTGCCCTCTCAATAAGTGCATTGATCTCCGCCGTGTCTTCCGTAGGTGATGTTTTAACAGCATAGACATGACTGTCCGGGGCAGTTTGTGAATCTCCTGGGTCAACAGCGTCTGTCCAGGGTTCAGTGTGATCTTCTGGATCAGTGTCTATAGGGTAGTTGTATTCTTTATTGTCACCCTCTCCTAAATCCACATTTGAGTATGTGGGTGAAATAGGAGCAGTGTCTTGTACATGTGGTTGTATAGGTTCAAAAAGAAGAGGTGACGTAGCAGAATCTCTCTTTTTCTTCAATGGAATTGTATATGACTCCATAGGCTGTTCTGGGGCGATCTTTCGCTTGAAAATAGAAAGTATACCTGTCTCGGCATCCATAAATTGCCTCGACTGGTCTTCTTGCGGAGGTTGTCGATGCTTGGCGGCCCCTTCCGTAGTTGTAGGCTTCGGCCCCATGGACACCTTTTTGGCTGCCTCGACGCCCGTCTTAGGTGCGAACGTTTTAGGTACCACTTTCGGCGGCAGTGTGAACTGAATCAGTGCCGACTATTTCGGGGGTTTACTGACTGGCTTCGGTGGTTTACTGACTGGCTTCGGTGGTGGAGCGGCCTTCGGCCCGACAGCAGCAGCCTTTTCTTTAATACGTTGTAGCGAGTCCGACACCTGCTTTGAAAAGGAGGCGGATGGCTGTGTTGACTCGACGGGGTCTTTAGAGCCACTGCTAGTCTTGGACTCGAGGTCTTTACTGCTCTTCGCCTTGTCGAGTCGACGTTTAGGATCGATAACGTTCTGTGTTTCGAGTCCCTTGTCAGTGTCTACAGCCTTCGGTGCCGACTTCTTCGGCTCGACGTCCTAGGCCACTTTTTTCGGCGCCCCCGGCCTGACACCCTGTACCGACCTCCCCGGGTCGATAACAGTCTTATGTTTAGTCGGTGCCGATGGTTCAGAAGCCTTCGATCCGACCAACGTAATACGCACTTTCGGTTTCGATTTAGTTTCCAGTGCTTTCGGTTTTGTAGACACCGAGACTTTCGGTTTCGATCGGTCAACCGATGGCTCTTTGGAAATGTCCATAGCCGGGCCTTGAGGCGAGGCTGTAGAACCATGCGTTCGATCTTGGGTAAGGCCATGTGGTGATCCCTCGACCTGAGCCTTATCTTGTGCTTTGGTCTCGGGCCCGTAACAACGGTTGGGCCTAGCTCCTCGCTCGAGCTATCTTCCATGGCCCCGAAAGCCCCATCGTCGTCTCCTACCTCGTCGACGACGACTTCATTATCGACCATTTCCACATCTGCGTCGTAGCTGGAGTCGATCTTCTATGCAGGATCAGACAAGTTCTCTTGAACTTCCTGCTCGACTCCCTCGTCTTCCTCGGCATCGAAGATGTTCACCGGGTCAGGTGCAGTCTGCTGGGCCTCCTACCGCGCTGCGCGTCGAAGGCGAATCGTCTTCTTGGAGCGGAACCGAGAACAAGCCATACAGCTGGCTTCATCGTGATCCGGAGACAGGCCCTTGTTGCACACCGGGTGGACATCGATGTGGGGATACTTGGAGTTGCATACGGGACATCTCTTGAACGGGCTCCGTTCCATGATGGATCGTCGATAAGGCCTCTGGCGTCGACCGGGCCTTGATGCTGGAAAGCTACGCGGCTCTTCCGAAGTCCAGCTCGAGGATAGAGCTGGAACGAGTACTGGGCACCGAACGCAAAGACAATACCGACGATAACTAAAGGCCCTTTGGCCAAATGTAAAGGTTTTTATCGATTCCGAACTTGAGTTAACAAATATGCATCCGAACCCAATGGCGGAAAAAAACAATCTAAGGATGGAGTCGATGCCCATGCGCACTGTAGTCCAGGGGAGGAGCCACCTATCTCGTGATGCTTCGAGGACTCTTCCAGGACAACAATGTGCAATCATCCGGACCCTACACTAGGCGGCGATCTATGCACAGATATTAATTCAGCAGCCCACATGCCTCGAACCGGTTGTTATTGTTTCCGCGACCTCTTCCCTTATCATTATTGCCTCTGTATCCTCCTCTAAAGTATCCCTTGTTAGAGGATGTCTGGGATTTGAAAGATGTTGTAGTGTCTGCTCCAGTTTGTTTGGAGCCTCCTCTATAAAAGGAGCGACGAAAGGAGCTTCAAGCTGGTGTGGACTGTAAAGCCCCCATAGACTTTGCGGTGTCGGTATCTTTATTCATTTTTTCCAGTGTAGTGTCTACTTCTGGGCCAAATAACAAATTAGTTTCTTACCTGTCGGTGTAGTTTTGCAGCTTGAAGATCTTTCTGGATTCACTAAGCTGTGCATTATTCCGCGGTCTTGTGGTTGGTTCCGGAATCGTAGTCCTATCTTTGTTTTTTTTGTAGCCAAGGTGGGCGTCGACGTCCCACCTTTTGGTGTATTGGGCTCCATCTTCGGATTCTTTTTTCCCGTGTTTGTTCTGTTACCAAAGTAATGGCAATGTTCTAGTAGGTCATTCACCGCTTTAATCTTCAAGGTTTCTTTGTTGAAGTAGTTGTCCATGTTTTCAACCCCCTTCCTCTCCAGCCTCATCTTTCTGGCGGAGGTGGGTGGGTTCGCTAGTGAATCCAGAAAGATCTTCAAGCTGCAAAACTACACCGACAGGTAAGAAACTATTCGTTTTGCAGCGTGAATCTTTCTGGATTCACTATGCTGTGCATAGACTTTGTAGCGGTTTCTCATTTTTGTGGCGGCTCGGTGGAAGATGAGCGTTGGTTATTGAATATGTGTTGAAGCACCTTTTGTCCGACTTGTGCTTCCTTGCTCATCTGTATATCCACGCAGTAGTGCTTCGTGAACGTGTGCACTGAAGCCCATGTTGCCGCCAGGCCTGAATGGGTGTGTTGGCCAGGAAAGCTATTGTAGCTCCCTTTTACCTGGTAGAGTGGGCCCGTGTCCCCCCTGCCAGTTTTTCCCCTGCCTGTTTGTGGCAGTATTGTATCATCTGTGCGATCCATCTCGCAATTGTTCCTTTAGTTACTGGTTTTCCCATGAAGCTCTTTGCGTAGGAAACAAAGAATTGCTTTGTTTTCCTGTGATCCTTTGTCCTTTCAATGTAGTGCATGACAGCCCTTCTGGCGTCTAGGGTGTGAAGAGCTCGTTCAGCGCTTGTTGTTGGTTTCTGGAAGAAACATGGTATTTGTATAGTTTGATTCATGTGGAACCCTGACACCACCTTCGGCATGAAGTGTGGGTCTGTTCTCATTACCACCCTATCCTTGTGAATTTGGATGTAGGGTTGCTGTAACGTTAATGCCTGCAGTTCACTTACCCTGCGCAGCGAGGTGATTGCTACCAGGAAAGCTGTTTTCATTGTTAGCCTCTCTAGGGATGCTTTGTGAATTGGTTCGAAAGGATGTTTCATCAGTTCTGTTAGTACCAGGTTAAGGTTCCATGCAGGTGGTGGCACCCTCTTTGGAGGCGAAATCCTCTTTGCTCCTTCTAGGAATCTTTTAACCACTTGTGAGGTGAAGAAACTCTTACACGTCTCCCCTCTTGTGTAAGCGACTATTGCTGCTAAGTGAACTCTCAAGGAGGATGAGCTTAGTTTCTTGTCTAGTAGGTGCGTGAGGTATCTAAGCACCGTTGAGTCTCTTTGCATCTTATTGTGCAGCTTCTCTCTCCTGCACCATAGAGTGAATCTCTTCCATTTTGATACATAGCACTTTCGCGTGCTGGGCCTCCGTGCCTCCCGAAGTA
Organism: Lissotriton vulgaris; assembly: GCF_964263255.1. Classification (NCBI taxonomy): domain Eukaryota; kingdom Metazoa; phylum Chordata; class Amphibia; order Caudata; family Salamandridae; genus Lissotriton; species Lissotriton vulgaris. The sequence goes on along the minus strand of NC_141693.1, from coordinate 1,708,416,505 downwards.
CCCTCAGGGTGCTCTCTGGTAGTTTCAGATGCGCAAATTCTATGTCCTCAGGAGCCACGCTACCAGGCTCAGGCTCTCTGGCTCTGGGTGTAGCACGTGCCTGTTTTGCATGGTGAGCAGGTCCTTTCTCCTTCTGAATCTGTGGGGTGCGCTCTGTGCCATCTCCATGATCTGCGAATACCATGTCTGCCTGGCCCACTGTGGTGCGACCAGTATCAGTGTCATGTTGCTTGCTCTGCACTTGCTGAGGACCTTGTGAATCAGAGGTATCGGGGGGAAAAGCGTAAGCAAATGTCCTCGGCCAGTCTATCCATAGGGCATTCCCCAGGGACCCCTCCCTGGGCCGCCTGGATGCGAAGCTTCGGCATTTTGCATTTTGGCGTGTTGCAAATAGGTCCACCGACGGTGTCCCCCACCTGTCGAACAGCCTTTTTGTCTCCTGTGCATTGAGCTCCCATTCGAGGGTTGCCGATGTCTGTCTGCTGAGCCAATCTGCTTCTACATTGTCCTTTCCTGGCAGACGAATGGCTAGCAGGTCTATGTTGAGAGGGATGGCCAAGTCCATATCTCCTGCGCCAGCTTCGAGAGCGTGGCCGAGTGTGTTCCACCCTGCTTGTTGATGTAGAAGATTGCTGTAGTGTTGTCTGTCTGGATCAACACCCTCTGGTTGTACAGTTTTGTCTGAAAGGCTTTTATAGCAAGGAAAACTGTCTTCAACTCCAGGAAATTGATGTGCTTTATCGCATCTGCTGGTGTCCACAGACCCCTCACTTTGAGTTTCTCCATGTGAGCTCCCCATCCCTTCTGGGATGCATCTGTGGTGATGGTAACCGTTGGCGGCGTTAGAGGCTTTCCCCTTGTCAGGTTCTCCATGTTCCACCATGTCATTTCTTTCTGCACTGTGTGCGTTACAACCACTAGATCCTCCCAACGCCCTGTTGCTTGTGACCATTGCCCTTGTAACCACTCCTGCAAGGGTCTCATGTGCAGCCGCACATTTGGCACTAGGTGAATGCATGATGCCATCATGCCCATGATCTTGCTCGCTGTTCTCACTGTCCGAGCTTGCCCCCTCTGGTAGAGTTTCGTCTCCTTCACCAGTGCAACTGACCTCTTCTCGCTTGGGAACACCCTGGTCTGTACGGTGTCGATCTGAGCTCCCAGGAAGATCTTTATATGTTCTGGTTCCATTGAGGATTTCCCCCAGTGTATGGAGAATCCCAGGTCCATCAGTGTTCTTGTCACTCTCTGTGCATGCTACTTGCATATCTGGTATGACCTTGCTTTTATTAGCCAGTCGTCCAGGTAAGGGTATACGTGTATTCCGTCCCTTCTTAGGTGTGCTGCGACTGTTGCTAGGCACTTTGTAAAGACTCTTGGTGCCGACTTTAGACCGAACGCTAGGGTTGTGACCTGATAGTGGTGTTCCCCTATGGCGAATCTGAGCAGATGTTTGTGACTTCTGTTCATTGGTATGTGCAGGTAGGCATCCTTTAGGTCTATGGTGACCATGAAGTCTCCTTTTTGCAATTGAGGGAGCACCTCTTGCAGGGATGTCATTTTGAACTTTTGCGTTCTTATGAATTTGTTTAAGAACCTTAGGTCCAGGATGGGTCTCATTGTTTCGTCTACCTTTGGCACCAGGAAGTACGTAGAATACACCCCTCTGTTCCTTTCTCTGTAAGGTACTGGTTCTATGGCTTGTTTTTGCAGGAGCTCTCCCACTTCCTTTTGGAGTAGCTGCAGCTCTTTCTTTGCTAGTTGCCTTCTCTTTGGCTTTCTGCTTGTTGGTGTCTTTTCCAGTTCTATGCAGTATCCGAACTGCATGATGTTTAGAACCCACTTGTCTGAAGTTATTTTCTTCTACTCCTGGAAGTAATGTTTTAGTCTTCTTCCCACTGGTCTCACATGCCCGCATGTACTTAGTGCGCCTGACCCCTGCTTGCTGTTCTCGTGCCTCACCCTGGGAGTTCTTATTTGGGTGGGCACATGTTGCCTGACCAAGTCACTTGGTGGGAGGTTGCTAACCTCCCCTCCTATTCTGGCCCCGTCCATTGCCTTTCCCGCGAAAGGGCTGGCCCCTCTGCTGGTATTGCCAGGACTGCTTTTGCTGACCCTGCTGTGTTTGGTTCTCCGTCTGGTGGGATTGTTGGAACGCCTGGGGCGATGTTCCTGGCTGGTTCCCAACCCTGCCGTTGGGCCTTCGTGATGGGGTGCCCCTTTTGGACCCTCTGAACTGCAATGCCCCCATGGACCTTGCTGTTTCATTGTCCTTCTTTAGTTGGCTGAGCTTTTCGTCTACTGGGTCCCCGAACAAGGTCTGTCCGTTGAACGGGGTGTTCAGTATGCTGTGTTGTACCTCTGGCTTGAAGCCTGACACCCTGAGCCAGGCTTGTCTTCTTTCAGTGATGCCCATCATCATGAGCCTACTGGAGGTGTCTGCTCCGTCCAGAGCTGTCTTGATGCAAGTGTTTGCCACATTCTTCCCCTCTTCGACTAGGTTTTCAGCTCTCTCTCTGAATTCCTGAGGCATGCTTTTCATCAACTTGCCCAGTTCCTCCATGATTTGATACTGATGTCTGTTTAGTAGTGCGTTGGAATTGGCCATTCGCCAGTACATCGCAGCATTCCTTTCAATTCTTCTCCCTACCAAGTCCATCCTCTTGCTCTCCTTGTCTGGAGGTGGTCCTGAAATAGTAGACCTCTTCCTTGCTGTGGCAGCAATGATTGAATTTGCTGAGACCGTGCCCTGGATATAGGCGGGTTCCTTGGATGAATGTTTGTACTTCTTTTCAGTCCTTGGGGTGACTGCCTTGCAAGTAGCCGGCTCCCTGAAGGCTTCTTTCCCTTGTGCCATGACACTTTCTAGCATTGGCAGGTACTGGCTCTTGGTCTGTGTGAGGAGCAATGTCTCGAGGAGAAAGTCAGCCTTTTGCTGCTCTTCGTCGAGTTTCACCTTGAAGACAGCCGCTGCATTCCTGATGACCGTGTTGTACACGCCAATGTCATCTGGCGGCGAAGGCCTCGAAGGATAAGTGTCGACGCTTTCTTTGGGACTCTCTGTGTCGACATCCTGCCAGTCGATCTCCTGGCTTTCCGAGGTCGCCGAACCCAGGAGCATCCTGCGGTCGTCGTCCTCCTCATAGTAGTCGAAGGCCTTGTCTTCGTCCGGTTCGTCGAATGTTTCGACATTCCCCGACTGTTCCTCGACTTCATCCTCTTCCTCCTCGACCACCTCATGCACCTGTGGCTTGGGCTTGGTCGGGATTATGTAGTCTTTCATCCTGGCGTCGAAATCCTTTTTTCGTTGCAGGATGTTTTCCATTTCTGCTTCGAGACGCCTCTTCTTCTCCATTTCGGCAGACAGATCTGCGTCTAATGGGTCGGCCGATCTCTTCGGCGCAGAACAGATTTTCGGCGTCGAAGGTTTCGGCGCCGAGCTTATCTTCGGCGTCGACGCTAGGGCCTTTTTCGGGTCCTTCTCCCTCGGTATCGGACGTTCCTTTTCGGAAACGTTTTTCGACGGCTTTAGCTGTTCTTCAGCTCTCGGCGCCGGGGACTCCTTCTCAGAGGATCCGCTGGGCCTGGGTTTAGGTGCGGGCGCCAAAGCTTTCGGTGCCGGCGCTTTCGAGGATTTTCCCTTGATCTTTCGAGACTCTTGGTCTCTCGGGGCTTTAGGGGCCGTAGAGTCTCCTACCTTCTTTGGAGTCTTCGTTATATCGGTCTCTACGACCGTGTAGCCGTCGTCTTCGTCGGCGACGTTGTTGTCTTCTTCGTCTGAAGATAGACCCAGGTCTCGAAGGGATGGAGGCTGCCCTTGCCCTGCATCGTGGCGTTGGCTACTCTCTGTCTCGCTCGAACTCGATGAGTTTTCGGAGTAAAGGCAGAGCAGGCGTAGCAGTCGCTGCTCTCGTGGTCTACCGGTAGGCAGAGGTTGCAAACCGGGTGCCGGTCCTTCTGTGCGTACTTGTGGTGGCAATTCGCGCAGAACTTGAAAGGAGTCTTGTACATCTCATGCGTTCAGGGGGCCCCCTGCGCTCGCATCCTCGATGGAAAATCGAAGTTCTGGAACTCTCTTCCCTCTTTCGTCGATCTTCTCGATGATGTAGTCTCCTGAAGTCTTCTCCAATGTTTTTCGTCCAAAAACTGCATTTTTTCCCTAAAAATGTCTAGAGCCCTCTCGGGAACGATCCAGACCCAACCGCGGAAATAAGAATCTGAAGATGGCGCCCAAGAGTGGGTGCTTCCGCAGGAAGCGTGCCGACGTCACCGGAAATACACCAAAAGGTGGGACATCGACGCCCACCTGGGCTAAAAAAAAAAAAAAAATAAGACTACGATTCCGGACCCAACCACAAGACCGCGGAATAATGCACAGCATAGTCAATCCAGAAAGATTTACGCTGCAAAACTGGTTCTGATTAAATGGTGTTTTTAAAATGGTGGTTTGCACTTCTTGTTTAAACCCTGAAATGCGTAACCATGCATGTCTCCTAAGTATGACACTGGTATTTACAGCCCTAGATGCTGTGTCTGCGACATCTAGCACGCATTTTATAGAGGTATTGGATATTAGCTTGCCTTCCTGTATAAGGTCATTTGCTTGATCTTTGTACTGATCTGGTAGGTGCTCAAGTAGTTTTTCTAATTGGTCATATTGAGCCCAATTGTAACGTGAGAGGAGGGCTTGTGTATTTGCTATACGCCAATTGTTTGTAGCTTGTGCAGCTATTCTTTAACCTGACGCATCAATCACTTTTGATTCCTTGTCAGGTGGGGGTGCTTCGCCAGAAGTTTGAGAGTTTGCCCTCTTCCTAGCATTGGCCACAACTAATGAGTCTAGTGGCAGATGTCCTTTAATGTAGACTGGATCTGTGGGTGCTGATCTATATTTTTTCTTGATTCTAGGGTTTAATATTCTAGTGCGTACAGGGTCTTTAAATACCTCTGGAGCGTGTTTTATAACCCCTTTGATCATGGGAAGAATTTGAGCAGACCGCTGAGACTGCTCAAAGGTATCTAGAAGAAAATCCTCCTCTATGTCATCGGAATGCATAGGGACTCCATGGTAAACAGCAGCTCTGTTTAACAGGTGACCAAAACCAATGGTATCTTCTGGAGGGGAATATGATGGGTATGACTGCGGTTCAGGAATGTCAGGCACATTTTGTGTGTTTGTAAAGTCCCATATAGGCACATTTTCTGGGTTTGAAAAGTCCCATACATCCTCATCTACATGGTATGAATCAGGTTCTTGCATGTCCTCCCCTCCACCCAAATTGTATTCATCATCATTCTGCTGTGGGGAATGTGATTATAATGGAGAATGTACAGGAGAGATTTGAGGCGATATGTGAGAAGGAACAGGAGAAGAAGGAAAGGAAGGTATAGGAGAGGAAGGGTGCTTAGGAGATGTTGCACAATCCTTCTTTTTGGCAGGAACCACAGGTGTGGATGGTGCATCTGCTGGTCTCTTCTTGTGAGGTGTAGCACCTACATGACCTGTCATTGGGTCTATGTAGATCTTCTTTTGTCGAGGATCTGGTCTAAAAAGTTCTTCCTCCTCTACAACCTTCTTGGGCGTTGATTTTTTTCGATTCCAGAGGAGGTTGGTGTGCGTCTTTAGACTTGGGAGGTGTTATAACGTCCTTTGGCATAGTTTTCGGTGCCAAAGGTGTCGTTTTCTGCTTTGTAGGCATGTTCGAGGATTTGGGCACCTCGAAATCAGGTTTCAAGTTCTTCGGCGTCGAAGATGTAGAAGTGGGCGTCTTCGGAGCCGGTGCTTCTTTCGGTTTCGATGCTGGTACTGTTTTAGGCTTCGTTGCCAAAGGGTCTTTTGGCTTCGGTGTCGAAGGGTCTTTTGGCTTCGGTGCCGATAGAAGAGGCTAGCTCGGTGTCGAGGCACTAGAAGGCTTATTTGGTTTCTTTGGAGCCGGGCTGGAAAGCGGGGCTTCCGAAACAGGTATTCGGTCTTGACTGGGCCCTTTGGGCGGAGTGCTGACCTTTGCCTTCTGTTTAGGTAGTGCATGTGGTGCAGGGGCAGTAGTACTCACGCGCTGACCCGATGGAATGGAGTCATCTGAGTCCTCTGCCTCTGATACGATCTGGAGATCAGGTGAGGCTTCTTCGGGAACGAGGGGAACCTCTTCGTCGAAGATGTCTTCCGGTGCTGGAGCGATCTCCTCATTTCGTGTTGACGGGCCCTCGGGTCATGGATGGTTTTCTTCGATCGGAAGGATGCACAAGCTGTGCAGGTCGACTCGTCGTGTTACGGCGATAGACAGAGGTTGCCGACCTCGTGGTGGTCGCTATGTGGAAACTTTGCTCGACATACCGGGCATCTTTTGAACAGAGTTCTTTCCATGTGGTGTAGGCCGCACGTCGTCGGTAGGCCCAACGGCCCGCGTCGATGACCGGAATGGAACTGATGGCGTCGAAAGTATTGTAGTCGATGTCGAGGGTAGTTTGTAGAAGTTTTGAGGAAGTTCTGCGCTTCGAACTTGCTGAAAAGTCTTTTTCTAGCCGGAGCGGAGAAACTTTCATCCGAACCCAGTGGCGGAAAAAAACAATCGAAGGATGGAGCCGATGCCAATTCGCAGTATTGTCCAAGGGAGGAGTCACCTATCTTGTGACTACAAAGACTTCTTCCAAGAAGACAACAACCTGCAATCATCTGAACCCAACACCAGGTGGCGATCTAATGCATAGTGTACAATCTGCAGCTCATATGCCTCGAACAACTAGATTTCTGATTTATTCAAATAGAGTGATGACCTTAGTAAGGCAGGCTTTATAAGATTATATTTAGACATCTGTTCAATAGAGAACATGATTTGTGTGTCGTCAGCATAGGATACGACACTGAGACCACATGATTTAAGCAAGCGGGGCCATACACATATTAAAAATGGTAGGGTTTATAATGAGACTTGAGGGACACTAAATTTAAGTGTTTTAGTGGAAAAACAAAAACGGGAGAAGGAGATCGTCTGACATCTATGAGTGAGAAATGACGGGAGCCATTTTAAGGCAAGGCCACAAACAGCTAGGTCTGCCACACACTGAAGATGAATACCATGATACGTGTAAAACGCTACCGAAAGGTTGAGTAGTGCGAAGGCACAGGCCTGACACGGATACTTCAGTTCTACTTGCAGTTGACAACCACCATAAAAAATGGCCACAAAGAGGGAGGATCATCTAAAACAAGCACCTACGTTTTGTCAGTATTCAACTCTAAACCATTGATAGTTGTTGGGTCTGCCACTGCTTTCAGCCCAGGGTCACAAGCAGAGTCTCCGTCAATTTACAGAACAATCTTTAGCATGGAAAAGAGTAATGTTCAGATGCTTAGCATGTGGTGATACATAGGGATGAAAAAAGTGAAAATCAAGGACAACCCTTGAGGGTCTCTGCAAGTAGGGGGTGAGTAGATGATCTATAGGGTGGAATGATGATCGTTTGGTTCCTACCCACCAAAAAGGAGCTGAGTTTATCCATTGCAATGCCGCACCTCAGATCCCAACTTCGCCAGCTTTCTTAAAAGCTAAGAACAACAGACAGTGTCGAAGTCAGCGGACAAGCAAAGTACGATCAGCGCAGCTACACCGCCCTGGTCAAGTATCAGTCTCAGCTCATTTAGAACTGGCAATGGAATTTCTGTACCATGGTGTGGGCGGAACCTGACTTGAGCGGAGTGCAAGAGGGACTTCTACTGCAAGGAGTCCATAATATATTTTTTCACTAGCCCATCTGCCACTGACTAAAAAGTGAAATTCAGAGAAAAGAAGAAGGCAAAGACAAGTCCAAAGAAGAATCTTGGGAAACATTAATGCATCAGACTAATCGAGAATGCGCTCAGGTAACTGCTTCCTCCCTTTGAACTGAAGCGTTTGCTCTATTTACTGCAGTTCTCTACATCGCAGATTGTGCTATTCTTTGTATTTCTATCTTTATAGTTATTAGGAGTGTCCAAAAGCAGCATAATATGTCAGGACATTTTCCTCCAACAGCAAAATGAGCAATAACTAGTTCTCAATGACTTCATGCAATCTGTACTTATTTTGAAAGAGGAGTGCTCCTTTTAGGAGCAAGGGCCCTCACACACACTAACGGGAATCATGCTTCATAATCGGGCAGCTCCACGTTGGGCGGGCGCTGCAATGCCGAACGGGCTCCTCGATGGGGCTCTTTACTGGAGATCTTTTCTTTTTTGCTTATGTGAATTGGGAAGGTGAGTAAGGAAATGTAAGTAGAATGGGTGAGGTAGGTGGGCATTAAAACTGACTAAGGGGATCCGAAAGTAAATTCAGTTTTAATAATTGGGGCCCTTTGTCATGGTTAAAAAACATGAGTTGAGCATATAATGGATGTAATGGTCTATTTTAGCTACAAAGCAAACACAAGGAAATGATGGACAAAGCGCTGAAACTTTTCAGACACACCCCCAGCCACAGATCTACGTTGAATACATAATCATGCTTTAGCTCACTTTCCCACCCCAGTTCAGACCCAGCTATATGCAAATCAGTCTTGACCCTGTACCTCATGGGAACAATGCAGCCCAAATTGTCAAGCCAGGTCTTCCCTGGACCGGAAACAAGCATTCTAGGACTGGTTTCAGGGTAACACCCCTCATCAGCCAGGCTAGCTTGAATCCAGTGGTGAAGTGAAAAAGGGACCCACATCTGGGCATACCCGGCCAAATTAGGGCGACCTAAGCAAGTACAAGGAGATGATGGACAGAGCGCTGAAACTTTTCAGACACTCACCCCCAGTCACAGATCCGGGCTGAATTCATCACTGTTCTGTAGCTCATTTCGCCACCCCAGTTCCACTAGGGGTGTTGATGGAAAATAGCAACAATTAAGCCAACTAGCAATTGAATAAACACAAGTTTTGCCAAGGTCGATAGGCTTCGCATAGGCAACTTCTATTGGCTTTGTCAATATTTTTTAGACCTGTTGCACAGTAGCGCGGGTTGCTGTGCAACATGGCAGTATGTAAAGAAAATAATAGTGCTATTATGTAGTCAACGGTGTCCGCATCATAGAGCTCTTTTTGTTTACTATAAGCCATGTAGAACAGCAGCCGCCACAGCTGTTGAATATGTCTAAAAAACATTGACAGGGCCAGCAGATCTTGGGTTAAACCTATTGGGTTTCCCAGTCCATCAGGGTTCAATGGGCAGTCCCTCTCCCGGTGCCACTGCTGCGTAAATGGATGCCATGCCTCAGACTATGCCAGGACTGGCTGAGCTCACGCAAACCTTTAGACAGGACCCCTCAACAGGCGATCTTTCGACGCACAGGAGTGGTAGTGGAGTGTGCACGTTGTGGTATTGTTCTTAAAAAAGTAATGAGCTGCACAGAACTGCACTGAAGCAGATGTTAATTGGAGTTGTGCAGTGCTTAGTACTGTGTGTGGCACTGTAGGGAGATGTCCTTCAGTGCTGCACTGAAAATGGCTAGCCTGTACTGCAAATGATAAACTCGATGGGCCGGTGCAGATCACAGATGTCAGGCAAATGATTGGTCATCATCATGTTATTATTCTGGTTGGAGCAAAAGCAAAGTGGAGGTACACCTCCACAATCACAGATGTAAGGGTAGTCCATCTTCAGTAAGGCATATTTAGACAGTACTGACCAAAAAAAACATTCTTGGACAAAAGCAATCACGTTTTTAAGCTTAAGCTACATACGTATAACACTGGAATTTGATGGAAATCCCTTGGGATGGCACTTTAATCCTTGCAAGAGAACTATGCAGCCAAATATTTGGGTCCTCCTTTGCCGGGGATAAGAGTGTGGTCATTTGCAACCAACCCCAACGCAGTCATCAAGCACAGGAAGTGGTTACTTGTCACAAGCAAGAGATTCAAAACAATTAAATAACCAACAACTGAGTTCTCCTATGAGCATCTGCAAATCATCCATGATATTTTTTCTTTTGTAATCCGATATTATCATGATTTACATAAGTAGGTTATTTGATTCATTTTAAAACAAACATTTAATTGTTTTAAATTCACCTTGACAGTTATTTTTACTTTGAAAGGGTCGATTTATATATGTACAGCGCCTTCATGCCGAACTATCCAGTGCAACCCCGACAAAGGATGACAGACTACAAACTGACACTTCAGATATACTGTTGGTGTCTTGAAGAATATACTGCTGTATGAAGTGAGATGCTATACTCATACCAGTCATGCCTACTCAGAGACTCTAGAGTTTTCTAGAGTTATAAACTGAAGCTATTAAGGTGTAGTCGCAGATGCTTGTTTCCAGTCCAGGGAGGACCTGGCTTGGCAGTTCGGGCTGGACTGTTCACATGAGGCACAGGTTCAAGAATGATTTGCATATGGCTGGGTTCAAACTGGAACGGCATAGTGAGCAAAACAATGATGTATTTAGGCCCAGATCTCCGTACTGGGGTGAATGTATGACATTGCTCTGCATTCTGTCCATCAACTGTTGTTTTTGCACTGGTCACCTCGAGTGGGATGGGTGTGCCCAGACGTGGGTCCTGTGCTCTCCATGCCACTGGAATCAAGCTATCCTGGCTGAAGAGGGGTGAAACCCCGAAACCGGTCCCAGGATGCTTGTTTCCAGTCCAGGGAGAACTTGGCTTGGCAGTTTGGGCTGGACTGTTCCAATGAGGCACAGGGTCAAGACGGATTTGCATATGGCTGGGTTCAAACTGGAACGGCAAGGTGAGCAAAAAAACGATGGATTTAGGCCCAGACCTCTGTACTGGGGTGAACGTATGACATTGTCCTGCATTCTGTCCATCAACTGTTGTTTTTGCAGTAGTCGCAGATATACACTGATCACAAACAACTATAACAAAGAAACAACGTAAACAACCAAAAGAAGATTTTGGCAGTGTACATACATAGTTATTGAACTTAGTCATAAAAAAGTGTAATCCTAACTAGCTACGGGGGTGTGGTCACGAAGCTGATAGGAATGGACTCGTAAGCAGGGAGCTCCGCTCCAACCCCGTAATTAATCCTGCACAGGAGCACTGAAAGAAGCCCCCAAATCCTCGGGAGGACACGGAGGGGGCCTGGAGGCAACAGCTCCCTGAAAAGCGAGCCTGCAGCAGTGCCGACCAGGAGTTTGAGAAACAGCAAACGAGCCAAGGAGCGGACCCAAAATGGTGGTACGAGGGCACCAAGCTCCGGCTGGCTGCGGGGGTGGTGCGGCCAACGTGGACTAATAGAGGCCATCGGGGACGCAGGACAGCCCGCTTGCAGGATCGGAGGGAGCGATGTTGAGGGAGAGCGGGGGCACCGGAATTCAGGGCGTCTGGAATGCCGAAGACCCCGAGGGCTGAAGGGCGTCCAAATGGTGGCAGGAGTGCCCGGCGAAGATTCTGCGACGGAGGCGGGATAATACCGCGAGTGGTGCTGGAGGGTAGCACTGCTGTTGTGGCACCTGGGACACCTGCTGGGGCAGATTGAGATGTGGCATGGCCAGGAGAGGGAGCGCATGGCAGTTGGCGCCCCACCCCCCTTCCCTCCTCTCTCTCGCTTGCTGTGAGCAGAATTGGTGGCATTAAAAAGAGGATGCGAGGCAGGGCCTATGATAAATAGATGTTCGGAAAGTCAAGAAAAATAAATAAGGAGGCCATTCTGTTGAAAACTAAAACTTTCATCTGCAACTAGTTTATTACCGATTTGAATTTCCTCAGTAGTATGTCAACGATTTCAACAATTTATGTTTGTTATAAATCCGATTTGGGAGAAGGTGGCTTTTGGACTGGTTTAAGACAGGAACCCAATGTGCAGACGGTGTGGAGTCTCTCGCTTGCTGTGAGCGGAATTGGTGGCATTGCGGCGGCTCTGGAGGGCAGGCAGGCGTGGCTGGGGGATGCTTGGGCCCGCTGGTGAACTGTGAATGACGTGGAAAGCGCTGCAGGTGATTTGGCTGCCTAGCAGCACTGCGGAGACCCTGGAGGAAGAGAAAGCAGAGGGCTTCGAGAGAACTGCCTGGAGCTGCAAGCTGACGACTGCGGCGGAGCTGGCAAACAGGTGCCCTGCTTGCTGCGAATTGGAGCGGCCTGGAGACGATAGGACGCAGGGGGCAATTGAAGCGGCAACAGGTGGTGGAACCTGGAAAGACTACACAGGAGTTGGAGCCCTGGGACGCGGGCACCCATGATGGTGATGGAGGTCAGTGGGTGAGGAGAGCAGCAGCTGCGTGAGATCCTGGGGGCGTGATGCATGAGAGGTGCTAGCCTTGTGTTGGAAACGGCAAGACACTCGGACAGTAGGTCCCCGAGGCTGCTCATGGGGAGGAGGAGCGCTTGAAGACAGTCCTGCCATAGCGGAGCCTCCATTGCCTGAAGTGTACTGACAACTGTGAGGAGCTGGGGCGCTTGTCAGAGGGCCCACCTGCCCCCCCTTTCCTGGGGACCTGGCTGCGGAAGCCACTGAGCAAGGAGGATTGACGGTATGAGGGTACTTCACAAGTTGGCAAGACATAGAAGGAGGACAGGCGAAGTGGCTGACGGAGGCCGAGAGTAGAACCATCGGCTGGTGGCATCTGTGGGAGATAAACTGTACGGGACCACAGGAGAGGGTACGGGCTAGCACGAACAGCAGGCGGAGTATCCCGGCAGCGGACCCGGAAGCATTCCTGAGCCGAAGGATTGACAAGCATGGACATTTGCATTTGAGAGGAGGCCTGCTGTCCCTGACCCCTAAGGCGGGGTACCGCGGACACCTGCGACGTGAGGGACGCAGTGGTTGACATCAGCTGGCCCGGACTGGGGCCCATTATTGGAGGCGAGCCGCCTGCGTCCGGCTGGGGAGTGGTTAGATCTGAAGGCTGAGACAGTGGAGGCAGCGGGGAGGGGCCGACTTTGGAAGGTGACTTTATTGGAGGTGCGATTCTGTACAACGGCGCAGATGCGACAAGAAGCGGGCTGATTTCTACCTGAGGTGTGGCCACAAGTTGGGACCCTGCTGAGAGGCTGCGACTACTAGGAGGCCATCCGGAGGTTCTACAGAGTTGGTGACCCCAGGGAATATGGGTAAGCCGACAGGGAAGCAGGTGGGTGCGCGGGTGGAGTAGTAAGAGGAGGTGGCCTCTGGAGAGGCGCAGCAGGGTCCGCAAATGCGTCAGAAGGGGATGCTCCAGCAACAGGTCGACCAAATACTAAAGGCCATAACGGACACTAGGGAGGCCCTGTAGCTGGACATTGCGCATGTGACACAGGGCCTGGGGCTGCTCCGGGCGGACCACGACAAATTGGCTGATAGGGTGAAACAAACAGAGATGGCATAGAAGTCTTGGAACCAGCTCAGAAGTCGATGGCAGCGCAGATGGCAGATTTTCAAAATAGGCTGCAGACATTGGAGAAGCAGGCAGAGTATGCCGAAGGTAGGAACGGAAGAAACAACATCCGGGTGGTGGGGCTGCCCGAAGGGGTGGAAGGAACCCACATGGTGGACTACTTGGAGGAATGGTTGAAAGAGACTGTTGCGCCGGAAGGACTATCGCCCTTCTTCACTCTGGAGGTAGCCCACAGAGTGCCGGCCAGGACCTTGGCCCCTGGGAGGCCGCAGAGGCCGGTGGTGGCTGTGAGAAGTTGGCCTGATGTCCACTATTCTAGTGGGCACCCTGTATCAGTCCAAACAACCCTTATGGTGATGGTTGTAAAGTCAACCTTATAGACCAGCTATCCTAGTGGTAGCATGGACAAAGCAGTCTTAGGCTAAACTCAAGAGGGCATGTGAAGCCAGCTGTTTTACCATATGTAACCCCTTTAATACCAAATGAAAGGACACCACACAGGTTATATATGAAATATGTATGTATTTATTTCTAACACAACCCCTCTGCACTCTTTATGAGGTCAGAGGCACAAGCACATAACAAGATACTTAATTATCATACAGTAAGTTGCACAATATACAGTAGAGCCTAGGGGCACCTCAAACCATACACTAAGATAGTGGTATAAGAACCACGTCAAAAACAAAGGATAGGCATAGGGCATCGCTGGGGCTACACTGTACTACCAAAGGATAGGAAGTATGAGGCCCACGGGAGGCATGTGCAGAGTCTTCACACACACGCAAGTTACCATAGAGTTAGAATGGGAACGAAAGAATTGGAAACTATTTCTTTTAGGTCACTTCCGGATGAACTAGGAGAAAACTACTTAAAACTAGGACACTAGGATAGTTAATACCCACAGGAGCACCGGAGTACTCACGTTACCTCACCCACAGGACGCAGGTGCATAGGTGTCAAAGTGTGTCGGAATCCTATGGAGCCTTGAAGAAAAATGATGCAGACGACCAGGAGAGAAGTGTCCGGTTGGATCCAAGGGCGGATCGAGGATGAAGAGTACCTGAAAGCAGAGGGGACAGAGTCTGGGTCACTAGCCAGTGACCAGGAAGGAACCAGGCGATGTCGCGAAGCAATCAGGTGATGTTGTGAAGCTGGTCTCTGCAGCCACGTGGACCAGGAGGCGTCGACGAAACCATAGACTAAGATAGTGGTGTAAGAACCACGTCAAAAACAAAGGATAGGCCTAGGGAATCGCTGGGGCTACACTGTATTACCAAAGGATAGGAAGTAGGAGGCCCCCGGGAGGCGTGTGCAGAGTCTTCACACACACACAAGCTAACAGAGTTAGAATGGGAACAAAAGAATTGGAAACTAGTTCTTTTAGGTCACTTCCGGATGGACTAGGAGAAAGCTACTTGAAACTAGGACACTAGGATAGTTAATACCCACAGGAGCACCGGAGTACTCGCGTTACCTCACCCACAGGAAGCGGGTGCATAGGTGTCAAAGTGTGTCGGGTTTCGTCGCTGAATCCTATGGAGCCTTGAAGAATGATGCTGCAGGCGACCAGGAGAGAAGTGTCCGGTTGGATCCAAGAGCGGATCGAGGATGAAGAGTGCCTGAAAGCAGAGGGGACAGAGTCTGGGTCACTAGCCAGTGACCAGAAAGGAACCAGGCAATGTCGCAAAGCAATCAGGTGATGTTGTGAAGCTTGTCTCTGCAGCCACGTGGACCAGGAGGCATCGACGACGACCAGGAGTCAGGCACAGACTGTCCCACGAAGGCTCTCGCTGTCAAGGTGTCGGCTTCCGGATTGGAGTCAACAAGCCTTGGCAAAGGCACCCACGCAGGAATCGAAGACGGCTTCTGGATTAGACCAGCAAGGTCTGATGGGTTTCTCCTTTGTAGGGAAGCAAGGGCCAGTCTGGAGCAACCAGACCAGCGGTGGAAATTCAAAGGTTCGTTGTCACAGAGGCCACTAGCCAACGGGCAAGTGACCGGACAGACACGTCGAGCAGGAAAATGCAGAAGGGCCCCACGCAGAACTTGTGGAGTGTGGAGGGCTGATCTTCGATGCAGTTGGTGCTCGGGGCTGGGGCTTCTCAATCCCCAATGCACAACTTCGAGGGTGCCTCAGAAGTTGCACGGAAAGCAAATCGCTGGCTTTCCAAGATGGCCGGTCCCACGTCTCGCATCGCCTCCACGGGTCTCAGTTTTGCTGTGCCTCGGGCTGAAGGAAGTCTGGAAGTCTGGGTCTTGTCAGGCTCTGAGTTTGGGCTCCGGCGGGAGAGACGACAAATCAAGCTGTTGATCGCTTGATGGTGCCTGCTTGTGCAGGGTGGTCACTCATTGACCACAAGGGAGATTCTTCAGTCTTCTATCTTCAAGTAGAACGTCGAAGGTCAAGAGTTTCGTTTCAAGTTTCAGTCAGTTTCAGTCAGGATTAATCTAAAGTCTTGGGACTCAGCCCCTACCTATATACCAAATTTTGGGGCTGGATTACCTGCTAGGTCCCTCCTATGGGTGGGACCAGGGAAGGGGGTGGGTACACCCCTTTCTCTTTGTACAGTTTCGCGCCAGAGCTGGGGCTGGAGAGCTCCAGCACCGGTTTGAACTGGACTATGCATGGGACATCTTGTGTGCCCCAGGCAGTGTCTCATTTCTTTCAGCCCTCCCTGCCCCAATACACTATAGCCTGTCTGGGGTGGTGCTAGCACCTCCCAAGTCAGGAAACCTATTGTCCAAGCCTCCCTCGCTGGAAGGACTCCCAGCAGCAGGAGGTCAGACTTGTGTCTGTGGCAGCAGCATCCATTTTGTGATGATGAGGCTCTGGTTAACTTTAACCGGGAATAGTAGGAACAACATGTCTTCTCCCTCTAGAAGGGTGGAATGACACCCCCCTTCGCCAGAACTGGCAAGGGGGTAATATTCCAAAGCGTATGCCACCTTACACAACATGTTTTGATAAAGCCAAACCAAAGTTAGCAATAACCGCGAGGATTATAATGCACTTAAGAGTATATGGTACGGCTATATCATAGAACAGCTACAAGGACATGGTTCCGAAAGCTGCAGACAGGCTCAGCTCATGCTAGAGCCTCATCTCACATAAAACCAAGCACTCTGCCTACAGGATTGTTAAGGCCTGCCATAGGAGTGACTTATAGGTATATATGTGTCTGTATGTAAAGGTAGATATAGGGATACTACACCTAAGCAAGGGGCGATTACAAGACCGTGCCCCAGCTGAGTGACCAGCCAGTTGTGTCAATGTGACTGGCCAGTCAGGGGTGGCATAATACATGCTGCAGCCCCTGGTAGGCCTTGGATGCACCTATGCCCTGGGCATAGGTGCATCCAAGCACCTTATGAGCCCCTGTATAGTACACTATACAGGGGCTCATAAGGTGACCCAATGTCCAATTGGAGATGTACCTAAAGTACATGGAGTCATTTTACAGTGAGAGCAGATAGCCTGGGGCCCTGATTAGCAGGATCCCAGGCCAACTAAGTCGAAAATCAGCTAAACACTAGGCAAAAATCTGGGGTAATCATCGTCCGGTATCCACCTTCCTACAGTGGCCAGGCTTCTTCACTACAAAGATAGGGATCTCCTATTGAACAAGGCACGGATGGCGGGCCCATATGCAGTGGACAATAGCAAGGTGACATTGTTCCCGGACTATACGCTTGAGGTTCAGCACCGCAGAATGTCGTTTGGGGCAGTCAAGAGGGCACTTAGAGATGGGGGTATTCAATACTCTGCTGTTCCCGGCGCGCTTGAAGATTGTAGTGGACGGAAAGATGTTCTTCCACGACATCCCTGAGGAGGCTTGGGACTGGCAGGAAATGTATAAAGCGGGCACTGGAGAAGCAGGGAGTGGCATGGGCGAAAGAGCAGAGGGACCTCGTCCGCACAGACTGAGGCGTAATCGGCGACATCAACCAGCGGCCCAGAAGCCGAC
Source organism: Lissotriton vulgaris (assembly GCF_964263255.1). Lineage (NCBI taxonomy): Eukaryota > Metazoa > Chordata > Amphibia > Caudata > Salamandridae > Lissotriton > Lissotriton vulgaris. The sequence goes on along the minus strand of NC_141693.1, from coordinate 1,708,399,231 downwards.
AGAGACATAAACGGAGAAGGAAGGTAAGCTGCCCTGCAGGCCGTTACGGATATCTTCCAAGCGGAAGGGGGCACTTCTCCGGCGAGAACGGACACGGACGGGGGGTCCTTGGAAGATGACGATGGTTGATCGGATGCTGGAAGTATGAAACTGCCACATGTGACAGCTGGGACGTCGGACAAGATCGTAGATGGGATATGTTGACTTTGGCTGAAGACTGGAAGGGCTGTGGACTGGGGAGGGGAGCTGGGAGGGTGCTGGATGTGGAACAGGTTAGTTAAGATTGGCTTAACATAGACCGGGGTAACTGCAGGGGATGCGGAATATATGTGAAAAAGGTCTTGCAGATAAGAGGCCCGGGAAGGGGCTGGTGCAACATTACAGGGGTTGGGCGCAGGCTGGAGGCCTATTGGTGTCTGATTCCCTGAAGCGGAGGGCTTACCCTCCGTAAGTTTGGGTCGGTGTAGCTCCCTGAGGGCATAGAGGAAGCAGGAAAGTGGTAGTTTGGATGGGTTCTAACTATGTAGGGCCTGTTCTGGGGGGGAAGGGAATTGGGGCGGTTGGGAGGGGGTTGAGGGAGTTAGGGACACCGGTGTGCTCATAGATAGGAGATGTCTGCAGGGGAGGGCCTGTCGGACAAATGGGGGCGTTACATGATTTGAAGTGTAATATCTGGAATGTATGGGGGCTTCACACAATGCGACGGGGGGTACAGGTGGCACTCCTTCAGGAAACACACATTAACTGATTTGAAGGGGCAGCGTTGAAGAAGAGATGGAGGGGGCAGTTATTTTACACAACTTACTCAGCATTTGCCAGGGGTGCTCTGGTGTGGGTTAGAGTGGGTGTGACCTTTCAGCCAATGCGGCAGTTGCTTGATCCGGAGGGACGGTTTGTGGCGGTCCTGAGGAGGCTAAATGGAGTGGATGTGACTCTGTGCAGTGTGTATGCTCCCAATATAGACCAGCCTTCTTTTTTTGAGAGTCTATGACGCCATACTTGACTGGGGCGACAATACTGGGGGGGAGGGAGGGGGGATTTTAACTCCACAGCAGTTGTGGATAGAGACAGATCCCCACCCTCCGCTCTCAGGCGCACTGGCTCATAGGATTTCCAAAGCGAGGAGAGCATGGCAAACTAATTGGGGACTTGTAGATAATTGGCGTGCCCAGCATCTGGAGGAGAGGGATTACTCTTATTACTCTGCCCTCCATTACCTGCATTTGCGGTTGGACGCAATATTATGCACCCCATATGTTCATACCAAGGTAGTAGGTAGCGATTATCTAGCGAGAACTTTATCGGACCATAACCCGCTACTAGTACGGATACGTTGGAGCCGTGAGAAGTCACTGATACCGACCTGGCGGCTCCGACCGGAGGCGCTGGAAGATCTGGTATTTGGCGACGAGTTGGGGGCAGGAATTGATCAATACTTTGAGAAGAACGAGGGGACTGCGACATCAGCAGCAATAGAAAGGGATGCGTTCAAGGTTGTGGTCAGAGGCATTTGCATTAGCAAGGTGGTGGGAGTAAGAAAAACGTTGCTGGTGGACCTGGAGAATGCCGAAAACAGACTGCGGGACGTGGAGAGGGACCGGCCCGGGAGACCAGGGGCACAGGATGAGGTGTTGGAGGCTAAAGAGGCAGTGGTACACCTGGCGAAATTGCGCTCCTTTGATTATAAGAATTATAGAGCACGGATGCACGCGGAGGGGGACAAATCGAGCGCTCTGTTGGCGTGGTTGGCCAATCCGACACCCAGGGCTGAACCGATCTTGGGCCTGAGGGCAACCACAGGGGAGGTGGTGCATACACAGAGAGGGATTAACAGAATTTTCCTACAATATTGAGCTGAGCTCTACAGTAACCAACTGACTAAAGACGCTGAGGGCATAGTGGAGTATCTTGAGGAGATGGCCCTGCTGAGCTTGAATAAGGAGACTTGCTGGGCGGAGAGATAACAGTGGGAGAGATCAGGAGTGCGATTAAACACATGGCCCGCAATAAGACACCTGGGGCGGATGGCCTACTAATAGAATTCTATTCTAAGTACGCGGACTATTTGGCCTGACGTTTGCAAGTGGTTTACAAGGAGGCGCATAAAGTAGGGAGGTTGCCTGAGACAATTAGGGAGGCCATTATCATTCCCCTCTTAAAACCTGGTAGGGAAGCCACAGATATGAAGGCTTACCGCCTGCTCTCAATGTTGACAACAAACTACAAAATCCTGAGTAGGATCTTGGCGTCCCGTCTACTCCCATACATGTCGCAGCTAGTGCACCGGGACCAATCAGGGTTTATACCACAACGCAACAAGTCTATTAATGTGAGACAGTTATTGCGAATCTTGGAGGCATGCCAGGAACCGGCATGGACGGCCTTGATTCTCTCGGTGGACATAGAGAAGGCATTAGATAGCCTGGAATGGCCATACCTCTTCCAGGTAATGCGCAAGCTGGGTCTGGGTGAAACGTTCGTGAGATGGACCCGGATATTATATGACTCAGCGATGTGCGAACTGGAGGGACTGTGTCGTTGCACTGTTCAGTGGGAAGAGAACGTGCCAGGGCTGCTCGTTGTCTCCGCTCCGGTTTGCGCTGGTGATTGAGCCACTGGTGGTGCGAGCTAGGTCAGGGAAGCACTATGCTGGGTGGGAAGTGCATTACGTATCGCTCTATGCAGATGACCTACTGATGTTTTTAGCTGCCTCTGATAAGGTGTTCACGGGAGCGACAGAGCTGCTGCGGGTGTTTGGGGAGGTATCAGGGTTGTGTGTGAATTGGGAGAAGACCTGCCTGTTCGCAGCGTGTGGGGCCATGGCACCCCCGGATGGACTGGGGAGAATGCGATGGGAGCCGAGTTGCCTGCAATATTTGGGGACTAACATATCATGAGCAGGCGGATCTATTAGAGGGCAATGTGAATAGAGCAGTGCGAGGGATCAGAGGAAGCATGGCGTTTTGGAGTACTTTTGGAGTACTTTGCCACTTTCAGTGGCAGGAAGAGTGGGCAGGAAGAGTGGCGCTGCTGAAAATAGTAGCGCTGCCTAGACTCTTATATTACTTCAGTATGCTGCCGATATGGATCCCAGGCTCGGTGTTTAAGACGCTAAGGTCCATGGTAGGGGGATTTCTGTGGGGGAGAGGCAGGCGGCGGGTGGCCACGATGATGAGGCCTAGAGGAGAGGGAGGATGGGCGGTCCCAGATTACGAAGTGTATTATTTAGCAGCCCAGCTACAGAGGCTAACGCAGGCAGTGGCTAGGGAGTTTAGGGGAACGGATGGCCAGGCAGACCGCTGGCTACCGAGGCATGTCCTTTCATTTGTAATACTCGGTCAGCGCGTGCAAGTCGATTCATTGACGAATCAGGAGAGAACACTGAGAGCCTGTTGGAATACACACAAGCGCAGGGGTGGCATTAGTCGCCTATATGCACCAGAGATTCCTCTGGGCATGTGCACGGCCTTCCAGCATGGAGGTGACTGGTCTGCGCTGTCGGGGTGGGAAGATCTAGGGCTGCAAATGCTGGGTGACTTGTACGAGGAGGGGGTTCTCCTGCCTTTTCAATTGTTACTGGAACGATATGGCTTGCCTAAGGGCGATTATTTACTGCATGCTGCTCTGCCCCCTGCGATTCAGAAATACTGGAGAACAGGGCTATCGGAGCCACAGACATCCCTGACATGTCAGTATGTTGTAATGGCAGCGGGGACGGTGACAGCAGTGACATGTCTATGCAGGCGAATGGTGGAGGAGGGACTTCAGCCACTGCTCCAGCTGCACGAAAAGTGAGAGGCAGATTTGGGCAAGGATATACCAGAGACGACCTGGGCCAGAATAGTGGAAAGGGCATGGAAAGGCACGGGGAATGCCAGATTCCAACTCATCCACTTCTACATTATACATAGAGCATATTTAACCCCATCGCGTATAACTAAATATTTTCATGTGGAATCGGCGTGTTGTCCCAGGTGCAACTCAAAAGCGGCAGACTTTCAGCATATGGTGTGGAGCTGCCCACAGCTCAGTACATACTTGGAGGAGGTGATGGAGGTCCTGTGTGGGGTGACGGACAGGCAGATAGAGCCCGACATGGGAGCATGTATTCTACACAGGTTTCCACACACAGCGCGAACTAAGATCACAAGCAAGTTCATTAATTTAGGGCTTTTACTAGCTAAGCAGCAGCTAACGAGACAGTGGAAATCCAAGCAGGGCCCTAGCGTGGCGAGATGGAGGGTGGAGTTTACGACTTGGGCAGCTAGTGAGAGTATGGTTAGGCTCCAACAGGCTAGGAGAGCGAATAGAGAAAAAGCGATGGAAACAGCACAGGCATGGGAAGCATTGGTGGCCTTGTTGAAGTTCCCAGAGTCGGATTCGGACACGAACTCCCTGGAGGTTCCCCGGGGTAATGTTGCAGAGGATAATGCATGAGCAGGTGTGGAACTAGCGGGAATGAGGGAACATCCCAAATACAATCAGAGGCCCGTACACTCTAGCACAATGAAGATGATTGATTATCCTTGCGTACATTACTTGGAGCACACCGGTGGAAGGAGTTAGGGGGCAGGGGGTGGGAGGGGCATGAACACGCTGGAGGCACCCAGCTTGGGAGCCATCGGGGTATGGGATGATGTCATGATACTGATTGAGATGAGGATGCTACTTCAATTGTGGGCAATGACTACTCATTCAATGTATCGAAGACAGTGCCTCCCACTGATGATGTGCCTTGTAAATGGGAGTTTGTGTGTGTTAAAAAATTCATAAATTTAGTTTTGAGAGAAAAAAAAATCTTACCTAGCTACCGAGATCCAGAGGCGACCCACAGTGCAGATCTGGGAGTCTTCTTCATCTTCCAGGGTGTAATTCTCACCAAGTACCTTCACCGGCTGTCCAGCATGGATTGTGCCACTCAGCACCCTGCCGAAAGCATGAAATTGCACTCCATCATCTGTACTGTACATCTTCGTTGTGTGACACATCAGGGGACCCTAACAAAAAAAAGCAAAGTATGAAAAAAAAATCCACCTAGATCTTTTTAAAACCCTTGCTAAAATGTTATCACATCTCAGAAGGAACTGGTGCCGGTTTTAGTGCCTGGGACACCTACATCTTTGGTTTCAATGTATGACAGAGTGATGAAAATGGAAATTATTACTGGGGCCCAAATCCCTATATCAGAAAAATTGGTGCTTCCATATTAAAATGAAATTCGGACCACTGTTTGGTGTGTTTCATCTCTGGAAATATATGAATTATTCATGGACATTCAGTTGTAAGAGTTTCTCATATATCCACATAGAACAGCTGCCCAACGTGGATACCTAACCCTCAAGCTTTTACTACCAAAGGATCTCTTACATCAGGATCGCACTCGATCATGGCCTCGCCCAGGTCGGAGTCAATGCCACCCATGTAATTGTGCTCAATTTTGGCCTTCGCTCCAGTCTTCGGTGAAGAGATATGTTGGACACACATATCCACAAAACCTGCAACAAGACAGGGAAAACATTATTTAGCAACTGAAGAGAAAACCTCTCCCCTGCTAGAACCCATTCCATAATGAAGGAGCAATCTTTCGGCTATGGGGCTAAACCTCAGATAGCTGGAGCGAGAAATATAGTATGCAGGTAGTACAACACAATGTGCAGGAAAAATAATATAACTATACCCTCAAGAATAAAGCAGTATTGGACACCAGTTCACCAACAGAAGAGCAAAATAACGATCCTGGGAGCAAGAAAACAAAAAACACACAGTGAGAATCGTAAGAGGCATGTTTCCAAGGCTGGGCACTAAAGTACCAAAACAAGTGTAAGACAAAATGGGGTTCTGTTGCAGTAACAGTTTGGGCGGGAAAACTTCGAAAGGGTAGGAGGTGGCCCACCATTGCCAACTCCACCACTCAGGTGGAGGAGGCAAAGTTAAGCAAATTTTTCAGTCCTCTCCATCTTGAAGATGAGGAGACTCCTCAAATCAGGGCTATGACTATGCTCTCTCTCACAGAAGGGTGGCATAATAGTGGGTGTAGTCATCCCTAGTAAGGTGCCCATTGACCCTACCTACTAATCCCCTCAAACACACCCTAAATATAGTATATAGGTGGCTTCCTCAGACATAGAAGTCAGTTACCCTCAACCTAAGAAGGATGAATGAAGACGCAGAGCAGCAAAGCCTGAAGACAACAACAGACTTGCTTGCCTCCACCTTCAAAGTCCCTGCAAGAAGACGACACCTGTCCTGCAGCCAGAGACTTCCAGAAACCCTAGTAAGACTGCCGGAACTTTGAAAAAACTAGAACTCCAGAGAACAGTAGTTCTGTCTCCACAAATCCAACACAAAGGACTCCGGTGCCCTGAGGATCCACAAGTCCTACCCACTCTGCACCAGATGCCTACGGCTCGTGTCCATGTGGCCCACCGACCCAGAACAGGTTCCCCAGCGATCCAGACCCCAAGTCCAGCGTCGGCTGACCTCTCCTGGACTCTACAACGATGCCTGCAGCCTGAATCCAGAGGCTCCCCCTGACCACGATGAGCTCCCGTAAAAAGACTGACGTCTGAAGACAACCCTGCACCCGAAGCTCCTGCGCCTTGGTCCTCTGCATCTCCACTACCTCTGCTGTCATTTGTCTCCCTCCTACATCCTCCAAAGCGAAGCCTGCAGTCTTTGTTGAAAGCAGAATCCTCATTGAAAAGCATTGGGCGCCCAATGCGGAATTTACACCCTCACCCGGCCGCCCCTGTGCCGCTGGTGGTGTATGTTTGGTGCTAATTTGTGGCCCCTGTGCTTGAACAAACCCCCAAAGTTTGACCCTGCAACTAATTTACTTACCTGCAAGTAGTGTGGCTTCGAGCACCACCAGTCTACCTTGAAACTCATTGGGTCGAACTCCGATTTTGACATCTGCACCCGGCCGCCGCTTGGTCTGCAGTTTTGGTACTCACCTGACCTCTGGTCCCGAAGACTGGAATTGTGTTGTACTTACCTGTTCAACCACATTATTGTTTTCCTCCATACGATAACAGTTAACTGTTCAGAAACTGCACTAATTGTCTACTTTTTGAAGTGGGTTTTTAGAAAAGAATTTTTAGCTAAAAACATACTTAACTTATTGCGAAGATCTTGGTCTTAAAATTAAATTCAAAGATTATTTTTCTAAAATTGCTGTTGATCTCGATTTTTGAGTCGTGTGTCCAATATTGATCAATGTTGTGCAATAAATGTTCTACACTCCTCTGTGTTAGGCCTAAGGTTGCTAGCCCACAATACCACTAATAGAGCACTTTGAGTTTTATATTGAGACCTGTACACTTTTGGGGAACCCCTGGACTTAGTGCACAGTATAACCACCTAGTGGCATACTATTTACATAAACTAACAAAAGGGAGAGCAAGGGATCGTGTTCACCTTAAGTGAACGGAGAGTACTCCTGTTCCCCTGATTCAGGACTAAATAAACAAAAAGGATTACCACCATAGAGAATCAAGAGAATTCCTAATGGGCTGTGTGACTGACAAAAGGAAAGAATTTATCCTTTTGTAAAAAAACCCTCACTCACCAGCCTAGTGGTGACATGCTTCATCATCTGGGTCCACCCTGGCGGCCTAACGTCACCAGGGTGTGCTACAACACCTGGAATACAGTGGAGCAGGTTGTGAGTGTAAGTGCAGAAAAAGTGTGTTAGAAATTGTCCTGGTTTAACTTAGTAGGGAGATACATTTTATTTACAAGCAACTGGACAATATTAAAAAAGTGGCGAGATACTATGAGGATAGTTACGGCCAGTAGTATCTCAGTATGTGTGCTGGTCTACATGTTTCAACCTTAGATGGAATATACCAGGTTTTCGTCAGGACCAAAAACAAGGAAGTGGACGGTCTGCGCCCCCTAAAAGGCGCACCCAATCCTAATTCCTCGTGACCAAGTTAGCAAAACTCGCTAATGGTGAAAAGCTCTAGCCTCAGTGGGCGAGCATGTGAAGTAAAAATCAAAAAGTCCTGCTGGGGAGGAAAGAGAGAAACGATCATCCATCAGACGTGATCAATATTACAAACCTGTTACGTTGTGCAGTGTCGTGTCTCTGTGTCATCATGCTTCATGCCACTCTCATTAGGAAATTGTGTTGGTATCAGCGTGATATAGTCGTGCTGTTCTTTGGTCCACTGGGGGCATGCTATTTTGCCAACTCACGCAGAAAAGCGCAGAGCCTCAAAGATAGCCTGGTCAATACCAGACCCAAGACAACAACTACAAATGTAAATCCCAGTATAACGCAAATCTGGGGGCTCCCTCCCGTAACAGGTCACTCCAAGTGTGGAGACTGCAATGTATGCCACCTCACAGAAAACACCAAGACCCTCAACCTGGAAGAAGGCAAAACCTGGGAACAACGATCACACACTAATTGCAACAGCAGCAATATGGTGTATCTGATCAAATGCATATGTGGCAAACCATAAATAGGCATGACAACCCGCAAGGTGAAGCAACGAATCAGTGAACATCGGAGTACGATACGCTGCAAGAAAAACACCACAAGACTAACAGACCACTTCTTGGCGGCACATCACACACCCAATGACATGCGATGGACAGTAATAGAACAAGTACAACCAGGTCCAAATTCACAGAACCGCTTGTTTGAAAAGGAACAACGCTGGATCTACAGACTTTCGACACATAAGATAGGTCTGAACGACAATATTCCTTGGGCCTCTGTTTTAAAATAACCAGTACCTAGGGATACCTACATACCCTGATGCCTACCATTCTGGAGTCATGACCTACTTTGTTCTCCCATGTAATGCCACATCTGCAACTCTGAACCTACAGTACATGACCAGAGCAACCTTTACCCCCGCCTGGCATACTGTGTGTTTGTACCACCACCAGATGCCCTATACTATCCCATTCCACATAATCCCATTATTGCAACCACACGGTTTCTCGATCCGTCAACATTTGCACAACCCCCCCCCCCCGCCCCAATTACTTCCCAATGTGGCAGACCCTACGATTAACAAGTGCACTATTGCAACGAATGACCGCGTAACACCCGTAATGGTCAATTCATTTTACAATGATGTGCACACCAACACGCGCCATCTGCAGCGCGTTCACCTCCTTGACAGACGCTTTTAATGTACTAGCGTCTATTGTAGCCAGATAATTCCATTACTGCAACCACACGGGTTTTTCGATCCGCCAACATTGGCACAACCCCCCTTCCGCCCCCCATATTTTTCCAATTACTTCCAAATGTGGCAGACCCTACGATTAACAAGTGCACTATTGCAACGAATGACCGCGTAACATCCGTAATGGTCAATTCGTCTTATAATGATGCGCACACCAATACGCGCCGTCGGCAGCGCTTACACCCTCTTACCAGACGCGTTCAATTTACTATAGTCTATTGTAGCCAGATTACAACTTATTGTAAAGCTATTGTTTTCCCCTCTACGCTAGTGGTTTATCCCCATCAACAACTGTGCACGTTTATTGTCACTTTCGCACTAGCGGCCCAACACTAACTTAAGGGTATATCCCGCTGACGCTCACACACCATAGCGTCATTCCGTGGCCTTCTAATAGCCCAATCCCACAACTCAGCTACAGGCTTGTAATCTTAAACCTTTCTGGACGAATGTGGCACCCGTAATACAATGTAGACAGCAGTTGCCCCGGTTACGCCCACGTGACACGCACGAAACCCCGCCTACCCCGGAAGCCGGCTCCTGACATTAACGCACACGGGAGCCCCGACCTTTGTAGCGGGGCAGCGGAGGAGAGATGTAGGTAACTGGCCTCTACCATCACGACCAAACTGTAAGTAGAGCAGACCTGCTTTTTAGCTTCTGAGACTCACCACCATTACCGAGTCCGGAATCTAACGCGATACGCGGCCGATCTTGATCGACAACCCCTTTTCGTAACAGTTGCCTCCATGTAATTGCAGAATACGTTTTACAAGTGGTGATACCACTCCCTGCCCTCCGATGCGACAGACATCAAAATAGGAGTAAGCCGCCTCCCATCTACCAATATATGTTTGTTTTCCATGTTATGTGTTAGTAAGTCCTTATGTGTCCCTTGACTTTCACAGGTAATCTATGCACATCTAAAAACGACCCTCGCGACCACAATAGTAGGGATGCGAGAGTAAGATATCACGCCACTATAATTACTACGAGTGCGCGAGATTGGAATAAAAGTATTGTATGCCACAGAGAACGCACCTTTTGATAAGTATGCGTGAGTTGGCAAAATAGCATGCCCCCAGTGGGCCAAAGAACAGCACGACTATATCACGCTGATACCAACACAATTTCCTAATGAGAGTGGCATGAAGCATGATGACACAGAGACACGACACTGCACAAGGTAACAGGCATGTAATATTGATCACGTCTGATGGATGATTGTTTCTCTCTTTCCTCCCCAACAGGTCTTTTTGATTTTTACTTCACATGCTCGCCCACTGAGGCTAGAGCTTTTCACCATTAGCAAGTTTTGCTAACTTGGTCACGAGGAATTAGGATTGGGTGCGCCTTTTAGGGGGCACAGACCGTCCACTTCCTTGTTTTTGGTCCTGACGAAAACCTGGTATATTCCATCTAAGGTTGAAACATGTAGACCAGCACACATACAGAGGTACTACTGGCCGTAACTACCCCCATAGTATCTCGCCACTTTTTTAATATTGTCCAGTTGCTTGTAAATAAAATTTATCTCCCTACTAAGTTAAACCAGGACAATTTTTAACACACTTTTTCTGCACTTACACTCACAACCTGCTCCACTGTATTCCAGGTGTTGTAGCACACCCTGGTGACGTTAGGCCGCCAGGGTGGACCCCGATGATGAAGCATGTCACCACTAGGCTGTTAAGTGAGGTTTTTTTTACAAAAGGATAAATTCTTTCCTTTTGTCAGTCACACACCCCATTAGGAATTCTCTTGATTCTCTATGGTGGCACTCCTCTCTTTGTTTATTTAATACTATATACATAGCCAGCTTCCAACAAAGTGGCACTGCTAGAATAGGCAAGGAACATTGCCAGAGTAATGCTCCAGTGAGATACCAACAGAAGAAATGAATAACACTTCATTAAGTGCATTGCCATGAGCAGTGGTATACGGTGTGGATTGGGCAACAGTATGCACAAGATAGTGGTGAAAAAAAACCACAGCAGCAACATTGCATCAATAGATTAGATCTAATGTGAGCGGTAAAGTGAAAAAACCAAAAGGGGTATACATGCAATAGGGACAACCTATTAACCTAATACTGAGATGCTCTTAACCTTCATGAAACCAGTTACAACTGTGCATGTTTGCTCATTCTCATGAGACAGGTGAGCACATGGGAGTGAGGAGGTTAAAGGCTAGATCTGGGAGTGTTCGCGATATATGCCTTGTAACCCTGCCTCATAACTCCACACGGTTTCCCAGCCCTTCCATGTACCCTACGAGAGGCTCCAGCACCTCTTGTTCCAAGCTCCAAATGCACATGCTCACCCTCTTTGTCAAGGCACTTGAGCTTTGTGCTTTCACTGAAGAGGTGTTTAAATGCCCCCTGGGGTTATCTGAAGGTACCTGTACTTTGCCTGAACACTCTGTAGAGCATCCACTCCATCTACCTCTCATAATGCTCCAACTGTATTCAGTTATGCATGTGCATCTGCCTTAACAAGACAAATGATCAGGGCATGAATGAGTGGGATCATTTTAAAAGAAACTCCAACCACTAGTCACTATGTTTGAAAAAGAATATGTTACGTATACTGAAAGCATCAATTTGTGGCATGTAGTGCTGTTGATTAATATAATATGCATTCTCCTGAAGAAGTCTTTGAGTCACAAAGTATAGTGACTCCTCTTATTATTAGTAATGTGCATGCGCATCAGCTCTATTGCTAGACTGTTTGCCGTATGAAGGGTAAGGATGAAAACATAGGAAAGGAATGTAAAATGACCATACGAAAGAAAGAAAAAAAGATATCTGCAACAACAAAAGGCTTCGGGGGTGGTGGGTGGACGGGTGTGAATCTGAAGCACTACATACCAAAAACAGATGCTTAGAGGGTAAGTAACATTATGTTTGTGTTAAGTGTTGCTGTAGATACACACGCTGTGCATAGACTGTAAAGCAGTCCCCCCCCACCAAGCGATTGATAGCCATAGGATGTTGCAGAGGACCAAAAATTGTTTGTAGAACAGCTTGACCAAACTTTACTTGTTGGGTAACTCGGGTATCCACACAGTGAATGTGTGTGGAGTGGACCATTAGCTGCCTTACACTTGTCAGATATGGCAATACTGCAACAGAAGGGCCTTTTTGCGACTGGAGTGTGGTCTGGGTGGGGTGGGCAGTTGTCTTCTAGCGTTAATGTAGCAAGTTTGGATGCATTTGACAATCCACCTGGATAAGACTGCCTTGTGCCCTATACATCATTTGGTGAATGCAACAAAGAGCTGCTGAGTTTTACAAAAATACTTGATTCTATCAACAACATATATGAAGGCACGCTTCACATCAAGGATATGGAGGTCTCACTCAGCTACAGAGTACGGCTGTGGGAATATTTGGATGTGTGATTGCAACATGGTTTTGTGCGAGACGATCCAACCTGCCAGGAAGCTTTGTATAGGAAGCAGGCTCTGTATATGGTATACCACTAGGTGGTTATATCGTGCAGAGTCCAGAGATTCCCAAGAAGCTTACAAGGCTCAATGTTCACCCAAAGTGCTTTATTTGTTGTAGTGTGGGCGAGCAGCCTTAGGTCTAACACAGAGGAGAATAAGATATTTGTTATGCACACAGTGACTAAAAAATGGCACACAACTCATAAAGAAGAACCACACACAATTTTGAAAAATAAACTTCCTTCAAGATTTATTTGAAAAACAAGATGTTTGCAAAAAAATAAGTACGTTTTTCAGAAAAATAGTTTAAAAAGTGGACTCAGTGAAATGTTCAAGCTTTGCAATTTCCCATATAGGAGGAAAAGAAGAATGCAGTTTTTGCAGGTAAGTACTCGACTTACAGATTCAGGCCAGGTAGGGTTCAAATCCGTTCAAGGAGTGCACCATGGGCGGCACAGGGATGGCCGGGTGCAGAGGTAAAATTCAAGGTAATCCAAGTTCAGCTGCTCACAGGTGAGTATAGCGGTACAGGGGTCGATCTCCCTAGGTAAGTACAAGGGGGGCCACAAGGCACCACCAAACTTGCTCAGAAGTGCTGGGGCACCTTCACAGGATCGGTGGGCCACATGGAGTTGGGCCATGGGCGTCGGGTACAGAGGTAGGTCTGGCAGTGGGTATGCGGTTTCTAAGGGCTGATGTCTTTGTTATATAAAGCTGGTTTCTTATGGACACGTCCGCTTTCCACTGGAGATCTTGGTCTTTGTCGAAGGCATAAGTCCTCCCAAGGCTTTGGAGGTCGCTGGGCTGCAGGACAGGCCGTCGTCTGGCGCAGGATTGTTGAGGGCTGCAGACAGGCCGGTAGAGCTTGGGCCAAGTTAGTTGGTGTCTGTAGTCTTCTCTGCTGGTGTGACACTGTAGTGTCCGGCTCTTCTTAGGTCTTCAGGAATCTGATTTCCGAGTCTGGTAATGCCCCCTAAATACTAGGTTTATGGGTGTTACAAGTAGGAACCAATGGGTCTCCTACATTGGGCGTCTACACTCACTATTATGCCACTCTCCTGTGGGAGTAGGCCTAGCCCTAATTGGATACGTCCCACCATCTTCAAGATGGTGGGAACTGAAAATGTGCTTCACTTCGTCTCCTGCACCTGAAGGTTGGAGTTGGCGAAGGGGGGCACACCACCTATTCTTACTAGGTTTTCAAACGGCTGCCACCAAAAGTGGGGGTTTGAACAGGGGCATGCCATCTGTTCTAATAAGCAGATGCTGGGGTAGCAGTATAAAGGTGCAAGGCCTTTGAAGCTTCCCTCTAGAGCACTGTGCTCATCCTGGGGGAGAAGGTATGACACCTCTGCCCAGTATAGGAGTTGCTTCTGGCATCAGATCAGGGGCTCTCCACCACGGGGTCCAGAAACATGTCTGGTGGAGGCAGGCTGCCTAAAACCAGTCAGAGACCAAACCAGGATTGGTAGGTTTTCAGGGGGCACCTTTGAGATGCCCTCTGAGTACATGGTTTAATAAATCTCACAATGGCATCACTATGGATTTATTAAGAGGAGTTGTTTGGTACCAAACACGCCTGGGTTCATTGAAGTCATCATGGTTCTGGGGAACTTGAGTTGTCGAGTTTCCAACCCATGTAATCTCTATGGCTTTACTGGCACTTACAATATAAAGAACAGACTTGACTATTGTAGGGGCATATCTACTCATGCAGATATGCCCACACCTTAAATATAGTGCACCCTGCCTTAGGAATTGTAAGGCCTGCTAAAGGGGTGACTTGCCTATACCGTAGGCAGTATTGCTTGGTATGGCACACAGGCAGTATGTTGTTTTTCTCTGCACCAAGACATGCAGGCTGCAGTGGCAGTGTGCATGGCCTTAGTGAGGTGTCCCTAGGGGACCCTTTTCAGGCCCAATGCCCTTGGGTCCTCTTCAGGCCCAATGCCCTACATACCAGGGTACCATTAGCTAGGGACTTTCAAGTGGGTCTGAAGTGCCAATCGTGGTAGTTTTATGGAAGTAGCCCTGGCACAGGGCACCTGGTTGGCAGAGACCCTGTGCACTTTCAACCGAACCCACATCATTTTCCAGGCAAAAAGTGGGGGCCACCATTTCACAAGAGGCACTTTCTTACACCGGAGTTGTGCGTTATTTCATCTATGTTTCTCTTCTATCCTAATTAGTCTCCCTGTATATTCAATTCCTCCCATACACTGTAAGCTTAATTATTTAATTCATCACAGCTTTCCTACTTCCCTAAATCGTGAATCTCTTATCTTATCTCCATACCAGAACGTAGCTTATGCTATGGCTATGTCTGGCCTTCAAATGTACCGTATTTTCCAGCGTATAAGACGACTTTTTAACCCCTTCAAATGTTTTCAAAAGTCGGGGGTCGTCTTATACGCCGGACACTAAATTTTTTATGAGTGGAAGCAACGCTCCACCGACGTGGAACCCTCCAATATGACCTGGGCTCTACTCGCGCGCTCACACTCCCACGTTTACCGGTTACATTAATCTAAAATTGCACATGATTTAGTGCACAGTTACTCACCGGTACAGTCCCGTAGTGCTGTAGTGCCGATGGGAGAGGGTCCACGGGGCATTTCAGTATTTTCTTACTGCGTCTTCATCCTAGAGACACAGCGGTGTATGCGCTGATCTGGCGCCATAATCCTCACGTTCATCGGAAGTAGAGGAGCGTCACTAGCGCACGTCTTCTACTCAGTTCATGGACATGGAAAGGGGACTTCAGAAGGTTCCAGCCGGCGGAAGTGGGGGTCGTCTTATACGGCGAGTATAGGACGAAACCTACCTTTCATCATGAAAAGTAGGGGGTCGTCTTATACGCCGGGTCGTCCTATACGCCGGAAAATACGGTATTCAAGTTCTGGCCTCAACTACACTAAATCTTACACCACTTTGTATGTTCCTGATCTCTGTGATTGCTCTGTCTCCCATATAAGACCTTATGAACCAGTTCTTATTTTTCTGGTCTTTTTCCTCTCCAATCCCCAAAATACTAGGTTTCAATCAGTTCCTTATTTTGTGACCCAACCACATTGTCGACTTTTGTGTCCTTGCTGCCTGTCATTTGAATTTTTAGTTTGGCAATAGATCCAAAACTATTCCAGATCTTTTCATATGTTTTTACTGCCAGATGTAAAGGGATTGGGTACAAACGCTACATCAATAAAATACAATCACAGCATAATCACAGACACACATTTCTGTACTGCCTTGACAGTCATGATTGGGCCTTACTCTTTCATACATTTAACTGATTGGGCCGCCAGAGGACAACCGGGTCAGTTCAGACGTTACCTGTGAAGTCCCCAAAGAATTTCTTGCAGACTAGACGCAAAAGTGGCCTGATGTTCAGCTTTAGCTCCTCCTTGGTTAAATGTATTCCCAGCTCCTCCAGTGTGTGGGGCAGGGAGGTGTCCACATCACCGACAACCTAGGAAAACAGAAAAATGAGTAGGTTAGTTTGTTCTCTTCTCTGAAACATTTGCATAACTAATGAAAGTAGATCTCATTGTTAGCACTGTCTCATACATTCCAAATCCATTTCTCTAAAACACTGTCAGGGAACAGAGCATCTGCACCAACTATACTGCTCTTAAAAATGACTGCCAATAACACTTTCCACATAAGGGAGTCCCACTAACATAGGTGATGGACCTGCATAAACATTAAGAGAACAAGTCCACGATAAGGGTACACTCGCCGATCCATAACTTACCAAGTTGCTAGGCTAGGCATCTGAAAAACTATTTGATATTTAAAACACACTGGTTCTTACTTCTGGCGGCGAGTGTCATACTGACACGTGGAGGTCCTTTCTTGGGAGATCCTGTTGGATGCCAAATTGACCCTTCTCCATAGTACAGAGGGTCTTGGCAGTAACGCTATAAACGAGGACATTGCTAAGATGTGGAAAGTGAACTCCTCATCGTCCATAGGCGCAAGGAAAAGAGGTATGGACCAGTGTATGGGTATAGAAATAGCGGTCTTCCAGGCCAGGGTTTGTCCTCCAAAACACATCAGGAAATGGCAGCACTAGGCCGATTACAGGTGTATAGTTCTAGCCCCTGTGTGCACTATTGATGCCCAGTTAGACACTGAGATACGAACATATGGAGATACTAAATAAGGGTACTTACTGTGAACTTCAAGTGTTCTTGGCACGGCAATCAATTGGGGGGCCTTCCGGGAAATGAGGGGGGATTGTGTGGGACTGTACTAGTTTCCTGTGTTCATGTTATTCAAGGGTATGTACCTGGTCATGTGCTGCTTAATTCTGTACAAAAGGGGGTAGTGATGGACGGAGCATCTGAATCAATCAAACACTCACACCCAGTCAAAAGATCTGGGTTTAATCCATCACCGTTCTTTAGCCTACTCTGCCACCCCAGTTCAGACATGGCTATATGCAAATCAGTCTGACCCTGTGTCTCATGGGAACAGTCCAGCCCGAACTGCCAAGCCATGTCTTCCCTGGACCGGAAACAAGCTTCCGAGGACCGGTTTCTGGCATTCCAGCCGTCTTCAGCCCGGCTTGCTTGAATCCAGTGGCAAAGTGAGCAAGGGACTCACGTCTGACCATACCCTGCCACACTTATGGCGGCCAAAAGCGGTACAAAAGGGGGGGGGGGTGATGGACGGAGCATCTGAATCAATCAAACACTCACACCCAGTCAAAACATCTGGGTTTAATCCATCACCGTTCTTTAGCCCACTCTGCCACCCCAGTTCAGACATGGCTATATGCAAATCAGTCTGACCCTGTGCCTGATGGGAACAGTCCAGCCCGAACTGCCAAGCCATGTCTTCCCTGGACCGGAAACAAGCTTCCGAGGACCGGTTTCTGGCATTCCAGCCGTCTTCAGCCCGGCTTGCTTGAATCCAGTGGCAAAGTGAGCAAGGGACTCACGTCTGAGCATACCCTGCCACACTTATGGCGGCCAAAAGCGGTACAAAAGGGGGTGGTGATGGACGGAGCATCTGAATCAATCAAACACTCACACCCAGTCAAAAGATCTGGGTTTAATCCATAGCCGTTCTTTAGCCCATTCTGCCACCCCAGTTCAGACATGGCTATATGCAAATCAGTCTGACCCTGTGCCTCATGGGAACAGTCCAGCCCGAACTGCCAAGCCATGTCTTCCCTGGACCGGAATGAATATGCTACTTACCAGTATGCATCTGTTCTTGGCATGTAGGGCTGCTAACATTCATATCTGTGCATAGATCGCCGCCTAGTGTTGGGTCCGGATGATTGCACATTGTTGTCCTGGAAGAGTCTTCGAAGTATCACAAGATAGGTGGCTCCTCCCCTGGACTACAGTGCGCATGGGCATCGACTCCATCCCCAGATTATTTTTAGCCATTGTGTAGAGATGGAGTGAAATAGTGTAAATGATGTCCATGCTAATGTTTGAATGCAAGAAATTACCTGCAGCCGCTACGGGCGCCGGGGAGGAGGGCGGACGATATGAATGGTAGCAGCCCTACATACCAAGAACAGATGCATACTGGTAAGTAGCATATTCAGTTCGAGGCATGTGGGCTGCTAAATTCATATCTGTGCATAGAATACATAGCAGTCCCTCCATTAACGGCGGCCGCCCGTGCCAGCTGCAGAAGTTTGAAAAAGAGTTTTAAGAACAGCCTGACCTACAGCTGCCTGCTGTTTGGAATGCACATCTACACAGTAGTGTTTAGTAAAGGTGTGTGGTGTAATCCACGTGGCTGCTCTACAAATATCTTCCAAAGGAATATTACCTAGGAAAGCCATGGAGGCCCCTAACTTGCGTGTGGAGTGGGCCCTGGGGGGGGACCGTTAAAGTGCGCTTAGCCTTGTGGTAGCAAATCTGAATACACTTAACGATCCACCTGGCTATTCCTGCCTTGGAAATGGGGTTGACTTTGTGCTGGGCTGAGAAGGCAACAAATAGCTGTTGTGTCTTCCTAAAGCTTTTGGTCCTGTCAATGTAGTACAGTAATGCTCGTTTGACATCAAGCATGTGGAGCATTCTTTCTGCTACTGTTTCAGGGTTTTGAAAGAATGTGGGTAGTTCAATGGTTTGATTGACATGAAACTGCGACACCACCTTAGGGAGAAACTTAGGGTTAGTGCGCAGCACTACCCTGTTAGGATGAATTTGAATAAATGGCTCTTGTATTGTGAGCGCTTGTAGCTCACTAACACGCCGTAGCGACGTGATGGCAATGAGAAAAGCCACTTTCCATGTCAAGAAGTGAATCTCACAGGAGTGTAAAGGCTCAAACGGTGGTCCCATTAACCTGGTGAGGACCACATTGAGGTTCCACACAGGAGCTGGCTCGTTTCAGCCCTTCCAGGAATGCTTTGATGGCAGGCACCCTGAAAACTGAGAGGTGCTGCCTGTTTTGGAGATAAGCCGCTATGGCGGATAAGTGTATCCGAATGGAAGCATACGCCAGATTACATTTGTAAAGATGTAACAAATAGCAGATGATATTGGGAATGGATGCATCTAGCGGGTTGATATGATGTTCTGTACAGTAAATGACAAACCGCTTCCATTTTGCTGCATAGCAAGCTCTGGTTGTTGGCCTTCTTGCCTCCCGGATGATGTCCATGCATTCCGGGGGCAAATCAAGGTAGCCAAACTCTAAGACCTCAGGAGCCAGATCGCTAGGTTCAGCTGTTGCGGATCTGGGTGCTGAATGTCGCCATGGTTCTGCGTCAAGAGCTTGGGTGTGAGGCGCAGCCTTTGATGCGGTACCACGGAGAGTTCCAGAAACGTGGTGCACCATGGCTGGCGTGCCCACGTTGGAGCAACCAGGATGAGTGTCATTGAGTGTTGCAGCAGCTTCCGTGCCACCAGCGGTATGAGAGGTGCTGGGGGAAAAGCGTACGCAAATTTGCCTGACCAGTTCATCCATATCGCATTGCCCTGCAACTGTGGGTGTGGGAACCTGGCGGCGAAGCTTGGGCATTTTGCGTTCTCCCTTGTGGCAAACAGGTCTATCTCTGGATGACCCCACTGCTGGAAGTACGGGTGGAGTACTGATGGATGTAGCTCCCACTCGTGCATTTGGTGGCTGTACCTGCTGAGCAGATCCGCCATCTGATTGTCCACGCCCGGGAGGTGTTCCGCCATGAGGAAGATGTTCCTCTGAATGGCCCACTTCCACATGCCCTGAGCCAGATGAGACAACTGTGGAGAGTGTGTGCCTCCCTGCTTTTGGATATAGTACATTGCCGTCATGTTGTCCGTCCGGATCAACACGACCTTGTTGCATAGATGTACTTTGAAGGACTTCAGTGCCATGAAGATTGCCATCAGTTCTAAGTAGTTGATGTGCATCTTCTTCTGCTGTGTCGACCATAGCCCCTGCACTGTGTAGTGGAGTACATGCGCTCCCCAACCCTGGAGAGATGCGTCCCCTGTCAGGATAATTTGTGGCACAGGCTCCTGGAACGGTCGGCCCTTGCAAAGGTTGTGTGGAGTCCACCAATGCAGAGAGTTGTATGCCCGACCAGTCACCAACACTAGGTCTTTCAACTGCCCTTGAGCCTGAGTCCACTGGCGTGCCAAGCATTCCTGAAGCGGACGCATATGCAACCTCGCGTGCGGGACTATGAAGATGCAGGAGGTCATCATGCCTATCAACTGCATAAACACTCTCGCAGGGAGTGAGTGCTGCGGTCTGAACCTCTGTATTAGCGACTGGATGCTGTTGATTCTCGCTGTGTTCGGCTGAGCTGTAGCAGCCAGAGTATTTATAGTCGCGCCCAAATACTGCCGCACATGGGCTGGCTGAAGGTGCGACTTTGGATAGTTGAGCGAAAACCCCAGACTGTGAAGAAGGTGAATAGTGCGGGACATGTCTGCGGCCCACTGCTGTGCCGACTTGGCTTGAACGAGCCAATCGTCCAGGTAAGGGTAGACATGTATGTTCTGTCTCCTGAGGTGCGCCGCCACCGTTGCCAGACACTTTGTGAACACTCTGGGAGCAGTGGTCACACCGAAGGGTAGGACCCTGAACTGGTAATGCCTGTTTAGAATGGTGAACCGGAGGTATTTTTTGTGGGATGGATGGAGTGGTACGTGAAAGTAAGCATCCTTGAGGTCCAAGGTTGCGAGAAAGTCTCCCTGGTTTAACAGTGGAAGAACTTGCTGCAGAGTTAACATGTGGAAGTGTTCTGAAAGAATATACATGTTGAGGGGGCGTAGGTCCAGAATGGGTCTGAGTGAGCCGTCCTTCTTTGGGATTAAGAAGTACAGGGAGTAAACCCCTGTACCTTGTTCCTCCAGTGGCACGAGCTCTATTGCGCCTTTTTGCAGCATCACAAGAACCTCTTGCTGCAATAAGTGCAAGTGCTTTGCCCAAATAGGACGTTGTCTTGGGGGTATGTTGGGTGGAGTGGACGTTAACTCCAAACAATAGCCGAACTGGATAAGTTTCCTTACCCACCTGTCTGTGGTGATGGACTTCCAGACTGGCAGGAACTGCTGGAGTCTCCCCCCGACAGGTGTTGGATGGTCGGGGGGCAGTGACAGGAAGTCACTGTTTGTTGGCGGCAGAGGAACGGGAACTGTTGTTGCCTCAAACCTGCCCTTGGCGTTGTTTCCTCTGTAACCTCCTCTACCCTGTTTGGTGTATGAGGACTGTGCCCCACTTTTACTGAATTGCGCCTGTTGTGCCAAGTGTCCTCTGGTAACACCCCGAGTGCCTGAGCGACGAAAAGTGCTCCCTCTGTATTGCTGAGACTGAAGTGCACCCATAGATTTAGCCGTCTCAGTATCTTTTTTAATTTTTTCGAGGGTGGAGTCCACCTCAGGGCCAAACAGTCTGTTATCCTCAACCAGCCCGTTAATCCAGACAGTCTGTATCTCTGGCTTGAACCCTGAAATGCGGAGCCATGCTTGACGCCGTAACATCACACTAGTATTTATCGCTCTTGCTGCCGTATCCGCAACGTCGAGCGCACATCTAATTGCAGCGTTGGAGACGAGCTTGCCTTCTTGGATAAGCATCTCAGCTCCTTCTTTAAACTCGTCTGGAAGGTGTTGTAAAAGCTGCTCTAAGGTGTCATAGTGTGCCCTGTCGTATCTGGCCAGCAGAGCTTGTGTGTTGGATATGCGCCAGATGTTTGCTGCCTGCGCTGCCACCCTTTTCCCCGATGCCTCCAACACTTTAGACTCTTTGTCCGGGGGAGGAGCTTCACCTGTTTGTGAGTTCGCCCTTTTGCGAGCATTAGAGACCACCAAAGAGTCCAGAGGCAACTGGCCCCGTATGTAAGTTGGGTCCCCAGGTGCCGGTCTGTATTTTTTTTCTATTCTAGGGTTATGTTATGTTATGTTAAATGGGACTTTTATAGCACAACGGCTACTCCAAAGGAGTGTCCCGGCGCTTTTGTGCTCCAGACCAAAGAAAGAGCTGGAACCGAGCTCTTGTTGTTTCCTTGAAAATGTCTGTGGCATGCTTAAGAACACCCTTAAGCATTGGAAGTGTTTTTACGGTTTTCTCAGCAGCAGAGAAAGTGTCAAATAGAAAGTCAACGTCCACAGGGTCAGCATGCATATCCACCTTATGGTTTGCAGCTGCCCTCTCAATTAAGGCATTGAACGCCGCAGAATCTTCTGTAGGAGAAGGCTTTGCGCCAAAAGCTTGTGGGTCATGGACAGCTTGTTGGTCCCCTTGATCACCTGAGGCTAACCACGAGTCCTGTTGCTCATCAGGGTCTGTGTTTTCGGGAAAAGTATACTCCTCGTCCTGATCACCTAGATCTCCATCTGAGCAAGTGGGTGAAGGCGATGGGCTCCTTGCAGGATGCAGAGGAATGCGCTCAACAAGTTCCGGCGTGTCTGGCGCTGGCCTTTTCTTTTTTAGAGGGATTACAAACGACTCCAAAGGCTGTGAAGTAATCTTCCTCTTATAGAGCGTCAATTTTCCCGTGTCGGCGTCGATATACTGTTCCGACTGCTCGTCCAATAAGGGTTGTCGACTCAAACTGCCACTCAGCTGAGTATGCCCTACCCCTTCTGAGTCCTTAGGCACCGACTGTGGTGCAAAGGCCTTTGGCACCACTTTGGGTGGTAGAGTAAAGAGGAGCGGCTTGGAGGTCTTCTTCGGTTCCGCTACCGGAGTAGGTACCGGGCGTCTTCGGCACCGACGTCAGCTCTTTCTCCCGAATCCGTTTGAGGGAGTCTGCCACTTGCTTTGTAAAAGAAGTGGACGGTCTCGTCGACCCGACTGAGGACCTCGATCCACCCCCAGGGGAAGACTGGAGCGTCGATGAATCCCTGTTCTTTGCTGGAGGCGCAGACGTAGTCTCGACAACTGCGCGTCCGCCACCATCCACGGCCCAATGCGTCGACGTCGATGGCTTCGGATCGGCGGACTTTCCCTTCGGCGTTGCGGCTCCAGACTTTGGCTCGGTGCCCTTTGCCGATTTGGCCTCGACGGCTGGTTTGCCTGTAGATGCGGTAGGCTTGACCGCTGACGGCTCGACGGCCGACTTCGACTCGACCACCTTAGTGGAGTGCTGGGCGACTGCTTTCGAGCTTGGCTCTTTGACCACCTTAGGCGCTTTAGCCTGTTCGACAGCCTTCTTCGGCTTCGAGGGCTCCGACGACGACGCCGTCAATGGCGTCTTCAATTTCGGCGCTGCGTCGGCCATCTTATATTTGGTCGATGCCGAAGGTTTCACTTTCGGTTTCGATTTACGCAATGGCGGCTCCGTAGAGGTGTCCGTAGCCGGGCGGGGCCGAGGAGCGAGGTGTAGGGTCGTGGGTAAGGCCTTGTGGCGATCCCGTGACCTGAGCCTTTGTATGTTCGGGGCATAGCTCATCCTCGAGCTATCTTCCACGGCCCCAAAAGGTTCTTCGTCGTCCCCTACCTCCTCGGCGTCTTCCTCGAGGTCTTGGTCTTCTTCGTAGTCGGCCTCGACCTCCGCCGATGGAGGTGAAATCTGCAGGTGAAGTTCTTGTTCGCCTGCGTCGGGGCTGTCGAAGATGTCCACCGGTGCCGATCGCTGGGCCTGGAGGCGCGCCACGCGCCGAAGCTTGATCGTCTTCTACGATCGAAACCTGGAACAGGCCATACAGCTGGCCTCGTCGTGGTCCGGCGATAAGCACTTGTTGCACACAGGGTGCACGTCGATGTGTGGGTACTTAGAACCACACACGGGGCAGTACTTGAATGGACTCCGTTCCATTGTAGAATCGTCAGGGTCTTGCTGCATCGACAAGGCCTCGATGACCGAAGAGTCACCCGACTCCTCCGATATCCGACTCGACGAGCCGGAGTATACACGAGACAGAACGCGAACAATACCGACGAAGTAAAGAAAGCCTTTTGGCCTTTAAGAAGTTGTTTTATCGATTCCGAACAGGAGATGTCGAAATCCCATCCGAACCCAATGGCGGAAAAAAAAACAATCTGGGGATGGAGTCGATGCCCATGCGCACTGTAGTCCAGGGGAGGAGCCACCTATCTCGTGATACTTCGAAGACTCTTCCAGGACAACAATGTGCAATCATCCGGACCCAACACTAGGCGGCGATCTATGCACAGATATGAATTTAGCAGCCCACATGCCTCGAACACAAGCTTCCGGGGACCGGTTTCTGGCATTCCAGCCGTCTTCAGCCCGGCTTGCTTGAATCTAGTGGCAAAGTGAGCAAGGGACTCCCGTCTGAGCATACCCTGCCACACTTATGGCAGCCGCCCTGACACCAAAGCACCTTTCCCAGCCCTGCACCCATGCAGCCCTCCCCCACCGCAGCGGCTTCCGTGCCAGCCACGCCCCTGCAGAGAAGCACTTGGTACGTAATTAGCACACACATCCTAATGGCGCTGCCTATCTCTGGGCTTTTGTCTGGCCTTTCCTGGGGCTGTCAGGGTGTGAAACGACAGGGACTTAAAGCAAATGTCTGGAGCTGGGCGGCATTGACGAGCAAACTCTGGATTTCACTGCAGTTTCAAAGTTCCTCTTAATTCAAGACGCGGCTCAAAGGTTTGCTAAGCTGTAGGATTTCGAACTGGTAGTGCATTTTGTTAGTGATGCATGCAGTGGCGTGTGATAGTGCATAGGCCCTACTTCAAGAAAGGTGAATGAGTTTAGTGCACCACTGCTGGTAAACGAGAAAAGAGCCCATTGGGCACTGAGGCCACTGCAGATTTCTTACCACCTTTCAGGCACAAACACGTATTTATAAATTTGTGCGCCTGTATCGGTCTCTTTCTTGCTCCATTCCACAGCCTCTGAATTATTCACCACTTTCCTTCTTGCTCACGCAGCCCACTCTCACTTTATTTCTCCTCTCTCACTGCCCCCCTTTTCTCCTCTCTCACTGTCCTCCTTTTCTGTCACTTCTTCACTCATTCCATCGTTTTCACTTTTACCCTGTCTCCCTCTCATTTTCTTTCTTTCTCCCTCTCTTTCTCTCTCTATCTCTCTCTCTCTCCTATCTCTCTCTTTCTCTCTCATGTTCTCCATCTCATTCTCCCAAGCTTTCTCTCTCCCTCCGTCTCTCCAGCTTTCTCTCTCGCTCTCTTCTCTCCCACTCTCTCAGGGGCATCACCACATCACTCAGGGGCACCACCACATCACTCAGGGGCACCAACAGCACCACCACATCACTCGGGGGCACCACCACATCACACAGGGACACCACCACATCACTCAGGGGCACCACTCAGGGGCACCACCACATCACTCAGGGACACCACCACATCACTCGGGAACATCACCACATCACTCGGGAACACCATCACATCACTCAGGGACACCACCACATCACTCAGGGACACCACCACATCACTCTGGGACACCCATACTCTGGGACACCCATATCACTCTGGGGCACAACCACATCACTCTGGGACACCACCACATCACTCTGGGACACCACCACATCACTCTGGGACACCACCACATCACTCTGGGACACCACCACATCACTCTGGGACACCACCACATCACTCTGGGACACCACCACATCACTCTGGGACACCACTACATCACTCTAATAACCACCACATCACTCTAGTACAACACCACATCACTCAGCCCAACCACAACATCACTCAGGGACACCACCACAATCATAGCCAATAGGACTCGCATTAGGAAAGTGTAAGCTATTGGCTTTGTGAATAAAAATGCTATTAATTTATATATTTTCAAAGCTAACACATTTAAAAAAAGTTGTCATTCTACAATACCAATAGCTCACACTTTCCTAATGCGAGACCTATTGCATTGCAAATGCTTGTTTTATTCCCACCTTTGATGCGTTGGTAACATTTAATTTATTGGCGACTATTATTTTTTAACCACAGAGAACTGCGGACGGAGTCGTGGAAAACGTTTGGGCTCAAAGGCTCTGCAGAGACAACCACAGGGGTGCGCCACACACTCTTGCAGCCTTTCAGCTGCTTCAGAAGGCGAAGCTTTTCCGGTAAACACTGGAACATGCTCACCTGGAGTAGTGAGGCGGGGTACGTGATGTGGATTTTGGGAACTCGGGAACCACCCGTTCGATTATTGGTGTCAGCTAAACAACTTGTGATTCTGGGCAAATCACTTAATCTCCACATGTCTAAAAACCCTTGTTTAATGTATCTGGTGCTCACGCTCCAATATCCCGGGACCAGTTTGCTCAATATAAAACTACAAGTGGGATCAATACATTCAGTGCAGCCCATGTTTTTTAGTACCTTCTCTGCTTCCGTTGAGACGTGTAGAAATAGTCACCAGTGCATAGCCACGGGACCCCATGTGCAAAGGAAACCTAGATTGTGTGCAAAGAGGGGGCAATCGCCAGGGAAACTCCGGCGAAATATATGGAGAGTGTATGTTATAAAAGAAGGAGGAAACTGCAGCCCTTTTTATCCAGCCTGTGAATAGTATCATAACAGACAACACGCATCATTTTGTCGTCCTTTTGCGCTAAGAGTAGGGATTGGCTCAATTTGGGAACTGTATAAACTGAAAGTGCTCAATTTGGCCAATATAAAAAATGAAATGAGAAAAAAGATCAGTAACTGAACTAGGAAGAACTGATTATTAATTAATTCACTAACATTCCCGTCGGACTACCTAAATGTCTCACTCACTCCCTCTCCCGCTGCTCACAATTCCCCTGTTCACATATTCCGATGCACATTATTTTGCCAGGGATCGCAGAATCCTTATAATACAACAAACAAACTCGTGTCAGTATTTGTGTCCCAAATAAAATGATAATTTAAGAAAAATTACAACAAAAGAAAAACTCAAGAAGCCCAGTGTGTTTAGTGTCAAAAATCGTAATTCGGATTTAGACACCCAAGTACGCTTTTTGGTATGTCACAAACCAATCCACTTCTCCGAATCCTAGAGAGGGTAGCAATATTATAGTCACTCAGCAAGCAGGTTATATTCACTTTGCTTCATTCTTTCACCTCTTTAAAGCGCATATCCACGTTTTATAACCATTAGGCAACTTGTGCTGGGGCTTGATCGGGGTACACATGAACTGTGTGGCACAATCACCAGTATACGACCAGCCATCAGCCTCTACGGTCTCTGAAGAAAGTAGAGGCGAGAGAGGGCGGGCGTCTGCGGGTTTGCTTAAAGAAGCCTCCTGAGATCTCCCCACCAAAGCACCGACACTCCTTCCTGCATCTCACCCTATAAGGTGCCTGCAGCACAGTGTGTATCTGTCGCGGATCAGACAGACTGTCTTCTTCATCTCACCCCACAGGAAAACAAATCATCCACTGCAAGTGTGTCTGTAAACAGAGGGTCCGGGCTCATCCATCAATAGCACGTTTGAGCCAGCTGAGTTAGTGCCTTGAAGTGACGAGTACATGCTACGCTCGCGCACTCACGTGCCCTCTCTGATGTGACGTCTGCGATAACACGACTGGGGTACACACCGAAGCAACTGCAGGGCTGAAGAGAGAGGAGCTGCTGGTCTGCGCGCGCGGTCGCCACAACAAGACATGTGTTTTGAATTATATTGTACGCAACAGTACGCGATAATTCAAAACACATGGCGCCCGTGCAGGTAACCGCAACCAATAGGCCATGGCCAGAGCAATGCACCCACCTTTGCCTAATTGAGTGCTGTCTTTGTTAAAAAGACGCACGCAAATGCCAATAGCCTCGGACAAAACAAAAAGCACACGCACGAGCGTGTGCGAGCATGAGGTGAGATTTCAAAAGCCCTTACATAAAGTCTTCGCCAGAACAGCGCAAGCGCTGTTCCAGGCTCGACTTAAGAAACTGTAACCAAAACTTGTCAGTCGACAGTACCAGACTTTCATGGACCCTCTTTGCAGATCTGACTGGAGGAAAGTTTCTCTACAATCACTGGAGGAGCTTGTGTATCACTAAGAACTAAAGATAGTGCTGAGAAGGAGACTTCATACAAGGTGTAATGACCTGAAGAACTATGCTGAAGGAAGCCTGCATGTTATGTAGTCAATGCTTATTCCCAACCAGAAAGTGGTTTATAATTTAGAGAAATACACAATATATATTTTATATTGATTAAAGGAAAATGTCCTGGTGTTTTATTCCCGGGTTAGGTCCATGTAGAGAGGCAGCTTATGCCTTACATTGTTCTAGAAAGGAAAATGTTACTTACCCAGTAAGCATCTGTTCTTGGCATGTAAAGCTGTAGATTCACATGATTTGCATACTCCTGCCATCTAGTGTTGGGTCCGGAAGTTTGCACTTTGTTTTTCTTTGAAGAAGTCTTTCCAGTCACAAGGCAGGTGAATCCTACTTTCGGTGATAGTGCGCATGGGCATCAACGCCATTTTTAGATTGTTTTCCCGCAGAGGGTGAGAATGGAGTTAGTAAGAGTAGAATAGAGATGTCCATGCGTATGTATATAAAGTAAGAGAGAACTGCAACAGGCAGGTGGGCGCATGTACATCTACAGCTCTAAATCCCAAGAACAGGTGCTTACTGGGTAGGTAACATTTTCCGTTCTAGGCATGTGAGCTGTAGATCACATGCTTTGCATAGAATATACAGCAGTATTCTACCAAAGCGGTGGCTAACCTGTAGCTGTTGCAGTTGTCTGAAAAAGTGTTCTAAGAACTGCAGTAAACGCCTTAGAATCTTTGTGCAACTTAATTTGATGGTACGCACTTCGTAAATCCAGTTTCGAAAAAAACCTACCACCCTTTAATGACAAAATTAGTACGTTGATATTCGGTAGCGGAAAATTATCCACCACAATATTCTGATTCAGTGTGCGAAGGTCCACACAGAATCTAAATTTGCCATCCGACTTGGTCGTGATCACCACTGGCGAAACCCAGCGTGAAGTTTCCATCTGTTCAATCACACCTTGCTCAAGCATGTCATCTAGCATCTTCCTCACTTCTTGTCTTGCAATAAATGGTACTTTCCTCACTTTGTGCTGCATCGGAACCGCATCCTCTCTTAGCACAATTTTGTGTACGTACCCTTTCAGTTTACCAATGCGTTCTGAAAATAAGTCTGGCATACCTTCAACAATCATTCCAGCAGTCATCTCATCTGCAACCATCACCTGCTGTCTTGCTCTTGGAACAATGACAATATGAAGGTCGTACTGGTGGCCCCACCCTAATATTGCTGGTCCCGAACTAGCAAAGTACACTTTCCCCTTAATAGAAGGTCCCTGAAACCTAATTTCAGCCATCATATACCCTAACAAATCGATACACTCTCCTTGATATCCACAAGGGTTGATATCCTTAGGCAACAAAACTGTTTCCTTCCAATTCTCTTGGTATAGGGATTCCGGGATTATTGTCCAAAACGAACCTGGGTCAACCATCAGTTCCACAACTCTGTTATTAATATTGAATGCAGAATGTTTTCCATTCTGTAAAATAGACCCAAACCTGGTCTCTCAGTACCGCTTTCATCACTGGGTCCTTTTCCAGTGATGTCTTCCTCTAGACTCACGGACTCTCTTCCATTACTGATACGTTTGTCCTGTTACAGCTTCTTCTGGGAACACAGAACCACTTCCATTACTGGTTCCATCGCCTTTGTAATAGCTTCCTCTGGATTCACAACCAACTTCCATGGGTGGAACATTTCCCAATTGCAGCATCAACAGTGCTCTTATATGTTGAACTTTTGTCTTATTGCAGCAACTACGGTGCTCTCGTACAAACTTGACAATATCAATAACTCTGTCCTATTTGACCTTCTTCCGAGCTCTTTAACGTTCTAATTACATGAACTCAAAACCCACTGCCGATATTCCCTGGCAGTAATCCAAACTAATTGTGGGTGACAAACTTAGGTCAGAAAAAATATTAAAACAAAGTCAGTACCTGGTACGTCTCAAAATGCAGTAACATTCACGGCAAACCTGACCAGGACCACATCCATCTCAATAACGCAGCTTGACGATGTATTCCAATTTTCGCATTTCGCAAAATGGAGGCACGCGGGTCGGCTGGTTCACGGGACAAACATGCACCAAATAATGCCGCGTCCGCATCAGACGTGGAGTGCTGTTTCGTCACAGAGGCCACTGGTGAGGTAAACCTTTAGAAATGTAATCAGTCTCGTGCCGATTTTAAATGAAAACAGCAACCATTATCTCTCTCCACAGAAATCAACGGTCAAAACCAGCGAAAGACAAAAGTACACATTTTCTTTTTATTTTCCTTTTGTCTTCCCATTCCTGGTATCTTGCCAAAAACCACAGTGCTGTCTCGAGACATAATCTCACAACGTAGGCTCACCTATCCTCGCTGTTGTATTCCAACTTTAATTAATCACAGAAGACAAATAACACATCGGCACCACACAGCGGCTGGTATTCATGTACTTCCCTCCCAGAGGTTCAATTTTTGCCTCCGAATCGCAACAAACTATACACCGGCTTGTAATTACCGCTTGATTACGCTAATGAAAATGCACTCCAGATTTACTCCGTGACTCGATCTTTGCTGCCAAACAATATTCACAGTACACTGCAGCTGGCATTAATCACTTAAATTAGCGCTGACAGATCACGCAGACGAGGGTTAACTGTCATCATATACATTCCCCCGAGGCTCGGGTTACTGCCCCCGAACCACATACGAATGACATGGATCTGGCAAACCTGGGTTTCAGGGCGACCGATGTCCGGGTCACTGATGGGGTTTGATTGCCAGACAGCATTCCAGACACACTTTTAAATACTATTAAAAGTCATTTACCTCGAGATTTCCCTGTTTTCCGATTTTCTGTACCTTTCCGATTTCCTTTTCCAACAAGCTTTGACTTCTCTTTTCTGTTTCAGTCAAGTCTCTGTTGTGTTTTCATTTTCCTTGAATTTGCACGCATGGATTCTTCATCAAAACATCGCCAAATGATGTATTCAGAAAGGAGATGGATACTTCAGATAGATTATTTAAGTTACTTTATTAAGTTAAGATGTTAAGATAGAAACGATAACCCATCATTCAACATTCTAGGCAACTCATTAGCTTGTGTTTGAGGGGGCTTTGTTGTATGTGGTCACCCCTCGGTAGTGTTGTATGGTTGTAGGTGATTAGGCCACCAAGCGCTGTTCCACAACAAGTGTTGGGTGTGAGTTGTGTCAGGATGTTAGGCCACTCATTAGCTTGTGTTTGATGGGGCTTGTTAGTGTTGTTTGGTTGTAGGTGTTTAGGTCACCCAGAGCTGTTCCACAACAAGTGTTGTGTGTGAGTTGTGTCAAGTTGTTAGGCAACTCATTAGTTTCTGTATGAGGGGGCTATGTTGTATGTGGTCACCCTGTATATGAGATGACTATGCTGTATATGGTCAGTCTTTATTAGGTATTGTGTAGTGTTATTGACACAAGAATAAGCTGTATGAGTGCTTGTTCTTTGTCTTAGGTGTGCACGTTGATGCCCGGCGCATGAATGAGTTATGTGAGTGCTTGTTCTTGGTCTGAGGTGTGCACGTTGTGTCCCGGCGCATGAATGAGTTATGTGAGTGCTTGTTCTTGGTCTGAGGTGTGCACATTGTTTCCCGGTGCATGAATGAGTTATGTGAGTGCTTGTTCTTGGTCTGAGGTGTGCACGTTATTTCATGATGTATATATATGGTGTTAAGGTTGGTTTCTGTGTGTCTTTCGTTTGTACTGGTCTGGCCAACTGGCATGATTTGTGACATATGGATGTAGGATTGTTGTTTATTTCAGGAAGTAATGTGATACCTGTTCAGACTGTAGTGCGCTAGATGAGATACATTTGTTGAGTGTGGCGTTTTAAATTTATTGACTATATGTATCATCTATTTGGTCTTTATCTTGATTGTTTTATCAATTTTATTGCACAATGCAGTTGTTCCCCTAACAAAGGGAGATACGTTGTATCTTGAGTCTTCCTGCTGCTCAGCTAGAATGCATGTGATGCAGAATGTTGGATGAATGGAATGTTAGTGGTTTGTGAATATCAGTTGGGTGAGGGCTGAGCAGCAGGACAGCTGCTCCTGATGGGGTTTTTATCTTCTAACTTAACATCTTAATAAAGTAACTTGAATAATCTATCTTGAAGTACCGACATCTTTTTGATTACATCATACTGCCTGGCCCACATAAGCTTGTTGTCTTGCTAACACATCTAGATAATGTTTGGTGAATGTGTGTGGTGTAGACCATGTTGCAGCCTTACAAATGTCAGCTATGGGAATGTTTCCTAAGAAAGCCATAGAAGCCCCTGTTTTGCGAGTGGATTGTGCTCTAGGGGGTATTGTTAAAGTAGTCGTTGCTTTTGCATAACAGGTCTCTATACATTTAACAATCCATCTGGCAATACCGGACTTGGATTTAGGATTGCCCTTGTGAGGTGGAGCAAAAGCAACAAAAAGTTGTTTAGTCTTAACAAATGTAATATAAAAGGGCTCTTCTAATATCTTAAGTGTGTAGAGCTCGTTCTGCCACTGAATCCGGTTGGGGAAAGAACACCGGTAACTCAACAGATTGATGTGAAAGGCAGAAACTACCTTAGGTAGAAACGTAGGGTTGGTACAAAGAACCACTTTGCCTTTGTAAAGCAGGAAAAGGGGTTCTTTATGGGTTGTACCTGTAGCTCACCCACTCTCCTTAATGACGTAATTGCAATGAGGAAAGCAATTTTCCACTAGAGAAATTGCAGTTCACATTTATGCATGGGTTCAAACGGTGGGTCCATTAATCGTATGAGGACTATGTTAATATTCAACACTGGGGCAGGTGGAAGTCTTAGTGGTATAACTCTTAAGTCCGTCCATGAAAGCTTTGATAACTACCACTCTAAAGAGAGACAAGTGTTGCCTCTTTTATAGATACTCAGCTTTCTCCACAAGATGTAGGCGGATAGGAGTAAAAGCCAACTGTGACTGCTGCAAGTGTAACAAATAACAAACAATATTTTGTATGGAAGCATCAAGAGGATTGATATTGTTATTACAATAGATAACAAAACACTTCCATTTAGCTGCATAACAAGCTCTTGTAGTAGGCCTTCTGTCCTCTCTAATGACTTTCATACAGTCTGGTGGAAGATTCAGATAACCAAACTATGACTTCAGGAGCCAGATCGCTAGGTTGAGTTCTTTGGGATCTTGGTGTCTGATATCTCCATGGCTCTATGTGATGTGAGATGAGCTTTTGATGTGGAACTAGTGATAGCTCCAACAGGGTCGTGAACCAAGGTTGACGGGCCAATGTGGGAGCTACTAGAATCAGTGTGAAGGATGATTGCCTGAGCTTCCGAACCACTAATGGAGTAAGTGGGAAAGGCGGTAAAGCGTAGGCAAATATCCCTAACCACTTCATCCATAGTGATCCATTGGAGAGTGGGTGTGGATAAACTAGAGGCCAAGCTTGGGCATTTTGCGTTTGTGTGAGGCAAAAAGATCTATTTGAGAAAACCCCCAACTTCTAAAGAATGGGAGGAGAACTTAAGGGTGAAGTTCCCACTTGTGGATTTGCTGCCTCTGTCTGCTGAGAAGGTCTGCAATCTTTTACTCCACTCCTGTGTTCTGCTAGGAGATAGATTTTGTGGTGAATGGCCCACCTTCAAATGGCTTGAACCAGGTGGGCCAGTTCGAGAGAGTGTGACCCCTGTGTTTTCGGTACATAATACATAGCTGTCATGTTGTTGGTGCGAACTAGGGCAGCTTTGCCTACAAGGTGAGCCTGAAAGGCTCTGAGCGCTAGTAACACTTGTAGCAGCTCTAGATGATTTGTGTGGAAAGCTTTTTACTTTTGACCCCACAAGCCCTGAATTGTGATCTTGGGGATCACCCCCCCCCCCCCCCCCCAACCAGTGAGCAACGCGTCTGCTGTTAGCATTGTCTGTGGAACTGTGTCAATAAAGGGCCATCCTTCTCATAAATTTTGTGTGTTCATCCACTGCAGAGAGTGATGAGTACGGCCGTTTACAAACACTAGATTGGTTTAAAGACCACTGACTTGCTAAGCATTCCTGAAGGGGGCACATGTGAAGCCTGGCATGGGGAACAATCATGATGCAACAGGCCATTATTCCCAGCAGCTGCATATACACTCGAGCTGGTAGTGAGTGAGTGGGCTGAAACTGCAGAACCAGAGGCTCAATAATGCAAATTCTGGCTGCAATGGGGAAGGCCAGAGGTCTCTGAGTATCTAATGTGGCTGCTTGATAGTTTTGAGTGTTGGATGGTTGAAAATGTGATTTCAACACATTGACCTTAAACCCCAGTAACAGCAGTGTTATGCAAGTGTGCTGGAGACACCTTAGGTATGTACTGGCTTTGATGAGCGAGTCGTCCAAGTACAGGAAGATATTAATGCGTTGCCTTCGTAGGTGAGCAGCGACTACTGCCAGACATTTTGTAAAGACTCTGGGAGCAGTGGTGACTCCGAATGAGAGTACTTTGAACTGGTAATACTGCCCCGCTACCACAAACCTGAGAAATTTGCGATGAGCGGTATGTATTTGAATGTGGAAATATGCGTCCTTTAAGTCTAGAGTAGATATAAAGTCGCCCTGTTGTAAAAGTGGGCGCACTTGTTGAAGCGTCACCATGTGAAAATTATCTGATTGTATGTAAAGATTCAATTCTCTGAGGTATAATATAGGTCTGAGAGAAGGGTCCTTTTTGGGAATGAGAAAGTAAAGGGAGTATACGCCCGACCCCTGGTTTTGTAGTGGTACGGGCTCTATGCCACCCTTTAAGGGCAGAGACTGAATCTCTAGTTTGAGGAGGTGCAAGTGGTCTGGTGAAAGTGTGTTTGAACGTGGAGGAATGTTTAGAGGATTGTTGGTAAGCTCCAGGCAATAACCAGAATGGATACTTCCTAGCAACCATTTGTCTGTAGTTATTGATTGCCAGGCGGGTAGGAATTGTGAAAGACATCCCCCGACAGGCGTTAAATGATATGGGGGAGTGTAGGCATGTCACTGTTTGGTATTGTAGGGGGAGGTGAGTGTTGGAACCTCTACCTCTACCTTTGCCATTGTTGCCTCTGTAGTCCCCTCTGAATAAACCCTTGGAAGCAGACGGCTGATTGTTGCCCTTGTACGGTGTAGAGGCAGTGTCTGAGGAGGTATTCTTGGACCCTCCACGATAGAAGGAGCGCCGAAAGGAACCACAACCAGAAGGGTACTGTGGGTCTCACATAGATTTTGCCACGTCTGTGTCCTTTTTCATTTTTTCTAAGGATGTGTCTACTACAGGACCAAAGAGGTGTCCAACTGTGTGTTAAGAATAGAAGCTTGAACTTCTGGTTAAAACCCAGAAATTCTTAACCATGCATAACTTCTTAGTAGCACACTGGTGTTGACGGCTCTAGCCGCAGTGTCAGCAGCATTTAACGAGCACCTAATGGAATTGTTAGAGATGAACTTTCCCTCTTGCAGTAGGTCCTAGGCTTTGAACTTGTGCTCATCAGGCAGGAATTGGAGCTGCTCCATTTTGTCCCAATGCGCCCTATCGTACCTGGCTAAAAGTGCTTGGGAGTTAGAAATGTGCCAGAAATATGCTGATTGGGAGGCTACTCTTTTCCCAGAGGCATCTAGCAATTTAGACACTTTGTATGGAGGTGGAGCATCTCCTGATGTTTGAGAATCGGCCTGTTTTTGGGCATTAGAAAGCACTAAAGAATCTAAGGGCCTGGATATAAACTGGATCTGATAGTGCAGATTTATATTTTTTGTCTATCTTGGGGGTGTGAATACGTGCCCAAATAGGATCCTTAAATATGTCATCCACATGTCTTAGCTTTCCCGTGAGCATGGGGATTGTATGAGTGGATCTTTGGGAACTACTAAGGGTTTCAAAAAGGAAATCCTCCTCTAGGGATCCTTTGTGCAATCGAACCCCATGATAGCTCTGCTTAATAGTCCTATATAACCTACGGTGTCATCTGGTGGAGAATGTTTAGTAGGTTAAAGATCAGGATTGTTACCTGTGGGAGAATCTGTGTTATAATCCATCAAGGGTTCTGCAGGTGCAGGATCATTGTCCCGATCACCAGGTGTATATGGGGGTGGTAAATTAGTAGGGGTAATTAATAAGTGCTGTGTTTCAGGGAAGGAGGTGATTGAGGAGGATAAGGGTTAGTACCATCATGTTTCCTCTTTAAATGAATGCGATAGGCTTCCGCTGACTCAGATTTGCGTTTAAGTGGGAATTTGGTCGCACTATGTCCAGTTTTTAGATTGATGTACAGTCCCTTTTGTTTTGGGTCTGGTTTTGAAGGTGGGACATTGAAACAGGGCTCCTTCGATGGCATCGGAGCATCTTTATGTTTCGGTGCTGAGGTTTTCGGAGCCAGTGTCTTGGGTGCAGATGATTTCGGTTCCAAAGACTATATCAGCATCTAAGAAGGTGGGGCTGAGCAAGTTTAGGTTTCAACCCCGAAGGTTTCGGCTCGGTGCCCGAGTAAGGACGGCTTGATCCTGAGCCGGAAGGCTTTGGTGTGCGTTTCAGTGCAGAGCCTGAAGGCAGGGCGTTAGAAACATGTTCTCGGTGCCGACCATGGCCCGAAGGCAGAGGTGGTACCGGCGCTTTTTTCATGGGCTGTGTTGGACTTTGGGGCAAGGGTGGATCAGTACTCACGATACGCTGTCCTTGCGGAATGTCGTCATCCACATCAGAGCCGGACTCAAGAGACAGAGATATGCTCCTCTTGTTCTTCCTCGACCCCTATGGCATCGACGGTCTCCTACTCGGAATCTTCTCCGAAGAGGTCCGGAATGGAACCGGAATGTTGGCTCTGCATGTCGCGACGTCAAGCCGACTGCCGCGGAGCCTTTTCTTAGAGCGGAAAGATTTACACGTGTCTCAGTCCTGTTTGCTGTGATCCGGAGATAAGCACAAGTTGCACACTTCGCGTGAGTCGGTGCGCTGGAACTTCGCGTGGCACTGAGGCCAGAATTTGAATGGAGTCTGTTCCATCGATTACGAGGCGGACGGACGCGGGTAGGCCAGACGGCCTGCCACGAGCATCCTGATCAAAAAGAGATTTTGTATTAAATACGATACGAGGAGAAATCGAAATAGGTGAACAAAAAGAAAACCATTGAGAGTAACTGGAAACATCCGGACCCAACACTAGATGGCAGGATTATGCAAAGCATGTGATCTACTGCTCATATGCCTCGAATATAAAATTTCAGCAATGAACATTTGCATGCACGAAAATGTTGGATTAGTTTCTCTGAAAACACTTTGTTTATACATCCAGCTTCACACAACATTATTACGATGCCTTGAATATCATGTACTAGGCCTCTCTAGGTATAAAAGTCGTCCTATCTTGATCCACAAGGCGACAGCGATATCCACATTTCCATAACCTCACAAATCTAGCACATACATCGCGAAGGCAGCTGTTTATTGTAAAAAATAGGCATCCCGATAGTTTAGTAGAGGAGGCAATTCTGCTGACACCGAAGGTCCATGCATACTGAAAAATCACCATGCATCGGTCTGACATTCTGTGAGGGGTGTCCAACTCGAGACCAAGAGGGGGTCCTTCACTTTAACCGATCAGGTAATGGGGTTGGATCGTCCCTGGGGGGATTCTTGGCTCTACACCTATACACACTCTAGGTACACTTAGAGTAGGGTCCGCATTTTAGGAGTACGTTCGAATACTTTCAGTACAATGGTAGAAATGTATCTACTGTTCACTCTTTTGGTGCTTGTAATCTCCTTTATTTGTTTCTGTCTCCAATTCAATGCAGCACACGTATTTCATGCAAGAATAACATTGGTCCAATAAATATTATTGAAAATGTCCCACTGTGTATTCACTGTATATTTCTCAGAGAACAAGTGAGCACGAGTGACTGAGTGAAAGGTGCTGCACTGTTTCCAATATTCCTGAGGAATCAGGGTTGTCATGTTCAGTGGTTGCCAGAAACTGTTCACTCCCTGGTAGGTTAGGGGGGCTTACAGTGGTACTATGAGCTAGCTGGTCTATAGGCCAACATATCCTGCGGGGTGTCTGGAATCAATCTTGACACCAAACCCTTAGTTTATGTTGTCGAAACAATGCACAGATCCTAGGGATTAGTAGGAACTACCCAACACTGGTGAAAGGAGGTTACCATTTCCTAAGTATTTATATTCAGTCATCTGACAGAGCTTAATGGCTTTACCGAAAGGCCATCAGGCGCCAAGCATTCAAGGCTAGGATATTAAACTTGTGGTAGTGTATTAGCCACAGCTTCAGAAACAGATTTGACTTACAAGGGTTATGTTGGGAAATAGATAGTTCAAAAAGGTCTGATTAACAAGCATCAACCAATAAGGGTCACTGTGGTGCTTGTGGTTCTTAAATATCTTACAGCTGCCATGGTTGGTAGGATTAGGAGAAAATAATGTAATGATACAGTGCACCAATCCATCATCAGAGCATTTCTCAGATTCTGGAACTAGTCATGTGATGGCACAAATATGGTATTTGTTACTTTCTTCCTTATCTAGGGGCCTACAAGTACTAACTTAGGTGACTCCAGGTAGTACAGAATGCAGCAGTAAGACTATTGCTTCGCGCCCCGCCCTACTCCCCCCGCTACCAAATGTTCGATCCCTCTGCAAGTCTGGTCTGCGATTTGCACTGGCTCAAATTCAAGTCATTATGTTACGTGCACAAATGTCTCTCAAACTCTGGGCCCTTCTACTTAAAACCACCTGTGACGCCATACACACCCAACTGGTCGTTGCGTTCTAGTAATCAGAATTTTGCTGTAGTTCCTAGAGCTAGGAGATCAACGCAATGGGGCCTAGCCTTTTACTGCTTACAAGCAAAGTTGTGGAACTCTCTTCACCGGATCTGAGAGCATGAAGCTCGCTCTCAATCTTCCTGGTGGTTTTAATCTATGACATCAGGACCAGCAGATGTTGTGTCTTTGGTTATCTTTTCTGTGCCTCAGGGCTGGGAAAACCCTTGATTGGGTAACCATGCTCTTTACAAATCTGATTCATGATAACAATAACATTAATAATAATTCTTCTCTAGCAAATATGTTATGGAATCACTAACTGGCAGGATTACACTGAAGCTGAACAGATTCAGATGAGGGTTTATTAGATACAGATGAAGTATTAGGTACAGGCTTGTGCACAGGGAACCGGCCAACAGCAGAGTGCTCAGCCAAAGAACCCCAAGCACCTATTCCACATGAGTTCATGGATAACAATGAGGGGCAGAAATCAACATACATCCTGCTTGCAAGTAAATAATAAAAAACAAAGAAATGTGTACGTCCATCATCAATATAGACAAGCACACAATTAAAACTTGCACACTTCAACAAATCGAGAACAACATAACTTAGAATTATCACACTTCCTAAGAGCCTTATTAAGAGTACAGTGGTCCACAGGACCGCCATTCTTGTGGTGGCGGTCCGCCCACCGTTATTTATTTAAAGAGTTTTATATAGCGCTGGCTAGACCCGAGGGTATCAGAGCGCTTTACATGGGAATAACAATGTAACAGAAAAAGATCAACAATTATACAATACGTCAAAAAATAGGCAATACATTAGGAGAGGAAAGAAAGGTAGTGGAGGGGGTAGGGGAGGTGAGAAAGGGAGGATAAAGAACTAGTTGCTTACCTGTACACTATGGTTCTCCAGTATTATCTTTCATAGATTCACATGCTTGTATCTTCCCCGTCGTCATGGTGGGAGTCTCCCGGTAAATAATAATCATAGCAGTAGAAGAAAAAACTGCCTGAAACCATAGAGTAGAGAAACCAGAGGGTAACCTCTCCTCCTCATTATGTGGCCCAAACTACAGCCAATCAGCAACCAGCCCCAGCCTACACCATTCCCAGCAGAGCCACCATACCTCAGATTTCCTACCGCCCAAGAGTGAGCTATACAGGAAAACCAGAGATAAAAGGCGGTCTACCTAAAGGAAACGGGGAGGCGGGCGGGCGCATGTGAATCTATGAAAGATAATACTGGAGAACCATAGTGTACAGGTAAGTAACTAGTTCTTTATCCAGTATTCAATCTTTCATAGATTCACATGCTTGTATCAGATTAGATAGCAGTTCCTGTAGTTAGAGCGTTTCCAGGCTAGACCCCATTCCTATCTCGGGGTTGTGTGCCATAAATTGCTTCTATTACAAAAGAACTTTCCACAATACCAAGGCATGATCAATTAAACATTGACATCATAATTATTTGCGTAAAGAGAAAAGCATATTATACAGTAAACAGAAAGTTGCAGAATACAAGTCATAAACATGTACCTTATTTAAAGAGATGTCGCAGGACTGCCTGTCCCACTGCTGCATCTGCTTTCCATTCCGTGTCCAGACAGTAATGCTTGGTGAATGTATGAGCAGTCGACCAGGTTGCTGCTCTACATATGTCTGGAAGGGGTACTCCTGCCAGCAATGCAGAAGACGTCGCCATTTTCTGTGTATCATGGGCACGGACTTTCCTGTCGAGAGGTCTTCCTGCTTTCTCATGACAGAAGCAAATAGCGGAAGCAATCCATCTGGATATGGAGGAACGTGAAAGGGCCAGCCCTTTTCTGACCCCTGAGTAAGCAACGAACAGTTGGTTTGATTTGCGAAAGCTTTTAGTCTTTTCAATGTAAAATTTTAGGCATCTG
This sequence comes from Lissotriton vulgaris, assembly GCF_964263255.1. Lineage (NCBI taxonomy): Eukaryota > Metazoa > Chordata > Amphibia > Caudata > Salamandridae > Lissotriton > Lissotriton vulgaris. The sequence goes on along the minus strand of NC_141693.1, from coordinate 1,708,358,473 downwards.
CCGATGTCCAAAGTATGCAAAGCTTTTTCAGCCGCCGTGGATGGGTTCTTAAAATATGTCGGCAGAATGACAGGTTCATTTAGATGAAAATAAGAGGGTATTTTAGGCACAAATTTAGGGTTGGTTCTTAGCATCACCTTATCCGGCTTGAATTGAATGAAGGGATCCAATATAGAAAAAGCTTGTATCTCGCTCACTCTTCTGGCAGACGTGAGCGCCAACAGCAAAGCCACCTTCCATGACAAAAATTGTAATTCTGATTTGTGTATGGGTTCGAAGGGAGCTTTCATCAACTGCGACAATACTGTGTTAAGCTGCCATGAAGGTGGAGGATGCTTGACAGGAGGAAACTTCCTGAACAGCCCTTTCAAGAATTCCTTGATTAGCCTATTAGACCACAAGGAAGGGCATCCTGGTGATCTTCTATACCTTGAAATTGCAGCTAGATGGACTTTTATAGATGAGTGAGCCAGTCCTGATCTGGCTAAATGTAGTAAATACGGAAGTATTTGCTCAGCCGAGGACGTTAAGGGATGCAGTGCCTTAGTCATGCACCAACTACAGAATCGCTTCCATTTTGCTACATATGTCCTGTTGGTAGACAGAGCCACAGAACTTTGCAGTATTTCACGACATTCTGGGGTGATATCTAGGGACCGGAATTCGTGCTCAAAAGGTTCCAAGCAGACAATCTTAGCGAGGTCAGTTGCGGATGAAGTACTTGGCCTCTGTTCATGGAAATCAGATCTCTGGTTATCGGGAGCTGTATTCTCGGTTCTACCGACAACTGCAGAAGCTCCGTATACCAGAACTGCCTCGGCCATGCCGGGGCTATCAGTATTATCTGGCAAGGTTCTGCTCTCATTTTCCTTAGTAGTCTGGGAATTAAGGGAAAAGGAGGGAAGGCATATGCGAACATCCCTGTCCATCTGAGGTGAAGAGCGTTCCCCCTCGAATCTTGTTGAGGGAATCTGCTGGCATAATGACTGCATTTTTTGTTGCTCTGAGTCGCAAACAGGTCCAGGCCTGGTTTGCCCCACACTTTGAAAATCCGATTCAGCTGGATCTGGTTGATTTCCCACTCGTGGCAAATGTCGGATGACCTGCTTAACCGATCCGCTTTTGTGTTGTCCACTCCCGGAACATGTTCTACTTGCAGCGATATTTTCTGACACAATAGCCATTTCCAGATTCTTTGTGCCAGAATCGACAAGGGTTTTGATCTCGTTCCACCCTGTTTGCGCAGGTAAAACATTGTTGTTGTGCTGTCTGTCCGCACCAAAACCGCTGAGCCTTGGATCCTGGGAAGGAAAGCCTGGAGGCCCAGAAAGACTGCTTCCAATTCCAAGAGGTTGATGTGACGTTTCGCCTCTTGAGGAGACCAAAGGCCCTGAATTTCTAGGTCTTGCAGATGAGCCCCCCAACCTCGCAATGAAGCGTCTGACGTCATGACGTAGCTTGGTGATTGTGGTTCGAAAGTGAGGCCCTTTGTTAGGTTGCTCCTGATACCCCACCATGACATTGCCCGCTTGATCTGCTTTGTTATGACCAGCTTGTCGTCGAAGGAACCCTGGGCTTGGACCCACTGCTTGTCCAGGGCTTCCTGTAACGGTCTCATTTGCAACCGGCAGTTGGGGATCAGCGGAATGCAAGAGGACATCATTCCCAGTAATGATTTGAATATCCTGATGGAAGTGAACTTTTTTGCTGCTAGGGATGCAGTCAGATTTAAGATTTTTATTATCCTTTCCTCTGAAGGGTAAGCTTTCAATTCTTGTGTTTTCAAGATTGCTCCCAAGAACTGCAGAACGCAAGTCGGGACAAAGGATGACTTTTCCTTGTTTATCCGAAGACCTAGACCTTGGAAGAGATCCATGCTCATTTGTAGAGATCTTCGCGTTGCTTGGAACGATGGTCCTTTTATCAACCAGTCGTCCAAGTATGGGAACACCTGTAGACCTTGTTTTCTTAAGTGCGCCGCTATAGGGGCCATGCATTTCGTGAAAACTCTGGGGGCGGATTTCAGTCCGAAAGGTAAAACTCTGAACTGGTAATGGCGCCCCTCCACCATGAATCGAAGATATTTTTTGTGCTTTTCGTGAATCGGAATGTGGAAGTATGCTTCCAGCAGGTCTAGAGAGACCATGTAGTCTCCTTTGCGAAGCAGTAGCAGAATTTCCTGCAAGGATAGCATACGGAAAGAAATCTTTTTTATGTATGTGTTCAGATCTCTGAGGTCCAGCACCTGTCTCCATTTCGATGACTGCTTTTTCCTTATAAGGAAAAAGTGCGAATAAAAACCTGTTCCCCGCTGCTTTGGTGGTACCTCCTCTATTGCTCCTTTCAGAATGAGCGATAAGACCTCTGATTTGAGAGCCGTTAGGTGTTGATGAACTCTGCAAAGGGGTGGACGATTTGGAGGTTTTTGCGAGAATTCCAGGGTGTGACCCTGTGTAATAATGTCCAATACCCATCTGTCCGATGTTATGGACTGCCAATACGGGAGAAACTGAGAGAGGTAGTGGAACTGGTTGATCTGAAGCGGCAATAGAGGCGCCTGCGGAACATCACTGTCTGCGCCCAGAGTCCTGCTTTCCTCTGGCTGCGGACTTTCTCCTTCCCTGCTGCTGGAAGGAAGTGTTTGAGGACCGATATTGTTGGTTGGAGGGGTACTGACGGTAGCCCTGCTGGTTATACGGTTGGTACCGATTAGATTGATAAGAGGAACGTTGTTGCTGAAAGTGTCCTCTGGAACCTCGACCTCGAAAGGACTGATAACGGCCCTGTTGCAATGATCCCAAGGATCTAGCAGTGTCGGTATCTGCTTTTATCCCCTGCAACGCCTCATCAATCTGTTTTCCAAAGAGACTTTCTCCATCGAATGGCATATCCAATATCTTAGACTGGACTTCCGGCCGAAAAGACGTAGCCTTGAGCCATCCCTGCCTCCGTAGGGTTATCGCCCCGGCCATTTGGCGAAAAGCTAAAGATGATATGTCCATTGCCACATCTATGGACTCCGACGCTGCTCTGGCTCCATCTTGAAGAATGGTAGTTGCCTCCTCTTTCTTGTCCTCCGGAAGGTGCGACAGGAAAGGCGCGATGTCCGACCACATCTGTCTATTGAACCGACTCAGCAGAGCCATTGCGTTGGTAGGTTTGATGGAAGCCGCTGCCATCACCGCACAGCGTTTTCCTATGCCATCCATCTTCTTGCCCTCCTTATCTGGGGGCGCCACACATGTGGCCATCGGGTTCTTGGAGCGCTTCTGGGCTGCTTGAGTCACCACCGAGTCTGGACGAGGATGTCCAATAAGGCATGCTGGAGCCTTCTCTACAGCGCGATACTTCTTGTCCAGCCTGGGTATGGACGCTGGGACTGAAGCTGGATTCTTCATCAATTTGAGTCCTTCCTCCCAGATATGCTCAATGATAGGAATAGCTCTTACCGACTTCCTGGAGGACTCCTTAAAGTCATAAAGGAAGCAATCGTTTTCCTTTACTGGCATAGAAAGCTTGAACCTTGTAGCCGCTTTCTCCATCAGGTCATGAAAGCTGGCTATATCCGCTGGAGGAGAACTTGATTGAGGCAAGGGTGACGCCGGAGACGTTGGAGCAATATATTGGTTCCATTCGTCTCCCACTTCCTCGTCCTGAGCAATTTCTCCTTCTTCCTCCTCATGATCCGACTCATTCAGGTCATCACGAATTGTAATTACGTTTTGAACCTCCTTCCGAGGAGGGGGAGGTGGTTGAGTTATAGGCGCCTCTTTAACAGGTTGAGAGCTTTTCTCAGAGGCCGCCGGAGCATTATCTTCTGGAAAACGACGATAATAGTTGTCTATCATACTCCTTAAGTCGGATATTAAAGAGATTGGTACCGACATTGACTCATCTCGTGCAGGCGTATCCACTTCCTCCTCATCATCATCATAGTGATAGGCCTGGTGGAAAGACTCATATCTCATTTGGCCCCTGACCGGCCGGTCTGTGAAGGCATAGTCCTCCTGTTGATCTTCCTCATCAGTGTCCTGATGCTTAATATGGAGCTGTGAAGGACTGTACGCCGCTCCAAAAGATCCTTCCTCCTCCGATTCCTGGCCATCTAGAATCGTGGAAGGTAGCAGAGGTGATATCTTTGGCGTTGAAAACTCTCCTTTTCTGCTCGTCAACCCCCCCGTCGACGGAGCAATCCTTTTAACAGAAATGTAAGTTGACGTTATTTTTGTTGGAGAAGACATCTTCAACGATTTATCCGCCGTCGACGGGGTCGTCGACGGGGTCGTCGTCGACGGGGCCGTCGACGGGATGCTCGCCGACGAAGATCTCGCCGTCGACGAAGACTTAACTCTCACCGTCGACGGAGTCGTCGTTGTCATCGTCGTCGACGAAGCTGTCGACATCGAGACTGTCGTCGTCGTCGACGGACTGGTCCTGGTCGTCGACGGAACGGTCGTCGTCGCCATCGTCGACGGAACGGTCTTCGCCGCCGTCGTCGACGATCTCGTCGTCGATCTGACTGGATTTTTAACAGATCTCGTTGACGGAAGCGACGACGGAGCCCTCTTTTCTGAGGAAGGCTTGAGAGGAGTTGGAGGGAGTGAAGTAGAAGGTTCACCTTCCTTAGATTTTCCTGCTTTTTGCCTCACATCTCCCTTTTCCTCAGAGGACCCTCTTAACTTCTTAGAGGAGTGTCCCATGGCTTCTCCTTCAGATTCGGAGTCATGAACCTTCCTTTTCTGAAGCCATATAAGGAGGCGCCCTTCCCTATCTCTCAGAGTTTTGGGAGGGAAGTTCTGGCAGTACTTGCAGTCCTTAGGGATATGCTTGGGGTACAGGCAGTACAAGCATTCCTTGTGAGGATCCTCAGAAAAAAGCCTGGCCTTGTCACAGGATCTGCAACCTCTGAAAAGACTCTTCTTAGAGCTTTCAGACATCGTGACTGAAGTAATTCCAACAAGAAAAAACAGTACCTGAATCCAGCTGACAAAGGTCAAAAGTTCAGTGAAGAGAGAGAAAAAACTGAGCAGAGCTCAGGGAGACTCCTTCTCACACGAAGGCGGTTAGAAATCTGAGGTATGGTGGCTCTGCTGGGAATGGTGTAGGCTGGGGCTGGTTGCTGATTGGCTGTAGTTTGGGCCACATAATGAGGAGGAGAGGTTACCCTCTGGTTTCTCTACTCTATGGTTTCAGGCAGTTTTTTCTTCTACTGCTATGATTATTATTTACCGGGAGACTCCCACCATGACGACGGGGAAGATACAAGCATGTGAATCTATGAAAGATTGAATACTGGAGAAGGGAAGAGACAACAGGGAGGAGCGAAAGGAAGTCTGTCTAAGGACCAACCGGGTAGGTGACGACCAAGGAGGGAATCCACGGCCCATCTCCCCTATAGCTAAATCAGGTAGCTCCATCGGGCATCAGACAAAATAGTTCAGTCTCAATACATTGAGAGAGAAGAGAAATGAGAGACATACATAGAGGGAGGATGCGGGAAGAGATAGCAGGAGAGACGAAAGGAAGTCTGTCTAAAGACCGACTGGGTAGGTGACATCCAAGGAGGGAATCCACAAGCTGTCTCCCCTATAGCTAAACCAGGTAGCTCTATCGGGCATCAGACAAAATAGTTCAGTTTCAATACATGGAGAGAGGAGAGAAGGAGAGACATACATAGAGGGAGGATGCGGGAAGAGACGACAGGAGAGACGAAAGGAAGTCTGTCTAAAGACCGACTGGGTAGGTGACGTCCAAGGAGGGAATCCACGAGCTGTCTCCCCTAAAGCTAAACCAGGTAGCTCCATCGGGCATCTGACAAAATAGTTCAGTCTCAATACATGGAGAGAGGAGAGAAGGAGAGACATAAATAGAGGGAGGATACGGGAAGAGATGACAGGAAGTCTGTCTAAAGACCGACTGGGTAGGTGACGTCAAGGAGGGAATCCCCGAACTGTCTCCCCTATAGCTAAACCAGGTAGCTCCATTGGGCGTCAGACAAAATAGCTAGATCTCCGTTGACAAGGGAAAATTCACAGATACACAGGGGGGGGGGGACTAAGGGCCAGGACAAGTGACGGCAAAGTTCATTAGCAGGAAACTGGAGAAGAGTAGAGCGGGGAACGGTAGGGGGAGGAGTGAGATAAGGTCAGGAGGGTTTGTTGCGGGGTGTCCCAGCGCTGGATCCGCAGATGGAAAGACTGAAAGGCGAGACAAAGATAGAAGAAGCAATCAAGGGAAGAGCAAAGTCTTAACTGCCTTCCTGAACATCTTATGGCCTTGTAAATTCCTGATGGTGCTCGGGAGAGCATTCCAAAGAGATGCAGCCAGAACCCGGAATGAACAGCTGCCCGCCCGAGCTCTTCTGACACGGGGGTTGCTAACCAGTAGTTGGTGTGATGAGCGGTGGGCACGTTCAGGTATATAGGAAGTGAAAAGATTGGTTGGAATGAAAGGAGCATGGGCATTGATAATTCTGTGGGAGATACACAGAGATTTGAATTTAATTCTTTTTTCCACCGGGAGCCAGTGTGGTTTGTGTATGTATTTGGACATGGAGCAAGACCACGGGAGGGCAAAGATGGAACAGGCAGCGGCATTTTGCACCCTCTGTAAACTAGTGATGCCTGCCTTATTGGCACCCAGATACAGAGAGTTGCAATAGTCCAGTCTAGAAAGGATGGTAGACTGGACGATGACATGGCGTGTATGAAAGTCAAAGAACCGGAGCAGCGGCTTCAGATCGCGTAAGAGGTCTGAAGGTACACTTAGGAGCGGGAGAGACTCCCATTGGTCGTTCCAGGGGTGTGAATCCCTGCCTACAAGGAGGATCTTCAATTTACTTGGATTCAGCTACAAACAACTGGTTGTCATATATTCCGCAACGGCCATCATGTCATTGCGGAACTTGGTGATGTGTTGGTCAGAGATATGGGATAGCGAGATAACAAGCTGAGCGCCATCAGCATACGAGACCATAGAAAGGCCTCTGCTTTTAGCAACTTCCTCCAGGGGTTGAACATAGATATTAAATAGTGTAGGACTCAAAGCTGAGCCCTGGGAAACACCATGGTGGACAGGCTGCTTCTGGGAGCCGTAGGGAGGAGAATTTACTTGAAAGGATCTGTCAGATAAAACACACACAAACCAATTGAGAGCAGAATCTCCTAGGCCGATCTCTTGAAGGCGTTGCAGCAGGATTTTATGGGATACCGTGTCAAAAGCGGCACTAAGATCAAGGAAAATCAGTGCAGAGGTATGGCCCTCGTCCAAAGTGCTCCGCAGTTGTTAAGTCACAGCCAGCAGAGCAGTTTCATTGCTGTGGCCCGGCCTGAAACAGTTATGCGCCGGGTCTAGGATGTTATTAGCCTCTATAAATTTAGTAAGGAGGGAGTTAATATAGGATTCTGTGATTTTGGCAGCAAAAGGAAGTAAAGAGATCAAGCGAAAACTTTCAGGTTTGGAGGCGTCTAAAGTAGGCTTCTTTAACAGTGCGATGAACGTGGCATGTTTCCATGAAGTAGGAACAGTTGCAGAAGTAGGGGACAAGTTTATTCATTCGTAGAGCGTGGGTAAGAGTAAGGGTAGGAACTGTAGAAGCAGATCTGGCTTGAAAGGATCAGCTGGAGATCCTGATTTCATTTTATGGCACATAGTCCCTAGTGTCTCACAGTATAGAGCTGGAGAGTTCCCGGGCAACTCATGGGATCAGTATGATTTTTGCTACTAATAATGGGCGGGAAAGATTTATAGATATCATCAACTTTTTAATAAAGAAAGTGGCTAAAGCCTCACATTGTGAGTTAGAAAGTGTAGTAGAGGCCCTTGCTGATGGTGGATTTTTTATGTTGTTTAGCAAGGAGAAAATACGTTTGGCCTGATTGTTACTGCTCTATCTTGTTTCTGCGATATAGTCAGCACGCGATTTCCCAATCAGTTTGTGATTGGTCTTGACGGGAGAACAGTATTGAGTTTTAAGAGCAGGATCGTATTTACCCCTCCAGGCCCGTTCACAAACTTTGCAGTCTGTTTTCATCTGGGACAATTTCTATTTAAACGAAGGGATTGGTGTAAGGGATGTGCTTATCTAGGCCCTGCAAGAGCCACTCAGGCAGTTGGGGCGTTTAAGAAGTTAAAGTGCCCATGAGAAGATAAGCGTTTAACTTATGCCAAGGGCGTTTTAGCAAAAGCTCAAGATGAGTGTGCGGTGGCTGATTCTCGTTGGGAAGTACTATAGAGATGAGAAAATGGTCAGTCTAAGCCATGGGATGGGGGGGGGGGGGGGGGGGGGGGACATAGCTCTGAGGATAGGTATATTAGAGAATACTGGGTCAAGAAGATGCCCTGTCAAGTAAGTAGTGCCAGAGACAAATTGCAGTAATTGGCAGGCAGCAAGATCTGCTAGGAAATCAGCAGTCTTGCTGTTGTGGTGGTCCTCAAGCTGGAGGTTGAGATTCCCTATGATATTGAAATTGGCGGATTTAGCAGCCAGAATAGTAATGAAATTAGTGTGGTTAGGTGTGAGAAGCTGGGTTTCTGTTGCAGTAACCTCCCCACTTTTTGCCAGAACTACTGATGCACTTTGACGTGATGTGCCCTGGGTCCCTCCCACTCAGGTTCACAAAGCTTGTGTTCTTCCCCAAAACCAACCTCATTGGCATATCTAGCCACATGTCAGCCCCTGGTAAATGGTACCACAGGTACCCAGGGCACTGTGACCAGGGAAGACCTTTAAGGGCTGCAGCACTTACTGTGCCACCCTTAGAGGCCCTGTACCTTTACACACACACACACGGTCTTTGCAGGTTGCGTGTCTTGGTACAGAACAAAGTGAAGAGTCGACATGGTACACATCACTGTGTGCCAGGCCTACAACCCACTGCCCTGGCATAGATCAGTCACCCCTCTAGCTGGGTGCCCAATATCAGTGATGAGGGTACAGGTGCATTAGCCCTGTACCCCTACAATGTCTAAGGCCATTCTTAGACATTGTAAATGCAGTGCTGCCATTAAGAGAATATGATGCTGGGAGCTTGTCATTACGAACTCCACAACACCATATTGGCTACACTGACAACTGAGAAGTTAGGTATCAAACTTCTCAGAACACTAAACCCACACTGATGAAAGTGTGAGATTTAATGAAAAATGCACACAGAGGGCATCTTAGAGATGTCCCCTGAAAAACGACCAGCCTCTGGTGGGTTCCCTGGCTGTTACACACCAGCCTGCCACCACAAGACTGGTTTCTGGACCCAATGGGTGGGAGCCTTCACTCCCTGAGCCCACAAACAAAGCCTTTCCTGAGCCATCCGTGACAGGGGAGCTTAAAAAGCATTACTGGACCCGAGCCTCTCCTGCTATCAGGAGCACACCCCGCTCCTGTCTCCCCACCTTTTCAGAAGGAAGACAGGTGGAAAAAATGAGCACAGCTCGGACAATGTGCCCACCTCTTCCAACCCCACCCCTCAGGTGGGGGAGTCGAGGTGAAGCCCACTCTTTAGTGGCCGTCATCTTGCAGATGGCAGGCACTCTCCAATCAGGATTAGGAATTGTGCCCACTCCCCCATGTGGGGTGAGCACACCAAGGGTGTATTCACCATACAGTCAGTAGCCCATTGGCTACAAGCCACGAGACCCCCTAAACCGCCCCCTAAATACAGTATTTAGGGGGCAGCCCTAAACCAAGAAGACGGATTCCTGCAACCTACGAAGAAGAAGGATGAAAGAAGACGCCCAGCAGAGAAGACAGCAGAGAATAACTGACTTGGCCCCAGCCCTACCGACCCGTATGCAGTTTCCAGATATATTGTGCCAAAAGTCACCTTGTCCTACAGCCAGCAACCTCCAGAACCCCTGGGAGGATTGACTGCCTTCAACAAAGACCGGATCTCTTGTGAGCAGCAGCTCTGTTCAAAAGAAACTCCCAAGACAGACTCTGAGCCTGCTGAGGACAAGGAAACAAGACACCTGGAATGACCACTGCACTCAACGCCTACGGCTCAAATTCGGGTGACCTACCAGTCCCAGCGAGGTGCCCCAAAGCTCCACTGTGGGTTGACCCCTCCAGGACTTCCCAACATCAACTGCAGCCTGTGCACGGAGACCCTCCAACCACAAGTGGCCTGGTAAGGTGAAATCGGACCTCAAAAGACACTCCTGCATCCAGCCGCCCTGCGCCCTGGAGAAGAGAACCCGAGGCGCACCTACGTCAAAAACCCTCCAACGTACCTGCCCAGCTGTTGGTTCCTCCCAGAAGTCTTCCTGGACCGAGCCTGCAGCCAAAATCCAAAACCAGCAACTTCCATTGAAAACACCAGCGCACTAGAAGCCAAACCAGCACCCTGCACCCAGCTGCCCCTGTGCTGCTGCGGGTGCACCTTGTGTGCTAACTCAGATTTCCCTTTACTCTGAGCCCAACACCAGGAGTTTTGCTCCCACAACCTTGAGGCCCCCTTCCCCCCATTGGGCCTCAGCACTCTGCACCCTGTCGCCCTAGTGCAGCTGAGGGTGTTTCAAGAGTGCATCCACAACCCTGGGGGATCCCTGGTTCTAACTCCAGAATACCAACTCCCACAAATAAATACTTACCTGCAAACCGTTAACTTCATTTCCTTCCGTAGGATTGCATTAACTTCTTTTCCTTGAAAATTCTTCTAAGTGTAGAGTTGGTTGGTATGAAAAACTGCAAATGTACTAGAAGTGAATTACTTACTTTTGTCTAGGAAATGTCTGTGTGATATCTAGGCAGATCACACTGATTAGCAAAGTAACTTAAAAAGGTAATCTACGAGGTAATGTGCACAGTAATCTGTAAAGTAACTGAAAAGGAATGTCAAACTGTTGATTTACCTGTAATTCATTCAACTGCATTTGAACCTGCATTCAACTGTAAACCATGCTATAAGATTTTGCTAAGTATTATTACACTTACCTGCACATGGCTTGGCTTGGTTCTAGAAATAAAATGACTAAGGAAAATGCTACTTACGCAGTATGAATCTGTTCTTGGCATGCAGAGCTGTAGAGTCACATGCTGCGCATAGCCCGCCATCTAGTGTTGGGTCCAGATGTTTGAACTTTGTTTTAGTTAGAAGAAGTCTTTTCCAGTCACGAGGTAGTGGACTCCTTCTTTCGGCGATAGTGCGCATGGGCATTAACTCAATTGTTAGATTGTTTGCCGAAGAGGTTGATAATGGAGGGTTTAGGAGTAGTAGGAGATGTCCATGTACATATGTATCTAAGTAAGATGTAACTGCAACAAGTATAGGTACCCGGGGAGGCGGGAGGGCGCATGTGACTCTACAGCTCTACATGCCAAGAACAGGTGCATACTGGGTAAGTAGCATTTTCTATTCGAGGCATGTGAGCTGTAGATCACATGCTGTGCATAGTTTATAAAGCAGTTATCTCCCAAACCAGTGGGTAACCAGTAGCTGTTGTCTGAAATGGTGTACCTAACACTGCTTGGCCCACACTAGCTTGCTGTCTTGCTAACACATTTACAAAATAGTGTTTTGTGAATGTGTGAGGTGTAGACCATGTTGCAGCTTTGCAGGTATCATCTATGGGTATATTTCCTAAGAATGCCATAGAAGCCTCTAGTTTGTGTGTGCAGTGCGCTCTATGGGGAAACTGTTAGTGTTATTTTTGCTTTTGCATATCTTATTTGAATGCACTTGACTATCCACATTGCAATGCCTGAATTTGATATAGGATTGCCTTGTTGTTTTGTCTTGTGGAAAGGTTTAGTCCTTTCTACACAGTAAAGAATTGCTCTTTTCACATGTAAAGTGTGTAAAGCACATTCTGCCACAGAATCTGGTTGAGGGAAGAACACAGACAACTAAACAGATTGGTTGATATGAAGGGCAGAAATGACCTTTGGTAGAAATGTAGGGTTGGTCTGAAGAACCACTTTGCTTAGAAAGGTTCTTCTATGGTTAGTGCCTGAAGCTCACCCTCTCTCCTCGGAGATGTGATCGATATGAGGAAAGCTACCTTCCAAGTGAGAAATTGTATTTTACATCTATGCAATGGCTCAAAGGAGGACCTATGAGCCTGGTGAGGACAACGTTGAGATTCCACATTGGAGCAAGTGGAAGTCTCTGGTAATGCACCCAAAATCTGGTACGACACCCCAGTCCATATCCGGACAAACGCCTTGATCACAAAATTCAAAAGCCAGTTCAAAGACATCTACCTCAGCCGATCTTTCCGAAGAAAGAGCTGCCACTCAATCCTGCCCAGTGGAGTATACAGTCATGTTGACAAGAAGACGTCTGGACTCGCGTCACAAATTAATCTGCTTACTATTGTTTTACACTGTTATGCGATTGATACCTTTGTCCCCCTCCCTGAAAAGAACTTGACACTAATCACTGTGGTTACTACTGTGTTTATATTGTCTCACTTTGTTTATGATAACTACATGACAAAAGGTTGTAAAGCGCTCCGATACCTTCGGTTCTGGACAGCGTTATATGTAAATGTAAATGTAAATGTATAGGCATTTATATAGCGCACTACTTACCCGGAGGGTCCCAAGGCGCTTCGACCGCTGCGAAACCCTTCCTGGCTTCCCTGAGAGATGGTCCCTTAATGGGTATCTCCAGGGTGAGACCAGGCATCCCCGGCGGTCTGGTGGGGCCGTTAGTGAAGATGAGGCAAGCTAATGCCCAGAGTTGCAGAGTGTGATCGCTGATCAGAGTAGGCACCGAGGCGAGAGAATTATCGAGTCCGCTGACCCTGGTCCAGAAACCTGCCGCGCCGGGAATCGAACCCTGGTCCCGGGCCATCCTCTGCTCTCGGGTCTGCCGCCTCTAACCAGTGAGCCACACTACTTCACTATATATATATATAAAACCCTTAAAAAAAAATAAGAATACTAAATCTTGGAGGAAGGATTCTTTTAAGTCCCTCCATAAATGCTTTAATGACAGGCACTCTAAAAAAAGACAGATGTTGTCTGTTCTGTAGATATGCAGCTATTGCAGCAAGATGTAAGTGATGGAGCAGATTTCATCTGCAGTCAGGCATTGTTTTATTTTTTGTGCTTCAGACAGACTGCATTTAAATTGCTACGCACCTTTTGGTGCAAGTTAAAAACATGGCACATGAAAAATATGAAAGTGAGGCCTATTCACTCTCAAATGCTTTTGCTGAATTAACATGTGTTTTTCCAATGTAGAGAAAAGTGGCCTTTTTAGCTTTGAAGATTAATAGAATATGTTTCTCTCTTCCCAGATCATCCCTAAATCCACTATTTCTGTCTTAAGAGACTTTGACTTGTTGCATATTTTGATAAATATTTTCAGTTAATAACATCTCTTTTTCTTTGTTGCACATTGCCATGTTGTCATAAATAACAGAAAAGCTGCTTTACACTAGTAGCTTGGCTAGGTAAACATTTATACATGAAATTAATATTATCTTTGTGTTTGTTTTATTTTGGGGCCTACCATTAAATGGCTGCCTGTGAAACCAGCAAGGCTATGGCTTGCTTTGAAAGAGAAGAGAGCATGCACAGACTGTGGCAGCTTGACTCAAACCACAAAGAAGTCAAGGACACCTTGAACTGTACATTCTTGTGATTGTGCCAATGTACCAGTTTTGATAAAGTATCTGCCCTGCTGCGCTTGGCAGGAAGGATGGAAAACTATAGAAACATTTTCCCTAGCAATTGTTGCAAACTTATAAAATGTATTTATTATGTATGCTTCTTTTGTTAAAACTGATATAGTCAGGTTTTTAGAATGAGTCAGGGTTGTGCAAACTCATGCCATCATGACTGACCAATCATGTACAGGTTTTCCTGAAATGCAACATTTTGTGTAGTCTGCCAAAATTTTGTGTATAAAAACTGACCTCTCCGGAGGAGGGGCTGGTTTTCTTAGCTCAGCTGGCTTCTTGCTCATTTTGGTTTAGGCTTTGCTTCATTCTATGGGTTAGGTAGGAGAAACGTCCTGGGAGATTGCTGAAGGGAGGAGTGGCGTCCGAGGAGTGTCAGGGGGAGGTTTCTTGCTTCCACGTCATATTTTTGCACTGAGGCCACATTCCTTTGAGGTCTGGTGAAGGGCGGGCTGTCTCCCTCCCTGCTTGCTCTTTAGACACAGACAGATGAAGAACAGCAACAGATAGAAGGCTTTTTAGATTTAGATGCTAAACTTTAAGTTTATGCTTTGACCAATTAATTAGGTCTGAAAAGATTTATTTGTTTTATGCATTTATTTCTCTTAATGGGAGATTTTTGCAAACTATTTGATTTTTGATTAGCCTTGCAAGACTATTTTTTCTTAGAAACTCTTTAAGAATTTTGAATGACATTTTGCGCCACAATTTATTTCCTATATGTAATGCCTATATGCAGACTGTAATATGTTCTGTATTAATGCTATTTTTCCTGTTTTCCAAATTCTGTAACCTGATTAATATTTTACTAATTAATAAAGGGTCAGAGAAAAATTAACTTTTGACTAGAAAATAAAACCCTGTAAATACTCAACAACTCTCTTTATTGGCTTAAAATTATAATTGCATTTTTGACTGTTCATCTTTATTTAAAGTCTCCTGAAGGTAATACATGGTGTGAAGGGCCCAACACCTTTTGAGCGGTAAATTAGAGGTAGCATGAAGGTTTTGCATTGAGAAACTACCAGAAGAAATTACCGCTCCATCATAAGCATATGGAAGAGTACGCTAAATAGGACCACTTCAGTTGTAAATAGCAAATGATGTTCCGAAATGAAGCATCCAGCGGATCTATTTGATTGTTATTGCAGTACATCACAAATCGCTTCCACTTTGCTGCATAGCATGCTCTTGTGGTAGGACGTGTAGGCTCTTTGATGATGTTCATGTAGTCTGGTGGGAGATTAAAGTAGCCAAACTCTAAGATTTAAGGAGCCAGATTGCAAGGTTGAGATGGCTGGGATGTGGATGTCTTATCTCTCCATGTCTCTGAGTGAGAAGATTGGGAGTGAGGTGTAGTGTTTGTTGAGGAACTACTGAGAGCTCCAACAATGTGAATCAGGGTTGTCAAGACCATGTGGGAGCAACTAGGATTAATGTCAGGGACGCCTGTCCGAGCATCCAAACACTTATGGAATGAGAGGGAGAGGCGGAAAGGAATAGGCAAATATCCCTGACCAATTCATCCATAGTCCATTGCCCTTGGACAATGGGTGTGGATGTCTGGATGCAAAGCTTGGGCATTTTGCGTTTAGGTTTGTGGCAAACTATGTCCGGAAAATCCAACATTTGGAAGAATGGGAGGAGAACTTGAGGGTGGAGTTCCCATTTGTGGATCTGTTGTCTTTGAAGACTGAGCAGATCTGCAATCGGATTGTTTATTCCCGGTAGGTGTTCTGCAAGGAGAAACATTTTGTGATGTATGGCCCATCTCCAGATGGTCTGTGCTAGTTGTGACAGCTGGAGAGTGTGCGTCCCCCGTTTTTGTATGTAGTACATTTCTGTCATGTTGTCTGAATGGATCAGGACAGCTTTGCCTACTAGATGAACTTGACACGCTTTGAGCGCTAGAAAAACTGATAGCAGCTCTAAATGATTTATGTGAAGCTGCTTTTGATGCAGGCTCCACATACCCTGAATTGTATGCGTCTGGAGATGAGCACCAAACCAGTGAGTGATGAGTCAGCTGTTAGCACTATCTGTGGAACCGGTCGATGAAGGGCCGCCCTTTTAACAGGTTTTGTGTATTCCACCACGGCAGAGAACGATGGGTGCGGCCTTCCACCAGCACTAGAGCTGATAACAGACCCTTAGCCTTGTTCCGCTGACGTGCTTAGCACTCCTGAAGGGGACGCGTGTGAAGTCTTGTGTAAGGAACAATTAGTATGCAAGACGCCATCACCCCAAGTAACTGCATGAACACTCGAGTTGGCAATGAGCGTTGAGGCTGAAACTGGAAGAGTAGAGTCTGTATGTTGCAGTTTCTGGTCGGATTGGGTATTTATTCTGGCTCCTAGATACGCATGAGTGTTGGATGGCTGTAGATGGGTCTTGGGCAGGTTTACTGTGAATCCAAGATCGTGGCGCGACTGCACGGTTTTGTGAGTGTGACGGAGAGAGCTTTCTTGCGAGCTGGCTTTTATGAGCCAGTCTTGAAGATATGGGAAGACGTGTGTGTGTTAGCTTCGTAGATTAGCTGCGACTACTTCCAAGCACATGATAAAAACTGTGGGTACGGTAGTTAACCTGATTGGGAGCAGCTTGAACTGATAGTCCTGGCCTGCTACTACAAACATGAGGTATTTGCGGTGAGCAGGATGTATTGGGATATGGAAATAGGCGTCCTGTAAGTCCAGAGTGGAATGAAAGTCGCCTTGTTGAAGGAGCGGAAGCACTTGCTGGAGAGTGCCCATGTGAAAGTAGTCAGACTGAATATATAGATTTAGTTCTCGGAGGTCTAGTATAGGCCTGAGAGAGCCATCCTTTTTGGGAATTAAGAAGTACAGGGAGTATTCCCCGGTCCATTGATTCTTTAATGGAACTGGTTCTATCGCTCCTTTCTCCAACAGAGAGAGAACTTTTTTTTTTTTTTTTAGAAGATTATGATGTCCCCATGACATTGTGTGTGACCTTGGAAGAATGTTTGGGGGAGTGTCTAAGTTCCAGGCAGTAATCATATTGGATAATTTGTAAAATCCATTTGTCTGAGGCGATGGTGTTCCAGACTGGGAGAAATTGAGAGAGACATCCCCCTACAGGAGTGGAATAATCGGGATAGCAGAAGTCACTGTTTGCTATTTGCTAGAGAAGTGTGTTTTGAGTTGCCTCTGCTTCTTACCCTACCACTGGCTTCAGTCCTATCTGACGGGGAGGCAGCAAGCAGTGACAAATCCACCTTTTGCATCTACAAAGAGCACCATCCACCATGGGGTGCCGCAGGGGTCAGCAATAAGCCAGATTCTATTTAATACATATCTGCGCCCACTTATCCCTATCATTAAATCCTTTGGTATCGAACTAGTGAATTATGCAGATGACACGCAACTCATGTTCTCGCTGGAAGGGAATCGGGCAGTCTATGGATAAATATCATGAGTGCATGCAAAGCACTACAAACTGGCTTAGAAATAATTATTTGCAATTTAATGGAGACTAAACGGAAATTGTTTACTGCATTCGCCCTCTGTCCACTGACTTCCGGCTTACCCCTTCAGATAAATCACTACCTCCAGCCAAAACAGTGCGTAATCTGGGGGTTTTAATGGACAATAATCTTCAGCTGGACTCACAAGTCAATAAAGTAGTTGGCACATGCTTCTCCTTGATTAGAGCTTTACGGAAGATCCTTCCACTACTGCCAGTCACCGCCAGGACACAAGGTGTGAGGTGTGTAATCCTGAGCAGGCTGGACTATTGTAACTCCTGGTGTCCTGGTGTCTGGGGGCACCCAACTTATTGATACTGAAGTTACAATGAATCCAGACAATAGCAGCAAAATTAGCTCTAAATAGGCAGCGTAGGTCCTCCACATTTTTAGCTCTAAGGGATCTCTACTGGCGGCCGATTCGACAAAGAATACAATTTAAAATCTCTTGTATTGTTTTTAGAGCAGCTCATGGCTTGGGACCTAAACCATTACAGAGAAAATTCTCGTGGTATGCTCCCTCGAGAAATCTCTGCTCAGCAACAACATATCTGGTGAACACTACAAGATTTAAAAGAACTAGGACAGGGGGCAGAGCCTTCAGCTCTGCAGTGTTGCGGCTGTGGAATGCTCTCCCTCCCGATATTAGAAAAATTCAGGACCTGGCTGTTCCCGAGGGAGGAGTAAAAAAAAGAAAGAAAAAAAAAAGATGTGGAGGTGATAATGATCTGCCTAGATACCCCTCCTGTCCCCCTCTGCCCCCCCTCTTTTTTCCCTGCCCATTTCTGGTCTGGTTCAGAAAAGGGGGTGGTGATGAACAGAGTGTCTGAATTAAGCAAGCCACTCTTACCCAGTCCAAAGATCAGGGCTTGATCCATCACCGTTATTTATCTCACTGCCCCATCCCAGCTCAGAACCTGGCTATATGCAAATCAGTCTGTCCCTGGCCCAGTGCATCATGGGAACAGGGCAGACTAAACTACCAAGCCAATTCTTCACCAGAAAGGAGACAAGCTACCGGGGACCGGTTTCTGGCATTTCAGCCGTCTTCGGCCCGGCTTGCTTGAATCCTGATGGAGCAGTGAGAAAGGGACTCATGTCTGAGTATACCCTGCCACACCTATAGTGGCCAAAAACGATTCAGAAAAGGGGGTGGTGATGAACAGAGTGTCTGAATTAAGCAGACCACTCTTACCCAGTCCAAAGATCAGGGCTTGATCCATCACCGTTATTTATCTCACTGCCCCATCCCAGCTCAGAACCTGGCTATATGCAAATCAGTCTGTCCCTGGCCCAGTGCATCATGGGAACAGGGCAGACTAAACTACCAAGCCAATTCTTCACCAGAAAGGAGACAAGCTACCGGGGACCGGTTTCTGGCATTTCAGCCGTCTTCGGCCCGGCTTGCTTAAATCCTGATGGAGCAGTGAGAAAGGGACTCATGTCTGAGTATACCCTGCCACACCTATAGTGGCCAAAAACGATTCAGAAAAGGGGGTGGTGATGAACAGAGTGTCTGAATTAAGCAGACCACTCTTACCCAGTCCAAAGATCAGGGCTTGATCCATCACCGTTATTTATCTCACTGCCCCATCCCAGCTCAGAACCTGGCTATATGCAAATCAGTCTGTCCCTGGCCCAGTGCATCATGGGAACAGGGCAGACTAAACTACCAAGCCAATTCTTCACCAGAAAGGAGACAAGCTACCGGGGACCGGTTTCTGGCATTTCAGCCGTCTTCGGCCCGGCTTGCTTGAATCCTGATGGAGCAGTGAGAAAGGGACTCATGTCTGAGTATACCCTGCCACACCTATAGTGGCCAAAAACGATTCAGAAAAGGGGGTGGTGATGAACAGAGTGTCTGAATTAAGCAGACCACTCTTACCCAGTCCAAAGATCAGGGCTTGATCCATCACCGTTATTTATCTCACTGCCCCATCCCAGCTCAGAACCTGGCTATATGCAAATCAGTCTGTCCCTGGCCCAGTGCATCATGGGAACAGGGCAGACTAAACTACCAAGCCAATTCTTCACCAGAAAGGAGACAAGCTACCGGGGACCGGTTTCTGGCATTTCAGCCGTCTTCGGCCCGGCTTGCTTGAATCCTGATGGAGCAGTGAGAAAGGGACTCATGTCTGAGTATACCCTGCCACACCTATAGTGGCCAAAAACGATTCAGAAAAGGGGGTGGTGATGAACAGAGTGTCTGAATTAAGCAGACCACTCTTACCTGGTCTGGGGCTAGCCATTTATTGGCACATTGACATCATGGTAACTCTTAGCGCCAGGATACCTGTTGGGTGACAGTGCGCTATATAAATCCAGCTTACATTACATTACTGTTTCCTCTAAATGGCCTCTTGATGAGGGCGATTGGTTGTTGCCCTTGTAAGAGGAGGAGGGATTTTCTGTGGTAATATTTATGAAGCCGTCCCTGTAAAAGGAGCGCCGAAAGGAACCCCTATTTGCAGGCAACTGTAAAGCCCCCATGGACTTTGCGACCTCAGTGTCCTTTTTCATTTTTTCCAGCGAGGTGTCAACTGCTGGACCAAAGAGGTGTTCCTTATCAAAAGGCTGATTGAGAATGGAGGCCTGTACCTCGGGTCTGAAACCTGGATTTCTCAACCATGTGTGTCTACGTAGTAGTACACTGGTGTTTACTGTGCGCGCTGCTGTGTCTGCTGCATCTAATGCACAATTGATGGAGGTATTGGTGATAAGTTTGCCCTGCTGGATAAGACCATTTGCCTTAGATTTGTGCTCCTGAGGGAGAAATTGCATAAGTTTTACCAGCTCATCGTAATGAACCCTATCATATCTGGCTAGCAAAGCCTGAGCATTAGCAATGCGCCAGTGATAAGCTGCTTGTGAGGCTATCCTTTTGCCAGAGGCATCAATTAACTTGGACTCTTTATCAGGAGGAGGGGCCTCACCTGTAGGCTGTGAGTTAGCTATCTTGCGAGCATTAGAAACCACAAGCGAGTGTAAGGGCAGCTCACCCTTGATGTAGGCAGGGGAGGTAGGTGCTGACTTATATTTCTTCTCAACACTGGGTGTGATGATTCTTGCCCTTACAGGGTCTTTAAACACCTAATCTGCATGCCTAAGCATCCCTTTCAGCATTGGTAGTGTATATAGTTTTCTGAGGGGAGCTTAAGGTCTCAAACAAGAAGTCCGCCTCTAAAGCTTCCTTATGTAATTCTACCCCATGGTAATGAGCAACCCTATTAAGAAGCTCAATGTAGCCTAAACCGAAAATCATAGCAAAGGGCCAATGTGGTGCCAGAAAATTGTGCCGAAAAAACGATTGCATTACTTGGAGCTCAATAAAATATTTCAAAAATATCGTAAATCTTTAAAAACTACTTAGCTTGAATAAATAGTGGAACACAGTGTAAGCACATATAATATAAAAATATATAAATTGAGTCCCTTTAAGATGGCGATTGTGTCATCACACGAAAAGTAAGGAACTCTATTTCCTTGTACTTGAGAACGCAATAGATCTAATGGATGGGCTTTCTCAATTTACATTGGACCGGTTATGCTGAAATTAATGGGATACTGTAAAATAGATGGATGTATTAGCCCTCATTATCAGGACCAATACAAGGCTCTGATATTATTGGTCTCGGGAATATGTACGTTTTAAGTATGTAACAGTATGACACTGAATTTCACTTAGTGTCACAGAGTGTGTAACCATTGACTACTAAGCATCTCTACCCCTAGAGAGTTTAATTCCCAAGTGGAATCGAACTGGCGGCTTTGGGAAATAACAAATAAACATTTGTGCCTACAGAAAATACCACCCAGTAACACCTACCTGAAAAGGGCCCCAAGCATAGGTCTCACATTAAGTAGCCAAGCACAGTGAATCCTCTGTGGTTTATGAGGCAGTACTGATAAATGGGCAGTGAGCACAGCATTGCAATTATGTCACACTCAAAGTGCTATACACAAACAGAATGAGTACACAACATTATTAGAACTACTGTAGCCCCTGTCCAAACCTAATGCGGATGATCAGGGGGAAGGACTAAGGAAGCTACTACTATGATGTAGACAAAAGGCAAAGCACATACCTGAGCCAAGATCTTGTATAGTGGTTCTAGCACAAATTCAACAAAACTGCGCTGGGCGCTGCTGGATGGCGCTTTCTTTGTGAATTTTCGCCTGAAGGAGGTAAAGAAAGCTGTACATTGAAAATCAAAACACAAACAAGGCCACCCAATCCTCCAGGAGCCTGGGTATCAAACTGTTAAGTATTAAAGGAGAGGGTGAAGGAATACTTTAGGGAATAATATAAATTAATACACACAAGTTGGTGTCATTATTACAACCTAAACAAATATATTGACCAACAAAAGATATGAAGAGCTTATTTTGATGAATAAGTTATTTTTTAAAATATTTTTGAAATACCGATGATGCACAAGAAAATAGGGTCAGAACAGTCACACTCACTGAACTTTGCCACACAATTATTACATGTACTATGAAGAAATATTACGGCCAATGAGGAATATTCCTAACATTTCAGTCTTGCAAGTCAACAGTACATGAGACCATCCTCAAGTCTACCCATTTGGTTCCAGGAAAAGATACAGGAAATCTCTTTAAAATTAATTATATAAAATATATATATATATAAAAAAAATACATATATATGGGAAAACACAAATTGTGAATAAAATAACTAAATATCAGAGGTAACAACGGCTCTAAAGAGGCCAAAAGAAACGAATGGGTCATAAATAGGCAGCTAGCGTAGCAGACAGATCAGTCTTACTAGAATAATTAATGGCAAATGAAACCAGTGGCAACAAAATGTGATGGAGCTAAATAGATATCCTGTAAAATACAACACTGTCACATAATGTCAGAAGAAGCATAAAAGTGGAAAGTGTCAACATATCGTATAATCTCACGTACTCAAGCATAGAATTGATCATGTATAAATAGAATGTTAATCTGCAAATCCTATGAGAAATCACTTCCAACATGTTAGATTGCCAACAACTGCAAATATCACACTACAATCACAAGGCTCTGGCAAACCCTGGAAAGATTACCAAGGAAACACACAGGAGCAAACACTTGAATCAGTTGATAGCGGAACAGTCTTAAATGCATGGATCCTGACATCTTGGAATGGGCCTGGGGACCGTAATACAGAACGGGTCAGTATTAATACAATATTCCATGTGGGAAAGTGGATTATTAAGTGGTTTGATTTTGATGCCTCACTATACAATAATGTCACAATCTCTATTAGGTCTAGTTAAGTCTATTTAATTAAACCTTTAGCTCAGTCCTAGAGAGCTGTGGCACGAAGCAGTTAGGCTAAGTCAAAGTAACAAATGTAAAGCATTTAGAAGTACCAAAATACCAGGTGTAGGAAAGTGCCCTTTTTGACATGGTCGCCCCCATTTTTTTGCCTGGTACAAGATGTGATTTTGACTAGAAGTGCACTGGGTTCCTGCTAACCAGGTTCACAGTGCCAGATCTTTCCACAAAACTGTACACTTGTGTCCCTAATTGTCAATACCTTTAGCACTCTCTGTAAGAGTTGTTAAATGTTACCCCTGGTACCAAGGGCCTGAAGTACTAAAGATAGTCCCCCAAGGGGTCCAACTTGAACTAAGGAACCCCTCACTAAACTCATGCAGGGCTATAATAGGGTGCGTGTTTTGGTGAAGCCAAAAGTGAAAATACGACATGACATGCATCCCTGTGTGCCATGTCCCCTAACATTGCATGTAATATCTGTAAATCACACCTACGCCAGGTTTTACAGCCCGAAGGCAAGGTGCCTTAGGATTTAGGGCCCTGGTTTTATGGTATTTATTTTTTTGACATTTCCCTCTGTATTTATCCATCTATATTTTTTGCAAATTTTATCTGTATTTATCAATATTTATTTTGGGTTTTGTGGAAAAATGAAGCTCAAATTAGTACATTTCCACATATATTTAACCAGTAAATATGCACTCATGCTTGAATGCCTACTAGGTGTCAATGATGTAAAAACTGCAGAAGGTAAATTAATGCACTTTTAAGAAAATATGCAAATTTCATCATCAACCTTGTGCATTTCTACTGCTGTTAAAGCCTCTTTACTAAAATTCCTTTCTTTTTTAGCTCAGTTACCTATTAATCCACACAGCTATTGGCCTGCCAGTCATGGCAGACAGTATTTAGAATTACTCAAAAAGTAATCCAATTCCCGTTTTTATCCACATTTAAAAATAAATACAGACAAGAAAATAAAAACTTTTGGTCTGTGTTTATCTGTAAAAATCAGTAAAAACGGAAAACAGGGAACATTACTTATATTAGATGTGAGGAAATCTGTGCATCAGCAGATATGCCCCTGTGCTGGTCAGTCCATTACTGCCAGTACAAGTAATCAGGGAAGCCATTGCTGGTAAAAAATGGTTCCACAGATACACGATGACTTCATTGAAATGCTTGGTTTCAAACAGCTCATATTCACAAACCCATCCTGATTCTAGCGGTGGATTTGGGAATACATGCACATAGAGGGCACCCTGTGTGTTGGCTGACCGGTCTCTGTCAGCCTGCCACTTGAGACAGATTTCTGACCTCCCAGGGCAATGGCCTCTGCTCTCAGGAGATCAGAAAAATAACCTGCTTGGGAAAGGGTGTTTACAACCCCTCCCGCAGGATGACCTGCTGATTATCATTCCAAAGCAGGGGAGCTTCAAAGACGCTACTGCAGATGGAATGTGAGCCTGGAACTCCTCAGTGGAGAGGAAGCTGACTGACCGCCATTGTCCAGAACCAGGAACCAAGACCTTCCGAGAAGAAGCAGACCTGCTTTCCTGCAGCCAACAAAAGACTCCTAAGAGGACTTCGTGACCGCAGAAACCAGATGCATGAAGACATGAAGACACCACTGCACCAGTTACTCCAAGCCCGAGTTGAAGTGGGCCAACTGTGTCATTGTGGCCCTCCAAAGAAAGACACCACTGTGGTTTGGCCCCCAGAGAACTCTCTAACATCACCTACAGCCTCTGCATGCAGGTCCCCATGCCACAACTGCTCCCGGTATGGAAAACTCTACGCATGCACCTGTCACCCCTAGGCTGAGGAGAAGAGGACCAAAGGTGTCCCTACGTCCCAGAGCATCATGAGGCATGAGCTCCCGTTTGTTCAGCCCAAATTTTCTCCCAGTCAAATTCTGAAGCCTCTTTTAGCGAAGACTGATTGCTAAAGAGTAACACTGGGTAACCAATGTGGTTTTCCACCCCTACACCAGGCCGCCCTAGTGCCGCTGGTGGGTGTTCTACTGGTGCTGCCTTGAACCTCGTCCGCCACTCACCTTAACTTCTGGAGACTGGTCCCGTAAGTCGCTGTATTGTGGGGCAGGTTTCTTGACCCTTGCATATATCCTTCCGAGAGGTTCCCCCTGGGCCCAACAGCTCTGTCGTATAAGGCCCAAGCTCCTCACGTTCAGTTCCCTCTGGGGCGAATCAGGTACTCTTATCAGAAGAGGGATTCTGGGGTGGAATCTGTTTAGAAGCTGGTCCCGCAGTCTTCTTGACTTTTCTCTGGTAGGGCTGGTCTGCTTTTTTCAGGATCCAGCCAGGTGCAGAGGTCAAATTCGGGGTCAGGTGCCCAAGGTTAATAAATGAAGACTGGGGGAATTGAAGATCACAATTTGAGTAAAGCGGAGTCAGAGATCGATCTCCTGGAGTTGAGGTAAGTACGAAGGTGGGGGGGCCACAGGGCAGCATTAAAGGTCCACCCGCAGCAGCATCCGGGTGCAGAGTGCCAACACTGCATCGGGCACCCAAATGCAATTCAACGGGGAAGACCAGTTTTGGAAAGTGGCTGCAGGCTCTGGCCAGATGTTTGCACAAAGAAAACCCACAGCTGCCCTGGTAAGTTCTGATGCTAGGGGACACCTTTGGTCAAGCTCCCCAAGATCCAGGCGCTTTCGGGTGCAGGGGTGTTTTTTGGCGTCGGGAACAGCTTACCGGGCAGCTCGTGGTCAGGGGGTGGGGGGAGTCTTCGGATTCAGGCTGCAGGTGTCGAGGTAGAGTCTGGCAGGGGTCAGCCCACAGTGGATTCTGGTTCCGAAGCACTGGGGAACCTTTGCAGGAACAGTATGACACTTGGACTCGGGCTGTGTGCAACGGGTGCAGATGTGGGTCCAGAGGCAATGTTGAGGTTCCTCAGGGCGGTTACTTTTCTGTAAAATTGGTTTCTATATGACCGGTCTGCTGTCCACTGGAGATCTTTATATTAGTCAAAGGCAGGCAGTCCTCCCAAGGCTTTGGAGGTCGCTGAGCTGCAGGACAGGTCGTCTTTTGGCGTAGGATCGTCGAGGGCTGCAGACAGGTTGATAGGGCTGGGGCCAAATCAGTTGGTGTTTGCAGTCTTCTCTGCTGGTGCGACGCTATAGTGTCCGGGTCTTCTTAGGTTGTCAGGATTCTGCTTTCAGGTCTGGGGAGCCACCTAAATACTAGATTTAGGGGCGTTTAAAGGGGAGTGTCTACACCCACTATTATGCTACCCTCCTGTGCGAGGGGGCATAGTCCTAGCCCTGAGTGAATAAGAACCACCATCTTCAAGATGAGCGCTACTGAAAAGTGTGCTTTAGTTCGCCTCCAGCACCTGAGGGGTGGAGTTGGCGAAGGGGGGCCTGTGGTATAGTGCACCTGCCTTAGGGCTGTAAGGCCTGCTGGAGGGGTGACTTCCTATACCTTACAAATGCCCCTACAATATTTAAGTCCATTCTTAGATATAGTGCCAGGTAACCCATCGAGAGCACATGGGCTAGAAACTTCACAACTCTAGTTCCCCAGCACCATGATGGCTTCTCTGAACTCAGGAGTGTTTGGTACCAGACTACTCCTCCCAATAAACCCACACTGATGCCAGCGTGGGATTTATTGGAGCATGTACTCAGATGGCACCACAGAGGTGCCCCTTGAAAACCTACAAACCCTGCTGGTGCCACTGACTGGCTTTACGCTGCCTGCCACCACCAGATATGTTTCTAGATCCCTGGTTCGAGATCCTCTGCTCCCCGGGACCACAAACAAAGCACATCCTGGGCGGCGGTGTCCTACCTCCTCCCCCAAGATGTGCATAGTGCTTGAGAGGGAAGTTTCAAAGGTCTTTCGCCTTTGTAATGCGACCCCCAGCCTCTGTTACCAGCAGCAGATGGCAGCCCCCGGGTTTACAACCCTACGTTGGGAGGGAAAACCAGTGGGAAAACCTACGAAGAGTAGGAGGTGTGCCCACCTCTGCCAACTCCACCCCGAAGGTGAAGGAGGAGAGGTTAAGTACATCTTTCAGTCCCTACCATCTTGAAGATAGGGGGACTCCGCCAATAAGGGGACTCCTCCAATAGGGGGACTCCTCCAATAGGGGGACCATACCACCCACCCAGTGCGTGTAGTCACCACAGGTAAGGGACCAGTTGGCCCTTACCTGCTACTCCCCTGTAATATCTCTACATCTAATATTTAGGGGGCTCCCTTAGACCCTGAACCTAGTTTCAGCCAAATTAAGAAGAAAAAGGATGAAACAGACGCTCTGCAGAAGAAGACTGAAGATGCATACTGACTTAGCCCCAGCCCTACCGGTCTGTCTGCAGCCCTCGAAAATCCTGAGAAGAAACAACACCTGTCCAACAGTTAGCGACCTCCACAAACACTGGCTCTGAAGTCTAGAACTCCCAAGGATAGCATCTCTGTCTGCAAATAAATCACCAAGGTGTCTGGTGCACTCAGGGTCCGTGATCCTTGAACACTCGCAACCTGACACCTCCTGCCTGGGTCCAGGTGGCCCACCGATCCAGATAAGGTTTCCCAGTGATCCTGAGCCCAATTCGAGAATTGGCTGACCCCTCCTGGACTTCACAAAAACACCTGCAGTGTGAATCCAAAAGCTCCCCTCGACCAGCTCTGGTAAAAAACCAGACGTCAAAGGACACCCCTGCACCCAAGGCCCCTGGGATCTCAGACAACGGTGTCCCTATGATCTACAGCATCTCCCCTTACTTCTGCTATTGCTGGTCTCTTGGGTGTAGCCTCCAGTTCGTCACCTGCATCCTGTCTTCAAATCCAAGTTCTTCCATTGAAAATAATTGGATGCTCAATGCTGTATTTGCACCCTGCACCCGGCCGCCTCTGTGTTGCTGCTGCTGTATGCTTGGTTCTGCCTTGTGGCCCCCCCTCGGCTTGCTCCAACTCTGAAAGCTTGGCCCCTTCATTCAATTTACTTACCTGAAAGTAGCGTGACTTCAAGCACCCCCAGTCTCCACTGAAAAGGTATACAACCTTTAGCACGCATCTTTTAGCACGCACTACCATTACCACGCATCTGTTACAACGCATACCATTACAACGCATAGCGCTTTGAGGTGATCTGACTTAGGGAATGGCTAGTGAATAGGTTAATTTACTATCCTATAACCTTCCCTAGTGTCCACGGGGACTGGTGTTGGAATAGTAAATTAAACTATTCACTATCCAGTACCCAAAGCACTATGCGTTGTAAAGGTATCGCGTTGTAAAAAATGCGTGGTAATGGTATGCGTGCTAACATCATACATCCACTGAAACAGATTGGAACTTTCCCTGAATTTGACCCCTGCACTCTACTGCCCAGTGCAGCTGGTGATGCAGACCTTGTGCTTACTAAATGAACTTTACCATCAGTTGAGCCTAAAACCAAAGAATGGAACTGTAAGTTCGGTAGTTACCCGCGAAACTGCATTGCAGTTGTAGTCCTACAGGTTTTTTTTTTTTAAAGTTTCCAAAACCTTTATTTATTCGTAAAAGTGGTACACTGCTCTTTAGCCAACAACCCGGAGGCAAGCAGCTTGTCAACAAGAAATCTTAACCGCAATATGCAGTTTTGCATCCATACACTTGTACACAGCTTCAGAAAACACATTTTATAAATAACAAAAACCAACTAGAAGCGTTTCACATAATAGATCAGTCCACCCTAGGTCTAGTATAGATGTCCATAATGACTCTTTCGTCGTGAATAACATGTCTGGGAGCCTCGGAGACCAAATACCACCCACGCAATTTCCTCCCATTCTGCCCTTTGTGTCTCATCGCGCAGCTCGTGCCCAGTCTTGCACACCCATTTGCTTTCCCGCCATAATCCCACCCACTTAAACCGTCCCCTATCCAGGGTCCGTATCCTGCACTCTATACCTTATATCCCAGTACATCTTTCACGCATATCTCCACCTTCGCACTTCAGCCCCCTCCAATCAGGTTGTCAGTGGTTGCCAGATATCTGCTGGCCTAGAGCGCTGCAGCATTAATTCCCAGTAAACGGTCAACTGGTCTCTACAGTACATGGCCGATTTTAACCATCCCGTCACTGCCAGCGGAGTTTTTTGTTTACAGAGTAGTGCAATCTGCCTCTTAGCCAGAAAAAGCAGGAGGGCAACTAGTTTTCGAGAGGCACATGATATGTTCATGACAAAGCCAAGGAGGGCCGTAAGCGGGTCCGGACTAATTTCCTCCCCAACTATCTACCGTATACTTTCAAAGACTTCCACCCAGTATCTACTCACAGTCCTGCATTCCCATGTCAAGTGATAAAATGTTGCATCGTGCGTTCCACACCTCCAGCAGTTTGCGTCTGCCAACAGGCCCATCCTGAATAGTTGTTTAGGCGTGCGGTATGTTCTGTGTAAGAAATTAAAATGGATCAACCTCAGTCTGTAGTTGGGTGATAAATGTTCAAGTTGGGTGCAACAGAATAGCCATTGTTTTTCTGTAATGCTAATACCTGCCTCCGTCTCCCATTGCAATCTCAAGTCAGGCCGTATCACAGGGGCCGTATCCTGCGTGATTCTGTAAATTCGAGTGACCGGTTTGTTCAGCGAGCTGTTTGCTAATATGTCCTCCAGCGCCGATAGTGTCGGCGGCGCAGCAGGAAACATTGGGTATCTAGACCTGCATGCCGCCCGTAGCTGATAATAAAGGAGCAGTTCGGATGCCGTGGGTGTCTCAGACTCACATATTGCCTGTAAAGACACGAAGGTGTCATCCGGGTAGAGATCCCCCGCCACCGACAATCCGCATTTGCGTGCCCTTTCCGACACAGCTGTGTCCATTAATGGTCCCAATAGCGGGTTTTTACTTAGTGGCATGGTTGGGGCGTATAGGTCAGTTAGTCCCGCACGTTTTGCTATGTTCAGCCAGGCCCATCGTACTGTTTCTACTGTGTCTATATCTGTCGGTGAGCATCTGTATTTGCGATACAGAGTAGTCGTTAATGGTGTGGGTGCGGACACGTCTTTCTCAATTGCCACATGCGGTTGATATGGAATTGGATGTTGCCAATAGTGCAAGTATTGGGCCTGCGCACTATATGCATACAATTCAAAATCCGGGGCTGCAAGCCCACCCTGGCGGAAGGGAAGTGTCAACAGTTTCCAGGTTACTCTGGGTTGTTTCCCTGCCCATACCAGTTCCAGGATCGCGGATCGAATGCGTCGGAAGAAGGAGAGTGTAAGCGGCAGAGGAATATTCACGAATAGGTACAGAAATTTCGGTAGAATTAACATTTTTGTTATGGCTATTCGGCCCGTTAGGGACAGCGGCAGGGTCTTCCCCTTTTGTACTTTGCCCTCCAGCCACTCCACTGCCACTCCATAGTTTGATAGCCATATTTCTTGTATTGAGCGACTAATTCTGATGCCTAGATATTTTACTTCATCCGTCACCCACTCTGTAGGGAATTCGGTGTGGCATTTGCTCGTGCCGTCAGTTAGGGGCAGCATCGTCGATTTTAACCAGTTGATATTGACGCCAGTTAGGCCACTATATCTCACCAACTCACGCATCAGGGGGTCAAAGTCCTCGGCTGGGTTTTGCATGTATATTGTTATGTGGTCCGCGTACATTGACACGAGTAGGCCCCTCGACGTGAAGCCAATGCTACGATGTGTGTGATGTTGCCTCAGACGCGCTGCCAGTGGCTCCGTGGCCATGGCGAACAACAATGGCGATAAGAGACAACCCTGCCTAGTTCCCCTTGTAATATTGATGGAGTCTGAGATTTGTCCATTTACTCTTACCCTTGCTTTTGGGCTATTATATAGAATGCAAATTTTTCGGGTGAATAACTGGCTAAAGCCCATGCGAGTGAATAGTGCTAATAGGAACTTCCATTCGAGAGAATCAAATGCCTTAGTGGCGTCCAATAAGGCAGCAGCGGCTTGTAAATTGGGGTCTAAAT
Source organism: Lissotriton vulgaris (assembly GCF_964263255.1). NCBI lineage: Eukaryota > Metazoa > Chordata > Amphibia > Caudata > Salamandridae > Lissotriton > Lissotriton vulgaris. The sequence continues at coordinate 1,708,328,112 of NC_141693.1, read as the reverse complement.
AGTGCAGTAAGCTGAATAGTACCCGGATGTTATGGGAAGTCGACCTGCCTGTTACGAATCCCGACTGGTCCGATAGAGCTATATGAGGCAACATGGGTTTCAGTCTATCTGCTAGTAGTTTTGCATAGATCTTAGCATCCAAGTTTATTAGTGAAAATGGGCGTTATGAGTCTGGGCTAGTCGGGTCTTTGTAAGGTTTTAGCAATGTAATTATCACTGCTTCCCTGAGCGACGGTGGCAGTGTCCCCAATTCAATCGCCTCCATGTACATATTATGCAGTCTGGGCACTAGTATATCCGCATACTCCTTATAGAATGCTGCGGTGAGACCGTCCGGGCCTAGCGCTTTGCCCGACGGTAAGCTCACTATAACCGCCTGTATGTCTTCTGTCGTGATCGGCAGATCCATATATTCCCGTGCCCCATTACTGAACCACGCCAGAGCTATCGTGTCTAGATAATCTGTTATTGCTTGATCTTCTGGTGTCACTTTGGAGGTGTATAGTGTTTCATAATATTCTGTAATCGTGTGTAATATATCTGGAGGTGTTGTGACCAGTCTACCATCCCTGTCCCGCAGTTCCATTAATATAATCTGTCCCTCTAGGTGCGCGCAGTAGGTTAGCTAAAGTCCTCCCTGAGCGGTCCCCATCTCCATTCCGTCTAGCCTGGGTATATTTATTGAGGAATTTTACTTCTCTTTCTGCCTCCTCCTGAAACTGGGTGAGTTTCGCTCTGAAGTCGGCACGGGCCCTGTCAGAGGGTGTCGCTGCCAGAGTAGCTTCCAGGGCTGCCAGTTCTTTTTCCAATCTCTCTAGTGTGTTTCGTATAGTGCGCAACACCCCCGTTTTGAGCGCCATGCAGCTACCCCTGACCACCACCTTGCAGGCCTCCCAGAGCGTTCCAGGCGATTCCACAGACCCTTCATTCAGTTCAAAATACTATTTTTTCTCTTAATTCTTCTCTGAACACTTTATCAAGCAGTGCATTGGAGGGGAATCTCGAGCTAAATGGTTGCACATATTGCGCTGGGGTGGCAAGTGACACTCCTACCGGTGCATGGTCTGACAGTGACCTCGGCAGGTGTATTGCCTCCAATACAGATGTATGAAGGCCCCTAGACATCAACCAGTAGTCTAGTCGTGACCAAGCGGCTCTATGAGCAGTAATACATGTGCCTGCGCGCGTCCCCGGGTTCAATAGCCTCCAGGCGTCCACTAGTGCCGCTTCAGCAATGATGTCTCCCAACTTTTGAGCTGCCGTCGGGTGGTGTTCACGGGTTGCCCCTTGTCTGTCAAGTGTGTCAGAAAGTACAACATTGTAATCACCCCCCCACAGGATCGCGGCTGAGTCTAGGGTTTGCATTTTGTGCCACATCTCCCCGAAAAATTCGGGATTATCATTATTTGGACCGTACACATTCACTAGCAATACCTGCATTCCACACAATATCCCCAGGATCATGATGTACCTCCCGTCAGGATCTGTTATTACCTTCTGTGTTTTCCATTGTAGCCCTCTCCGGAAAAAAACTGCTACCCCTCTCGCGTAGTTCGAATAGGGGGGCATGTCTTATTTCCCCCCCCATCTAGTGTTTTTGAGTAGTGATGCACCAGTGTTAGTTAGGTGAGTTTCCTGCAACAGGCAGACATCCACTTCCCTTCTTACCAAATAGGCGTGTATAAGTCTCGCTTTTCTTCTGTCATTTATGCCCTGTACATTCCAAGATAAGCACTTTATTGACGTCATGGTAGTATCTGTGTGAATGTGTGTCGTCTCATAAGAATCACAGAACCATCCGGGAGCCACCGAGGCATTACTTCAATTAGAGTGTGTAGCGCAAAGGGCACTGAGCTGTATATTGTGTGTATCTCTTCGAGCATATCCCACATTATTCCAGCGTTGACCAGATCCCCCCCCCCGACCACCCCCAGGACACGCACCCAACTTTTCGGTCACTCTCAACAATGTCTGCTGTATCTCTATTCCAAGCATGAAGTATGAACCAACCCAATATTACGCCTCCAAAAAACAACAATGACAAACAAAATTCTCGTAACCAGTCCTTTCCCTCCCTCCCGCTTCAACCCCCCAATTAGGCTGTGCATATCCCCGCCCCCCTCCTTTCCAACCAATTCCAGTGTGCAACATCAAAAATCTGATTATCCAGTTTGTGGGACGCAGAAAGGCTCCATCAACCCCTGTACTTGTGACAGGGTGATCGAGCGCTGGACCGACAGTGCCTGCTCTAGGACCCCAGTCACCCATACCTTGACTGATTACTGTTCGTTCATTCAAAAAGCAGGAGGAGTTTAGTCTTATCCAATTTGGACCTTAACGTCCCAGTTCTATCAGGAGCCACAACCCATTTAATGCACCCAACTTGTATCAGCAACACATAGTGTTATTCAACATCACTTAGCTTCTCTGTCGAGTCTTGTTCTTCTGGTTCTGCCTGTCGTTTCTGCTCCTTAACAAGTTGTTTGGCGTACTGCAGTGCCATCCTTCGCGTCCACAAAAAAGGTGGGCCTACCAGGGCCCTGCACTCTCAGTTTTGCCGGGTAGATTAAGGAGTATTTTGTGCCAGTCTGTTGGAACACCTTCTTTGCTGGCAGGAACTCTCTTCGAGCTGCTTGGACTTGGAGTGTGAAGTCAGGATACATGGCAATTTGGTTCACTTTATATTGCATATCTTCCATACCCCGCACCATGCGCAAGATCGTGTCGCGGTCTCTATAGTTGAGGACGCGGGCCAATATGGGCCTCGGTGGTGCTCCTGGTTTTGGCCTGGGCCCCAATGTTCTATGCGCCCTTTCTATGAGAAACATCGGCGAAAGACCATCTCCAAAAATTTCTTTCATCATTTGTTCAATATAACGTTCCATGTTAGCTAGGTCTGTGGATTCCACCACGCCTGTAATGCGGACGTTGTTGCGTCTCGACCTCGCTTCCAAATCCTCGTTCTTCTGTTGGATGAGGGCCAGCACTTTGTCCATGCCACATACTTTTTTGTCCAAGTCTGTCTGGCTTTCTTCTGTTTCGGTCACACGTGTCTCCAACACTCCAACTCTGCCCTCCTGTTTGTCCATCCTCTTTGTCATGCCGTCCATGCGTGCAGCCAGGGCGTCCATTTTTGTATCTATACCCTGCAGGCTTGTCTTTAAGTCCTGAAACATGGATTTTATATCTTCCGCCTTCAGTCTAGTCTGGTCATCTCCCGACGCCTCTTGATCCTGGTTATCCGGGCCCGGCGTCTTCTGCTTTGATTTATCGAAAGTTATTTTAAGTTGTCTCGTGTCCGTTTTTCCCATGTCGAGTCCTAGCTATGTTTTTTATGAGAAAAGGAGCTCTACTCTTGGCACTCTGTAGGTGTCCCGGACGATCGAGTATTTAGAAGGTTACCTGCGCACAGTGGTACTCACAAGGTCCTGTTGCTGTGTCCTTCTACTTAGTGCTTTGCCCACCGCTCTGTCTGCCTACATTCCGGTAGCCAGCGGATTCTCGGTGCAGCCTTGCTGACTTAGGTGTATTGTTGACCGGATACCGGGTGTCGCCCAGTCACAGCGGTATTGGTACGTTTGTTAGGGGACTCTTGTTATGATGGTGTCTGTGTTTTCAACCGGGGGCGTACTGATGGCAGTGTGGTCCTACGGTGTGGGCCACGTGTCCGCTTACCAGGCCTTCACGCTTCTCCCGATCCCAATCCAAGATGGCGGTTCGCGCTTCTTCCTCGCCAGTGTCCACCTCACTATACATATATATGGAGAAGTGTGGCTCACTGGTTAGAGGAGGCAGACCTGAAAGCAGAGGTAAGCCCGGGACCAGGGTTCAATTCCCGGCTCGGCGGTGTCATGAGTCCTAAACAAAAGGTCCATGGACTCGACAATTCTCGCTCCGGTGCCTACTCGATTCAGGGGTTCACACTCTGCGACTCTGGGCAATAGCTTGCTTAATCTCCACAACGGCCCCTCGCGGCGGGATGCCTGGCTTTCACCTTGCGGATACCCTGCCAGGGTTATCTCACAGGGGAATACCAGGACGGGTTCCCTAAGCAAGCGCTTAGAAACCGCTCGGTGATTTGCGCTATATAAATTCCTGTACATTTACATTTACATACAATGTCCGATTCTGCACGGTCTCTCAATTTTCGGCGTCTCTACAGCACCCTATGTGCCGCATGTGCGGCTTACTTCTCGAGGTGTAGTGTTCGCCCCGTACCTAGTTCTCGATAACTGTGCTCGTCTTCCTTCTGGCATGTTACCCGCGCCTCGGTGTTCTTCCAGTCTCAGATCAGGGATTGTGGGAATAGCACCTTTTTGGGGCTGCTGGGCGAAGTATGCGATAGCAGGAGCGTTGTTTTTGACCGGCCCTCAGGACGCCTGTGTTCCAAGATCATCACGCTCAATGCCGCGGTCACGCCCGCCGTGCCGGTCGGCACTACTCGAGTCCCCGGCTTCCATCAAAGTACAAGGCCTCTTCACGGCTACAAAGTGATCGGCCGCGTACGACGAATATCGGGTTTTTGGTCACAAGAGTCTCACAAGGCCAGGCGGGCGTCTTCCTCAGTCTTTAGGGTCTGTTGAGTCCGAGCCACACTGTCAGTTTGAACGGATTATTACCAGATTAATGCGCTCGATCGGCGGAGCTGCGAAGTAAGGCAGCCATTCCGCTCGGCAGCCAAGCCACGCCCCGTCCTCCACAGGTTAACGATGAACTGTTTGAAAATTGCAAAAGTGTCTACTTTTGGAAGACTAAAGTATTTTTCCTGAAAAATTTACTTAATTTTTTGAGATCTTGGTCTTAAAATAAAACTCAGACAAAGCTTATTTTTTCAAAATTGGTGTGGATCTCCTTTTTGAGTTGTGTGTCAGTTATTGATCAATGTGCGTGCTATAAATGTGTTAGGCCTAAGGCTGCTCGCCCACACAACCACTAACAGAGCACTTTGGGTTTGCATTGAGCCCTGTACACTTCTGGGGGAATCTCTGGACTCTATGCACTTTACAACCACGCGCCACAGAGTAAGGAGAACACTGCTGCTTCTACCTTCATTGCTCGCAATAGTTTAATACTTCTTGAATCTTTAGATGCTTTTAACTCTTCAATTTGTTATAATAGGTGTATTTTGTTTTACATCATTTTAAAGACTGCACAGACATTTTAATCGGCGACATCTCTTTCTACCAAACGCTTCCATTGACCGGACCCTTCTTCTCCCAGCTTCCCGCTCGCTTGCTCCCGTCGGCTGAATTCTGCCGCTCCTCCCCGGTCCACCACAGGTTTTACCCGATTGCGTGGAGGGAGTTGCAGTGGTGTACTTTTTACTTCATCCACTTCCGGGCAGGGAGGGAGTCCAGGGTGAGCAGTCTAGTTGTTCTCTGGCTCTATTTAAACACATGCTTCGTCCTACGTGGCGAAGGCGCGCCAAAGGCAAGCCGGTCTGCGCCCAGCCGTCGCAAGGAGCCAGGACCCCTGCTTCTTTTGACTCAGACGGTAGTCAAAGATCTAAATAGACGTATACTAGCACAGAGCTCACAGCACTAACAGGGGCCAGCACCTTCAAATGTACTAGCAAGGTTCCTCCGGTGCTGGAAGAACCTTTTGCTTGCAGTATCTGCCAATTCAACAGCCTAGGACTACTACAGGCAAATCCCATGACTGACACCACTGATAAGGAATACCCACAGGTGATTTCCAATGCTCACCTCCTCCCCATTAACCGTCCCTCCTGTAATCCAAATCGGGACTGGCATTGCTTCCTGGCGAATGTCAGATCTCTACCCAAACATGCCATCGAAATCTGGGACCTGCTTTTACCAAGACTTACAAATATCTGCTTCCTAACAGAAACTTGGCTAAAACCTAGCTCCACCCCTGCCATCACGGTGGCAATCCCAGAAGGCTACCAAATTAAAAAAAAATGTGACAGGCAATCTAAGATGGGTGGAGGCATAGCTATAGTGCACAAGGACTATCAAGGTCACTACTATAGAACATAGCAGTGACAATAGACTAGAATGCTGGTCATTAGAATCAACTCCAGCCAATCACACTCCAGCACCCTCACAGCACACGTACATCAATGTCTAGAAGTGGCACTTCCCCACTAGACACATACACGCCGCACATACCATTGCGCAGCATTCACTCACACGAGTTCGCACATACCAGACTCGAGCCTGTACACCCCTGCATCAGGAACTACCAGGGACACATACATTCCCCATGCATTCCTATGGGAGGGCAGGCCAACCTCACTCCACGCACTCAGAGTGCGCACGCACTTTCCACTGGGACACAGTAAAAGTGCGCAGAAACCAATAAATCACCATCACCAGGTCACCATTAAAAGCAAAAAGTTCAGGGGTGAACCTGCCAGAAGTGCCAAGTCCAACACAACCCCCTTCCAGCCAAAACGCAGGGGAGACCAATCACCACTGTGATGACTTCCCTGCTTGGGGCGATAGAACACGGACGCGGGTCCGCAACTGCAGGGACACCCTCCTGTTCTACGCCACGGTGAACCCATGGGGTTCCTTCTAAAACCACTGTCTGGACCAACTGGGCTACCCCACTGGTACTCCCAGGTGCCACCGGTCCTTGCCTATTCGCAGAGCGGGGGTAGTAACCCCTGGCACATAGTAGCCATTCTCCACTCTTCCTGTCTGCAAGACAGGACTAGACTGCCACTGGTTCTCCAGCCTATGGTCTACACCCTCAGGCGGACCAGGAGTCTCAGGGAAGGCTCTCCTCCCCCTAGCTCTTCTCCTAGGGTTCCTCCTCCTCCTGCGAGGGGTACCCTTACAACGCCACTCCAACGGTTTAACCCCTCAGGTTGCACCGGTGTCAGAGATGAGCTCTCCCACCCTCTGCACCCCCTTCCAGAGGTCTGCCCTCTCCCAACTGGAGAGGTTCCTCTGGAAGAAGAACCAGTCAGGACACTGGTTACAGTCGTCCTACCCTTCAGGTCAGGCTGATCCTGAACCTGGCCTCCCAACCTCTGGTCTAAAACCTTTGGTGGAACAATTGCCTGGCACTCCAGGACTTCTGGGGACTCACTTACCATCCCTCTGAGGCTAACAAATGACACATATGTTGTGTGACTGTCTGTCTGTCCGGCCCGTCCCCTGTCCACCTGACAGGAAGATCCCCCAGACCAGAAGTGGCGCCACCCGGGTCCCCCCAAGAAGATCTAGCCCAACTGGCTAGTCCCTGGTCCACTGGTGCATCCACTGGGAAACTCATCCCCGAAACACTCCTCACTTCGGACTTCTGTGCACTCCCTCCTAGAGTAGCACTGCCGGACACTGGAACCCCTGGAGCTCTAGTTACAGATGCTCCAGGTTCCCTAGACACTAGGAGATCTTCCTCAAATGGACTAACAGGACAGCCCAGGTCCCCAAACTGGTGTTCCCTCAAGAAACCATCCAAGTCCTGAGGCAGGGCTTCGGGCGTCTGGGGACCCTCGGTCTCCCTCTCACTCCTACTCCACTGAGCCAGGAAGAGAGCCCCTACACCCTCCTCGCTATCCTGGGACCTAGCTGGGCTACACTGAGCCTCTTCCACCACGCTGGGCTGGAAGATACCTGAACCACTACTTTTGGAGTCACTCCCTAATGACTCTAGAGAACCTCTAGCACTTTCCCAGCGGTCTGCTTCATCTGCAAGCTCACATGAGTCAGACAATCCACCCCCCAACAGGTGTTGGCGCAACCCTGGTGAACAACCACTGAGCACCTGCTCTTTGAGAACTGTTAGAACTGGCTATTTCTGGTAGGCTAAGGCTGACGCCAAAGCCAGGCAGAAACCACCATTCTAGTCAGGGCGAGGAAGTCACACGCCAAGATAACCCCTGCTCACCCCCTTGGTAGCTTGGCACGAGCAGTAAGGCTAAACTCGGAGGCAATGTGTAAAGCATTTGCGCCAGCACACAACAGCAACAACATACTAGGCACACCACAAAAGGAACTCCACACAAGGTTATTTATAAAATAACTTTTGTATTGTAAACACACATCAGATAGTATCACACATGTACATTGTGCCAACTGGCACGGGCAATATTCACAAGGGATTATTTACAAGACAGGGCCACATGGGCCACTGTCAGATTCAGATATAGCACTTCAAGAATAAAGAATAATAAACATAAAATGGTAATCAAAAGATCACAACCAGTATCCACTGGTAACAGGAACCAGGACCTTACTAGGTCCACCTGTACTAAAAAGAACAACCACCTAAATATCACACAGCGTTTAGGGGTCTAGGAAAGAACACATTACCCATGATGCATAAATATACATTCAGAGGAGTAGTAAAGAGAAACACATGATGCATAAACCTACACATTCAGCGGTGTTAAGAACAAAGCACGTGATGCAATAAAATACATTCAGAGGTGCAGCGCAAGAAGACACATGATGCCTAAAACATTCAGAGGTGCAGCGCAGGGAAAAGGAAGACACATGATGCCTAAAAACATTCAGAGGTGCCAGAATCATACAATAGCGCAAAAACACACAGTAGGCAGTTACCATCCTAGACATAGCAGATAACCACATTGCGCACAACTTACATAAGCCACCACCTATTGCAGTCCCTAGGCCAACTGGCCTTGTTGGGGCAAAGATGCCCTGGGTCCAAATGTCAGGGCGCGCTGCCATGCAGCGCCAGTCTCAAGCACAAGCCTAAACGTAGCAGGTGCCCACTACTTACTGGGCACCTAGGCAATCCCAAGACCTAAAAGGTGCAGCTGCCCACTAATTGCTGGGCAGCTGGGGAATCATCAAAACTGCGCCAGGGCCCTCACTGACCCTTAGGCGCAAACTGCACCCACTGCTGGCAAACTGCGCATAGTCAAACGGTGGAGCCACAAAGGCTCTGGACATCACCCATGTCCCAACCGTTGGAGCCACAGGCTCTAAAACTATTTATGCACCATGGAGCCCTCAGGCTCTGAAACCCATGGCATCTCGAGCCTCGCTGGGCTCGTGAATCAAAATAGGGGCGGGAGCCTCTCGGGACTCCTAAGAACAAAGCATGCCCCCAGAGCCTCTCTCAGGCTCTCAGTACATAAAAATGCCCATGAGCCTCTCAGAGCTCTAAAACCATTAACAATGCCCCCGGGGCCCTCGTGGTCCCAGCAAGAATGCGGTGGGGCGGCCCATTGCCATCTGGGGCCGCCCTGACTCGAGTGCCTCAAACCGGCACCGCACGGAGCTTCCCCCTGGCCCGACAACACTCACCGGGCTGCTCCATGTGCTCTCGCCGGTCTTCGGTGCGGCGGGGGCGGACTCGGCGGCATCTGTGGAGCTCCTGCTCCTCGCGGACTCTCCTTGCTTTACCCGGTCCCCCGTCTCGGGACCGGGACTCAGTGTGGGGCCAGCAAGGCTCCCGGCGGCAGTCTCTCTTCTCTCTGCGGCGGGGGCAGGCACCGGCAATGTGCCTCGGGCCCCCTCCGCCTATCCTCCTCAGCTGCTACCGGGCTTTAACGTGCGGCGGGGGCGCGCACCGGCAAAGTGCCTCGCGCCCCCCCCGCTACTGCTCAGCTCCTTCGGGGCCCCCTCCATGCGGCCAGCATTTCAGGTCTCCCCCTCCACACGGGAGACCGGCAACGAACCCCCAACAGGCTTCCCCCGGGCAGGGAGGAAGCGGAAGCGACCGCCTCGAGGCCCCGCCCACGTCACCAAGGAATCTGCCTATCTTCCTGTCTCGCAGGGCCGCCAATGGCAGCGCGGCCCTGGGCAGGGAGGCGGGCACAGCGCCCCCTCACACGATCTCCGGGCCGGCGGCGGTGATTTCCACTGGAGGCACAACGTGAGGGGTGAGCACCCTCGATAATAGCAATAAAAGCGCCACTAAGCGCTCGGGGGCAAAAATAAAGCGCACTCAGTGCTATAAATGAAATACAGCGATCTCAGGCGCTATAAGCAGGAAAAAAGGTCTCTTGAAGGAAAATGCAGCTTCTCCATGCTGCCAATGGTCCCAGAGCGTCCAAGGGGCAAAGCAAAGTCCCCCAATCAGCCCAGGCAAGGCAGAGGGGTCACCCAGAAGTCCTCCAGGCATTCAGGGGCTGGGCAGCGCCCGCCCCTGGTAGATTAAAGTCAGAAACAAAAACAAATTGGAAGGGGACACAGCCCCTTCTTATACAGAGAAAAGTCTTTGAAGTCTTTGTGCAGGCAGTGTGAGAACCAGCTAGAACTGGTTATAGGGAAGTCCCTTCAGTATCAGGGACAGAGGTGACAGTCGCCCAGTGGGGGGGTGGAGCCAGCATTGTGGTCAGGCAGGCACAGCCCTTCACTATCAGGTGCCATCTACTCCCACTTCCCTGGCAGCAGATGCTGCCTTTCATCCACGGGCTGACTCAGACAACCTCCTGGGCTCTCCAGCCCCTGTCACCCTCAAACCAGACAGTCAATCCACAAGCAGGCCCAGGCACTCCTGACCCAGGCTCACCAGCCAATCACACGCCAGACACAAATTACACAAATATGCCAACTTCTAAAAGTGGCACTTCTAGACTAGACACAATCATGCCGCATATACCATTTCGCAGCATTCAGTCTCACGAGTTCTCCCATACCAAACTCGCCCCTGTACTCCCCACACATCAGGAACTACCATGAGCATACATATTCCCCATTCATTCCTATGGGAGGGCAGGTCACTCACCACACATACACAGAGAGCTCAAGCACTTTACACTGTACCACAGTGAAAAAGTGCGCAGAGGCCTAAAATCACCAACACCCGGTCACAGAAACAGGCTAGGAAAAAGCAAAAAGTCTCGGGGTGAACCTGCCTAAAGGGCCAGGTCCAACAAGAACCATATTAAGCAGTGTGTCAAAATCAGAGTCAGTGTGAACCTCTACCCAAGCCCACAGTGCTCCACAACATTCATCCTCAAACTCCTCCCAAGACTGGTGAGACAGCTTCCTACTGCCCCTGAATTTCAACCTATACTCCTCTTCCTGGGAAACAGGTACCATACTCTGGGAACTGGGAGTGGGACTGCTCGCACTGGGCTCTATGTAGCTGCCACCACTGGACTCAACCCACCCTGGGGAGTCCATAAAATTAAAACTGCGCGCAGGGGATAGTCTACCCTCCAGAGCTACTCTGCCTCTGGTGGAGGCCATCTCAGCCTCCTCTATCCTTTCCTGCGCTAACACCCTCTCAGTCTCTAACTGTTGCTTTCTAACGCCCAGCTGTGCCATAGCCTGGGCATGCTATAACCTGAGCTTTTCTAAAGCCAACTGGTGCTCCCTTTCTCTCCTCCTATCTTCCAGCTCCTCTGGGGACAGGGAAAGGGATGAGGCGCTGCCTCCTACGCTGGACCCAGCAAGGGACTCCCTACATATGGGGTCTTCACTCTCTACTGGCGTCCAGGTACTGACATCTTCTCCCTCCTCTTCTGAATCTTCAGGGCTCCCCACAGACCCACCACCCTCCTGGTGTGAGGCCCGGGCCCTTTCCTCACTGCGCTCAAGATCCCTTTGTTCCTTACACCATTGGACCAGGTAGTTCCTAAGTTCGTACTTAGTATCTGACCCATCCACCCCTATGTCTCTCTCTCTACAGAACCTTTCCAACTCCTGCATATTGTACCGAACTAGATCACTGAGATCAAAAACAGGCTCCATCTTGGCAGGACGTTCTGAGAAAAGATTACACAGGGAACCTAGGGGTCTGAGCTAAACACAGGAGTACACAATTCACAAAGGATTCAGCAAGCTCTCTATCCCAGAGAACTCACACTCACTTGTCTAGTGCCACACACCATTCATCCACACATAACCCTCCCCTCGGACTGGTAAGGTAGTGTATACCACCCCTTATTCCTCAACCTGACCACACGTGGCACAGGTACCAAACTCTGGGCGCAGGGCGGGGGACAAATGTACTGGACACAATTGCACAATGATACCTTCAGGAGAAGAAAATAATGGAACTTCAAAAACAATAATCCCCAAAATGTGGTCATCTAAAATGCAGGGTTTTGTAGTGCAGCCAGTTGCCACTGTGGTACAACACAAACACAAATCTGGATCCCAACGCTGCCAGCCAATGTTAGAAATGGGATCCCTGGCTGGCCAGGGCTTGCGCCAAACTCAGTCAGAGACCACCACTCCTAAGTCAGGGCAAGGGAGTTACACGCCAAGATAACCCCTGCTCACCCTCTGGGTAACGTGGCGCGAGCAGCAAGGCTAAACTTGGAGGCGATGTGAGTTAAGTATTTGCGCACGCACCCCAGCAACAACACCCAAGGCCCACCACAAAGGAAACTCCACACAAGGTTATACGTAAAAATAGCCTGTGTATTACACCAAAACACTTTAGATAAAAACACACACTTTACAATGTGCCAACAGGCACGGCAGAATTTACAGGGGATATGTACAGGACAGGGCCACCTGGACCACTGTCAGGAATCAGCACTTTTAGAACTAGCACTTAGTATATAGAACATAGAATGTAAAATCACTTTAGCACACAATCAGTAACTACTGGTAACCAGAACCTCACTAGCACCACCTGTACTAGCAAGAACAACCACATAAGTATCACAATACCTGTAGGGGTATAAGCACATTACACATGATGCATAACATACATTCAGAGGTGTAAGGAACAAGGCACATGATGCATAAACAACACATTCAGAGGTGCAGGGAAGAAAAACACATGATGCCTAAAAACATTCAGGAGGTGTATTAAAGAACACAATTGCGCAAAACTCACATTTAGGCAGGAACGCCAGAACTGTCCCAATGTCAGGTGCCTAAACGTGGCAGCTACCCACGAAGTGCTGGGCAGCTGTAAAGCAATGATGGTGGGGACAACGTTGGAGACTCTCAGGCTCTGCAAAGCACTTGTGTCCCCCAAGAGCCTCGCTGGACTCTAAAACAAATCTGGCACCTCGAGCCTCTCTCAGGGCTCTAAACACATAATGCCCCCTGAGCCCCTCTGGGCCCTACAAACAACTGTAGTGTTGGAGTCCCCTCCGGACTCTGAGTAAACAGGGGAGGGGGGGGGGGGGGGGGGGGGGGCGGTGGAGTTCCTCTCGGGGAACTCGTGGACCAATAATGGCGCCTGGAGCCTCTCAGGGCTCAACAACAAATGTGCAACCGGGGCCCCCTCGGGCCTCGCACCACAAATATGGCGCCTCGAACCTCTCGGGGCTCTTCAACAAAAGGTGCTGCCTGAGCCTCTCAGAAACAGGCAATCCTTAGCATATGAGAATAAGGGTAAACAGAAATATTATATAGACCACAATGGGCTACTATATAGTTCACAGTCCCTTGTCCAGCCGGACAGGGAATTTTTAATGATCAAGTAAAGCGTTTAATGTAAGGGTACAAATCATAACCAAAACATTAAGGTTACAGTAGGGCACAGTCCTGTACCGTACGAGGGAGGAAAGTAAAAAGGACAGAAAGTGAAAGAGATATAAGGCAAACAGGGTGAGCTTACAGGTCACTGTCATAAATTTAAATTAGCAGTGTGTCCTGGAGTTAACCATACATACAATAATACAATGGGGTAAAGTGTATGATTACTCAAAAGGAGTCGACGTTTCGATCCCACGCTCAGTTTATAAGGGGATCATCTTCAGGACTTGGAGAATGATTTTGCCTGAATAAGACTTTTAAACGCCACTTGCAATTCAATTGGAGGATTCAATTCAAGTTGGCCGGAAGAGTGATTACAGGCTGGCATCAAAACACCGATTTATGATGCAGTTGTAGAGCCCCGTTATTTTAAACGGGGCGTCTGGGAAGTTGGGTTTCCACGTTGATATTTGAGGGCACAGCAAGGGCTACGCTTCCGTGCAATGTGCATTTGTCACGGTGCGTGATGCGACGATTGCATCGCGTTTGGTTTCTTTCAGAGTTAGTGATTTCTTCCAGAGTTAATCATTTACGGCGTGGGCAATGGCGCCGTCTGCGGGAGCGCGGTCAGTTGAGTGACTGGTCCCGTGGGGATTTAAGAATTAAAGTTGTGTGATGCCAAGATTGCATCGCGTTTGGTTTCTTTCAACAATTAGTGAATTCCGAAGCTCGGCGTGATCAATGGCGCCGTCTGTGAAGTCGCGGTCAGTTGAGTGACTAATCCGCGGGTGGTTTAGATGATGTCGATGTGCCGATAGCGAACTGTGCCTTGCCGGATCCGGCAAGGCACAGCTCGCTATCGGCAGAAACCAAACGCGATGCAATCTTGGCATCACGCAACTTTAATTCTTAAATCCCCACGGGACCAGTCACTCAACTGACCGCGCTCCCGCAGACGGCGCCATTGCCCACGCCGTAAGTGATTAACTCTGGAAGAAATCACTAACTCTGAAAGAAACCAAACGCGATGCAATCGTCGCATCACGCACCGTGACAAATGCACATTGCACGGAAGCGTAGCCCTTGCTGTGCCCTCAAATATCAACTTGGAAACCCAACTTCCCAGACGCCCCATTTAAAATAACGGGGCTCTACAACTGCATCATAAATCGGTGTTTTGATGCCAGCCTGTAATCACTCTTCCGGCCAACTTGAATTGAATCCTCCAATTGAATTGCAAGTGGCGTTTAAAAGTCTTATTCAGGCAAAACATTCTCCAAGTCCTGAAGATGATCCCCTTATAAACTGAGCGTGGGATCGAAACGTCGACTCCTTTTGAGTAATCATACACTTTACCCCATTGTATTATTGTATGTATGGTTAACTCCAGGACACACTGCTAATTTAAATTTATGACAGTGACCTGTAAGCTCACCCTGTTTGCCTGATATCTCTTTCACTTTCTGTCCTTTTTACTTTCCTCCTTCGTACGGTACAGGACTGTGCCCTACTGTAACCTTAATGTTTTGGTTATGATTTGTACCCTTACATTAAACGCTTTACTTGATTATTAAAAATTCCCTGTCCGGCTGGACAAGGGACTGTGAACTATATAGTAGCCCATTGTGGTCTATATAATATTTCTGTTTACCCTTATTCTCATATGCTAAGGACCGCCTGTTTCTTTTATTAATACTTGATACCCATGATCCTGAGCTACCTACTGGGTTCCCCTTGTTTTTCTCCAATGGCCTGAGCCTCTCAGGGCTCAACAACAAATGCCCCCAGGATTTTGGTGGAGTCCCTCTCGGGGGACTCGAACTAAAATACTGCCCCCGGAGCCCTCTTAGGGCTTTAAAGAATAAGATGCTGCCTTGAGCCTCACAGGCTCACAACCACTCAGGCCCTCGCACTGGAGGGGAGGGGCGGGCACCGGCAATGTGCCCCGACGACCCCTCTCGCGCTAGTCACTCACTGGCTGTCTGCGGGGGGAGAGCTCCCGCTCCTCGGGGCTCTCCGGAGCTGCGGTGCCTTACTCGAGTCTTCTCCTCCGCGGCAGCGGCGTCCTGGGAGGCGGGGTGGGCTCCCGGCCTCCCTGGAGATCAGCAGAACTTCCGGGGCTCTCCCTACACTCGGGAGCCCCGGGGGAACCGGCAGGCAGCTTCCTTCCTTCGTCTCACGGCTGCGGTGGGGCGGGACTTCCGGTCCTTCTCCCTGGGCCGCGCAGCGATTGGCCGGCCTGCCAATCACTTCCGGGTCATCGCAGGCAGCGCAGTGGCCCGGCGGGTGGACAAAGAAAGCAAATGTCGGGTGGGCACCGGCTCGTTTGAAATATTAAATTGAGGTGGGCACTCGATCAGGCCACAAAAATAGCGGCACGGTCCCTGGCGGGGTGGGCACCTGCCAGGGGACTAACTGGGCAAGTAAAGCGGGCAAAATGCCGGGTGGGCACCGGCTATATAACATAAAGCGCTCCCAAGCGCTAAAGGACAATCAGAGCGCTTCCAGGCGCTAGATGCAGAGTACAGCGCTCCCAGCGCTCAGCAGTGAAAGGGAAGCGCTCCCAGCGCTAAAGGCACCAACAAAGCGCTCCCAGCGCTAGGGACAAATCAAGGTCCAGAACAAAGTCCTCCTAGGGTGTGGGGGGGCAAGGCTGGGCCCAGAGCCAGCTCACTGGGCCTCCAGGCAGGGAGGCAGTCCAAGTGGCTGTCCTCCTGCCCAGCAACAGCAGCAGCCCCCTCAGGATCCTAGAAGAGAACAAATTGTAAGGGGGCACATCCCCTTCTTATACTGTACAATCCTTTGTCTGTAGGTGCAGGGTGGGGGAGATACCAGTCGCAGCTGGTTTTGGAGCACCCTTGATAGCTCAACCACCCCTTTCATTCACTAGGGAGGCTAGGGTCGTTAGACGCACCACAGGGGGTGGAGCCAGCATTGTGTGGGAAAAGCCCAGCCCCATTCAGGAACCAGGTGCAGCCCCTCCCTCACATCAGCATGCTAATCTCTCCATTCACCACCGGGGCAGACCCACACAGACTTCCTGGAGCCAGGTTTACCAGCCAGCTCCAGCCAATTACACTCCAGCACCCTCACAGCACACGTACATCAATGTTTAGAAGTGGCACCTCCCCACTAGACACATACACGCCGCACATACCATTGCGCAGCATTCACTCTCACGAGTTCGCACATACCAGACTCGAGTCCGTACATCCCACGCATCAGGAACTACCAGGGACACATACATTCCCCATGCATTCCTATGGGAGGGCAGGCCAACCTCACTCCACGCACTCAGAGTGCGCACGCACTTTCCACTGGGACACAGTGAAATTGCGCAGAAACCAAAAAATCACCATCACCAGTTCACCATTAAAAGCAAAAAGTTCAGGGGTGAACCTGCCAGAAGGGCCAAGTCCAACAATCCTAACTAGATTATGAAACCATGGAATCCAAAATCTTGCCTTTCAATGGCTGTCAAACTTCCTAATCCATCGTACCCAAACTGTCAATCTCGGCACCTTTCACTCTCTAACATCAGAGTTGACTAAAGGTGTGCCCCAGGGATCCTGCCTTAGTCCCACGCTGTTTAACATTCATGTGGCTTCTCTTGCAAATCTACTTAGGAAACTGGACTTCATCCCAATTTCATACGCTGATGATACCAAGCTCCTAATGGCATTTGTCAAAAACTCCATCAATACCCAGTCAGCCTTCTCTGAAGGTATGACAGTCATCTCGGACTGGATGAGGAACAACTTCAGCTTTAGCTAAATGCTATTAAAACTGAAATTATGCTCTTTGGAGAGGCACCCCATCTCTGGTCTCCAGAGTGGTGGCTCACTAACCTAGGTTCTGCACCGATCCCGAAAGCAGTGGTGAGAAACTTAGGAGTACATCTTGACCAGAAACTCACTATGAAAGAGCAAGTTGCAACCACTGTGAGCACTTACTTTCCAAACGTTAAGACTTTTGAGGACGTTTTCCCTTTCCTCCCTATGACAGTCTAGAAAACACTCCATCAGGCACTACTCATAAGTCGTATTGACTATTGCAATGCCCTCTTGATCTCAGCTAATGAGTCTTCTCTTAGACTCCAGGTGGTCCAAAACACTGCGGCCCGCCTAGTCTCTAATTCTCCTGCTAGGACCGCCTCCTTGCTGCTAATCCTGGGACTACACTGGCTACCCATCCGCAAGCTGATCCGTTTTAAAATCTGCTGCATAGTACACAAGGCACTACACGGCACTGCCCCCAGCTAACTTACAGAAAAACTCATATGATACCAGTCTTCCAGAACACTCCGATCTGGCTCTAAATGGCTCTTCATGGTACCTTGTGAAAAGAAATCTTGTATATGTGGGAAAGCCTTCTATCATTTGGCCCCCTCCTACTGGAATCAACGTCCTTTATACCTACGTGAATGCACCAACTAATTGCAATTCTGCAGGTTTCTTAAAACCAAACTCTTCTGAACCCCTCTATTGACTCTGCAGCACTTCCCTACTGCGGAGATATCCCTTCAGGTGCTTAACAAGACAAATAAATAAAATAAATAAACCCCTTTAGGGCGTCTACACCCTCTAGTGACCACTTTCTGTGGGAAGAGGCACTACCCTAGCCCTGATAGGAGATTGTCTCACCATCTCAAGATGGTAGAATTTCAGGAGAGGGGTTCCCCTCGTCTGCTCAGCCCTGAAGGGGGTTTAGGCTAAGTGGGGACCCTTCTCCAAATCTAACTAAGTTTGCCGCCTTTCCTCCTGCCAAAAGTTGACCAGGAAAGTGGGCTTGGCCTAGCCCACTATCTTGAGGTTCTCGGGTTGGATATCGAAACCTTTAAAGCTTCCTGCCCAGGAATGCCATCCTGTCCAGGAGAAAGTGTGAAGCACCTCTGCCCAAAGCAGGCTTTGTCTCTGACAGCGCTGGCTCTCACCCCACGAGGTCAGAAACATGTCTGGAAAACTGGCAGGCTGGCAAAAACAAGTCAGGAACCACACCAGTGCTTGGTAGGTTTTCAGGGGACCCTCTAAGAGGGCCACTTGTATGAATGTATTAATAAATCCCACACTGGCATCAGTGAGGATTTATTCGGACAAGATCTTTGGTACCAAACACCTCAGAAATCAGTGAAGCCGTCATGGAACTAGGAAACTCGTGTTGACAAGTATCCCGCCCACATACTTTTTATGGCTTCCCTGTGCACTTACAACACCTCAGAATGGAGTGGACATTGTAGGGGCATATCTGCACCTGCTGATATGCCCACACATCGGATATAGTGCACCTTGTCTTAGTGCTAACAGCCTGCAGCAGGGGTGACTTACCTATATCCCATACAGTGTATGGGAGGCACGGCACAGAGGGCTGTCTGCAATGTCCACTCTTCGTATTTCTCTGCACAAAGACATGCAGTATGCAGTGGCAGAGTGCATAGCCTTGGTGAGGGGTCCCTGGGGTGGCACAATCAGTGCTGCAGCCTCAGAGGACCCTCTTCAGTACCCCTGTCCTAGGTACTGGGGGTACCATTTATTAGGGGCTTACAAGGAAAAGTGATGTTCTGCCAAGTGTGGTACCGTTTTGAAGAAAAAGATCTAGCAATGGAGACCTGGTTAGCAGCAACCCAGTGCACTTACATTTCGGAATTACATCAGACAAAATGTGGGGGCTAACTAACTAGGTCAAAAAAGGCACCTTTCTAAATTGCTATTTTAACAAAATCGTTAGCAGATAACCAGATTCTGGACATCTCTCAGAGTGGTTTTAGACCATTACACAGCATGGAGTCAGCTCTCCTTGCAGTTACTGAGCAACTCCACTGCACCTTAGATGAAAGCAGGTCTTCTGCTTTGATCCTGCTTGACTCAAGTGCCACTTCGACACTGTGTCCCACAAAATTCAGCTTCAACGCCTTCAGGACAAACGTATAGGTGGGCCTGCTTAGTCTTGTTCGCCTCCTATCTTTAGGACCGCTCTTTTCAGGTTATTTCCCCACCATACAGCTCTAATTTGTACACTCTGTAGCACAGCATTTCTCAAGGTTCCTTTCGGAGTCCCACTTTGTTTAATATCTACATCCAACCTTTGGCTCGGGTTGTGGAATCCCCGAGGCTCACGCTGGTGTCCTATGCTGATGACACCGAGCTTGTGCTCTCCTTCTCCAGTAAACCCATTTCTGACATAGCTACGTTCCAAAGGGGAATGGTAGCTGTTGCAGAGTGGATGGAGGCGAATTGTCTACAACTAATCACAAGAAAAACTGATTCTTCCTCTAGGGAGAGATCGCAACTCTTGGGGGGCGACCTCTGGTGGCCTTCCTCACTCAGACTCCCTCCTCGTGCCAAGGGGGTGGTCAAAAACCTAGGTGTTTGGGTGGACAACTCGTCAACTTTTAAAGCACAGGTGAAATCTTTGGCAGGCAAGTGTTTTGGAATTCTTGGGTTCTCGGACCCTTCTATCTGACAAGTAATCATTCAGACAGCCATACTTTCCTGTTTGGAATATTGTAATATTCTCTACCTGGGAGCCAACAAGGCTGTGATCAGCAGACTCTAACTTCCTCAAAACGCTGTGGCCAGGCTGCTGTTCTCTCTTCTAAATCATTATCCTGCCTTATGGTGTAATTCGCAAAATGCACTGGCAACCTGTAGAGAAGTGTGTGCACTTTAGGACCACGTGCAGCACTCATAAGATTTTCTTCTAAGAGGTGGCCAACCTCTTGTCCGATTTAGTGTCCCAGTATCGTCCCTCGCGGATCTAGCTTCTATTCCCAGAGTTAAAAGAGTTAGAGTTGTAGGACGCTCCTTCTGTGTTAAGGTCTCTAAACTTTGAAACACACTCCCTCCGTCTATTAGGAGTGTTCAGAACCACATGGTTGTTCTCTTCTTAGCAGTTCCTGCAGCACTCTGTGATAGGTCACTTCTTGCAGTTCGCTCTTTTAAGATTAGTGATGGGACGCCCAATCGCTGGGGTAGCCATGCGCATTACACATAGTAATCAGGTTAATGGTAGAAGGTAATCAACATGACTTCAAGTGCTAGTCAGCACCGTATCACATACCCATCATGCAAACCATATTGAATATCAAACAATAACCAAGTGTGCCATCCCCAACATAAAAATGCCAATCCTTAAGTATGCATTGACTTCCATGAGAGATCCAATCCTACACTACATCTTGAGCCTATGAGAACCATTCTGTGGCACCAATCCTTCAAAACTAGTCAATCTACAGCCTGAACTAGGTATCATTGCAAATCCGGAGCTACTTTCTAAACATCAAGTGCAACCAAATATACACTTGTTTGAGATTAACAATCCTGAGTAACAGGAATTACAAAAAGGAGAGAGGATCTAGCCTAAGGGCTAGGGTGGGCGACCTCAAATCTGGGGAAACTACTTAATCTTCCAGTGCCTAACAAAAAGTAATGTTTCCGTCTTTAAAGAAACTGGTGCTCCTGAAAAGAGCTCTGATACCCAATACCTTCGGGTCAAGTTGGCGCTATATAAAACGCTGAAGAAAAAAAACATATCAAACACAAAGGCTTCAACTGCTAATGTTTAGCAAAGAATAGTGCTCTCTATAAAACTACTTACGTTTTGGGATTGAAGTAGATGTCTCCCCAAAGTCGCTTTGCAAATTCTTGGAAGTTGATGTCACCTGTATACATGGGAAAATAATATTAACAAAATTTAGACAAACACATAAAGCGAAGTAGACAAGATGGACTACAGATTTCTTAGCTCATAATGGAGTTTGAGAAATGACAAAACTCCAGATTACGGAAGTCTACTAAAAGAGCAAAGACATAAAAAAAGAAAGTGTACATTGAGGGAGCAGCAGGAAAGAGTGTGCAGTTAGAGAGAGACCAGGCCAAAGGAGAGAGCAACTAGACAAACAGTGAGAGCACAGACAAAAGGCAGTGACTGACAGGACAGAGAGAGAAAGAGACAGAAGGATATAGACGTTAAGTTAATACAGGATGCTGACAGTATGAGAAGGAAAGCGGAGTGGATTTAAGACTGGGAAATCCAGTACCCCACTTCCATTGACTTTTTTGCAGCTACAGTGAAGATAAGGATTCCAAATAGGATGCACTCTGTGTACCTACAGTAGAAATGCATCAAACCTTCACATGTTGACCTTTGATGATCAATAGAAATCTCCACTGACATCAAGAAGCCGGGGCAGAAATGTACATTGCATACAAAGCACCCACAACCTGAATAACAACAAGCTACACAGAACAAACTGCTTTCAGGCAGAAACTGATATCTACTGATGTAGGTAAAGTTTTAACTCCGCACAATCCACATCAATAAAATCCTCTGCAACACAATACATGTCTTGCTCTGCAGTGTATAGTGCATAATGACTTAGAAGTGTAGGTTTTTTAATTGCTTATGCCAAGGCCTGGTTGGAGACTTGCAATCCCTCTACGTGGAACAGTAGATATGGCAATGTAACTTCAGTAGTTCCTTTGTGACAGCTGATGCGAGGGATGGAGGCAGGAAACGGATCCTTACCGTAGGTGTCAGAATAAATCTTGGCAAACGAGCCCAGTGTGAAGCAGATGCTGTACTGAGAGCTGGCAAAGCAGACATTCCCGAGCAGTGGGGACAACACCAGGTTCTCATCCGTAGAATACATGCTGTAAGGAAAGGAAAGGAAAACCTTTTGAAAGTTCCTCTGTCCATAGCTCAAGACACAAAAATAGTGTTCAGGCATGTCTTACACACAGTCTATTCTAACGATTTGTGAAACTAAATAGCGGCACTATGCCCTAGAAAAATAGAGCTATTCTCACCTACTCCATTGTTAAACTCGATTTTTTACTATTCTGAAACTACAACTAAGACTGTTTTGTTTGAGTCTATTATGATTTTAAAACGGCCTATAATATAGAAAAAAATAAAACATATTGCTTTCGATATAACAAACGGCACCTATTACATCATATTTATATAGACATAAAACAAGGAGAACAGAAAGCACTTTGCTCACTCAAACAATGAGCTATGTACTGGCATGACTGAGAAAATCAACAAACTGCCACAAGATCTACAGGTCAAGTAAATGAATGACGTTACCAGACTCATAAGTCCTACAATCAATCTAATTTTGGGGAGAGGATGTAGCCTTACGGCTAGAGCGGTCGACCTCGATGATGCGGGGAACCAGGTTCTAGTCTCGGCAAAGACGCCCAACATCCTGTGATTCTGGGCAAATTACTTAATCACCCCGTGCCGAACAACAATTAATGTGTCCTCATGTAACGAATCTGGTGCTCATGTAAAGCGCTCTGATACCCGATGTCGAGTCTAGTTCGCGCTATATAGAACTCTAAAAAGAAAAAAAGTAGGAGAGTAGGAAGTTGGCTCTGTATATGGTACACCACTAGGTGGTTAGACCGTGCACTGAATCCAGAGATTCCCCCAAAAGTGTACAGAGTTCAATGCAAACCCAGGCTGCTCCATTTGTGGTAGTGTGGTCGTCCACAGAGGAGTGCAAGACATTTGTTGGGCACACAATGAACAATAAATGACACCTGACTCAAAAAGGAGATCTACACAAATTTTAGAAAGATAAGCTTTTCTCAAGTTTTATTTTGAGACAAAGATCTTCGCAAAAAGATAAGTATGTTTTAAATAGTAATACTTTTCAGTTTCATAAGTGGACACAGTGCAATTTTCAGTCTTTGCAATGTTAACCTATGGAGGAAAATAACAATGCGATTTTAAAGGTAAGTAACCAAATTACAAATCCAGTCTTCGGGTTGCAGTGACAGCAGAGGACAAGGTTCAGGTAGACACAGACACTGGACCACCCACGGCATGGGGTAGCCGAGTGCAGGGGTCAAATTTGAAGATCAGGCTTTTTGTTACCCAAAGGAGAACGTGGGTGCTTGAAGACACACTCCTTGCAGGTAAGTAGATTGGTTGCAGGGCTCATGCTTCGGAGGTTAAACCAAGCACAGGGGCGCACAAAACAGGACTCAACATACAACACCAGAGGCACAGGAGAGGCCGAGTGCAGGGTGCAAACATGCTGGCAGGCACTCAATGCAATTCAATGGAGAAAGTCGGTTTGGAAAATAGGCCGTAGGTGATGAACTGGAGGCTGTATGAAGGAAAGAAGTGACAGCAGGGGTAAGTTGAGATGCTGTAGGTCATAGGGACACCGTTGGTCGAGTTTACCAAGGGCCAGGGGTTTCGGTTGCAGGGATGTACTTTAATGTCTAGTTTTTTTTACCGGAGCCGGTCAGGGGGTCCTTCGGATTCACACTGTAGGCGTCATTGTTGACTCCAGCAGGGGTCAGTCAACGCTAGACTTGGACTCAGCATCACTAGGGGACCATTTCTAGATCTGGGCCACCTGAATACAGGCCAGAAGCATTGGGTGCCGAGTGGTCAAGGATAGCAGATCCCGATGGCACCAGAGTCCATGGTGATGCTTTATTGTGGACAGAGCCACTGTCCTTGGGAGTTCTGGTCTTCTTTAACGGCAGGTTGTCTTCCCAGGGGTTGTGGAGGTTAATGGATAAAGGACAGGTGTAGTTTCTTTGATAGATCTTCAAGGGCTCTAGACAGGCTGGTAGGGCTGTGACCAAGTCAGTGGGTGTTGACAGTCCTCTCTGCACGTCGTCTTCGTCCTCCTTCTTAGTTCGACAGGAACTAGTTTCTAGGTCTGGGGGAGCCACCTAAATACTAAATCTAGGCGCGTTTTAGGGAAGTAGCAGATAGGTCCAATGGCCCCCTTATCCGTGGTGACTACACACTCGGATATGCCACCCTTCTGTGGGAGGGGGGATAGAACTAGCCCCGATTGGGGAAGTCTCACCCTCTTCAAGATAGCAGGGACTGAAAGATGTGCTAAACCTCGCCTCTTTAAACTAAGGGGTGGAGTTGGCAGAGGTGGGTACACCTCCTATTCTTCCTAGGTTTTCCAGCTCAAAGTGGTTGTGTAAACCAAGGGCTGCCATCTGCTGCTAGCAGAAGAGGCTGGAGGTTGCAATACAGAGGCTGGAGGTAGCAATACAGAGGCTTGAGGTCGCAATACAAAGGCGGCAGGCCTTTGAAGCTTCGCATTCGAGCACTGGCCCATCCTTGAGGAGGAGGTGTGACACCTCTGCCCCGGATGTGTATTATTAATGGTCCCAGAGAGCTGAGACTCTCCACCCAAGGGGGCCACAAAGTAGCCCACCCCTGGTGCTGATCCTAACCCTCAAAGCTTGGACCCTGAAACTGATCTACTTAAATGCAAGCAGTGTGGTCCCAAGCACCCCCAGTCTCCACTGAAACGCATTGGGACGTACTTCGAATTTGACACCTGCAACCGGCCGCCCTTGCGTCACTGGAGGTGAAGTTTTGGTACTCAACTGACCCAGGCCCCTTGCTGACCTTTGGTCCCAGAGACTGGAAATGATACTTACCCTTTTAAACGCGATACTGTTTTACCCACAGGATAACATTGAACTCTGCAGAAAATATCCATGTCGCTTTAAAAAAATTAAAAGTATTTTTATTTAAAAATGTACTTACCTTACTGTGCAGATCTTGGTCTTAAAATAAAATACAAAGTTTATTTTTCTAAAATTGGTGTGGATCTCCTATTAGAGTTGTGTGTCCATTATTGATCACTGGTGTGCAATAAATGTCTTACACTGTGTGTTAGGCCTAAGACTGCTCTCCCACACTACCACTAATAGAGCACTTTGGGTTTTACATTGGGCACTGTACACTTTAGGGGAAGTTCTGGTCTCTGTGCACGGTATAACCACCTAGTGGCATATAATATACCGAGTCAGCTTCCTACAATTATAATACATTACAATTAAAACATTATTAACAATGTAAGATTAATGTTGCCTAACTAAATGGATGTACTACTAAAATTATGCAGAAATTCCAACTCTGAGCACTACACTTTCAAGCTTTGGGTCAAGGACCAATTCCTTCTCACACAAATAACAAACATGCAGAGGATGGAGCCAGGTCTGCAGAATTTGCAAAGGTCAAACGGAAGATATAAAAGATATCAACTACAAAGGACTTTATTTGGAGCTTGGATTAAGTATTTACTAAGGTCAGCTGTGTAGACCACATTAATTTCAAGGCCTGATTTGGTCTCTAAATAATGGAGGATTAGTTACTTGATCGGATGCATGAAACACCACCAAATGGTGCCCCTTCCAACACATTTGTAGGCATTTGGTGCAGATCATGGCAGCAGCGTGCTTACTGGAAGAGTTTGACCATCTTTAAAATCGTGTTTTATTCATAACATCTTCACATTAAATGTATTTACTGTAAAGAGAATGCCGGTCTCTAACATGCAATACTTCTGACTGGAGGTATACTTTATACAGGTAGTCCAGCAATAGAGTTGTCCATGGTCGCATCGCAGAGAGTGTAGAATGAAAACCCATGATTGACAATAGTAAACACCTTGGGAATGTTAGCAATGGTATGTGGACTTTGTGCCGCGTTATTCTTGCTGACTATAATTCAGCTTTCTACACTGCATTGGTGAAACAAACAGCACTGAAGTTGAAGGGGGCAAAAAGTCAGTCAGCAAGATGGGAATGGGAGTGGGGGCACAGGGGAGCAAAAAAAATAAAATGTAGAAGCAGCAATCTCCAAAGGGCAAACATCGGCACTGAGAGTGAGTTGGTGTTTGGCCCGTGGTAAAATGTCTGCAAATCTTTTTCAGTATAAAGTTGAAAATGTGATAAGTTAGTGCGCTCTGCTGAAATTTTTACAACTAAGAATAACACCTGTAGTGAAAACACAGGCGGTCTCATCACTGCATCCACATTACCTGAGCAAGCCGTTCACCTCGTCCACAATGTGGCGCAGTTTGTAGTATGCATCTGTGGGTGGCAACTTCAGCTCCAGGATCAGCCGATCAATCTTATTGATGCAGACTGTAACTGCCAAGTGCTCTTGGACTGCATGCTTGATCAGGCGCTCTGTGTTCAACATTACCTGTTAACACAAGGGGAAAGGTCAAGTTGCAACATCTCCAGCAGACTGCCCCAGTATAATCCACGATATGAACACAAATTAAGGGACGAGACAGAGCTGCACATTCTCCCAGATTTACTTACAACCAAAACAAGAAAATGGTAAACATATGCTCTGGAAATAAAATATAACAACTATACTGAATTGAACTACAGGTCCTCCGAAGACTGCCATATGAATATCGGCACAAATACAGCAAGACAGTTGAAAGCATGACATCTCATTAGGTAGCCACGGGTTCATACCTTTCTCCGAACAACCTACAGCTGTGATATCTCCTATAGTCAGCCCATGGCGCGCAGTCTGATCAACATAAATACAAGACTAGAGATAAAGTTACAGCATCACCAAAAAGTGCCTCAAGATAACTTTTTGGGCTGCACACCTACAGAGTGGAGAAGTGGACTGCTACAAGAGAACCCAGTGTTCTGCACAAATCAAAAGAAGCTGCAATTAGATAATTCTCCACAGGCTGCCCCAGAAGCCACTTTAACTTGCAGAAAAAGGGAGAGCTAGAGTAGTGGCACACTATTAAGGATCACACAAATATGCACTAAGGCATGTTTGGTTCAGATTACATACCAGCTCTAAAATGTTTATCAATTGGAAGAAAAAAATATGAAGCAATGAAATTAAGCTTGCATTCATGCGCCATCATATTAAAACAGTACAATAGCTAAAGGAATTGGTAGTTGGTTATTGGATTAATGTTTTTTAGTTAGATCAATGAGCGTGTACACTAAAATTTACAAAGTGGTACAGTCTCTCTCTCTCGCTCTCCCTCCTGTCTAGGAACGGCCATGAGACAATTGGTTGGGCACGCTTTAGTCATTCATTTCACAGGATGCTGTGAATATGTTCTTAAATAAATAGAGACAAAGCACCTCACCAGTGCACGTCTAATTGGCTATTAAGTAATACTGTTTGAACAAATTGTTAGGCTTAACAAAATGAATAAATAAATATGCCATGTTACTGCCCATCCTATCTGTAAACTGATGAAATTGGATAAGGATGAAAGGATAGGTGGAACAGACTGATGTTCCCTTATATGACCTTTAAGAGGAACTATATTTTGGGGGGTTTTGTTCCAAATTCCCAGGTGGCAACACCATTCTTGTTGATGTTATTATGGCACTACATAAGTCGCAGAGGCATCATGAGTCCCTCATTAGTTAGTCTATATATTCGAGCTTACAGCCCTTGCTAGAGCTGGTGAACAGGGTTCTCCTCTGATATGATATTACATGGCCCAGATCATGAAAAGTATGATTCATATTGTTCACAATGCTAGAAAAGAAGCCCATATGCCCTTAGCACACATTTTTAAGAACAAAATGTTCTTTTGCTTGTTTTCTTGTCTGCCACAAACAAGTTTTGCTGGACATTTATGTACCTACTAGGTTAGGTTTAATTTATCAGT
The DNA here is from genome assembly GCF_964263255.1 of Lissotriton vulgaris. Taxonomy (NCBI): domain Eukaryota; kingdom Metazoa; phylum Chordata; class Amphibia; order Caudata; family Salamandridae; genus Lissotriton; species Lissotriton vulgaris. Next base: position 1,708,300,332 of record NC_141693.1, on the reverse strand, counting down.
TATTCATATAATATGAATCTGTTACATTAATAGTTTTAGAGTTTCCCACTATACCTATATTATGAGAACATGGTCATAAAGGGCAAAACATGGTTGTTCTTATGCAAGGAAAATAATTTTAGAGGTGTCTGCAGTTTTGCACAATAGTAAAAGTTCGCAAAGTAGAAGCTGTATCGTGACAAAGAATAGTTATTTAAAAATTCCTTTTCTTTGAGGTTCTTCAGAAAAATAATATAGGGGCGTTTTTGAAATAGAATATCCTCTTTTTTATTGATTATTTGTATGCTGTGTCTAAATAGTTCTGTTCTATTCGCTAACAGATATCTGCTGCCTTACAACCATTGCCAGAGGGGTCAGGACATCAGATCCAACCAGGGACCCAGCACAGTCGTTGCTGGCAACTATATCAGCGGTGAAGGTGGAAGACCGGAAAAAGCATGTACCCCTACTGCTGTCCGATAAATCTTGGGTGAAAGACCGGGTCACAAAGCAGGACGGAGAACTGATCATTCGCTTTGTTCCAGTTTTTTTATGCCTAGCAGAGAGAGGCACAGACTGATAACAAGAGCACTGAGGTTTTGCCTGAGGTGACCCTTCTGAAACATGGGTTGCTTCGGATCTGTGCATCAGGCCTCGGAGTTCCGGTCCCCAAGTGAAAGCAAGTCTGAACCATTTGTTTGTTAATAAGGAGGTGCCTGGGCGCAATGGGTACAATATGCGGCCCTGACAAAAGAGCACTGCACCAGTGGAGCAACACAGGAGTTAGGGAAGGACTTGAGTTCAGGGTACAGGTGCTGTGCCTCTGGTGCCTGTTAGATTAGAGTGAAGAATACTGGTGCACTGCCTGAGACAATGGAAGGATCATTGAGGGTATTTTCCCCGGAGGGCGATTGCCCTATCCTGAAAGAAAAACTTTTTACTTGACCTGGGTCATGATTGTTTTTCTGGGTTGCAAGCTGTGCAGCTCCACCGTGGGAGAAGTGAACACTTGATGAACGATAAGAGCCTGCCTGTGAGGCGTAGACGGCTGAGCCTTTGGCTGGTTGTGCAGTGGCTTCGATTTCCCCAAGTACTTTTTTGTTGTTGTTAGCAACGTACCCCTTTGGTCCTCCCATTTTTTAGGAGGAGCAGCCCTTTGCAGCTCTTAGTCCTAATTCCCATGGCCCCGTTTGGTCCTCCTGGTCCCCCAAAACAAAGATTGTTTTTGTGACAATATGTGTATTTGCTTTAACATTTGAATACTGTTTTGTCTGCAAGAAAAATATTTTGTGCATACTTTGATATATACTACCCGCCCCCCGAACAAATCATTGGTACTGTATCCTTCACACTAGAAGGTCTATCAAAATAATGTTAAACAAAATGTTATAAGTGGCGACTAGTAACTGATCAAGAGAATAGTCAACTGATGTTAGTGGATATAAGTAATAACTTTCATGTTCCCTCTATTGCATAGCGATGTCTTCAGCTAATGCTAAAAGGACAGTCTGTGGAAATCGCAGGAATTACCGTTAACATAAGCTGAAGCCATTTTGTTTGTGGCATCCAGTTGCATTAGCCATGTATTAGCCATGTGATTCTGCCATCTTCACTGTTGCTTGCCTTTCTATTTCGCTTGAGTCATCAACTGTAGTTAACTCCTTCAGTACTGAGCCAGAGCACTGCGCATGCTCAGAAAGGCCTGTAGCTGCCAGAATGCACCCGTTTTAGATTGTAACTGCCAGGCTATTCCAACTGAAGTAAGTAGTACTATTTCCACTCCCACTTTGTTGACCAAGCAATTTCTGTATGCCCATGTTAGTCAATAACTATTCCTGTATATGTCTGTACCTCCTCTTAGTGTCTCCATGCTTACTCAGCAACAAACAGGGTATATAAGACCCTTGGTTTCTGTATTCCTTGGACTACCTCATACAGTCCCGAGGGTGTTGTATTGATGTAGTCCCACTCATGAGTGATTAATAAACTTGTTATTTGATACTCTAGCTTCAGTGCCAATTTCTATATGTTGGGTTAAGGACCAGTGGACAGATAAGGGTGAACCCCTGCACCAGTGAGCCCCTAAAAAGGCTCATTTTTCCACACGACGGGTCAGAAAAGGACAGCAGAAACTAGCCTGGTTCAACTATCTGCAGGATGCACCTGTGGGATTTTATGGCCTGCCTCCCTTGAGGAATTTCACTAACTCTGCCAAAAACAGGGTGGACGTGTGCTGCGAAGGACCAACAAGTGGCTTTGGAGGCGGCTGCTGGAGGGGCGGTTGGCTAGGTTAGTTGTCCCAGAGTGGTCTAATGGATTACCAATGGGCCTGGGGTGCCTGTTGTTGGGCTGGTGAGCCTTGTTGTGTTATTGCAAAAACCCTGGTGAGGACTCAAAAGTGTTGAAACCGTTGGGGACAGTGCTTTGTGGGCCTGAGGAGATGGAGCATACTGTGGGCCTGCTTTTTATGAAGTGTGTTAGTGTTGAATGGACAACATTGCTAAATTGTCGAGAACCGTAAAAAAGCATAGCCAAAAGTGATGCATGAACGTCACCAGAGAAGACGTAGATCTCATCCATGCATGGCAGTGGAGCATGATGCTAGTCCCAACTGTGCAGCCTAAGCAGTCAGCAATGTCCAGTCCTGAATTTAACAGATTTGGCTTCTTCCTGAACGCGGGCTAAATAGTTTGTGCCAAGTTGGCACTGAATTCCTCTGGGACTACGGGCAAGATCTCTGCGACCATGCCCATAAAAACGTGAGAGTACCTACCCAGCAAGCAGCTAGCACTGTGTAACCGAACAGCGAGGCTATTCAAGAAGAACATCCGCTTCTCAAATGCCTTAATAGTCTTGGACTCTGGTTCTCAGGAGTAGGGTGCTGAGCCAGGAAAGCAGGGTCACTTAGAGCAGGTCTGTCGTGTCATGTTACCAGTATTCACAGAAGGGCAAGAGCAAGGCTTAGTGAAGATACTAATGAGCACGTCAGTCAGGGTTTTGTTGAATGGTAACAATGACTTGGGCAAAGCCTACCCAGGCTTCAAAACTTCAGTGAGGATATTTGTTTTCACTATGACACAAGGCAACTGTAAGTCGAGGAAGTCAGCTGCTTTCCTGATGATTACAACAAATGAGCCAATCTCTATAACGTTGAGGGGCTAAGGGGAGAACTCAACTAACTTTTAGGGGAAGTGTCAAATCAACTGGCCTCTTGTAGGTCCAAATAGAAATTGCCTTCGTCAGACTGTAAACGTAAGTCATCTCCACCGTCACCAAAAGCCGGTGGACAGTGGTCAGAGTCTGATCCAATGGGTTGCTGGAGAACTATAGGGCAGGTACTAAGTAAAGGTACGGTTTTGTGAGAATCTGAATGAACTGGGACCGGGTGCTTTGGAACTCTTTCAGGATACAATTTCAGTGCCGGTCAAGATGAATTTGGTTTGGTGGACGTCGAGATGAATTTGGTTCTGAGTTAAACAGGATAATAGGAATGACGTCCTTCTCCAGCATTGGCATGCAGGACCGATTGTACTTCTTGGAGCTGGGGACACAGCCACCGGCGGTAACACAACTGGAGGCCTCGGCGCATCCGTGGACAAGTGGGAACAGGGCAGGGTGCCAAAGGTTTGCAACATGGCCCCCTTGAAAGCCTCAGCCTAGTGCAACGTCACCTCCAGAAAATCGGAGTTGCCTGGAATTGCTCCTCGACAGGTGAGCAAGCCCGGGACAAACACTAGTCGTGGCAATCGCCCGGCGAGTGGGAAAGGGTGCACGCTCTCAACTTTGAGTGGGAAACAGTCTTACAAAACTTCCTTCCATAAAGTACAGCTTTGGATTAATAAGGGAACACTACTCGCTCGGCTTGGATCGTGGGGCGAACCCAAAGACACACTGCATGGATATCTGTCACAGACATCTACCTGTGCTAGTCCCTACATGGTTACATTCCTGTCGTTTTAGGAGGGTACATGTTCTCTTGCGCACTGGAAAAGGAGCTTGAGGAAAGAATCTCATGAAATGATGAAAAACTTAGATTCTAGCTCAGGGTCCATGTACACAAGAGCAGAAAGGAACCGACGTCGGCATACTAAGGTGACGTTTATATGATGCGTTGATTGTAATTTCGGAGGCGGAACAATGTGGAGTCGCAGGCCAACATCTACTGGCTGCCAGTCTAAGCCTTATTCCTCCAGCGCTCTATCAGGCCCTGCTCCCATTAGAGTCATAGTAGACTTAGTTCCCCATAGTACTATACAAGGCACTGTTCTCTTCTGTATCCTGCACTGAGCAATAATTTACCAGTCCTTTAACATATAAACCCGTGTGCCACGTCAAATCCTTCCTTTTTAGGTCGAGCCTGGTGCAGCGCTGCTCTGCGGGAGGCTTCATGTAATCACGGCATACTTCTCTGTGTGGGTGAGACTCCTCTCACACATCTGATTGGCCTTTGTGTGTGTCTTTCAGTAATGAAAGCATGCAATTGGCCAGAGGCGGGTGCATGTCCCAGCTCTTCTTAAAATGTTCACTCCCATGGCGTTTTGCTCTCGGGAGCGAGCAGCGGCGCGAAGGCTGGCAGCTGCATTCCTCCCTCGTGGTGGCTGTTGTGGATCAGGTTACTAATCAAACACAGCGCGGTAGCTTTCACTTTCACGGCTACACTTGTTTTTTTCACTACCCAACCATGCCCTCCTACCGCCCTGCAGCCTCTCGTCCTTTTCTCCCCAATCCTAATGATTAGCTTACAATTTTTGCACTATAAGGCCCGTGCTAACTAAAGTGGATGCGTGTTTAAATTTACCTTATGGCAGCTGGCCTGGTCTATTGAGATATTCAAATGTACATTTGAACTTTTTTTTTACTTCTGATTTATAGATTTTTTTTAATTTCTCATGTGAGATTATAAATTGTAAATAGATTATTTTTAAATTAATACGATAATATTTCCAACTACCACAGAGACACGAGGCAGGACGCACCTCTGCGTTATCTCTGTTAGTTGTGCAACACCCATTATTCGTCCAACAATTTGTTATTTGTTTACAAATCCGCGGTTTCAGAGTACAATCTGTGAGATAAAGGAAAGACAAATTAATTATGCTTGGGCGGGAAAGTGATTCCAAGTTCGTGCCATTTATTTGCTATTAATGAATGAACATTTGTATTGCGTAGCTTACTTTTCCTCGTCCTCATCATTTGAATGTCTGCGATCGCGGGTGCGCGGCAGGCACATCACTTCTAACCCGAGCAACCCGGTCTCTTCGCAGCGCAGCAGACACGCAGCTCGAGGGACGGCATCTTTAGTGAAGGGCCGGGAGCTTTCTAGCAGACGATTTAAAAGGATGATGGCTGCAAGCACACGTCTTAGCACCATTTCCACGCCAGACTGCTCTTGGCTGAGTCACGCCAAGGACACGATTTAGAACTCAGACAGGCGCAGACCCTGAAAACTTACAGTGCGTTTTCTTGCACGGATAGTTAGAAAGACTTGCGCTCCTACACACTGCAGTCGAGAAAGCTGCAGAGCCCAATGAGCAGAGGTTGTTTTTTTTTTTTACACCACACTAACTGCTTCCTCGTCAGCCAGGCACAAGAAAGGCCTAATTTTTTCAGAGCTTGTCAAGAATTCTCTCATCAATTTGATCTGTGGAGACCTCTGCCTCGCTGGACGTATTTAACATATCTGCCCAGAACAGGAGTTCAAGCGCTTTACCAGTTTTGCAATTCCCATCTCCCCGGCTATAGATTAGTGTGTAGGTTAGTTTAATTCCAGTCTGGGTTTAAGGATTTATGTTTTGCTAGATATTGTCCAGGGCGATAGTTTGTAATAAAAATAGTCGTTCCTCGGCTAGTTTGCTGTTGGCTTAACATTCTGTGATTCTGGCCACTGGAAGAGAGCTGCTTTTTCCCGTCTCCCGCCCTCTTCCCGTGGATGCCCTCTCTCAGCCTCCAGGTGCTGATCACTTCTCACTCCAGTTGCTGCCCCCTAGTCCCACCCACACTCATTATAAAAATTTTATTTTTGGGATATGTGCAGCATGACTAAACTCTTATAAGGGCCCAAATGCGAGACCTATTGGCTATGCCAATGCTTGTTAATATTACGGCCATATCTACGGAAGGCCGTTTGTAGCTCACCAGGCACGGTGCCAACATTTAACAAGCATTTGCAATGCAATAGGTCTCGGGTTAATTAAGTTTGAGCTATTGCCATTGCTAAATATTGCAACTGCAACAAAAGCTATTGGTGTTGCATTATTCAGCAATGCCAATAGCTCAAACTTTAATAATGCGACACCTATTGCATTGCAAATGCTTGTTTTCCTGGTTGCGAATAATACATGCGCCTAATTATGCACACTATGAACACATCCTAACATTATTAACTGAGGCGAAGGGTGATATTTGAACACAGCAAACAACAACTCGCACTCCATGAGAAGGACTGCACTTCCATGTGCAGCATGGAAAACGTTGCTGCCTTCATAGATAAGGCCCACGGTACTCGCTCTCATTAAAAGGGAGGAATAATTACTTTTAAAACATGGCAATTAATGCCTCGAGCCCTCACTCAAAAAACATTACAAAGACGGGAAACCGTGACCAATAGCTTTTATGTAAACATACACTCACACACAATGTTCAAAACAGCGATTTAAAATATCCCGCAAAGTGTTTGAAAAATGTTAACTTTTTATTTAGTCCCAGTAGCAGCAATGTCTTTAAAAAATACTTGGGTTTTGTTTATTTAAAAAAAATCCTACGAAGAATGTGTTGCCTTGTCCGAACACTTACACTTCATATGCTAATTCAAAGAGACAATAAGCAGCCCCAGAATAAACATTGCTGCTTTTCGTTAACACAAGCGCCCTCATGTGGAATGTGAGGTAACGTGCGGCTGAAAGAGGAAACACTTTTTATGTTGTCACTTTAGCGGTGTTCCTATTGCACCACGTGCACTCAATAGCTTATTATGTTTTACTCTCTTTTTGAATGATTCTGTTGCGAAATTCATCACGCCATGATGCCTAATTTATTATTGCTGATGAGATGTGTCTTTTTTACACTACTATACATATTTCATTTGTACTGTCCCCAGAAATATTTTAAATTCTTCATTCTGACACCATCACACTTAAATCAATATCAAACTTGACATGATCACGGTAAATAATATCGAAATACGATTAATCTTTGTCCCTGCGTTTGGTGTGAGAGTTGCCGGACACTGGAACAGTCCACTTCCACGAATACCCCCTGTCTGTTTTTGGCGTTGTCCCTGCTTCTTTCATGTCAGTAGCAGCCTGCTCTGACTTGCAGTTCGATCACGCTGGATCCGTATTGTATCAGCTGCAGCTCCCAGACCATGTTCACCTTGTAGTCCATCCACTTAAAAAAATGTGTATGTTCGTTAGCAGAGGTGGCTACAAGTAAGCACGATTTAGGACACATTCCGGAGTGGCCCGATTATGCCGCTCTTCTTCTCTTTCCTTTGGTCGCCGAGTCATAAATGTGCGGGCGATTCTGGGTGGTGTTGAAGAATAACAGGGCTGCTTTAAGGCGCCCGATTATTCTGAAAGGTTAAAAGTGATGACCATGACATTTTGGAAGTTCAAAGGCGAATTGCAAATTCTTTTCTCTGTAGATAAAGTATGCATATTTTCGTGACTTAAAATGCCACTTTTAGATTCTGGAAACTGATTCGGCCCCTTGTTTAGGTTTCGCCTAAGTGAAAGCCTGCGCACTGCGCAGGCTTTTCACGAAGGTGAAAACCTAATGAGAACAGTATGTGGCTTTGGAATACGCCCTCTGTTTCATTGGCTAGCTCCATAAATGGAGGCTAGCCATTGGAACAGAGATCTGTCCGTCATGGCCGGACCAGATATCTGTCCGTCATGGCCGGACCAGATTCGTGGGCGTTCCTGCGATTTCTTCCCTCTGCATCGTCATCGCGGCCGTGGGCGAGGTTTATTTTTTTTTGGCGTCCAAGGTTTGTTTTGGCCATTCCGCGGCCGACCGCCGCCGGAAGTCCAGGTGAGTGCCTTTCTTGCCGTTCCCGCTCCCCTCCCGCTGTCCGTGTGCCTGCCCGCCCCCCTCCCGCTGTCCGTGTGCCTGTAGGTGCTTGTTTGTTGAGTAAGCCCCGTATTGCTTCCTTCCCCACCTAAGCCCCCCATATTGCTTCTCTCACCCATGCCTAAAAAACAAGAAAACATGCTTTTGTGCCACTTTTACAGTTAAAAAAAAATGCTTCGGTCTGATAATCCTACGTGCAGTTCTCATCAGCGGCCGCTTATGGATTTTAGCACTGGGTCCCAACTGTAATTTCTACTCCCCTGACCCCTTCTTCAAAGCGCTCCGAGGCCGCGTCTTGGAGGATAGCGCTGCCTTGGTCCTCCAATAAAAGAATCTGCAATGCTTTCTAACAGTAACTGGGCCCAAAATAAAGAAAGTAAAGCCGCCCTGCTACCTGGGTACCAGGTGACTGCAGGGAGTAAGTAAGAGCAGTAAACATGCAGTGAGTTAAACGCCTGCCGCTGACGCATGCGGTGCTGTCCCCGAATCACGGGTTGGCATCGCAGCAAGCGTCCTCCCTTCTGATGTCGGTACATCGCATAACAGCAACATCCCTTATTTATAGTGCACTGAAACAACAGAACTGCGCTGTACAGCGCTACTATAAAAATTGGTGGTTTTACCATTATAATAGCAGACAGAACTACAGGTAATATTCATAACATACATATAAAACTTGCGAAAATATTTTTTACATTTCCAGAAACCGTGGTAAAATCGGGAGAACGAGGCCCTTTATGAACGGACACGAATTACAATTTGTTTCACTCCGCATTAAAGTGTCCAGGAGATTCTTCATTATTTTAAGGGGCTGTGTAATTTCTGGCGACCAATCAAATCGCGTTTTACATTTCTGAAGGTTTATAACTTGGGTAACAATTTCCTAAAATCTCATCACGCCTTAATCCGATTTCCCTTAATCCGCTTTCCCTTAATCCGCTGGGAAAGTAACTTTTTTTTAATTCAAAAAAGGGGGAGAGACGCCCCCACACCCTACAAGCCAGCCTAAACAGCCCTGGATAATTAGTCGCGGGTCAGGCCTTAGCGGGGCATTGTGGCCCGCCGGAGCGTGCGAAATTCGCTTTGAGGCTTCGGCCTGTATTTTGTTGCGGCCGGTTTTGTTTGGGGGGCTGGTTGAGTTTTCACTGAGGTGCCCCTGGACAGGGGTGCACAGCGGCTCGGCCTGGGAGGGGGAGGGGCCGGGTGTGTGTTGTTTTCCCCCTCTTTCCTCCCTTTGTTTGGGGTGCATTCCTTGGCCTGCGTCTGCCCGGCCGCCCCGGAGCAGCTGTTCCAGCACATGGCGTCGGGGCCCCCACGGGCCGGAGCCCGCTCCGGGGCCTTTGAAGTGTCGGGGGGCTGCGGACGAGGGAGGGGGGACGTGGGGGTGTTGATTGTGAGGCTATCTAGAGGGGCGCATTGGGGGGGGGGGGGGCAGAGAGGGACTGCATTTTGGAGGGTACACATGGAATCGAGCACAGACCTGGTGCTCTCAGGAATGGGGGGACCCTCTCTCACCTGCCTAGAGACCTTGGTCATAGCGCCCAGAAACAGCCAGGAGACGATTGGCGCCCCACCCACCCAAGACGCCCCCCTCCCCCCACAGCTTCACTTCCAAAAACCAGGGAAGGCCTCACACTTATTCGACCCAAACAAAGGTGCATTCGCTCAAGTTTTGCCTCACTATCAGAGTCAAACCTGTCCCATACCGAGAAATAAAGGGGCTCCGGACACCCCCACAGGTGCCCCTACAGAAGCACTCGGGTGTCTCTTGGCTGCGGGGTGGGCAGACATGTTGGCGTCAGGAAGGCCTCACAGAGAGGTCACTTGGTGTCCAGGCAGGAATGCCTGCAAAGGGCCGGCGTCACTTACAAGAATGGGTCACCAGGGACGAGAGGCTGTGTCTCCCCTCCCCTCCCCTCCCCCACCACATAACAGCAAGAGACAGCTGCAGTGCTGTCATCGAGGTGTCACTGCACACGGCTATAGGCTGACAGGAGCTGGGGGGGGGGGGGGGGGGGGTCTCTTCCGAGGTGTGAGAGATGCTATCTGCATGTCACACAAGTTACACCAGGGCTGTCACTCGTGTCTCATGGTACAAGGGAGGATGTCTCGCAATGGTCATGTTAGGAGCTATGGGTGACGTCTCACAGATGCCATGTCACACTGGTTATATGTTGACAGGAGCTGTGAGGGGTGGCTGTCTTCTGTGGTGTTAGAAATGCTGACACACTCGTCGGTCACTGATGTCTCACAGCCAGGGCCACGGTAATTTTGTAGCTAGTGAGCACAAAATTATGCGGTTGGGGTTGATTAAAGTATGTGGCAAGAAAAGGTAAGTTATGGAGCACATTTGCGATAGCATTGCTTCAATATTTTATTTTTTACACATTAGCACTGTCTGGGCAAATGTTTCACCTCATTAGTGCAAGTTTAACACCCAAATCCAGCAATAAGCACCGGAAAGGTGACCAGTCAACCTTTGCGAATTGTTGCGACGTATATCCCTCAATTCCATCTTACATAACACACACCTATGGCTCACGGTTAACCATCTCAAACGCAAACACCAAAACTGAATTTCTACTCATCTCCCCTCCGAACTACAGCCCCAAGATTGATCTTTGGTTGAAACATCTTACAGCCCTCAAATGCCCTCCCCACATCATGGACTCCGCTAGATCAGTAGGCATCAAATTAGACAAACACCTAAATAGACAGGATCACATCAGCGCAGTCACCAAAGGAGCCAATTAGCAACTAAGCATTCTGCGGAAACTTAAACCCTTTCTACCACAAGAAGACCTAAAACAAACAGTCTAGGCCCTAGTATTACCCACACTATGTGGCTTACCTCGTTACAAATTGGCCCCTCTAAGTGTATCCCTCAACGCGGCAGCCAGACTGGTCATAGGTATAACAAGAAACACATCTCACCGGATCTAAAATCATTAAACTGGTTACCGTACGAGGCAAGAATCAGGCTGAAAATTGCCTGCACGATGCATAAGGCATTACATCTCAATACACCCAGTTACCTGGCTCAAATGCTAGAAAAATCAGGGGGCAGCAGATCCTCACGATGTGCACTCACTTTGCTTCTGAAACCCCAACGAACTCACAAAAACAGAACGGGTGCGAGAACATTCTCTGCTATCGCACCCAAAATATGGAACTCTTCACTACCGGATGTTAGCCTAATCTCCTCTACACCCTCCTCCAAAAAAGAAGCCAAATATTTTCTATTGGCAAAGTTTTTACCTCAAGACAATATTTAACCGCCACAGTGAAAATGTATAGCCCGCAAACTCCTATGGGGATTGTTCCCTTCTATTTCTGTCTTTATTCAAGACCAATCTGTGTTATGCTATTTAACTTTGGTTTGTTTTGTTCTCACGCATGTATTTCCTGTTTTTTCTTTAATTTTCTCAGTCCAAATGTTACACCATTCCATGTCATGTAAAGCGCTCTGATACCCACTATGGTCACGTCCATGCTATACAAAACTTTGAAAATAAATAAATTGCAACTCCAGAACTGGAGAGTATGGCATGCCATTTTACAAAGGGTAATATTCTATGTTCAACCAACTGTGGAAATTACACATTCTGGAACAAGGAAAATTAGATCAAGAGAAAATCTGTGGAAAATAAAATACACTTATTACTGCCTGGGGGAAACGGTTTCCAGGCCTCTAAATTAACTATATATTAGAAAGAAGAGTAGAAATAAATCATTACCCCCTCAGCTGCATCGATAAATAGCACCACACCATCTGAGATCCGGAACCCAGCTGTGATCTCGTCAGAAAAGTTTACATGACCTGTAAAAAGTAAAAGGAGAGTTTTGTGCATGATAATCCAAGAGCCAGGCATGTATAAATTGGCTAACATCTCACCTAAGAAATGAACAACATTTGTGGATTGTATGCCAAAAGCGTTGAATCCATTGTCCAAGTAAGGAAAGAATAGTTCGGCATAGGTTCACTGAATATTACAAGCAGTGATAGAAAATGTAATTGAACTATAAAGCAGAAGTCTTGCTTTTCATCAGCCTAAATGCCTCATGTCATGTCAGCTCATTAATGAAAAGCCTACTCTGGCTCCCAGTGAGTAAGCGCTGCACCTTTAATATGGGTTGCATCATTTTTATTTCGGCTTGCTTACACAGCTACACTCCCTCTCGAAGCCTTAGATCCTCCCACCTGAATTTGTTGTAAATTCCTTCAGCCAAACAGAAGAAGTATGACAGACTACAGTTCTCTGTTCTTGCTCTGCAATTTTGGAATTCCCTCCCAGCGGAGTTAAAGTCTCTTTCCTTCCTTGCCCAATTCAGGAAACGGCTAAATACTTGGTTGTTCATTCAAGCATATTCTGATTAAGCATTCTCCCTGCCACCGCCATGATCTTCACCTGAGCGCCAAGAAACCGCTGGTGTACGCATGCTTAATAAATGCTTTTAACATAAAAAAACATAACAAGCGAACATGTTCAGTTCAAAGAGGAGTAAGGATTAGCAACACATACCTGGGGTGTCCATGATGTTGAAGAGATAGGATTTGTCTTTAGTGTCTGGCAGCACCATCGTCACTGGCGTACTCTTCATGCCGACTCCTCTCTAAGAAAAAGCGAAATAAGGAGGAGGTGAAATCTGCCATTTAAAACATCACACACTACATCAGTTACTGCTTGAGGCCATAAAAATAAACATACCTGGGGTCAGTGGGAAGACAGACAAGTGGATGATGCCAATCTAAGAGGACTGACAATCTAACCTTGCAACCAAGTTATGGCGCAAGGGGCACAGGGCAGATACCCCACATCATAATTTCCTTTAAGTTTCCCATTTGCCTGTGGTTACAAATGTCTAACATGTTGCTAAGGTTCTTGCAAATTTTAATTTGGCCATCAATTCACTTTCTATCCTGCGGTCCAGTTTCGAGAGAGGTCCTGCTCCAAGCCAAGGAGCCCAACCCAATAATAATATGAAGTCATGGGGAAATGACTGAGAAAGGCGAGTGACAAGGAGGGCAGGAACTGGAGAATGGGGTCCAGTGTGAGCTACTCACTGTCCTAGTCTGAGGCATCAGAAGGTCATCATATTCTAGGAAATGAGATGATGAAAACATGCTTACCTCTTGCTCAGTCAAGAGTATGTCAGTGTAGCAGAGCTGAAAGACAAAATAAGCACAAATGAACCTCTCAAAATGATTGTCTCAAACAAATATAAGGATCCAAATCCTGGTGCACAATAAAATCCATCATTACAAAGGCAGCCACAACACCACCACCGTCCGAGCCTCTTGGTCAGTTTGTTGCAGGGGCAGAAGGGTTTAACAGCAGTGAAGGCCTCTGCTCAGCCAAATGGAGGAACAGTATCTGCAGCAGGTATGGGTAAAGTATATTTTCAAAGCCATTATGCCCTCACTTGATGCAGGTAACTGTGATTCTATAGTTACGAATACTTTCTTACCTGTCGGTGTAGTTTTGCAGCTTGAAGATCTTTCTGGATTCACTATGCTGTGCATTATTCCGCGGTCTAGTGGTTGGGTCCAGAATCGTAGTCTTTTCTCTTTTTTTGTAGCCCTGGTGGGAGTCGCCGTCCCACCTTTTGGTGTCCTTTCAGTGACGTTGGCACGCTTCCTGCGGAAGCTCCCACCCTTGGGCGCCATCTTCGGATTCTTTTTTCCTCGTTTTGTGTTCGGTTTCTGAATTTGGCAATGTTCAAGTAAGTGATTTACCAGCTTAGTCCTTTAAGGCGTCTGCTTCAGTATTGTGCTTGTTTTACCACCATCTTCTCCAGCCTCATCTTTCTAGGGGAGGTGGGTGGGTTCGCTAGTGAATCCAGAAAGATCTTCAAGCTGCAAAACTACACCGACAGGTAAGAAGAAACTATTCGTTTTGCAGCGTGAATCTCTCTGGATTCACTATGCTGTGAATAGACATCGTAGCGGTTTGTTATGTTTGTCGCGACTGGGTGGAAGAGGAGCGTTGGTTGTTGAATATATGTTGAAGCACCATCTGTCCTAATTGTGCTTCCTTGTTCATTTGTATATCCACACAGAAGTGCTTAGTGAACGTGTGCACTGAAGCCCATGTTGCTGCCAGGCATATGTCTTGAATGGGTGTGTTAGCCAGGAAGACTATTGTTGCTCCCTTTTTCCTAGTAGAGAGTGGGCCTGTGCCCCCTCTGATGGTTCTTGATCTGCTTGTTTGTGGCAGAATTGTATAGTTTGTGCGATCAATCGTGCGATGGTTCCCTTTGTTACTGGTCTACCCAGGAAACTGCTTGCGAAGGACACAAAGAACTGCTTTGTCTTCCTTGGTTCTTTCTATGTAGTGCATTACTGCCCTTCTAGCGTCCAGAGTGTGCAGTGCCCTCTCTGCGCTTGTGGCCGGTTTCTGAAAGAAGCTTGGTATTTGCACTGTCTTTTTGCTGTGGAACCTAGACACCACTTTTGGCATAAAGTGTGGGTCCGTTCTCATCACCACCCTATCATTGTGTATCTGGATGTAGGGTTCTTGTAGCGTTAGCGCCTGTAGTTCGCTCACCCTGCGCAGCGAGGTGATTGCCACCAAGAAGGAGATTTTCATTGTTACCATTTGTAGGGAGGCCTTATGAATGGGTTCAAAAGGCGCTTTCATGAGCTCGGTTAGGACTAAATTAAGGTTCCATGCCGGCAGCAGCATCCTCTTTGGTGGTGCGATCCTTTTTGCCCATTCCAGGAATCTCTTTACTAGCTGTGATGTAAAGAAACTCTTCCCTGTTTCTCCTCTTGTGTAGGCTACTATTGCGGCCAGGTGTACTCTCAGGGAGGATGAGCTCAACTTTGCCTTCAGCAGGTGCGTGAGATACCATAGTACTGTTGATTCTCTTGTCATCTTCTTATGTAGCTTCTACTTGCTGCACCATTGTGTGAACCTCTTCAATTTCGCCACATAGCACCTTCTTGTGCTAGGTCTCCTAGCCTCTCGTAGTACCCGCAGGGTGCTCTCAGGTAACCTCAGGTGCGCGAACTCTGTGTCTTCAGGAGCCATGCTGCTAGGCTGAGGCTCTCTGGCTCTGGGTGTAGTACCTCTCCGTCTTGCATGGAGAGCAGGTCTTTTCTTTTCCCGAACTTGTGGGGAGCACCTTGTGCCATTTCCATGATCTGTGAGTACCAGGTTTGCCTGGTCCACTGTGGTGCCACCAGGATCAGATTCATGTTGCTGGTTCGGCACTTGTTGAGTACTCTGTGTATCAGTGGTATCGGGGGAAAAGCGTAAGCAAATGTTTTCGACAAGCTTATCCATAGGGCATTCCCCAGGGATCCTCCCCGTGGTTGCCCGGATGCGAAGCTTTGGCATTTTGCATTCAGGTGTGTTGCAAATAGGTCTATTGTCGGTATTCCCCACCTTCTGAATAGCCTTAGCGTTTTCTGCGTATGGAGCTCCCACTCGTAGGATGCCGATTTCTGTCTGCTGAGCCAGCTGCTTCCAATTGTCTTTCCCTGGTAGGTGTATTATTATTATTATTATTATTATATTTAATTTTATACAGCGCGCAGCTACCCGGAAGGTTTCCCGGCGCTAAACAGAAGGGAGAGGACGGTTAATTGCAGAAAGGTCACTAAAGAATCTGGGGTGTCTAAAGGTTGAATAACCAGGTCTTGAGGTCTCTGCGGAACCTAAGGTAGCAGGATTCAAAACGTAGAGAAAGAGGTAGAGCATTCCACAGGGAAGGGGCTAAGTATGCGAATGAGCGACCGCCCATTCTGGCTCTCCTGATGCGGGGGACCTGATATCTTTCTTGGGTCGATGAACGGAGAGTGCGGGGGGGACAATATTGATGAACCAAAGTTCTTAAGTAGGGAGGGGCATTGCCTGACTTAATGTGGTGCATGATACAGAGGGCCTTGAATTTGGAGTG
Organism: Lissotriton vulgaris; assembly: GCF_964263255.1. Lineage (NCBI taxonomy): Eukaryota > Metazoa > Chordata > Amphibia > Caudata > Salamandridae > Lissotriton > Lissotriton vulgaris. The sequence continues at coordinate 1,708,284,378 of NC_141693.1, read as the reverse complement.
GCTTTCAATGCAGAGCCAGTGCAGGCTACGCAGAGAGGCCGAAGTGGGAGAGGTTCTGGGAAGATTGCAGAGTAATCGTACGGCCATGTTTTGAACCGTCTGAAGTTTGCGCGTCACCTCCTTGCATGCACCCAGAAAGAGAACATTTCCATAGTCCAGCCGAGAAGTAATTAACGCTTGGACTACAAGTCAAGTCAAGTCAAAAGATTTATATAGCGCGCTACATACCCGGAGGTTCTCAAGGCGCTTGAAGAAGGGTGGGGAATTACTTGTCGAATATCCAAGTTTTAAGTTGCTTTCTGAATGCTCGGTGGTTCTGAGTGAGACGAAGGTGAGTGGGGAGTGAGTTCCAGGTTTTAGCTGCGAGGTAGGAGAAGGATCTACCTCCCATGGTGGTTTTGTTGATGCGAGGTACGGTAGCAAGGGCTTGGTTGGAGGATCGTAGCTGGCGGGAGGGGGTGTAGAAGGAAAGTCGTGTGTTGAGGCATTCGGGTCCAAGTTCGTAAAGTGCTTTGTGAGCGTGGGTTAGGAGGCGGAAAGTAATCCTCTTATTGACGGGGAGCCAGTGGAGGTTTTTCAGGTGACTGGAGATGTGGTTTTTACGCGGGATGTCTAGTATGAGTCTGGCTGATGCGTTCTGCATGCGTTGGAGTTTTTTCTGGAGTTTTGCGGTGATACCGGCGTATAGGGTGTTTCCGTAGTCCAGGCGGCTTGTAACCAGTGCATGGGTGACCGTTTTTCTGGTTTCGGTGGGGATCCAGCGAAATGTTTTTTTGAGCATGCGAAGAATGTTGAAGCAAGATGATGAAACGGCGTTGACTTGTCTGTTCATAGAGAGTGAGGAGTCCAGGATGACGCCCAGGTTCCGTGCGTGGTCCGTCGGGATGGGTGCTTTTCCAAGGGCCTCTGGCCACCAAGAGTCATCCCAGGCGGAGGGGGAGGTACCTAAGATAAGGACTTCTGTTTTGTCTGAGTTCAATTTCAGACGGCTGTGCTTCATCCACTCGGCTACTTCTTTCATTCCTTCATGTAGGTTGGTTTTGGCGGTGTTAGGGTCTTTGGTGAGTGAGAGGATCAGTTGAGTGTCGTCGGCGTAGGAGATGATGTTGAGGTTGTGTTGGCGTGCGATGGCCGCGAGGGGGCTCATGTATACGTTGAAGAGGGTGGGGCTGAGTGAGGATCCTTGTGGTACGCCGCAGATGACTTCAGTGGCCTCTGACTTGAATGGTGGGAGGTGGACTCTCTGGGTTCTTCCGGTGAGGAACGAGGTGATCCATTCCAGTGCTTTTCCTTGGATTCTGATGTTTCTGAGGCGCTGTAGAAGGGTGCTATGGCAGACTGTGTCGAAGGCTGCGGAGAGGTCGAGGAGGATGAGGGCGACTGTGTCTCCATTGTCCAGTAGAGTTCGAATGTCGTCTGTTGCTGCGATGAGGGCGGTCTCCGTGCTGTGTTTGGCTCGGAAGCCGGAATGTGAGGAGTCGAGGGATTTGTTGGTTTCGAGGAAGGCGGCGAGCTGGTTGTTGACGGCTTTCTCGATGACTTTGGCCGGGAATGGAAGGAGCGAGATGGGGCGGTAGTTTTTGAGTTCGGTGGGGTCCGCTGTGGGTTTTTTCAGAAGGGCGCTAAGTTCTGCGTGTTTCCAGCTTTCCGGGGAGGTGGCGGAGTTGAGGGAGCAGTTGATGACGTCTCGGAGGTGTGGTGCTATGATGGAGTCTGCTTTGTTGAAGATGTGGTGAGGGCAAGGGTCTGTGGGGGATCCTTAGTGGATGGAGTTCATCAGGTGGATGGTGTCCTCAGTGGAGATTGGGTTCCAGTCATTAAGGATGTTCAAGGGGGGTGAAGGTCCTGCCGAAGGTTGGGAGGGTTGGTCTCTGGGTCGGTTGTCGAAGCTGTTGTGGATGTCTGCGATTTTGTTGTGGAAGAACGAAGCTAGGGAGTCGCAGAGGGCTTGAGAGGGGGTGATGTCGTTGGAGTTGGCTGAGGGGTTGGTAAATTCTTTGACGATGTTGAATAATTCCTTGCTGTTGTGGGCTTTGTTATCTAGTCGGTCTTTGAATGCGGCTTTCTTGGCAGATCGGATTAGTTGGTGGTGTATGCGGGTGGCGTTTTTGAAGGCGTCCCTGGTGCTGGTGTTTGGTTCTTTTTTCCAGGCCTTCTTGAGGGAGCGACAGAGTTTCTTCGATTTCTTAAGATCATCGTTGAACCAGGAGGCGTTTTTCCTGCCTAGTTTGATTTGACGTTTTTTCAGCGGTGCTAGAATGTCGGCGCTGTTGGATAGCCATTGGGTGAGGTTAATGGCTGCTTGGTCGGGGTTTGGGGAGTGGGCAGGGGGGTTTTGAAGAAGCGATGAGGAGATCTGGTCGATGGTGATTTTGTTCCAGTTTCTTCGCAGAGTAGGTTGAGGATGGTTGTGAGTTGTGGTCTTATTGTAGATAAAGTGTATGCAGCTGTGGTCCGTCCAATGGAGAGTTGTGGTGTGACTGAAGGAGACATGTTTGCTGGAGGTGAAGATAGGGTCGAGTGTGTGACCTGCGATGTGGGTGGGCGTAGTGACAAGTTGTTTGAGTCCGAGGTTGGCGAGATTGTCCAGAAGGGAGGTGGCGTTGCTGTCATTGCTCTTTTCGAGGTGAAAGTTGAGGTCTCCCAATAGGATGTATTCCTCGGAGGGGAGGGCGTGTGGGGTGATAAAGTCAGTGATAACGTCGCTGAATTGTGCACGGGGTCCTGGAGGTCGGTAGAGGAGGGTGCCTCTGAGTGTGGTCTTGGGGTCGGTGTGGATCTGGAAGTGAAGGTGTTCGGCGCTGGCAAGGTTGACGTCTGAGCTGGTTGAGATGCGGATGGAGTTCTTATGGACGATAGCGATGCCTCCTCCTGTTTGTCGTGGGGAAGCATCCATATGATTTTTCTCAGCCACTTGATGATGGTAATGTAGGTGGCCGAGACCTTGATCACATGTTGCCTCATGGACAGTTGATCATCAAATAGGATGCCTAGATTGCGAGCTGTCTTAGAGGGAACAGGTAGGGAGCCCAACTGCTGTGGCCAATGGTGGGGACCCCAGAGTGTAGTATTGGGGCCAAACAAAAGAAGCTCGGTTTTATCCCCATTTAGTTTTAATTTGTTGTCATGCATCCAACTAGTTATGTTATTAAGACCAGAGTGAAGGGATTAAATGGAGGAGTTTTGACCTGTGGAGAGTGAAAAGATGATCTGAGTATCATCGGCGTAGGAATAGATGACAAGTCCGGCTTTCTCCGCAATGGTGGCGAGGGGTCTAGCATATAGGTTAAAGAATAAAGGGCTCAAAATAGAGCCCTGAGGGACGCCACGGGAGGAGTGATGAATTTTAGAGGCTGAGGAAGGGGAGAAAACTTGGAACGTACGGTCCGAGAGATAGCTGGCCACCCAACCGAGAGCTGAGCCACTGATGCCGATAGATTTTATGGCAGCAAGAAGGATGGAATGGGAAACAGTGTCGAAAGCGGCACTCAAATCCAATAGGATGAGTGCCACTGTTTCCCCTTTGTCTACCTGGCATCCAATGGTCTCAGAGACCCCGAGAAGAGTTGACTCGGTCGAGAAGCCAGCCCTAAAGCCAGACTGGGACTGGTGGAGGAAGTTACCTGCTTCAATGTAAGTGGTGAGCTGTTTGTTAATGTGCTTCTCCTAGACTTTGGACCAGACCGGAAGAAGAGAGATGGGACGAAAGTTAGTAGGATTATTTGGATCAGCATTAGCTTTTTTTAGTAGGGGCACAATCATAGCGTGCTTCCACGTACTCGGGACCTTAGCTTCTCTGAGTGAGGCATTGAGGAGTTCTAAGATTAGAGTGAGTGCAGGAGGATCAAGAGTAAGAAGGATTTGGGGGGGCACGGGATCCAAGGGGGAGCCAGATTTAATGCATCCCAGGATTTTATGTAAAGAAGTAATAGTAAGAGGGTCCCATGCCGTCAACTGGGGCGGAGGGGGTGGACACATTTGCGTATTGGTTTCTGATTCTTACAAGGGTTTAGGCATGCCCAGCTCAGGGGAGAATGCAGTGTGCGTGGGAGCTCCAAAATTGGCATAGATGGTTTCGATTTTGGTCGTGAAAAATTCTGCCAAGGAGTTGCATTGCGTTTCTGGTTTCATGGCTAGCAGGTCTATTTTTAGTGGGATGGCCCATCTCCATATCTCCAGTGATAGGTTCGATAGCTCAGCTTATTGTGTTCCTCCCTGTTTGTTGATGTAGAACATCGTTGTTGAGTTGTCTGTTTGGATCAACACTCTCTGGTTTTACAGTTTTGTCTGGAAGGCTTTCAGGGTGAGGAACACGGTCTTTAGTTCCAGGTAGTTGATGTGTTTGACTGCATCCGCTGGAGTCCACAGACCCCTCACCCTGAGTTTGCTCATGTGTGCTCCCCATCCCTTCTGGGATGCGTCTGTGGTGATGGTCATCGTTTGGGTTGGTGGTATTAGAGGCTTTCTTTCCGTTATGTTCTCCTTGTTTCACCACAACATCTCCTCCTGCACTTTGTGCGTTACAACCACTAGATCTTCCCAACTTCCTGTAGCTTGTGACCATTGTTATTGCAGCCATTCTTGGAATGGTCTCATGTGGAGGCGTACATTTGGCACCAAATGTATGCAGGAGGCCATCATGCCCATGACCTTGCTCACTGTCAGAGCTCGCCCCTTCTGGTAGAGGCGCGTCTCCTACAGCAGTGTATGTATGTATGTATGTGCGTTCTTATATAGCGCTCGACTACCCTTGGGCATCTCGGCGCTTGCCTTGGGAACCCGTCCTGGCTTTTCCCTGTGAGATAACCCGTACTGGGCATCCCCAAGGTGAAAGCCAGGCATCCTGCCGCGGGGGGCCGTTGTGGAGATTAAGCAAGCTTACTGCCCAGAGCTGCATAGTGTGAACTCGTGCTTAGAGTGGGCACCGAAGCGAGAATTATCGAGTCCGTGGACAATTGGGCTCGGGACCCTGCCGCGTCGGGAATCGAACCCTGGTCCCGGGTCTGACCTCTGCTTCAGGGTATGCCTCCTCTAACCAGTGAGCCACACTTCTCCAGTGCCAGTGTCCTCTTGTCGCTGGGGAACACCTTGCTCTGTATGGTGTTGATCTTTGCTTCTAGGAAGATTTTTACTTGCTCTGGTTCCAGAGGGTTTCCCCCAGTGAATGGAGAATCCCAGGCCCATCAGTGTATTTGTCACGCGCTGTGCGTGCTCCTTGCATGTCCTGTGTGAACTTGCCTTTATTAGCCAGTCGTCCAGGTAAGGACATGGATCCCTTCCCTTCTTAGATGCGCTGCCACTGCTGCGAGGCACTTGGTGAAGACCCTTGATGCCGATTTTAGTCTGAACGCTAGGGCAGTGAACTGGTAGTGATCTTTGTTAATGGTAAATCTAAGTAGATGTTTGTGCTGCCTGTTCATTGGGATGTGCAGGTAGGCATCTTTGAGGTCTATGGTGGCCATGAAATCTCCGTCCCTTATCTGGGGAATGACCTCCTGCAGGGACGTCATCTTGAACTTTTGTGTTTTTATGTACTTGTTCAGGAACCTTAGGTCCAGGATGGGTCTTAGTGTTTCGTCCACCTTTGGTACCAGGAAGTAGGTGGAGTACACTCCCATGTTCATTTCTCGGTATGGTACTGGTTCGATAGCCTTCTTTTGGAGCAGTTCCTCAGTTTCTTTTTGAAGTAGCTCTAGCTCTTTTCATGACTGCGCCTTCTTTTTTGGGTCCTGTATGGCGGTGTCCTTTCCAATTCTATGCAGTATCCGAACTGTATGATGTTGAAGATCCATTTGTCTGTGGTTATCTTCTTCCACACCCGGAAGAAATTACTTACCCTGCCTCCTACTGGTGTAACATGTTCGTTCATTTTTGGTCTGTGTAACACTGTGTTGGTCTTTTTGTGCTCCATCCTGGGAGGCATTGCGCAGGTGGGCACCTATTGCATGACGGAGTCACTTTGAGGTGGGTTGTTGGCACCCTCTTTTATTTTGGCCACGTCCGTCCGTCCACCCTCCCGCGAAAGGACTGGCCCCTTTGCTGGTGGTGCCAGGTTTGTTTTTGGTGACCCTGCTGTGTTTGGCTGTCGCCCTGGTGGGACTGTAGGAATGTCTGGTGCGACGTTCCTGGCTGGTTCCCCCCTCTTCCATTCGGTTTCCGTGACAGGGTTCCCCTTTTCATTTCTCTGAATTGTAAGGCCTCCATGGACCTTGCAATTTCGTTTTCCTTTTAAAGCTGGGTGAGTTTTTCGTCCACCGGCGCCCCAAATAGTGTTTCCCCATTGAACGGGGTGCTAAGGATATTGTGCTGCACCTCTGGTTTGAAGCGTGAGATCCTGAGCCAAGCCTGCCTTCTCTCAGTGATTCCGAACATCAGCCTGCTGGATGTGTCTGCTCCGTCCAAGGCTGTTTTGAGGTAAGAATTTGCCACATTCTTCCCCTCCTCCAGAAGGTGTGAAGCTCTTTGTTGGTACTCGTCTGGGAGGTGCTTTATCAGCTACCCGATTTCGTCCAGGATTTGGTACTGGTGCCTGCTCAGTGGGGCGTTTGAGTTTGCCATGCGCCAGTGCATTGCTGCATTCCTTTCTATCTTTCTCCCAGTTAGGTCCATCCTCCTGCTTTCCTTGTCTGGTGGTGGCCCTGATGTCGTTGGCACATTTGCCCTTTTCCTTGCGGTCGCCGCAATAATGGAGTCCGCTGTAACTGCCCTTTGATGTATGGAGGATCTTTAGTGGAGTGCTTATATTTCTTCTCCGCCCTCGGCGTAACGGACCTGCATGTCGCCGGTTCCTTGAACGTCTCCTTCCCCTGGGTCATAACACTCAAGAGCATGGGGAGGCACTGGGCTAGTCTGTGTGGGGAGCAGGGTCTCCAAGAGGAAGACTGCTTTTGGTTTTTCCTCATCAAGCTTGACTCCAAAAGACGCTGCTGCATTCTTGATGACCACATTGTACACCCCAATGTCATCTGGCGGCGAAGGCCTCGAAGGGTACGTGTCAACTGCCTCTTCTGGGCTTTCGGTGTCTAGGTCCTGCCACTCCAGGTCCTGTGTCCCCGAGGATGCCGATCCGAGGGTCGTCCACTGGTTGTCGTCATCCTCCTCCTCGTAGTAGAAGGCTTCTTCCTCTGGATGTTCCTGATTCTCAGGTCTTTTCGGCGGCTCTTCGGCCTTGAAGTCCTCCTCCTCTTCTATCTCGACGATCACTGTCGCTGGCTTCGACAGAATCATGAACCTCTTCATCTTTTCGTCGAACTTCTTCTTTCTTTGCAGGATGTTATCCATTTCGATCTCGAGCCGTCTTTTCTTTCTTTCCAGTTCAGCGGCCTGTTCGGCGTCGGACGGTTCGGCTGATCTCTTCGCCGTATACATCGACGTCGAAGTCGAACGTTCCTTTTCAGGGACATGCTTTGACGACCTTGGCTCTTCGCCGGTCTTGGCCGCCTGGTAGTCCTTCTCGAAGGATCCGCTGGGCTGTTTGTCCTTGGATGCAGCTGCAGCCGTCAAGGTTTTCAGCGCCGGTGCTCCCTTCAAGGACTTAGACTCTGTTTTTCGAGAGTCTGATTCAGACCTTCGAGGGTCTGTCGGGGCTTTAGGGGTCGTCGACTCTCCTACCTCTTTAGAAGTTTTCTTATCGGTCTCCGCGACTGTGTAGTCGTCTTCTTCTCCGGCAACGTTGTCCTCCTCGTCGCTCGAGGACCCCAGGTCTCGAAGGGACGGCTGTTGGTCTTTGACCTGCATGCTGTAGTTGGCTCTTCTTTGACGCTCTCTAACGCGGAGGGTCTTTGGTGTGAAGGCGGAGCAGGCGTTGCAGTCCTTGCTCTCGTGGTCGACCAGTAGGCAGAGGTTGCAAACAGGCTGCTGATCCTTCTGCGCGTATTTGTGGTGGCAGTTACGGCTGAATTTAAAGGGTGTGTTGTCCATTTCTTGCGCTCAGGGGGCCCCCTGTGTGTGCATTCTCCATTGGACGTCGAAGTTCTCCTTCTTCTTCGTCGTTCCGGCTCGACTGTGTCTTTCCTTGTCGTCTTCTCAGTCTTTTCTGTGCAAAACTCGACTCTTCTGTGTCTTCTTCCCTCCAAAACTCTGGAGCCTCTCTAGAACGATCCAGACCCAACGGCGGAAAAAAGAATCTGAAGATGGCGCCCAAGGGTGGGAGCTTCCGCAGGAAGCGTGCCGACGTCACGGGAAGGACACCAAAAGGTGGGACGTCGACGCCCACCTGGCCGACAAAAAAAAAAATTGAAAAGACTATGAATGATTCCGGACCCAACTACTAGACCGTGGAATAATGCACAGCATAGTGAATCCAGAAAGATTCACGCTGCAAAACTACAGATGTGCATTCCATAGAAGATGCTCATCCATCGTCACACATCCGCAACTCTGAAATATTCTTCCTACTATGATTTACCTCAAAGAGTTGCTCTGCGCTACCTTTCCCAGCATAAAAGGCTGCAGTCAGACAGAGGACAAATTAAGCTCTTTGATGCTTTAATTTAAGAAAATGAATATAAGACCATCATAGACATAACAGATAATGTGACTTTGGTTTATAACAAGGAAACCTAGAAAAACATTCTAGAATAGGAACAGAGAACCAGAGTAAAAGCGAATATGTCGCCTCCCTTACACTCTGACTGAAGAATCTGAAAATGGCCTAATAGTAGGAGACAGGGGGCTTTAGGGTTGTATTGTGTTAATTCTCCACCATGCTTTTTTTAATTAAAGAATACATATTAGAAAATCCCTGCCTACATGTGGGAACATGGGACACCTTTTTCAAAAACAAAATCTGTATAAGCATCTATTAAACAAAACATGGTCACCGAGGCAACACTATTTCATGACCAACAGACCATTTTAAAAAATGTGCTCTTGTTTTGTGTAATAAACCATAAATATGGCCACTCAACCCTAATATGGAAAGCAGAACAGAATTACTGAATATCTGAATTCACTACCGGAATTGCTACACGGTCCATTTGCCACTAAAACCATGAGCATAATTTTACACTTTAGGTGACTTCGACAATTCTGTCACAACTGACATAACAATGGGGCTCCCGTTGTTGACGCATTAGCAATAAATTGTACAATTCTCAAAGTACATATATACTGGAACACACCAAGATGGCCCCACTGAAATACCTACTTTTACATATGAATGCTTAATAACATTTGTGACCGATTATTTACCAACGTCAGTCTATACTTACTCTGAATTGTTTTAGTTTACTGTCCCACAGCATCGTGCACAGTATTGAATGGAGTAGGAGTTGTTTTCTTCCTACTAGTACCTTGAAGACCTCTGAAGTTTAGATACAGATGAGCAGCTTGAACATGATTTGATTGCATATATATATACTAGTAATATACCACTTTGGGTGTTGCTTTTCTGGTGGCAGGAAAATGGACATGTGTCACGATCTGAAGAATTAATGTTATCACTGATTTTGTCTTCCACCCTACAGGATACAAATCATAATCCCTGTACTAATGGTTTCGGTCATGCTCAAGATCATGTCCAACAGAAGCAGATAAGCAAGTCATCATTAGAGGACACTGTTATGATAATTAGTGCCATACTAATCTGAGTTTAACTCCCATCAGAGCCCAATAGTTCTGAAGCATGTAATCATATGTTGTAATTGGGAGGGGGGTAGGGAATAACTATTTGAGCTTTTGAAATATTTCTATCATTACCCTTTTGTGTTTCAAGCTTTCAAGAAAGAGGCCTATAAAGATCTGAATGCACACAATTTCTCTTGAGACTGTCAACTGGTTATCAATTAGACTAATTTAGTCTAGCAAGGTTGAGTCTTAGGGCCCTTAAGCATTCAGAACAACAGACCTCCTTTCTGGGGAGGATGCCTTTTGGAAAGAAGAATGGCAACAAAATAGTTTGATTAATAAGAAAATCAGATGAATTTTGGAGGACAAGAGACCCTAACAAGGTAGAACACTATGTAACGCACATGAATGATCACACAGAGCCAGAGTGTAGGAAGCTGGCTCTTTATGTGATAAATCAAAATCTGATAAACTGTGTAAAGAATCTAGGAGTTCCCTTACTAGTGGACAGGCTCTGACTGGAGACCAATTGGGGCTAACCAATGGGGGGGGGGATATCTTGGGGTTTCAAGACCCAAAGTTGAATGTATTTTCCACATACAGAAGACACCGTCCTTGAAACAATAGGCTTTATAATCTTTGTATTGCACTGCCATCAAAGCCTACTTTTTATGGGCATTCCAAATGTTACCTTTTAGACCCACTTCCTTGATTTCTTGCCATCTAATACTAGATAAAAATGTTCTTATTTTAGACATTTGCCCCACCCCCACAAAGCAGGTCATGTATTATTCATTTTTCGCCAAAGACCCATTCGGAATAAAAAGATGAACTTTCTGCACCAAAAATTATGAAAATGCATCATGGTTTGTGAGGGATACTAGGTAGCTGGCTATGTATATGATATTGCCACAAGGTGGTAATACCGTGCACAGAGTCCTGGGGTTCCCCAAACGTGTACAGTGCTCAATGTAAAGCCCAAAGAGGGAATTGTGTGGCTCTCACCAGGTTCTGGTACCAATTTTATTGGGAGACTTAGGGGAATGCTGGGTGGGTGGCAGTTTGTGCCTCTCCGCAGATGCCAAAACTTTCCTTCACAGAAATGCGAGGAAAAAGTGTATTTCTTTTTATTTTGTTTACTACGTTTGAGGTTTGCAAGGGATTCTGGGTAACAGAACCTGATGAGAGCCACACAATTCACCCCATCCTGGATTCCCCTGGGTGTCTAGTTTTAAAAAAATTTATAGGTTTGCTAGGATTCCCAAGATGCCAGCTGAGCTAGAGTCCAAAATCCACAGTTAGGCACATTGCGAGAAAAGGGTCTTTCACTGGAAAAATGTGATGTGTCCACGTTGCATTTTGGGCCATATCCTGTTGCGGGCACAATGTCTACCCACACAAGTGAGGTACCATTTTTATCGGGAGACTTGGGGGAATGCTGGGTGGGTGGATTGTCCATTCCTTTAGATTTCAGAACGTTTCAACACAGAAATGTGAAGAAAATGTGGTTTCTTTGACAAAATTTGAGGTTTGCAAGGGATTTTCCACAGACGTCACCCCATCCTGGATTTTCCTGCGTGTCTAGTTTAAAAAAACGTATACGTTTACTAGGGTTCCCTAGGCGGCGGCTGAGCTAGGGTCCAAAATGAACAGCTAGACACATTGTGAAATGTACACATCACTGGAAAAATGTGATGTGTACACATGTTGTGTTTTGGGACGTTTCCTTTCGCAGGCACTAGGCCTACTCACACAAGTGAGGTACCATTTTTATTGAGAGCCTTAGGGGAACACAGAATAGTAAAACAAGCGTTATTACCAATTGACTTTCTATACATTTCTGCCTTCCAAATGTAAGACTATGTGTAAAAAATAAGTAATTTTGAACAAAGTCCACTAATTCATATGCTAGTATGGGTACCCATAATTTCGGAGATTTGCAAATAACCACTGCTTCTAAACTCTTTATTTTGTTCCTATTCCAGAAAAACATAGGCTTCTTTGATGCCTATTTTTCACTCTTTACATTTTACCAAATGAATTGTTATATACCTGGTACACAATGAAAAACCATTGCAAGGCGCAGGTCAGTTATTGGCTCTAGGTAACTCGGGTTCTTGGTGAACCTACAAGTCCTTTACATCCCTGCTTCCAGAACGGTTCAGCAGACATAACAGAATATTGCTTTAAAAAATCTGCCATGCTTAGAAGAAGCTACAGGTGAAAACGTTGGCACAATTCACTGTTTTATTTCAATATTTTTTCAATTTCAGCTGTTAAACCTTGAAGGATCTACACAACTGATCCCATGCTGAATTCAGAATTGTGCCTACTTTTCAGGAATGTATAGCTTTCCGGGATCCATTACTGCTTTCACACCCATTTCTATCACTACCTGGAAGAAGGATGAAAGCGCAAAAAACAGGCTATGTTCCAGTAAAGTGCCCAAACTGTGTAAAAAAATTTTGGTTTTCTGATAAAAGTCTGCATGTTGCTGAAAGCTGGGAAAATGGTGATTTCAGCACCACAAACACTTTTGTTGATACCATTTGCAGGAAAAAACAGATGCGTTCTTTTGCAGCATTTTTTCCCCATTTTTCAAAAAACTAAAACTACATTTTACTATATTTTGACTAATTTCTCATTTTGCTCCTGTGGAATCCGCAAACCCTGCGTACCTTTAGAATCCTCAGGATAATGGAAGAAAAGGACGCAACTTTGGTGTGGATCCCTTATGTGGACAAACATTTACAAGGACCACCGCGCGAAGTATGCGTGTTTCCCATAAGAAGATATATTTAAAGAATGGTACTTTTATGTATGGAAACGTGTTTCAAATGCTCACACACAGGAAAAGATATTCCAATGTTTATGAATATCAAAGGGGATACCACGATAAAGAACTAATCTGGAGGAATGGATCGCCTCCCCAACTACGTATACATCACCTCAAATTTGTCAGGTTACAGATATAGCAGAAGAATATGGTACACTTACATCCTGATCGTAGCGCTTCCTAATCTCTGGATGGGTCTGCTCAATCAGGCAGTCCACAAAGCAGGTCTGAAAGAGAAAAGAGGTGGTGAATGGGTGTGCTTGAGAAAATGCAGTGCAAGAGCAGACACAGAAGAAGATCTACAAATCAGATCACTCATTCAAGCAAGTGTGCTACAAATGCTGCACCATCATCGCACCCCATCTCCGCGATGTCATTAACTGTTCCCTCAACTCCGCTACCTTCCCGGAAAGCTGGAAACATGCCGAACTCAGCGCCCTTCTGAAGAAACCCACGGCAGACCCAACCGAACTTAAGAACTACCGCCCCATCTCGCTCCTCCCATTCCCTGCCAAAGTCATCGAAAAAGCCGTCAACAGTCAGCTCGCCGCCTTCCTCGAATCCAACAAATCCCTCAACCCTTCACAATCCGGCTTCCGAGCCAAACACAGCACCGAAACCGCCCTCATCGCTGCAACAGACGACATCCGAACACTACTGGACAACGGAGAAACAGTCGCTCTCATCTTACTCGACCTCTCCGCAGCCTTCGACACAGTCCGTCATAGCACCCTCATACAACGCCTTAGAAACGTCGGAATACAAGGAAAGGCATTGGAATGGATCATCTCGTTCCTCAACGGAAGAACACAGAGAGTCCGCCTCCCCCCTTTCAAATCAGAGGCCACCGAAGTCATCTGTGGCGTACCACAAGGATCATCACTCCATCGCACGCCAACACAACCTCAACATCATCTCCTACGCAGACGACACCCAGCTGATCCTCTCCCTCACCAAAGACCCAAACACCGCCAAAACCAACTTACACGAAGGAATGAAAGAAGTAGCCGAGTGGATGAAGAACAGCCGTTTAAAACTAAACTCGGACAAAACAGAAGTCCTCATCCTAGGACCATGCCCCTCTGCCTGGGACGACTCATGGTGGCCTCCGGCCCTCGGAACCGCACCCATACCTACGGACCACGCACGTAACCTGGGCTTCATCCTGGACTCCTCCCTCTCGATGACCAGACAAGTCAACGCTGTCTCATCATCTTGCTTCAACATCCTACGAATGCTCAAAAAAATCTTCAGTTGGATCCCCACCGATACAAGAAAGACGGTCACCCATGCACTGGTCACAAGCCGACTGGATTACGGAAACACCCTTTACGCTGGAACCACAGCCAAACTACAGAAAAAACTCCAACGCATCCAAAACGCCTCAGCCAGACTCATACTGGACATCCCTCGGCAAGCTCACATTTCCGGCCACCTGAAAGACCTCCATTGGCTCCCTGTCAACAAGAGAATAACGTTCTGTCTCCTCACCCACGCACACAAAGCCCTCTACGACCTAGGACCCGAATGCCTCAACACGCGTCTATCCTTCTACACCCCCTCCCGACAACTACGATCGTCCAACCAAGCCCTCGCCGCAATTCCGCGCATCCACAGATCCACCATGGGGGGGGGGGGGGGGGAAGATCCTTCTCCTACTTAGCGGCCAAGACCTGGAACTCACTCCCCACCCACCTCCGTCTTACACAGAACCACCTCTCCTTCAGAAAGCAACTAAAGACTTGGATATTCGATAAGTAAAACATCTCCCTCCCCCAAGCGCCTTGAGACTCTCTGGGTGAGTAGTGCGCTATACAAATTTTGGAACTTGAACTTGAACTTGTTCTTGGATAAACTGGGCATCATTTAACTGCCCAATCTCGAGAATTTCCCTTAATGAACTTTCAAGAATGTAGCTTAAAATGTCTGTATCATGTAGCTCATTAATACACGAGCCAATATGCATGTTGTACATGCCTCCCAGTGCATCAAATCATGGGTGTTTAACAACCGACTGACAATTGGCCCAATGTTTACAAGTCCAAAAATCAAGATTGCTTTAGAAGACCATGATTTAACTTGAGCAACAGACTGCAGTGCAGTAACAGCCTCCAAGAAAGTACCTACTCGTATCCCTTTTTCCTCCGATAGGCTGAGGCAACAATATGTTGAATTCCTAGCTTTGTCTTTGAGGTCAGTAGCAACTAGGATGTCTGTCATGTCCCATTGCCATACTTTGTGTGCATTAATTATCTTACCTTGCCATGATGTAGATGCCCGCACAAGGTCACATTTCTTATCAGCTCTGGATTGTCCATCAGGTCAGCCAGAAAGCTAAGGAGGAGTTGAAATGAATTAATGAAATGGTGTTCATGAAGATTCCATGCCAGAACGTTGCTTTATGAAGTTCATTGGGACGAGGTCCTCACAATAGGGTAGCAACAGAAACAGAACCACCCAAACCCTGCACATATCAAACCTTTTCATGCAAAAGAAAAAAGTTCATCAACAGATAAAGTCAGAAAACAGAAAGAAACACAGATCCACAAATAAATGGACTCTTGAAAGCCATGGGAATTTATAAAGACTTGGAGATGAGAATGACAACAGAGATTACTGGCACTGACATGCAGTTTGGCTAATGGTGAATTTGTGATTTGTGTCTGGGTTCCCTTTTTACCAAAACCGAAAACAGCAGAATACATTATAATTTTTGGTGGAGACATGAAGATCAGTAAGACAAACATAAAAAGGCTAGCATCATATGAACTATTCTGTGTGATGCAGATAATTTTATAATACCACGAAGGGAAAAATACACAAGCTTAGACACAAAGAGGTCTCAAACTAACAGAGAAGTGGCAGTAAGTTGATGACATGGAACCAACCAGAGATGAATGGCACCTCATGAGCACTGCACCTTCCTTTTCACAGTGTTGAAAATGCATAACTCTGTTAGTATACCTAGGGGGGAAATTGGCAGGTACCAAAGCATTTACAGTTGAAATAGATCACAGAGAATCCCAGATCAAGACTTTAAAAAACAGTTTTCTTCATATAGGACGTAAAGTTAAATCTCCAGACATGGCAATATTCCATGAATAAATAGCGTTCATCTGACACTAAAGACCCTTCTAAATAAACACATGAAACAAAGGCAACAACATCCAGTCTGCCTTTAATGAGACAACTTTCCCACATTTACTCTCTCCTCGTATTGCAACTCCTAAAAAGTTACCAAGTTTACTCACTCCATCTCGTACACGGTGGCAGGGAGAGCCTGTTCCATTAAAGAAAACTTCTTAGTCTTCACTGGCTTAATAATGGGTTCTGCGGAGAAAATAGACTTAGTTCACAATACTTTTGATGGAGGAAACAGCTTCTAACACATCAGGCTAAGTTCTGCATCAGGGATATTTTTTTGTACTAGTAAAAACTGCTTGGGACCATTGCTGACCACTCATGGCACAGGTGTGGTGAAGAGAGCTCAGACAGCCACAGGACATACTTAAACACTTACAACACTACTAAAATCCTCAACATGGGAAATGTGCCCACACACGGACGTGTACAGAACTGTGGAATAAGCAGAAAATTACTCAGCCGTCAATTGTGAAACCAAGAGACCATAGTTTTAGAACATGTGGCCCAACCTGATGGAATTTAGTGAATCATGCCACATTCTTGAGTATTAAGTGTTAGTTAAAAATCTGAAACCGTAAGAGGCAAGGTAAATATTGGAAATCACACAAATGTTTTTCTGTCATTACAATAACCTTGTTAAATGTAAGTGCTAAATATATTTTTATATAAGTTCATAATAATGATATTTAACTTCATTCTGAGCACCAACAATTTGGGAAAATTATAGAGTACATGCCTAGGTATACAACATGATTTGTACAAGATCACTCATTTTGGTCAACTGTGGAGGCTCAAGTTAAAATTTGAGGCTCCAAGGCCCCTCGCTGAAAATATTCCAAAAGTAGTACCAAAAGACAAATCCATCTGGCGTGGGTTGGTGTGTCTAAATAAATGGTTGACATTCCTCGCCATGTAGTTGTGTATTCTATTTGGGATCAAATGCTACTGCTGCCTTTGCTGCAAAAATGCAACAGGGATTTCCTAGCGCTTTTGTCTACAGCAGAGTGCACCATATCAGTGGATTTAAGTAGACCACCTTCTCTGTAAGGCAGGGGTCTTCAAACTGGCAGCCGGGCACCCCTATGGGGGCCTCAAGTGATCCCAGGGTGGGGTGCCTGGCTTTAGCCAAAAGAAGCATTATGTTTAGAACAGTGCTTTGTTTTCAGTGGGAAAAACAATGAGTGGCAGTAAGCTGCTATGTAATGGGACATCACTAACATCTTTGTCATTTATATCCTGGCCGGGAGAAGGTGTCAAAAGGGGAGGGACTCCAAATATTCCTCAAAAACCCCATCCCAATTTCTAATAATCACACTGTGAATACTTTTACAAATTAGCAAGGCCTGCCTGACCATAACAGTATGTTTGGCAATCATGTATTTGGTTGCATTTTTATAATGGTATCAGACATTACCTGCAAGGTTTAAATACCTCTAGACAAATTTAAACACTGCCAATTTAATAAAATAATGTGAAACGTTTTGAGGGGAGCCTTTTACTTTTTTTTTGCACTGAGGGGGACCACTGCTATATGGTAACATGGGGCATGCAGGGAGTAAAACGTGAACCAACATTAATGGAATCCATTCCGAAAGGCCTGGAGAATCCTGGCATACTGCCTTGAGTTATGTGTGTTAAGCTATTTTTTTTGCTCTTAAAAAAAAACCAAGGTTAAAAAAAGAAAAAGCACTCTTATTCCTCCCAGGAAGTTGCCTATTATTCTCTCTAGAATTCAATGTTGGATAGAGCTCAATTGCAACTAGGCTTGAAGGGTGGAGGACAGACCAAAGTTAATTACGCTATAAGAAATAAAATGTTAACAATAGAAAACCTGATAGAAACAGTTTGGTTGGAAAATACTATAGAAATTAGGCACAATCAAGGGTACACTAAAAGAAGCATAGTTCCTTGATGCGACACACCTTTCGGGCAAAGTGCGTTCAATGCCAATGCCTTTTTTGAGTTAAAGGTCACAGCTCCTGACGAAATGTCAGAAGGAAACGGAGGCGAGATGTATCATCCTGAATGCTCAAGGCAAAAAAATCACTTGTCCTGAGAAAGCGGACAGCCTCATGCTTAGGAATGGTAGGTACTGTGTACACAAACCAAGCTTTAGGCTTTTCAAACTTATTAGCCACACTTACATTATTAGAAGGAACTCAGATGTGGAATGCTGGCATTCAAAATACCAACAGGCAAATATTTATTTTTGATGACAACATTCAATATATCGCAATGAGCTGTACCAAGGAGAATGCTGGAAAGAGGGGCGGGCTCTGAAGGTCTTCAAAACATCATTCAATTAGTGGTCCCCACGGTGAATTATGACACAACATTTGATAGAATATGCTTGTTTGCAACCTAGCCAATTCCTAAAAGTGATTGTAAAAGAAGGACAAATACCAGTACAGACCTTACTCTGGTTTAAAACAAAAAACTAAAAAAAGTTGCATAATCATGCACTCTGAGGTACACCCCAGGAAGAACTCCTCTGTTTTTAACTTTCATGCTTAAAAAGAATATAATAATTTTAACCTCTATACTCATCTTTCCAATCCATCTTCTTAACTATTTTTGACACACTTTTTAGTATCTTTAGAAAGATATTTGAAAATTTTGGGACTATGGTAATAAATGATATCCTGTAACAAGCCACAGAAGCAAAGTGCACAGTGTTAATTAAAAAAGTGAAAAATAGGACCCAGCCTAAAGACACAAGCAAATGAACGATGTGTCCAACAAATCTGAGCTATCTTTAAATGCTGGGTCACTATTAGGCAAAATGGATGCTGCTGGTTTCAATGCGCGTAAATGTGAAGCCTTTTCGTGTGGCACATAGCTACATTTCTTTTCAAGCAGAACACCCCTCCCACCTCAACCACGACAGTGGCTACAGCTGTTTCAACTATTGTTGGACAAAAAAAGTAACAGTCATTGGTAGCATCAATAGGGCGGGTTTTGAAATAATGTCTGGTATTGTGAAGAACTACAAGTAGATAGCATGGTAATGAATATGTATTTGTGTAGAAGCAAAGAATTGTAGACTAATATTTGTGTAGGTTAAATGGTTCGACCTAAAAATCCATTTAGGTTAATGACTGCCCTCCTCCCACCTTTGCTGCTCCCAGAGAAAAATACCACAAATTATCTTGCTATCTAAGACAATTTGATAGCAGGTGAGTGACTTTGAAGGTCCAACCTCAGGTAGCTGGATAACAAACATCTGTGTGGAGCAAAAGCATTTTTTTTTGTGGAAGCACACAATCAAAACATGCACTCCTGGGGCGTGGCTAGCAGCCGAGCATGGCGGCAGCCTAAAAGAAGAGCTCCGTAGACCGGACGGCCTCTCCTAATATCCGACCACTTATCCATGCAGGACAGATGCTCTAACGGAGGGTCCCGAAGCCTAGGACCGGGCGGAACCGAGGGTAGCAACTTTGACAACTATCCGACACCGGAGACGAAACTTATGTCGTGGCGACACTGAGGCCTGGAAAACCACAACAAGCCGGGACATCTCCTGAATGATCAACCGAGAAGGAGCGAGGGCAACTCGGTTAGGCCACACCGGAAACGCGCGACCACGGTCCGAAAAGTGGGTCAAGGGCTCGATAACAGCGAGGATTGCTCGAGCAGTTATGATTAGACTCTGCCACATCTAAAAGGACAAAATAAATACGGTCAGAAAAGAATTCTTTCAGACGACGGACAGGTGAAACCGAAACCAAAGAAGAACAAAGGGTTGGTCCGCCATCTTAGCACATAGTGTTCAGTGCATCAGCCGCCTTTCAACATCGTCTCCACAGTACCGAGATCGACCTTTTGAAAGTGGGACCTCTGGCCTTATAGTACCTGCTCCCAACTAACTCAGGAACTTGTAAAACTACACTCTGCGAGAACCTGAGCGTAACGGGTGGTATGGGCCTACTGTCCACGCGAAGAGAGAGGTGAAGACCAGTGTCACGCCAGAATCCACGAAGCCCCGGAAGACTGGGAGACATAACTTGCAAGACTCTTGGGGTACGAAGGGGCAAGGATGGCTGGAAAAATGCAAGGGGAGGCACAACACAGACCCGTATTGATATATTTGCCAGTGGTGGAGCGTCAACCTCCCAGTCGGCCCCAGCCAGCAAGATGGCGGAAGGGACGAACACGCAGAAGACAACTCTGGAAGATATCATGAGAGCGCTAACTCAAGTACAGGCCACGGTGGGCTCAATATCCACTGAAATCACATTGATCCGTGCCGACTTTCAAAAAATGTCCGAAAAAGTGAAATCGATGGAGGTGGTCACAAAGTCCCTAGTGGAAGACGTCTCGGAGCTTCAAACGGCAATGCAACAAATGGCGGTGGAAAAAAAAATCACTGCGTGAGAAACTGGACGATCAGGAAGGTAGCTCGAGAAGGAATAACATAAGAATTCTTGGTGTACCGGAATCTGAAGGCAATAGAGCAACAGACCTGTATGTGGAGGACCTGATTAAAAAGAGCTCCAACCAAAGGGACTACTGCCTTCTTCTCCGTGGAAAGAGCGCATCGAGTACCGGGGGGTAAACCTAAGCAAGGCGCGAGCCCAAGACCTATCTTGGCCCGTCTCTTCAACTTCCGTGACAGAGACGCCATTTTGCAGGCAGCTAGAGTGTCCCCTCCGGTGAAGATCCTTTACTCCACACTGGCCTTTTTTCCAGACTATACGGCAGAAGTTGCGCGCCGCAGGAGGACGTTTTTGGAGGTCAAGAAGGAACTAAGAGCGAGAGAGATCCCATACTCCATGCTCTTCCCAGCTAAACTGAGAGTGGCATCAGACAACAAGACTTGGTTTTTTGACACTCCTGAACTAGCGAGAGACTGGCTCGATGGATGGAGACTGTTGGACCTAGATTTGTCAGGTCACCTAGGGTAGCCTGGCCTAGGGTAAGACTGTCATCTATTAGAGGCACATGTGTAAAGGTTGCACACCACCCAGCAGTAACTCCAAGCAATTCCACTCAAAAAGGACACTACACCAATCTTTGTGTAAAAATACAAGCTGTTTTATAAAAATATTTTTGTTGACTTCCCTCAGTAGTTTACAATTAGGTACACTGTACAATTTTTATCAGTTCTTTCCACATATATCCAATAACATTAGGAGAACCCAGTTCAGCAGTGTGTAATCTTTCAACATGGAACTATTCTTAGGAAATACTTTCTTAACAGACACTAATAGCACCTTTTACAGTGATAGATTGTCCACCCAAGCTGAGGTTTCCTGGTTACACCAAAAGAACAATTACACTTTTATATTTTACCCACTTCAGCCTATTGCTTTGGGAATATCAAGGTCATAGGACTCTGGGAGATTTCCTTTTCACCCACTGTGTGTCACCTTCCTCACAATCAGTGAGTAACCCCAGAATTTCAGTTCTCAACTACTACATAAACAGCTCTGTTATCACTTATTCAAAGGTAAACACTGGATGAAGTCACAGATTCTTCTTCCCCACCTCCTCTGTACAGGAATCCCACAATATACTCCAGCATTCAAGTTTAGTATCCTCAATATCTCAGATCACTTCTCCAGCACTGAGGAGAATCTCTATTAAACTTGACCCTCTGAGCCAGTTACCCAGTAGGCTTATTAACCGGCCCTCCTTCACCCTATCAGGGCTAAACATAGAGATCTTCAGAGATTAAGAGAATGAGAGGGGGTTCCAACACTTAGTCCCGATATAGGGGCATAAAAGAACTCCTTCCCAGCTTCTTGGCTGATTCCCCCAGTCACTCTTTACTCCTCCCTTATTTCTCCACCTTACTTGGGGCCGGGGCAGAGGTTGACGCTGACACAGATCTCCAGCTCTCCCTCTTCACAGCTGCTCCTCACTCGATAAACGGCCCTCCGCCCCTATGCCAGCAAGGGGCTGAGACTGGACTGAGGCGACCGGAGTTTCAGTCACCCGTGCAAGCCTCGCTGCCCTCTACTGGATCGTGATGCAGCGCAGGCGCGGGTGAATAGTGTCCCCGCTAGGCGCCGCCTCACTTGCTCGGTTCTACTTTCACCGCTACTGCGCCTGCGCGGTGTCCGCAATTTCGCCGGCTCTCTCCCCACACAGCCGCACTGCGAGGCCTGCGCAGAGATCAGCGCTTACTTACTCCTGCGCCCAACCCAGCAATACCTTCGCCGTCACTCGCCCCCGCTTCAGAGGCTCCTCAGCGGCGCAGGGCGTCGTATCTCGCTCCGGTCTGCTTTTTTGAAATACCGGTAGGATGAGTCCACGAAGGGAAATGAAGGGAGCAAGTTCCCAGATAGTAGCTAGGAAAGTGAGGGAGGGGGTCAAAGGGGGCTCAGGGGGCCAACCGCCACAGCCGTACCGGTTCCCACAGAAAGTGAAGTCTGATGGGAGAGTTTGGTCAGGGGCCAGAGGGGAAACGTCTTCCTGAAGAGGTTGTCTATCTCTCAGACAAACTAACTGCTTCCAGTGCGTCCTCCTCCTCACACCACTGCCGCTCTCTTCCAACTCCCTGTACTGCACAAAATGGCTACCTGACCTCTGCCCTTATATAGCCTGTCCACCCAGGGTCCAGTAGGGTCCAGAAGGTTCCAGAAGGCTCTAGGTTAACCTATGGGGCTTTCTAGGGGATGACAGTTGTGGCAGTTAGTAGCCACCATTTTGTTGAACTGGGTGAATTCTAGTCATGAAAGGCACCTAGGCCTGAGGTGAAAAATCATGAGGGCAAAAGAACATCTATCCCCCAGGCCAACACCATAGAAATTTAGTGGACCCAAAACGATAGTAAGGAAATGAGGGGCAAAAAGGGGACAAAATAATTAAATAATAGGAGGGGCTACGCAAAAGGCCAGACAGGTCTAACAGAGACCGGCAACACAGCCCCGCAGAACGAACAGATCGAAAAAGGACAAAAGCGCTGAACTTCCGGAGGGCTCACAAACGTCCCACAGAACGGAGGAAGAACTCTCACAATACAGGGGATATAATGGACGATGGCGCCAGCAAAGAACACTAATCTCCTGGAGGACAATCAAAAACTTGACCTTATAGTTTGAGATCTGTCTGAAGGTCGGCTACAGGACACTGGGGTGAGGGCTTCCGAGGAGTGTATGAGGGGCCGCCGGCTCCGGAGAATCTTCACCCCCGCGAGCAAGTATTTGGTGTTGGGGATGGGACAGGCACTCTGCTAAGTTGGGGGGGGCGGGCGGTTTTATGTCCGTATAGCAGGGGGGCAGGGAGGGGAATTGTTTGGGGTATAGGGTTTTTTTTTGTTATTTGTCCTGTTTGACTCAAGGAACTAATCTGCAACACGACAAATTGAACACTCAGATGGGTATATACGGAACACTATGGCAAATAGATCCTGAAGTAAACAAGTTAGACCTAGTGGATATGCAATGACACACAACACACAATCAGCTACTATAAATGGGAACACGTGCACAGGTCCGGTTACTCCATTACAATTGATGTCCTGGAATGTGAGGGGCCTAGGAGACAAGATAAAGAGGGGGTTGGTCCTACAGGGTATTAAAAGACTGAATCCGGATCTAATCATTCTTCAGGAGACACACTTGGTGGGGACGGCGAGCAAAGCACTGGACAGGCGTGGATATAGTATGGTGGTGCACTTGGACTTTACCTCCGGGTCTCGTGGAACGGGCATTCTAATAAAAAAGGCGTCTTGCTTTATCCTGCATTCCACGAGAGCCGATGAGTAACGGCCATTTTGCAGTGGCAATTGGGCAATGGGAAGGCAAACCACTCAACATTGTTTCTGTGTATATATTACTCCAGCATTGCATGCGACTACTCTACCCGAGTTAGGGAAATTACTGTTATCTCTTCCAGAAGGTGACCTAGTAGCGGGAGGGGATTTCAACGCAGTGGCGCACATCACACAAGATAGGTACCCGACCACACACGCTTGGCCCGTCTCGTTTTTACGACTTCATCGAGGCGCAAGGGCTGTTGGATGTTTGGCGGCACCTCAACCCTGAGGGCCGCCAGTACACTTACTACTCCGCAACTCATAATAGTCTGTCCCGCATAGATTACTCTCTCACACTAGGGGACGGCCACCTTACAATTAGTGACGTACAGATTAGGCCCAGGGGTATCTCGGACCACTCCCCCCTCACACTAGCCCTCTCGAGTTCAGGAAGGGTTCGCAAAAGGCTGTACCCAATCTATCCAGGTTATATTAAGATACCACATGTCCGAAAAGAGTTGATAAAAGCGACCCAGAATTACTTAATAGAGAACACTGGCTCGGTATCATCCCCCACTACCCTATGGGAAGCGTACAAAACGGTTCTGAGAGGTCATGCCATTACAACGATAACAGGGCATAAGCGCACGCGGAAAAGAGAATTGCGGGAGCTGGACCTGGACCTTGAAGCAGAAAACGCGGCACACATGAACACCCAACAGAGGACGCACTACACACACTTAATCTATGCCAACAAGCGCATAATGATCATGTGCGGCAGCAAACGATTGAGAATATAACAGCGACGGCAACTAGAGTATACGACATAGGTGATAAGGCCAGTAAATTACTGGCGTGGCTGGATAAGAAAAAAGAGGGTAGCAGGACCATACTACAATTGGCAGACCCGAGTGGGCAGCTGCATTCGCACCCATCAGAAATAATTGATATCCTCGCGGACCACTTTCAAGGAGTATATACTCCGGAAAGAGAAGTCACGACGAGTGATGTGACACTGGCCCTCCAAACGGTGCACACCCCGACTTTACCCCAAGATGCAGTAGATGAACTGGAGGCAGACCTGATGATACAAGAGATACAGGCAGCAATCAACACACTACACACAGGGAAAGCGGTAGGCCCCAATGGTATCCTGGTTGAATGGTACCAAACGATGGTGGACACATTAAGTGGGCCGTTATTGGCCATGTATAAGGATAGCTTGCAGCGAGGGATACTGCCTCTGGATCAACGGATGGCAACTATAGTTGCCATCCCGAAACATGGAAAGCCTCCCGCTGAGTGTACATCGTACCGCCCAATCTCGTTGCTCAATGCGGAAGCCAAGATATTGGCGAAAACATTGGCAACCAGATTGATGCCTCACCTAACTCGACTGATCCATCCAGATCAATCCGGTTTTATGCCCCATAGGAGCACGGCACTGAACCTCCGACGAGTCCATGGCGCACTGGCGCGGGCCCCCCTATTGACGGAACCAGCAGTCATTCTATCACTAGACGCCAGGATGGCGTTCGACTTAGTGGAGTGACCGTACCTCTTCGCAGTCTTGGCACACATGGGCTTCGGCCCTAAATTTATCGCTTGGATAAAACTCCGATACACAGAACCTGTTGCGCATGTGGTGGCCAATGGACACATTTCACGAGAAATACCATTGGCCAGAGGAACGAGGCAGGGCTGCCCACTCTCCCCCTTGCTGTTTGCGTTAGTCCTAGAGCCACTGGCAACGGTCATTAGAGACACTCCATTGCTGAAAGGGGTGAGCTGGGGGGAGCACTTGGAAGACAGAGTTTCCCTCTACGCTGCTGACATGTTAATATACCTGTCCGACCCAGCCACTGGCATCCCTATATTACTAGATTTATGCAATACACATGGTATCCACTCTGGCTACACCATAAATTGGTCAAAATCGGTCATTTATGAACTAAAAGGTCCTCTGCCACATCTACCCAATGAATGCCTTTTCACAATTGCAGACTCCTCGTTTAAATACTTAGGAATCTACGTCGCCCGAGATGCTTCGATCCATTTTACTCAAAACCTGTTACCTCCACTCACTCGCTTAAAGGCAGATGCAAGATACTGGACAAATTTACCATTGACACTTTTAGGTAGAGCGGCCCTGTTTAAAATGAAGGCACTTCCACGATTTTTGTATGTAATGGAAAATACGCCAACCCTAGTTCCACCCTCATATTTAAAAAAGGTGACAGCAGTACTTTCAGGTTTGTTATGGGGAGAACGCCCGGCTCGAGTGGCACATATAAAACCCAACCGTGGGTGGTATGACGGTGGGATAGCACTGCCGAATGTACAGTTGTACTACTGGGCATGCCAACTCAAGGTGATAAACCAATGGATCTGGGCATCCCAACTCAAGGTGATAAACCAATGGATCCACGCATCGCAAGAAGACCCAGCTTATTTGGCGGACAGAACACAGCTAGGCACACACAGTCTACTGGCACCATTATATAATAAAAGTCTAATGGCAAAATTGATAGGCTCGACGAAACATACGGTAGTACTTTGGCACAAGGCACAGACTAGACTGAAGTGGGGGGGTGTAATAACTAAACTTACACCCTTGTGGGACACTAAATCACTGGGGTGTCTGAGATACAGCAAGGGATTCACCCAATGGGACAATATAGGAATTTCCACAGTGGGAGACTTATGGACTAGTACTGGCATGATCCCATTCTCACTCTTACAACAACAATATGACCTAGGACCTACAGAGACCTATAGGTATATACAGATAAGACATGCATTAATGGCAGCCATCGAGCCCGGGACAAAGGTCCCCGAATCGTCACCGTTGGAAGACCGCCTACTCACTGATTTTATGCAAACGGGGGCTAAATCACTCGCTTATCGAAAGCTGCTAAACAACCTACCTGATACATTAACTAAACTACGGAATAAATGGGAGGAGGAATTAGGGGAAATGGACGAAACAGACTGGAATGCCGCACTGGCATCCCCGCGGGAGGCAGGAGTGTCGGCCCGCTTTCGATTGATACAATTTAAAATACTGCACAGAGTGTATTACACCAGAACTACCTTATACAGAATATATAGGACTGATCATCCAAATTGTCTGAGAGGCTGCGGAGAGGAAGGGACACTGCTAAACACACTTTGGGGATGCCCGATCATTAGTGAGTACTGGAAACGTATCATGAGAACCATTTCTCAAACACTAGAAGTGTTGCTCACACCGGACCCGAGAGTCTGTTTGCTGAATATATGGGGGAAGACTGATCTAACACGTCAGGGACAGCTGTGGGTGACAATAGGAACGATGGCGGCCAAGCGTGCTATAGCGCAGAAATGGGGGGCAGTGGACGCACCGACATCGACACAATGGTGCAAGCACATGGATAGGTTGATGGTGACCGAGCGAGCGGTTTATAAAATAAGAGCCAACCCTCGCAAATGGAACAGGATATGGTTACCTTGGAATAAGTATAGGGGTGATCTGTGTGAGCCTTTACCGGAAGAGGAAGAAGACAGCTCCGATGAGGAAACTGAGTTGGGGGATTGATAAAAACCCGTTGACGGAATACTGGGAGGGATACGGGCTTGAGAGGGGGGATTTTAAGAAGCTCACTAGAAAGGAATAGAATAGTACATAGGGAAAACCCACTGATATGAACGATTGACTGTATAAAGATATCTAGTTATATTGTTTATTATTCCTAATGAGTGTGTTTTGGTTTAAACAAAATATGAAAAAGTAAGAAAATTGATTTCTTTATCTATTGATGGAATGTCTCGAACACAATATACTTACATGCTGCCGGACCGGAAGGTTGTCGGCTAAATAGCTGTGTATTACAAACACCAAAATGACTATGGCGTGGCAACCGATATTTGAACACGCGAATGATGTATTGTGTAACTGACTACTGCCAATAAAGTCTTACAGCCAAAAAAAAACAACAAAAAAAAACATGCACTCCTGACTTCTTACCATGGGTGTAAATTAAACTTGGTTCATTCTGCTTTGTTGGTTTGCCCTTACCTTCATTTACACTTTAAACCTCTGGAGTACTCATAATTTAGTGAGTATTGGTTTATTTGCGAGTACAAAATAGGGTGGCGGGGGGGTTGGCGCCCCTTTCATTTTGGGAAATTCACAGGAGATACAAATTTGCCTTGCTTATAGATTATTCAGAGTCTTCCTTCCAGGGTCTCATGCTGGAGATAATGTCATGGTCTGGCTGTGAGCTCGAACTTTAAAAAGAGTGTAGCAAAATGCATAGGAATTATAAAACAATGTCGTAATGTGAAGTCCCTGCAGAAAAAAGGACCATGGAAGCATGATATGGGTCTGTCTGCTAAGTGATGGTTGATGTGAAGTATAATAGCAAGATCTAGAGGACGCAAAGAAAAAATATAATAATGAGATTTGCAATAACTACCCAATGCACAAAGCCTAAGATAAGATGATTAATAACTGCATTGTATGAGGACATTGCCCAATCAGTATTTACCAGTGAGAGGCTGCGTGTCCTCTTCTTGCACAATCGTTTCTACTTCAGGCCCATATACTTCCTCTGCCGTTGGATAATACTTCTTATCCTCATGCAGGACAACCTGCATGCCAGGATGATCATCATCTTGGTCTGCCATATACTCATCATCATCGTCCTCGTCAACCTAGAGGATAAAACAAAATATACTGTGAGTCCGAAAGCACTAAAAAGTGATCAATGGAAGTTCTTGAAAAAGTGATAAGCAAATCATAAAAATGAGTTTTACCATTTTAGCTTCCAAAGCAAATGTTAGAGAGCAAGCTGCTTTACAGATTTACGCCAAACTTGGCATGAAAGTAGAACTTTACTAAGAAGACTTTTATTGGTTTAGTGTAAACACATTCAGTAGACTGATATGAGATCAGTCTACTGAAAGGTATGAGGGCTTTAAAACCACAAAGATTTGCCTGTCATTTTGTAAATGATTTGTAACTTTCATATGAAAAATAAATTCACTAGTGAAGGGAGATAACTGTTTGACCCAAAGCGACAGGTGTTGTGGACCTACACAACTGCTGGTAATGGCCTTGGTGCAAGGCCTGGCACTGCACCCAACCTTTGCAGTGTGGGGTTGGCTGCCGACAGGGTGTTGGGCCTGGCTGAGCAGTGAAGATTGGCTGCTCTGTCAGTTTAAGAGAAAGAGCGGACTTACAGCCATACACATTGAGGTCGGCTAATGGAAGGGAGCTATGCACACCTCCTAGTCTGCAGCTAATCCCTGCTATGTATGGTTGAGTGCCATTTCCAGCGGCCAAACTCCTCTGTGCACGGCTATAAGGCGCATGACCTGCATCATGAATGGATGAATGACTTGTCCTCTATTACAATTATTCTGAGGTCCTTTCTCTTGCACTACGAACTATAAAATGGTCAATGAAGGTAGAAGGACTTTCAAAACTATTCATATCAAGATGCTTTGACAGGCTATTTTTCAGGTCACAATGCTTGTCAGGTCTAAAACCAAGTCAAAATACATCACAAAACTCTAGTGCAAAGTCTCAAGGCTCTATGCCAAAGCTATAATATTCAAGTCAGAACGCTTTATAAAGCTCTAATATTAAATAGGTGAAAAACTGGGTCAGACTTGTATGTTCATTTCATAATACTTTGTAAAATACAACATAAAACGTATACAAAACAAATACCACATCTGCATCTTTGTCACCCCTTCCGATGTCATCGTCATCTTCATCATCAGAGTCCAGCTCGGGTCCAATATAGTTCCCAAACTCATCATACAGTTCAGTATCCATGGTGTTGAATCCTGCTGGGAAAAGAGGACGTGTTTAATACCCTCATGAAGTAAACAGTACCTCCCATCCACTAAGGTCTCTATGGGGGTGCATATTTTTCTAATTTAAAACATGCTCGAGGGGTAACTGTGAAAGACTGTGGTTGTTTCCCTTTAAGAAGATGCTTGCAGAGACAATGGATTTTAGATGTTGAAATGCAGTGCTATGGAATGCACCACATGACCTTATTTATTAAGCAGTTTTGTAAAGCACATGCATGTCAATTTGTGGCCAATGAAGAGCACTGAAGAGAACAATAGAGAGTCTAAAAGGAGCAGCAAAGAAATAATTACGTAGAGTACAACTGAATGTGAGGAGCTACACCCTTAAGTGCAACTCCGACAAGTCCGAAGTTCTGTTCTTTGGGTGCGACACAGAACCGGACTGGCAGACCTGGTGGCCACGGGATATGTTCCCTCCGTCCTGCTCCTCTCAGGTTGCTAAGAATCTGGGGGTGAAGATGGATAACAGGCTCACCTTGAAATCCCAGATCCTGGGGGTGTCGGGCGTTTGCTTTGGCATCCTCAGGATGCTGCGGAGGTTTCTTCCTCTGTTATCCGTGGAACACAGGACGCTGACTGTCCAGGCTCTGATTGGGTCCAGGTTGGATTATTCCAACGCTCTCTACCTGGGCCTTCCAGAGTACTTGTTGCAGCGGCTTCAAGTGGTACAGAATGCCGCTGCAAGGGCAATCTTTGGTCTCAGTAGGCGCTCCAGGACCTCCGGCTTGCTGGCAACTCTACACTGGCTTCCTATCCGCAAGAGGATTGCCTTCAAGGCGCTGACCTTGACCTACAAAGCTCTCCATAAGGAGGGAGCCAAGTACCTCCAAAAGAGACTGGTCTTTTACCATCCGACCAGGTCTCTGAGGTCGGAAGCCCTGCACCTTGCTGTTGTCCCCCGGGTCAAGAAAGCGCGCCTCGGGGGCCGCTCTTTTGGACTGCTGGCTTCTCAGCTGTGGAACTCTTTACCTCTGACCCTGCGGGGAGCCACCAGCCTACTGGCTTTTAGGAAAGGCCTTAAAACTTGGCTGTTTACTCAGTAGCCTGTCCTCCTTGAATATTTGCTCCACTCTTCCGTTAGTTTTTTCTGATGTTATGTTTTTTATGTTGCAGCATTGTCTCTTTCTCCGCTAAAGCGCCGGGACACTCTTTTTGAGTAGCCGCGCGCTATAGAAATAATTAAATAACATAACATAACATAACACCCATATCCCTGTATGGCTGCTCTTGTCTGTGAAAGTGGTAAGGCAAACATCAGCCTAAATGGTTTTCTGCACAGATTTTCTGAACCAGATACGGTTGCATTGTGCTCTCAGCCTATAGTTCAACGTATTAGTCTATGGTCAAGGATTCCCAAAGAAATACCTCCAAGTTGCTTTCAACTGAATATCAGTAGATGAATAAAACTCAGCTTGGCTAAGGTTCCTCCATAGGTTTAGGAAGGCAGTAGAGTTTGAGGGTAGAATAGTTTTTTGTTTCAACAGGCCATGAAGACAGAAGAAAGAATTTTGAACTTGATTAGACAGTCAGTGCATAACTTTCAAGGTCGGTCTCACTTGGTCGTGCTTCTGAGGGTTCAGAGTATTCTGCTGCTGATTTTGTAGTGTTTGTAACCGATCTGAGTTTATTTACCAGCCATATGAACACCACACTGCTAAATTCTAGCTATCTTATAAGTACTGCTAGACTCAAATATTGATTTGCATTATTATGAGGATTTGCTTGAGCATTGACAGCTATAGGCTTTCATCCATATGTTTCTCACGTTGTAAGATATAGTCAGTATAGATTTCAGGCCATTCAAAAGGAAGCTTGCTTTGATCTGATTGTGCAAGCACCAAGATCTCTATTTTCGTCTCTTCAGCCAGAGGAAATGTTATTGTCACGTAAAGTAAATTATCTCGCTTTCAACGGTCCAAGGTGGCATGGAGTTCTTCACAGATACCAATTGTCATTTCTATGTCCACAAGGTCCTAAAGCTATATGATGCTTTTTGTTGGTTGCTTCTCTCTTTCAACCAGATTTTCTGAGATAAGACAGGATGATAAATGAGGTACAGCTAGCTACATCTTTTGCTTGAATGCTGGGACTATTTTTGTTGTGATTCTATCTTCAATTTGACTGGGAGCGCTTAGCGAGACATGTATTTATCTCATTTGTACTGCCAGCCAGAAACATATGGAAGAATCGGACTGCAGGATAAGATTCGACCTAAAGTTACACGCTTTTTTTTTTTTTTTACAAAGGGTGTGCGTGCGGGTCTCTGTTGTGGGTCCGTCCTGAGATACGATTAGGCCCTTAGAATATTATAGATCAACACACAGTTTGAAGGTTGCTGAGGTAAGCCGTATTTGTATTGCAGCTTAGGATATTTCACCAGCGTATTGCTCTATTCGAGAGGGGAGATGTTATCACTTTTTATCATTTGTTTTACGAAAGGTACGTGCCAGATGCTGCAACACAAAAGTTAGAATATGCATATGCCTTAAAAATGGTCACAGAGTGTTGAATCTTAGTAGAAATTAATTAGCAGTGTGAAATTAAACTTTTTTTCCTCAGGGGAAACAACATTTGAGACAAAAATAGGAATAGGTCTACCATTGCCCTTTAATTAAGCAATGCAACCCTGAAGCCTAACGCATATCCCGCAATGAATTGTTGCCTTTGTTACGTCCTATTTCCCAAACTGGAAATACTGATCATCGAGAAGGAAGGGGGTCATTTCAAAAAACAGTTGATTCTTGTGCAAACTGACTGTCATGCGTTTTGTTAAACCTCCTGCCTCAATCATATTAATGGCTGCAGCCAATGGTGCCCTGGGAGGGACAGCTGACTACCATTGCTGTGTTTTCATTCCCTGAAGTCAAAAACCATCCTGCTTCTTTGAAAGGGACGTCCAGGAAAGACATTAGGGGGTGTGGCAGAGAGCATGAAGTGTGCTAGGAACTCTGTGTCTGCTCCTTCAAATGTCAGCCCCCCCCCCCTCCCACCCTGGTTCCTAAAGGGAAACCTTCATTAGCTACTACATTAATTAAGGTACGCGACACGTTAATTGTCGTGCTGCACATTTAAGTTGCTAGACACCCACCAACGGCTAGAATGCAGCACCGTCTCAAGTAGAGGTCAGGCATGGCAGGGGTATGCAGCCATGTCCTGGGCAGACAGCCATCCACATACATAACTTCTGTAATGTTATAGCCTGCACCTTCCGAATGACATTCACAAAGGGTAGGAAGCAGAATAATTATTTGCTGTACGGTTGACTCCTTCACTACCGCCATAAGCCTGTACCGTTTGGAATTGGACTTCTCAGTGAAAGGGTGTGTCACCCAGAGTCTGATTGGAGAGGGTTTTTTCCGGCCTCCATCTTGCCGCCTCAGAGTCCTGGAGCACCTCTTTTCCTTCCCTAGTCATACTGCACACTGGTTTGATCTGGATTGCTATGGCAAGGGATACGAGGTGTGACATCAACAGCTTATGACATCACAATATTTCTCAGCACAAAGCACTGGGCTCTGCCTGTGAAGGTAGTGGCATCTTGTGAAGGTATTTAGCGTGACTGATGAGCTGGGACAGGACATTGACCACCAGAATATCAACAGATAGTTTGAAATTCCATACTTCATTTAAAGATATGTTTTCAGAGGTACATTTTTAAAACCAACTGGCAGCATTGTGGGAATGTATTTTCCCACTACATGTATTTCATGTTTTGTTTGCGTAAACAGCCGTTTCGTGAGGCAATGCCATTTCCAACTCTTTTACAATTGTACAATTATAAACAAGCATTTACAATGCAATGGTCTCGGCATTAAAGGTAGAGCTATTGGCATTGCTCATGACATTTTTTTTCTTTTTTTTATAAACATAAATAAATGGTATTGTCATTGACAATGGCAATAGGTGAGCATTAGAGAGTAGTAGAGAGTATTCGCGGACACAGAAAGCCACAAACACACACATAGCCCCCCCCCCACACACACACACATAGCCCCCCCACACACACAGAACCCCCCCCACACACAGGCCCCCCACACACAGAGCCCCCCCCACACACAGGCCCCCCCACACACCCACACACAGATCCCCACACACAGAGCCCCCCCACACACAGAGCCCCCCCACACACACAGGGCCCCCCCACACACAGAGCCCCCCCATACACCCACACACAGAGCCCCACACACAGAAAGACACACACAGAGCCACACACAGAGAGCCCCCCCACACACACACACACAGTGCCCCACACACACACAGTGCCCCCCCACACACAGTGCCCCACACACACACACAGAGCCCCACACACACACACAGAGCCCCACACACACACACACAGAGCCCCACACACACACACACACAGAGCCCCACACGCAGAGCCCCACACGCAGAGCCCCACACGCAGAGCCCCACACGCAGAGCCCCACACGCAGAGCCCCACACACAGAGCCCCACACACAGAGCCCCACACACAGAGCCCCACACACAGAGCCCCACACACAGAGCCCCACACACAGAGCCCCACACACAGAGCCCCACACACAGAGCCCCACACACAGAGCCCCACACACAGAGCCCCACACACAGAGCCCCACACACAGAGCCCCACACACAGAGCCCCACACACAGAGCCCCACACACAGAGCCCCACACACAGAGCCTAAAAAAGCTGGGTCTCATGGCATTTATTATTATAATATTTTTTTGGGGGGTGGAGGCGGTATTGAAAGGTTTTAATTGCTCTTGCGTTTCTGCTCCTGCCTCGGTGGGGAACTCTACTATTACCCTGTTCACCCTTCAGTGAACTCCGCAGCTGGTTAAACTGGGCTGTCTTGCTGACTTTGAACTCACAAACGTAGTGCCTGGTAGTTCACGCCTCCCTCGCTTTTGAAAAGGCAGGGGCATAGCTGGCGACGGCGGTGAGCAATTTCGGGCGAGTGCAAGGTAAGTGGTTTTCTTTATTTTCTCTTGTCGTCGTCAGGCGACTGCCCCTCCCCCTACCCCTTTACTCTTACCTGCACCGGCCGTCAATGGGTAGCAAACGCAGGGACCGCCCAGGGTGGCAAAAGCTCTAGCATTGCTATTGACAAGGGGCTTGGTCGCTATGGGCCAAAACAATACTGCTCTAATACCGAAAACCTCCAACAGGCCCCAAACAGATACTTCAAAAAAACTTCACTTGTTTATCATTGGTTAACAAATGTAAAAAGTGATAGTGTTACAAGACGGTGCCGTATCACAAGTATATTCTTCCTATTGAGAAATGTTAGCAGATTGGATCTCTACACCTCTGATCTTCGCCTGCCTCCTATCTGACCAAAACACACCTGTCCGATTTACAGCTCCAAAAAAAGAACCTCTTGGAAGCGATAAAATTAAAAGTTCTCTGCATCACCTACAAATACTCTGTAGGCAGTGCCGAGCTGTCACTGCAGAATTATCACCTAATCTGTAACCCCTGCGCCTATCCCTCTAATTAACTAACCACTCTCTCCTCCATACAGATGGGCAAGTAATACCTAACCTCGTTCTCATATTATGAGCCTGCAGATTTTCATGTATCGTGTAATGCCCGAGTTCACTTCTAAGCACCTTAACAACAAAGGGTACCAGTACACAAGTGTATGCTGCTACCCAATAACGCTGATGGCTGAGACTTTCATGACCGAATTCGAAGCTGCGACTTGCAGGTTGGCTGAGGGAGTTGAAAGCTTGCTGCTGGCACAGACAGTGGTCGGCAGGTCCCACATTTTAATCCCAGCAAGGCAGACAGAGCCTTTGAAGGTCCAGCTCTAGGACTTCTGTATCCCCTGGAAGAAGGCACCCCCCAATTCAAACTGCGTGTACTCAGTACTAGGATTATAATACTACACACAAATCACAAGAATAATCCAATAAATGATGTGACTGGCATTAAGCTGCAGGTGGCATGGGTGGCTTTGCCATAAATCGCTGACACACCAGAAAGATGTAATGGGGCACTGAAACGTACCCTGTCTTCGTTCACTTCGTTAGGCGTGTCCTGTATGGGTGCATATCCCAAAAAATTGCTCTCTGCTCCTGGGCACAGTGCCCACTTAAGAAACGCAGGTTTCTGTAGTGCCAGTACCACATCCTCTACAGGAAAGAACGATTGGTTCTTAACAGCAGTGCAGAAAACGAGTGGAATCCCGCCTCCTGTATGTATGGTCAAACCCAAAACAAAACTTGCAGCGGCTTCCTAAGCTCTGCTCCATGCAACAAGCGTGCCATTGTTTGCCCCGCCAGCGCTGCACATCGGCCTCGTTCGGCGCGGTCTCAGATGCACCATGTTGGCATGATGCCCACATTCCACAGGCAGGGGAAAGGCAGGCGGTTCAGGAACAGAGGGCTGCCAGGGGATCACTTCAGGTGAAAGGAGGTGGCTTAACACTGCCCCAGCCTCTTACAAGATGCGGCGCTACAGGAAACCCACCTCACGGCTGCCCCATACCCCGATCTTTAACTCCCGCTTAGGGTTTACTCTAGCATTCTCAATGAACTGCTCCATGAGAGGCGCTAGATATGAATAACAGGACGTGTATTTGTAAAGCGCAAGTTCACCCAAGGGTATCTTGGCACCGAATAACCTTCATGTGTATTGTTACCCAACTCAATAGTACTCATTTTATCGACCTTAGAAGGATGAAAGGCTGGGCGGATCCGCTGGGATTTGAACCTGTGACAATGAGGTCGAACACAAGTCCGTGCAGTAGACGCATTAGTCCACTCAGCCACCACAATCGACTAAATAGTGCAGTAAAAGCTGAGACACTGGCTGCAGGATTGTAAGGACTCGGCTGCACCCCCATTATTGCAGCCTTTTTACATCTTGGGTGAAGTTCTTGCTTGTTTTGTGGTCCAGGGCACCCTTGCTAGTGCCGAGTCACTGGCTGCAGGTTTTCAACACTGTGCTTCCCCCAGCGCGTTCACTTGTTTACACCACAAACACTCTTAACACAGTGAGATGACAAACACTCTTCCCGCAGTGACACCGCAAACACTCTTGCCGCAGTGAGACCACAAACACTCAACACAATGAGACAAGCCTACAGGCCCCGGTGGAAAACCTGCAGGACCGGAGTCATAATCTCAACCGGGCCAACTGCCCCTGGATTAAAGGCACACGTGTGTCACTGGAGACCGGAGTACGAGAGAGATCCGGGAAAACATATCAAAACACACCCCCGTAAAAAAAAGAAAGAAAGGTTTACGGAAAGAAAGAAAGGTTTACGGTAAAAGTGGATGCAGAGGTTATTGCGGGCTTACCTCCAGCTTGCCCGGCACCTCATCCCGCGGCTGGCTGGCGGGTCGGCGATCGGCTGGTCCGGTCTAGGGCTGTGGTTGCGGCTGTGAGCTCAGGTGAGCACAGAACCCGAACGGAGCTGCAGTTTACAGATGGCTCCCAAGAATGCCACGAGAGCTGCACGGGCCAACAAAATTAACACTCTGGAGGACGCCGCTGCTGCTCCCCCGTCGGGGGCCAGGAGGGAGAGGGTCATACCACTCGGCGGGCAGGCCGGGCAACAATGGCAGCCTCAAGCATCCAAAAACTTTCGGATTCGGGGCGTGTTTTTGCTGTCCTGAGTGACACACGACGTCACGAGCTAAAGAACAGCAAAACTTACGCCCCCGAATCCTAAAGAGACGGGGCAAAATCGGAGTGACGCACCTCTCCTCCAATGGCTGGCCTCCATTTAAGAAGCCAGCCAATGGAGGAGAGACAGGGCAGGGAGGCGGGACACACAGCGCTACTATGCTGCATTAATTCTCAGACCACAAACTGCGCAAGCGCAGCCTTTAGGCCTTCGACCTAAAAATGATTAATAAAGGAAATGTTAGTGTCCCCCCACCTCCCAAAAACAACTAACTAAAATTGCTTAAATCACGTATTTAGTAGTTTTCACATATTTTTGCTGAGAAAAGTACCAACTATATTTCACTGTTGCAATTAAATTCAGTGTATTAAAAAATATGTAATTTGAAAAACGTGAAGCAAAGTAATCCTTTTTTATTTTACGACTAAAAATCAGCAACAAATTTAACAGTTCACACATATCGCTTGAGGCTTTCCGCCTTCAGTCTGGAATTCTGACACTTCAAATACAGGGATGACATTTTGTGGAAGTTAGCCTTCTTTTGCGCTTGATCTTAATAGAGGGAAACCAATAGGGGAGCTAAAACACTAAAACCAACCACAAAAAAAAATCAACAACATTTTTAAAATGTTAAAAGGCGGTCTGATCACTAGTTGGCAAGCTCTGATAATTCAAAAACCTATGTCCATTTTAAAGAAGTTTGAATAGAAGCTAGAATGTCTCTCAGAAAACCAGCCTATACAGAACAAAAACAATCCCCACTAACACACCCTAACCAGAGGCTGCCGGATGGTGTGGCATAGGAGGAGAGCGGGTACTTCATAAATAATCTTGTTAGAGCTGCATTTAACGCGCTTTAAGAACAAATGTTCACCCAATGGGATTTTTTTTTTAAAACATAAACTAACAGGAAGGATTGCTGTTTTGGTTTTGAAGTACAAATGAAAATGCTTTGTTAAAATGCATTCTATGTCGGTACATAGCTTTTTCCTTTGTACTTAAAAAGCTAAACAGCAATCTTCTTTTTAGTTTATTTTAGAAATACGTCCGTCCAGTGAACGCTTTGTGATCAGAAAGCGTGTTCACAGCAGCTTTAGCACAATTATTTTTAAAGTGTGCGCTCTGGACAGAATGTGTTTTAATACAGTTAATAAACATGTTAATCTTTACTTACACAGCAAGACGGTAATGATTGCTGTTACAACACAAATGAATGCAAAAAAAACCCCGACTTCTTTGCGTTTGAAGTAATCGCCGAACTTGCATTTTAGCTAAAGTGCGGGTGATGGCATGGTTAAACAACAATACAAAAAATTGTCAGCCAACATGGAAGGAACTGGGAGGGATGAATGCTGAAATAAAATGTAAGCAGCTAGGGGTCCGAGCACCCACTGCCTAAAAAGAGGTTGAAAATATAATAAAATAGTTCCCCCCACGAGCAAAGCAACAGAACAAAGCATAATGATATTGTACGATCTCTACTCCTTGGAGGAACAAATGGAGGGACAAAGAGGCAGGACTGGCCACTAGTAAGCAAGGATTTTTAAAGGACATTGAAACAAACAAATGAGAAGCAAGGAATGTCATTTGGCCCACAGAGATATATGTATACTAAAGTACAAGTTGCATACTTACACTCGACCTAAAAAATGCCTAATCAGAGCACAAGCAGCAGGGAAGGGACAAAACGAAGAGAAAACGAAACTGGCATTCCATGACGAACAAGAAGCAAGTAAATGAGAAACTATGTACCCGCTCAGAAGAGGTCGCTCCGCACGCTCCCAAGGCTCCGTGGCATCGTAGCGCTTGAAGCTGCTCCCAAAGCACTGTGGCATCGTAGCGCTTTCAGGCTAATTGTAACCACCGCTCGCTCTGCTGCCATTATCTGTACCTGTAGCGCTATCTCATTGTGATTGTTTGCCATTGCCTGCATTGTAACTGTAGCGCTCGCATTGCTCTGCTCGCATTAAATTATATTTTAAAGTAATCTTTGCCCGATTGTGCATCTGCCCATACAGTCACCTTAGTTTGTGCCCCAGTCTCGCCCTGTTTCGCTTTCTTTTTGTTGCAGCCATTTTGTTGTTGTCTCACAGCCCGTCTCTCCACCCCGCTCCCGCCTCCCAGCTGCTCCTCCCACGCCCCACCCCCCTCCACTATCCACTTATGACAGATGCTTTTGCGCGCAGCGTTCACGCGCAGCGATCGAGCCCAATGCGCGCCGAAGGTGCGCCAAAGGTAAGCCCGTCTGCGCCCGTCCGCGCCTGGACCGCGCCCAGCGCCAGACCCCCTGGTCCTTGCAAAACACACTCCTCCCGCATTACGTATGACGCCGCTACCCTCTTTGCCCTTAACCCCGGACGCAAACCACAATGCTGCGAAGCTGCCCCAGGACACACCCCTGGACCCTTCGCCTGCCACTCCTGCAAATTCGCCTGCGTCAGGACCCACACCAAATCCATGAACTCCAAAAACAGCTCCCACTGAAGTGCATCCTGCTGAACACCCGCTCGGTCCACAGACACGCCACTGAACTCTGGAACCTACTCGACACTGCATCGCCGGATGTCGCATTGATTACAGAAACCTGGATGAACGCATCATCAGCCCCCGACATCGCCATAGCCATCCCGGACGCTTACAAGATCATCCAAAAAGACCGCACCAACCAAACAGGAGGAGGCATCGCCATCGTCCATAAGAGCACCATTCGAATCACGACCAGCTCCGAAGATAACACAGCACAGAAACCGCCCTCATCGCAGCTACAGACGACATCCGAACGCTACTGGACAACGGAGAAACAGTCGCCCTCATCCTACTCGCCCTCTCCGCCGCCTTCGATACAGTCTGTCATAGCACCCTCATACAACGCCTCAACAACGTTGGAATACAAGGAAAAGCTTTGGACTGGATCATCTCGTTCCTCGCCGGAAGAACCCAGAGAGTACGCCTCCCCCCTTTCAAATCAGAGGCCACCGAAGTCATCTGCGGCGTACTACAAGGATCATCACTCAGTGCCACCCTCTTCAACGTTTACATGAGTCCCCTCGCATCCATCGCACGACAACACAACCTCAACATCATCTCCTATGCAGACGACCCCCAGCTGATCCTCTCCCTCACCAAAGACCCAAACACCGCCAAAACCAATCTACACGAAGGAATGAAACAAGTAGCCGAATGGATGAAGAACAGCCGTTTAAAACTAAACTCAGACAAAACGGAAGTCCTCATCTTAGGATCATCCCCCTCATCCTGGGACGACTCATGGTGGCCACCGGCCCTGGGTACAGCACCCATACCTACAGATCACGCACGTAACCTGGGATTCACCCTGGACTCCACCCTCTCGATGACCAGACAAGTCAACGCTGTCTCATCTTCATGCTTCAACATCCTACGCATGCTCAAAAAAATCTTCAGTTGGATCCCACCGAAACAAGAAAGACAGTCACCCACGCACTGGTCACTAGCCGACTGGATTCTGGAAATACC
The DNA here is from genome assembly GCF_964263255.1 of Lissotriton vulgaris. Taxonomy (NCBI): domain Eukaryota; kingdom Metazoa; phylum Chordata; class Amphibia; order Caudata; family Salamandridae; genus Lissotriton; species Lissotriton vulgaris. The sequence continues at coordinate 1,708,244,153 of NC_141693.1, read as the reverse complement.
CTTTATGCCGGAACAACTGCAAAATTACAGAAAAAACTCCAACGCATCCAAAACGTCTCTGCCAGACTCATACTGGACATCTCCCGTCAAGCTCACATTTCCCGTCACCTGAAAGACCTCCACTGGCTCCCCGTCAACAAGAGAATAACGTTCCGTCTCCTCACCCACGCACACAAGGCCCTCTACAACCTAGGACCCGAATGCCTCAACACAAGACTGTCCTTCTACACACCCACCCGCCAACTACGATCATCCAATCAAGCCCTCGCCGCAATTCCGCACATCCACAGATCCACCATGGGAGGAAGATCCTTCTCCTACTTGGCAGCCAAAACCTGGAACTCTCCCCCCACTCACCTCCGCCTCACACAGAACCACCTCTCCTTCAGAAAGCAGCTAAAAACCTGGCTTTTCGATAAGTAATTCACACTCCCTCCCTCAAGCGCCTTGAGACCCTCTGGGTGAGTAGTGCGCTATATAAATTCCTGAACTTGAACTAATCAATGGTAAGTAACAGGCCAACTCGGAACCACTTGAAACTAACAAAATGTGTCACGAGCGTTGGCCCATGTGCGGCCTCTGGCGAGACTTCAAAATGAATGAGGAGTACTGTTGGCCTGGGCATCCCATACTACTATCAAACACATCACTATACTTTAAAGTCTAAAGTTAATGAAACAAAGGGGACCTGTGTTGCTGCCAGAGAAAAATGCTGCAACATATCGACTTATATAAGACACTTTAACAGTGCCATACGCATGACCCTGAAAATGTCAACCCGATTCCATTGTAGGCATGGTACTAATATGCATGTTAATCAGCCTGCTCTAGAGAGCCGGACTGCTTCTGGCTCATTCAGATGAATTACACAAATACAAAAATCAGTTATGCAGAGGGAAAGCACTTTTTCTGTGGAAATACACAATTTCTGTCCAATCAAACTTCATACTCCTGTCCACTAATATGTGAGCGGAGCAAAGACCTTCTCTGAAAGCTTGTTTTTAGCTTGATCACATGCAGACAACGTGACACTTTGCTGTCAAGCCAGACCTAAAGAGAAGTAATGTACATACACAGCACAGATTTTCATTATAGTTGGCTATCATGGTACCTATAGCATCACTACAGTTATCATACCAGATTTTGCTTCATCGGACCCAACTACTGAATGTGTCTCTCTGACAACGATGGTATCTGGAATGTCTTAAGATTGACCAAATCCCCTTACACTGAAGAAATCATCAGTAATACAGGTAATCTTCATAACTGTTGTCCTGTCTTTCTTCTCTTCCTCTCAAACTTAATAGTGAGCCATTTTACAATTCAACTGACACAAGATCTAGTTGAGTATGAACTCTTGAGTTCCAGTCAGGGTTCAGACAAGGGTGCAGCATGGAAATGACTTGCCCCATGTAGTTGATAATGCACTTTGCATTCTTGAGTCAGGAAATTCCTGTCTTGTCTCTCAACCTACCTGCTCCATTCAATACAGTGAATCATTCTATGTTAAGAACTTCAAAGAATGTGCATGCATTGATGCCCACTTTTGCTCCTCTTGTACCTGAGCCACACCAATAAAAGAATACACAAACATCCACAACACAGACGCGTAGGTACACAAGCAGCACAAGGGGACACACATAATCGCACACACAGACAAGACAGAAGCACACATACTCACACACATACAAAACACACACACACAAACATACAAGAATGATGCAAGCACACACTATGGTCCACTGCTAATCTTGATGATGGGCAAAACAAAAGAGTCATTAAATAGTACTTCATCACCAAGTCTGGGCTGTGATTAAATGCTCTGGTGCTGTTCATATGCTCCCTGCAGGTGTTTAGTCGCTTTCTCTTTACTACTTCCTGGGGGGGGCTTTCCTTTCTCGAGAACAAGCAGTTTTTCACCTGAGGCTGCTGGTGTGCTGCCTTTGGATCATCCTTTTAGCACTATACAGCTTAACAAGTGAGACATGTTACCTCATCCATTTAAAACGTCTTCATTTACTTATTTATTTATTTATTAAGTTATATATAGCGCGAACGTGACCCACGAGGGTATCAGAGTGCTTTACAATAAAAGAACATAAGTGATTGAGGTGGTACACACGCATTCAAATGAGTCAATTTGTACAATAGAAATCCATACTAATATAATAAAGAGAGAGCCCAAACCTTTGAGGCGGGTAATCTCAACAACCACAGCACCAATCACAACACCCAAAACAGCGTTGGAAAGGGCAGTGGCAGCAAAAGGACGTAGGCTATGCAGACGCCGACCATATACATTTAAAAGGTAAAAGAACCGTGCCAGCAAAGTAGTCCCTTGTGGGCGTGTCTGCGTTGTGCTGTGGCCGTGTGCTGGGGGCGTGACAAACGCTGGGGGCGTGTGGTGCGTTCCACCCTTCATGCCATATCTCATATTGTGTGCTAATCCCACCCTGCTCCCTTTAAATACCCCTGCACTCCATAATCATAACCCACCCTTACTCCTTAAAATACCGCAACACCCTTAAACACTAAACCATCTTAACCCTATAAATTTACCCTGTACCCCAAAACCCAAACCTATCCCTAAACCCTAAAAATACCCCTGTACCCCAAAACCCAAACCTAGCCCTGAACCCTATAAATACCCCGGTACCTCAAAACCCAAACCTATCACTGAACCATAAAAATACCCCTGTACCCCCAAACCTAGCCCTGAACCCTATAAATACCCCTGTACCTCAAAACCCAAACCTACCCCTAAACCCTAAAAATATCCCTGTACCCCAAAACCCAAACCTACCCCTGAACCCTAATAATAACCATGTACCCCAAAACCCAAACCTAGCCCTGAACTCTAAAAATAACCATGTACCCCAAAACCCAAATCTAGCCCTGAACCCTAAAAATAACCATGTACCCCAAAACCCAAACCTACCCCTGAACCCTAAAATACCCCTGTACCCCAAACCTAGCCCTGAATCCTAAAAATACCCCTGTGCCCCAAAACCCAAACCTAGCCCCAAACCCTGAATACCCCTGTACCCCAAAACCCAAACCTACCCCTGAACCTTAAAAATACCCCTATACCCCAAAACCCAAACCTAACCCTGAACCCTAAAAATACCCCTGTACCCCAAAACCCATACCTATCCCTAAACCCTAAAACTACCCCTGTACCCATAACCCAAAACTATATCTGAACCCTTAAAATACCCAAACACCCCAAAACTTATACCTCAGTACCCCAAAACATATACCCCATACCCATACTTACCTTATCCAAATATTTTAAAAAAACATGCTTTTACCATTCATGCATTTACAACGAATTTTGTTGTAAATGTATGCGTGGTAAAAGCATATAAAATGTAATGCCATGCGTTATAATGGCATTGCGGAGTCATGGTACTTTCGTAATGAAAGTATGCGGAGTGATGGTATGCGGAAAGAAAGTTGCGGAAAAATGGGTGTTTACCCTCCCCCGGTAAGTACATTGGTTGCACGGCGGCCCACATATCCAGCGACATACTCATATTTTTTCACCACACATTTGAAAAATGCACAGGTCTCTCTCATTGATGGCCAGCACCGACATACACTTTTAGACACACCTCCCGGCACAAGTTCTAGAATTGCGAACTTTAGAGCTGGGGAGCTACGTTTGAATCTCGGCATCAGCTCAACATCCTGTGATTCCAGGCAAATCGATTTGTCTCCCCGTGCCTACCACAAATGAATGTGTTCCTCTGTAATGTAAATTGTGCTCATGCCATGTTGTTGAGTTTGCGCTATATAATATTGAAGGAAAAATTAAGTAGGGAAACTCGAGTTCACACACTACTGAACGCGCACTCTTTAGTGCATCAGCAGTGCACTGTGAATCGGAGCGTTTCACAGGCCTGTCACAGATAAGAAATGCTATCAAAACGAAATCCTACAAAACAATATACTACTGGCCGGCAGCAATTCATACCCGGACAACGTCGGGACGGGCTGCTAGTATAAAATATATGCATAACAAACAGAGGACCGTGATTCTACAGGACGTTGTACAATAGACAGTTAATGACCGTTAGGTGATTGTGCTAGCAAACATACATATTATAACTTCAAACGATTCAAAAGTAGATATAAAATGTGTAGATGACCAGGAGAACCCACAGCCAACTAAGCTTTAGCCTGCATACAATCATTGAACAAAAAGGGCTGTGATATAAGTCTTACACACAGTAGGCTCGACCAATCCAACAGATATAGGCAGTGGTAATAGGATCTTAAAGATGATTCGGTGACATCCTAGAATTAAAACGTAGGACACGAATTTGTTCATTAGTAGTCTTTTTACTTCCTTTTTGAAAGCAGTAAAGGAAGCGATTCCACGTACTAGTGGAGGTAAGGAGTTCCAAATCTTTGGAGCAATCCCTGAGAAAGCTCTACAGCCAGTTCTCCTCTTATGGAAGGAAAGTGCTCGCACTTCCTAGTTGTCTGCAGCCTCCAGACCTAACCAGCTTTGGCGCCAAGTAACTGGGAGTATTGTTGTGAATTGCTTTGAGCGCCATGCACACCACTTTAAGGTGTATTCTTGCCCCGTAAGGCAGCCAATTCAGTGCTTTCAAGGTTGATGAGATGTGACTGTTTCTTTTGGTTCCCGATACAAGTCTAGCAGCAGCATTCAGTGCTGCTCTCAGCAGAACCAACTTGTATTTGGGGAGACCACAGAGGGTGGTGCTTCCATAGTCTTATCTTGTTAGCACTAGGGCTTGTACTGCAATTTTTAGATCTGCCTGAGGGAGGAGGGGTTTGAGTTTCTTTAATATACTCATCTCGTGATTAGCTCCCTTGGTGGCAATAGAGATGTGCGACTGAATATTTAAATGTTTTCCTAATGGTTTTCCTAACTAGGATTCGAACCTGCTTCTGTAGTTCCAAAGCCAGCAGCTTTAGCAGCTAGGCCACATCCACTCCCCATAATCAAAGAAGCCAGCCTGTGTGAAAATAAAATGTACAGCAGCCAGATGTGGGACCTGGAGAATTACTGGAGATGAGTAGAGTGGGAAAGCAGCAATGAAAGTGTGTTTCCCCTCTCCTGTGTGTGAAGTGTATTTAGCTGCAATTGAAAACTGAGGATTCTTTAAATGTACCCATTAAGGTGATCTCTATCAGGAGCAGCAGGTGCAGAGCCCCTCACGGACATGTTTACAGCGGGAGTTTACAACATGCACGGTTTTCGGCTCAGAGGTGCTCCTTTTATGGTGCTGAGCCTCCACTTTAATGGCGCAAGAAGCAGGAGAAAACCAAATTAACTAAGGTATTGTTCAGGCTGTTTTGCAACGACAGGAAGAGCTGAGGTTATTTAAAAAGCTGGGAGAAAAGTGTGTGGAGTGAGCGAAGCTGGGAGAAAAGTGTTTGGAGTGAGCAAAGGAATGTTATGGGGCAGGCGGAATAAGCAGGGCCACTGGCATTATGCTGCAGTGGAGGGCCAAATTATGCGACAGGGTTGAGAAAATTATGCAACAGGAAAACGTTAATAATGTAGCACATGTTGTGGCAGCATTACTTCATTATTTTGTCAGTTTTAAACTTGTTAACACTCTCTGGGCATTAAATAGGAAAAGCTGCAGCGGACCAAAGGGTTACCGCACCTAACTCCCAGTTCCAAGCGTATCAATATATGTGCCGCTACCCCTGACGTCGGCTGCTGAGTGGCGTCACTGTGAATCCAGATCAAACAGTACTTTTTATGCACTAATCACCTTTCTGTTGCTTATAGCTATATTTTGGTGTTAAACTGGTACTACAGAAGTGCAACTAATGCCCAGAGAGTTTTTTTTTAAGCTTAGGTGGGGGCGCACAAATATGAAGTCCAAAATGAACGAAGTATTTTTTAGAAACAGTCCTTTTTTTATTTGTACAAAAATTGTCGAATGCAAGAATTCATCGATTTCAACGTGAAAGAAGTTGATCAGCCAACGCGTTTCTCTCCCTTACAGGGAGCTTCCTATGGGTTTATATCTAATTATAGGTCCGAATCAAAACGAATAATATAGCAATGATTCAAATTTTGAGAGGGATCAATCAGGTTCGGCCGTCCGTAGTGCTGTATCTTTTAAAATGTGTGTCTCTAAAGTTGACCCGATTGGTGATACATCGTATCGTCTCTTCCCCAATATGGCAGACAAAGTTTCTTTAAGTTGAAGAATCTGTGATATACTGGTGTCCCTGGATCAGGACGTTTTCGGTTTACTTGCGGTATCTTCCAGCGTGGAGGGTCCGGACCCTCATTGCTATATTATTAGTTTTGATTCGGACCTATAATTAGATATAAGCCCTGAGGAAGGAAACTCCCTGTAAGGGGGAGAAACGCATTGGCTGATCAACTTCTTTCACGTTGAAATCAATGAATTCTTGCATTCGACAATTTTTGTACAAATAAAGAAAGGACTGTTTCTAAAAAATACTTTGTTCATTTTGGACTTCATATTTGTGCGCCCCCACCTAAGCTTAAAAAAAAACTCTCTGGGCATTAGTTGCACTTCTGTAGTACCAGTTTAACACCAAAATATAGCTATAAGCAACAGAAAGGTGATTAGTGCAAAGTTGCAAAGGGCCTTCATCTGCACTGCAACACATGCCGCTGTGTTTTTTGTAACTTTTGAACCGTTTAAAATTTATACAAAATTTTGTTTTTTGTTAAAATCTGTACAGTATGCAGCGGATGATGGATTATGTGGCAAAATGCGGCAAGTCTATAATAACGCGAAAATCGTAGCAGCTGCACAATCTCAGAACTCCAGCGGCCCTGAATAAGGAAGTCTAATTAACTTACCAAGAAGACATGTAGTCCCCCTCTCTATAATTTTAAAAGATGTCACATGATGACTATATTTCTAAAGGGAAGTATGCATGCTCACACAAGCATAGTACAAGAGCACATAAACGCAACCACACATAAGCTTATACACACAAACACTCACAGAAGCACATATACCCACACACAACCAACACGTACACTACAACACTGACCAAAGCATAGTATACACACGCAAGCTATTATATAAAAATAGTCATGCACATACAATCGCGTACACAGGAGCATGCAGTTAATCTCTCGCTCTAACCTCCAAGACCAGATAGATAAACGAACACACAATACATGCATACGAAGTTATGCTGTCACTTTAACGCAAGAGCTCACACAAGCACAGACTCAAAAAAGCGCCGTAAACACACAGGCATACCGACACTAGGTCACACACATAGATCTACGCTCTCAGGAGCATATACAGAGGTGGGAATGCGCACACAAACACTAGCTTGCAGGCACAGTTTATACAGTCAAGCATGCAAATGCACAAATGCACCAAACAAACACAAAAGGAAACCAGAAGGGTACCCTGCAAGATATCCTTAGGGCTACCTTTTATGCATGTTATTCTATGGTAGTCCTTGTCGCACCCATGTCTGGGAAAGCTCAGCTCGTTCACTATACTGATTTCCAGTGGAAAAATAAGCCACCATAGGGCAAATATTTGTGTTGCGTTTTTTTATCCATTTGGAGCAGGTGAAAAGAAGATGCACGTCACTTCTTGGGTAGGGAACAAGAATGAATTGTGGGCAAAGTATATTGATATTAGGTTGAGTAGATAATTCTGGTCACTAGACCTCCAGTTCTAGTAATATTTTAAAGATTTTTCGAGGCCTGATAGAATAGAGTGGAGTAAAGTGGCATGGATTGGCATAGAGGGAGTTGCGCAGAGCGTTGCAGAGTGGAATAGTGTCAGCGTGGAGTAGCATAGAGTGGAGTAGTGTGTCAGTGGATCAGAGTTTCATGGAGTAGAGCATCGGAGTGGAATATCGTGGAGTGACAGAGTGTGGCAGTGGCCTAGAGTAAAGTGGCGTAAAGTACAGTGGAGCAAAGTGGATTGGCGTAGAGTTCAGTGGCGTAGAATGCATTGACAGAGGGCAGTAATAGAATAGCGTAGAGTGCAGTGGGAAAGAGTAGAGCGATGCAGAGAAGATTGCAGTGGCGCAGAGTGGAGCAAAGTGGCGTAGAGTGAAGTGACACAGTGGAGTGGTGCAGGGTAGAGTGCAGAGTAAAGTGACACAGAGTTGAGTGGCATAGAGTGCATAAAACTAACAACAAGGAGCTAATAGGGAAGATTAGGTCAAAGGTCACCCTCCACTCAATACTACTATCACAAGTATGACCCAGACCAACAAGGCACCTAAAAATTAATTATTTTCATGCTGTACCATACGTTGCAAAGCTTTTGCAACTAACTCCTCTATTTCAATTAATGAGGTAGGAGGTACATTCATATTGTGCAATCTTTAAAAATTGCCCAATCCCTTTGTATAAAACAACAGTTGTGAGACGACGAATATCTCACACCTTTGTGTCGCACTCAGACAAACAGAAAAAAGTGTGTGAGAGCGAGATGGCGCCTCACGGGCGCACCACCGACGGGAACCTGGAAGGTACTCACCAGGATTGCCCTGATCTCATCATTGGTACCACCAAGCTCAAAAGAAAAATGTGTCCAATAACAAACAAGACAGTGTGTTTGTGAAAATGTGCAGATACCAGTGAGGAATTTTCGTATTCCAGGCGACTGGCTATGAAAGCCTGGAGTGTTTTCATTGGTGGAAGAAGAAGCCAGGGTAACACTTTCTTTTTTAAGAGTCTCACTGTGGTAAAACACATGCCGCATACAGAGCTGACTTGGGGTCTAATGAACAATGTGTGATCAATCTTAACTCCCATATTTTTCAGCACTTGCTTAGTGAAGGGAACAGGGCCATGGTTGGAGGGTCACTAGTCTGCTGACCATAGCTGTTGGGCTTTGCCAAGCAGTAAGATCTCAGTCTGCACTGTTGAGTTGGAGGCAGTTATAAGCCATTCAGTTGGCAATCTCTGACATACAATATGCAAATTGGGCTTTCACTTTGTGAGGGTCAGGACCAAAGGAAATTAGGAGTGGAGTGTCATCAGACTATGACACGATCTTCACACTGTATGCTCTCATAGACATTGAAAAGGGTTGGACTCAGACAACAGCGAAGAGAAAGCTCTGTATTGACATGCCTTGTTTTTCATTTAAAAGGGTCAAGACAAACATTTTGAGTGCAATTGTCAAGGAAGTCTCCAAGCCAGTGTAGCGCTCTGCCTTGGATGCCTGCTTTAGGTAGTCTACAGATTAGAATAGCATGCGAGATCGTGTCAAAAGCTGCAGACAGGTCCAATAGTACTAGCATGACTTGAGTACCCGCATCGAAGGAGAAGCGAATATTATCTGTGACTGCCAGTACAGCAGCCTCTGTGCTGTGTATTGCTCTAAAGCTGAATTGATAAGAGTCTAAAATCGTGTGATCTTCTAAAAAGAAAATGAGTTGTTTATTAATTAGGCTTTCTATGGCTTTTGTGCGCAAGGGTACCGAAGACATCAGTCTATAGTTTGATAAGACTTCAGGATTTAGATAAAGCTTTTTAAGGAGCTGAGAAACTTTTTGCACACTTCCTTTCAGTTGGCACGTTTGCTGAACCTAGGGAAAGTTTAAACAACGTCTTTATGGAAGGGGCCAGATGACAAGATAAACTGGTCACAATACTGGGGGGACACGAATCGCAGTGAGAGCCTGATTTTACAAGGGCTAGTATTTTCACCATCTGCTCCATACAGCAGGGATCGAAATCACACAAACTAGCATTGGCACCAAGATGTGGTTGATTCCAATCAAAATCTGTCCTAGGGAGTACATATGGGAAGCTCTTGGACTTCATTTTTTCTTTGAAGAAATCTGCGAGAGAATCACAGAGTTTTTGGGAGGCCGGGATAGTAGTTGTGCATGCATGCGGATTCCCAAAGTTATTTAGCACTTTGTATAACTCCTTTGTGGAGATACCTGCTTGGTCTATAATGGAGGTTAAATACCCTCTCCGTGCTGTTTTAATCATAGTATGATAGTTCCTTAGCATAGCCCGAAATGCTGTTATGTCCATAGAGGATTTTATGGAATGCCATCTGCGCTCCAAGTGTTTACATTTGGATTTTGCTAGACCTAAAATGTCTGTGTACCAGGATGTATGACTTCTGAGAGAAGCGGATGCAGCTTTTTTGAGGGAGGTTATATAATCAAAAGTATTTATTAAGGCATCATTATAGACAGCCATAGCAGTATTCATATCTATATGGGGTGAATCTTGAAAGCCTCCGAAACTTTGACAGGAGTAACCATCTTCCAGAGGCAACGGGGTCTGGAGTCCTCACTCTTGGACTTACCCAAGACATTTAAAGGGATTGAGAACATGATCAAACAATAGTCTAACCAGGTGATTGGCATGGGAGGTTTGTATGTTTTTTCCACTATATTTGTTAAAATAGGATCACAAGTGTGTCCGGCCCATCACCTTTTTAGGTCGAGCCTGGCGTACGCAGCGCGAAGCGCTGTCGCCAGCGAGGCTTATTGTTGTGGACTTGCCTCTGAAGTGGGACAGGAGATGGGCATGCGCAGAGCTTTCGGCGATTTGCGCAGGTGTACGCGCACGTACAGCCACGCGCTGTGCACATCGCTTGTCCCGCTTCAGAGTGAAATCAGCCTCCTGCAATAGCATTGCATTTTTTTTATGCATTTTGTTTTTTTACCGGCTCTTGTGAGGGCTCTGCGCTGCTCCCTGGCTGGTCTCCTCGTAGCAGGGGGGGCCTCTCTTCTGGTCACACACGGGGCTCCGTCACGCTCACAGGAGCCCCCAGCAGCATTCACAAAGGCGGGTTGGGCTCCCGTCGGACTTCTCTCTGCAAGAGGACTCCATGCCTCCATCGCGCGGGGCTCCCTCAGCTCAAGGGAGCCCCGGACACTGCTGCGCGCTCCATGCCCCAGGCAAAGTTGGCCGCACACATGCGCAGTGCGTAAGGAATGCGTGTGTGTTCCTGTGAATACGCGTGTCAAGCGCTTTCACTTTCCTTACCCCCATTGGCTTGTTTATATAGCAAGACTGTTGTGAAACAGGAAGTCTCTCTCTCGTGAGCTCAGCTTGTTCTATAAGTCTCACTGGCACATTCTGTCCTTAAGAACAACCATTAACAAGGACCGCAACGTCCACGTTGAGACCTCGCTTCCTTAGGAACGCATTCCAGATCTATGCCCCAAAAAGATCTCTGCGATAGGCATCCAGTTGTCTACTTTCAGTTCCTCGCACCAGAACTTCAACTTGGGGAGACAGACGTTTTCTGGTGGCAACTCCAAAACTCTGGAATTCTCTGCCCATATCTATCAAAACCAGTCCCACTCTCATCGCCTTCCGAAGAACCCTGAAAACTTGGTTATTTGATCAATGATCCCATCTGTTGGCTTTTGTCCCATGAAGTTCTAATGCGCCGAGACACCCTAGGGTATTTGTTGCGCTATATAAATCCCGTAAACATAAACAAACATAAACATAAACATGTGTACATAATGAGTGCATCCCTGTTTTTTTTTTTGGTGTAGGCTCGTTCTTTTTAATTCAGCAGTCCATGAGCATGCACATGTTTTCTAGCTCTTCCCAGTCTGCTGGTTCTGCCCCTAGGTAACACTCAACTCCAAGCTTCTCAACACGACCCACAAGCTTGTCCATTGCTTTCGCCACCCCTTGCAGGCTTTTCTTTTCTATTATTTATTTCCTCACCTCCCCGGCACAAGCTCAGCCATAAGTGCCTTCTTTGCTTACTCAATGCCAACTAGCTACTGCTTCCTTCCCTCCACTCCTCCATTGTTCCCCAAAGTATATGCTGTCCTTTAATTTTTTTGTTTAATTTAATTTGTGGGAGAGTAGGGTGCTGTCATTTGCTGCCAGGTCACTGTGCAATGCAAAAAGTACTTTTGCGCAGCTCAAATTAAATTTCTTTATTTGCTGTTCAAAATAGCACCTAAACTTTTGGATCGGTAGAAAAACAACGTAAAATTCCACCCACATCCTTTCCGAGGCGCACGCATGTATGGTGAAATATGCACATGAATATATCACATATGCATGCCTGGAGAATGACACAGCAGTCATTGTGCCTCCCCACCCCCCTCTTTTTTTGGCCAATGCTACACAGAATCGGCAAGAAAACTATTATTTTTCCTGATGGACACAACACTGGCAAAAAGCATTGGGAAGGTCAATAGGTCAAATAGGCAAAAGCTTCTGCGAAGTTTGACAGTCATAGTGAGGTATACACATGTCAGTCTTTCAGTATTCCAAATGTACAGAGGCCACAAGGAGAACACAGAATGTGTCGTTAAAGAGGACTAAAGACTATTGGTTTCACAGTCTCAGGTCAACAGACAAGTATGATTCATATAAAAAGGCATTGGGACCAAGTGCTACTTTCAAAAGAATACCACTTTGCATCGTAGTTTCTCCTGTCCCCTCAGCCCTGGACTAGCCTTCCTCAATAAACAGAACTGATCAACTATGTAAATGAGTGACTCTCTCCCCCATTCCCACCAGCTTCCAATCTCCGTTTTTTACAGGTTCTGTGTTTCATATTATTCCAGTTTCTTGTTTTTAAATATGGCATTTCAATTTAGCAACTTTAAACCGTTCATGATTTAAAACATCACTCACTGCAATAGCTTATAATCTCTCTGCTTCTCCATCTCTTCCTTCTCTAATTCTCGTTATACTGAAATAACGACTATTTTGGAGGCTCTCTCTCACCCCTTTATCTGAGTTGCTTTCAAAAACAAAAACATACTTCCATTCTACTTCTTGCTGTCTCTGTATCACGCGCCACATTTTGAGATATGGCGACATTTTAATTCTAATTTTCCACTATCCTCTTTCAGTACATTATTTTTCACTCTGTACATTCTTCTTCACATGACACTAACGCTTTATATACACTTCTGTGACTGAGACACAGGTATTTTGCACAGAGACAAACAATATAAGGTATGCTCATTAGGTGAACATGCATGCACTTCAAACTAACTGCAGGATCCGTGTAATCAGACAATGACATTAACACAGTATAAAAAATCAAGACCCCAGTCCTGCTTGCAAGCGTTTCTTACACAACTAATGTTAGGTGTCACATTTGCAAAAGTTAAAACTATTGGCATTGTAAATGACAAAGCTATTAATTTCACTATTTTTCAAAACCAACACATAAATAAAAAATGTGTCATTTACAAAACCAATAGCTCAAATTTTCCTAATGCGAGACCTATTGCATTGCATATGCTTGTTTATTAAGCCCTACTGACTCCATGTCATCTAGGAGTTCTGATACACCTTGATCGTTAAAATCGCCCAACAATAGAAATGTATCAGAAGCTAGGATACGGGGAGAAATATAATCAATTAAAGACTGGGTGAGATCTTCCCCTGTGCCTGGCGGAAGATATATCAAACCCTCCTTTCAGACATCAGTAGCTGCATTTGTGAATTTAAATATACACATCTCAATCCATGTTGTGAGTAGGGTGTCGATTGATTCAACTTTTATGGAGTTGTCAAAGGCGATGATGACACCGCCTCTCAAACGTTCTTCCCTGTCTAATTTAATCAGACAATAGTGTTCTGGTATGGCAAGTGGAATACAGAGATGCCCCGTTCTGCAAAGCCAGGTCTCTGAAGAAGCATAGCTTGGGGGCAATGGGTCGTGATAAAGTCCCATATTTCTGGTCTTTGCCATGGACCCAATACTGCAATAGTGGCAATCTATCATTTCTGTATTGCTGTCATTCAGTGGAAACGGAGTGAGAATATTCTACAGGAGGGTCTTTGGATGAGCCACTATGGAAAGCCCACAGGATATAGTGGTGCAGAGAAGAACAGAGTGGCTTAGAGTGCAGTGACGTACTGCGCAATGGTGTAGATTGCAGCGGCACAGAGTAGAATGTTGTAGAACATATTGGTGTAAAGTGCATTGATGCAAATTAGAGTGCAGTTGTTTAGGGTAGATTACAGTGGCTTAGAGTGGCTCAACATAGAGTGCTTTGGCATCGAGTGAATTGGCGTAGAGTGCAGTTGTTTAGGGTAAATTACAGTGGCATAGAGTGTTGTGGCATAGAGTGGATGTGCAGAAAGCCACAGAGTGCAGTCGTATACAGCAGATTGTTTTAGAGTGGTGCAGGGTAGAGTATAGTGGTGCAGTGGCATTGAGTAGTGGCGTAGAACGCAGTGGCTCAGAGTTGACTCCAGTGCCGTAGAGCGGAGTAGAGTGTCGTAAAGAGGAACGGAGAAGTGTAGAGTGGAGTGGTATAGAGTAGTGGCGTAGAGTGCAGTGTTGCAAAGTGGTGTGGAGGGCAGTGGTGAAAAGTGAAGTGGAGCACAGTAGAGTGGCGTAGAGTGCACTAGCCGAGTAGAGTAGAGTAGAGAGGAGTACAATGCAGTGTCAGAGTGCAGTTGTGCACAGTAGATTAGAGGGGTAGAGTGCTGCAGAGTAGACTGCAGTGGCATAGAGTAAAGTGTTGCAGAGTAGTGGTATAGAGTTCAGTAGCAGAGAGTACAGAGCTGTAGAGTGTCAGAGTGGAGTAGAGTAGCGTAAAGAGCATTGGTGGAGAGTGCAGTGTCGTACAGTGATGCAGATTTAAGTGGCATAGAGTGCAGTGTTGCAGAGTGGAGTGGTGGAGAGTGCAGTGGTGCACAGTAGATTGGGCTACAATGCACTGGCAGAGTAGAGTGGTGCAGAGTAGATTAAAGAAGCCTAGAGTGCAGTGTCAGAATGTACCGTAGAGTAGAGTGAATTGGCAGACAGTAAAGAGTAGGGTGGCAGAGAGTTCAGAGTAGACTGCATAGAGTGCAGTGGAATAGAGTGGCGTACCGTGCATTGGTGGTGTACAGTGATGCAGAGTGGAGGGCAATGGTATAGAGTGCAGTGGTGCAAAGTAGATTGGCATAGAGCACAGTGGCATGGTGTGGAGTGACACTTAGAGTGGCGTAAATTGCAGTGGCAGAGTAGATTGTTTCAGAGTATAGTGAAGTGGCATAGAGTGCAGTATTATAGAGTAGAGTGGTGCAGAGTAGATTAGAGTGGATTGACGTAGAGCACAGTGGTGTAGAGTGGCATAAAGTAGAGTGGCAGAGAGTGCAATGTTGAGGTCTATACTGTCATATTGTAGTGATGTACAGTAGAGAGAATGGATATTATTGGTGTAGAGTGCAGTCATGCAGAGTAGAGTGCTACAGAGTACAGTGGTGCAGAGTAGAATAGTGTGGTGTAGATTGCAGTGACGCAGAGTAGAACAGAGTGGCATGGAGTGTAGTGACAGAGTAGAACAAATGGGCGTAAAGTAATTTGATGTAGAGTAGATTGGAGTAGTTAAGAGTGCATTTGTTTTTTAGTAGAATGAATTGGCGGACAAGGCAGTGGCATAGTAGAGTGGCATAGATTGAAGTGAAGTATTGAAGAGCATAGTATTACATAGTAGAGTAATACGGGATAGAGTGCATTGGCCTAGAGTGGAGAGAAGTGGAGTGGTGCAAAGAAGAGTGCAGTGACGCAGTGTGGAGTGGTGCAGAGTAGAATGGGGTGGGACAATGTGGAGTATCCATGGTACAACTGGCTCACGAAAGCGGCAGAGCACTGTAGTAGGAAAGAGAGGACAGGAACAAACCAGATACAAAGAAAACCAATCTGGTTTAACAGTCATCTGGCATCTCTAAAAAGAGCATGCAAAAAAAACGAAAGAGCCTGGAGGAAATCATACGATACAACCTTAAAAATACAATATAAGAAAAAGATCAGACACTACCACAATAAAATCAAGATAGCCCAAGTCAGATATTTCCAGGAAAAAATAAAGTTTGCCACTCAATCTTCCAGAGAACTTTTCAAAAAGGTTAAATCCCTCACATCAATAGAACCGGATGACTCTCCACAATCCTTCTCCAAGGAGAGATGCAACGAACTGGCAGCCGTTTTTTAAAATAAGGTTGTTAACATCTACAACTCCGTGACAAGGAGTAGAGATAGTCCAGACCCTCAAGGTACTAATGCTGTTAGAGAGCACACAGCGTGACATATACTAAACGAATTACCAGCAATAAATAAAGACACGACCAAGATCTTACAAGGTATCAAATCAGGGTCCCCCTTAGATCCAATTCACCCCCATTCTGTTACAGGGGGGAAACAACATCCTAACAACCACAACAGAGTTACTCACTCTATCCCTCAGGGAAGACAAATTGCTGAAATCCTGGAAACATTGCTCAAAAAGCCACACTCAGACCCAAAAGATATGGGGAATTTCCACCCCATATCACTCCTACCCATCTTAGGACAGATGGCTGAAAACATGTCAACCACATGCTGTTCCAATTCTAAGAGGAGAATGAGGTACTGCACCAGACCCAAATAGGTTTCAGACCAGCCCACAGCACTGAATCTGCCTTACTACTGGTCACAGAAGAACGGAAGGGAATCAAGGAGGTGCTGCCGCCATCCTGCTGCTCGACTTGATGCAGCCTTTGATACAGTGGATCACAAAACACTCATTCTTAGAGTACAGAGAGCAGGGATCCAAGACCATGTGTTAAGGTGGATAGTATCATTCTTGAAGGACAGATCCTTTCAAACCACAGAATGCAGACACTTCTCGGACAGTCTAGGAGGTCACATGTGGTGTGCCACAGGGCTCTTTCCTCAGCCCTACGTTGTTCAACTTGTACATGCAACCTCTGGCCGGGATTGTCCAGGAATTTGGGTGGTCAATCGTAACATATGCAGATGACACCCAACGGGTAGTTTCAGTAGCAGGGGACCCGGTCTTGAAACACAACCTAGTGTCTACATGCATGGAAAAGTTAGCCAACTGGATGACAAGCTGCAAGCTAAAAATAAATGAAGACAAACAGAACTCATGTTCCTAGAAAACAATCTGCCACTACAAGTCACCATGGAATGGCCAAAGAATTGGAAAGTCTACCGGTGCATAAAAATTCCATAAAGAACCTAGGAGTGTGGATAGACCACAACCTCACTATGGAAACTCAAGCCAGGAAACTTGGCGCTGCCACCTGTTTTGGAATTTCCCGGATGCTCCAAAAACTTCTTGACCTCATTCCAGAGGAGTCCCAGAGAACAGTGATAAGAGTCTTTGGTGGTCTCGTGCCTAGACTACGGGAACTCTCTCTTCCTAGGGTCACCCAAATACGTGCTAAATAGACTAGAGATGGTACAAAAGGCAGCAGCCAGGTTACTCAGAAGTATACCAAGGTATGAATTAGCGAAAAAGGCTCTGAAAACACTCCACTGGCTGCCAGTTCAGGCCAGGGGCAAGTTCAAGGCACTGTGCATGGCACACAGGGCCTTGAACAGAAAAAGGCCAACTTTATTCAGGGCCCTGATCATACCCTACACACCGGAAAGAACCCTAAGAACCTCTTCAGATTGCCTGGCCAAAACCACTAGTATTAGGCGATCCAGATGGGTAGGAAGTTCTTTCACGCATTCAGTACTAAAACTTCGGAACTCCATGCCCATAGAACTAAGATTCCTTAGAGATGAGATTGCCTTCAGGAAAGAACGTCGGCTGTCGGCTGTTCCCAGGTTGAGTCAAAGGGACACGCGCTCTACTGCTCCGTAGCGCTGGGAAGCTATGCGCTCTACAAAAATCACAGACATAAACATATGGTAGCATACTGCCATTACAGACAACACAATTGAAATGACCATTACATTTGCACTCACACAGTTTTACTGCAAAAAGTACAGTGCACAAACGTTAATGTGTGGAAACGTCATCACCCAATGTATTGATGTGATCGTCAGCACAGTTCTTTTACAGACATTTAGATGTTGTTGTTGGCTTTGAAGTCGGAGAAAGAAAAATACACACCAAGCTTCCTGGAAGACACAGGCTGCCATTTGAACTCTGTCTTTGAATGCACAGCAAATGTGACAAGATAAAAACACGATTTAAAGACCTGTTTACAGAAAGCGCGTTCATGAAAGAATACAGTAAATATGGTTTGGACACGGGAGAGAAGAACTCGAGTTGGACAGCCAAAGCAAACAGAAAGCCAGATAATGTGAGTAGCAAAGCTAATAGTAAGCAACCGGGGGTGGGTGGACTGGGGGGAAATACATTCTTATGGTACACTATCTAAATGTTCCCAAGATGTATTTAGCAAACCAGACAGTTGTACTGTCTTGTACCCCGAGGCCTAAAATGGAACATACAGTAGCACAATTGTTTTGGACAGTGCAACTAGAATTTGGAACTTTCTTCACCCAGACTACCAGTCTACTTTCAAGACGAACTAAAAATGCTTCTCTTCCAAAGATGCTTTTAGTCATGCCAAAGTCAGCTGTAACGTTTGCAGTCTATGGTCATTGCAGACTCCCTTCTCCGTTCACTCCAACTCCTTTCTAGAGGTTAACCCTATTTCTTATCTTTCCTTCCTCCCACTTGTTTTCTAGCCGATTCTTCTTCTGCCTCTTTTCACAATACCCTGAGCACCGTTCTTTTTTGCATTCACTGCTTAGCTATTACCAATCTTCCACGACCAACACCTTCCCACTAGGTCTTATTGTCAGTTACTGCCATGTAGTAATAGCCCGTACATGGGACTATACTAGTTGATATATATTTCAATTTATTTGTTACAAGTATGCATTGTTACCTAGTTTGTCTTTCACCTATTCGGACGTGGCTCTTTGCTAAGTATTGGTTTACTGTTACAATGAAACATTATAGGCACGAATCAGGTTTGTTGACATGTATGAATGACTGACCCATCGCTACACATACGCAACAAAAAGTAACTGAACGTAACTCTTTTTAATGAGGATGCTCAGAGCAATGCAGAAAGACACCACAGGTTGATGGAGGTGGTACGTCGCGAAAAAAATAACAAATGCTCTATGCAAAATTGTTTATGTGCTCAAATAAAACAAACTATATCTCGTGCGTTAAATGGGCAGGTACTACTGACCGTAACGGAGTACACGCACTTCTTAAATTTGAAAGGGAGAGTACCTGCACTTCTCAGCACTGATACAATAAATTTAATGGCAGAGTACTGGCACTTCTGTTAACAGGCTGGTGTGAAGTACAGTGTTCACCAATGGACACTGGGTGTTTGTTTATATTCTGTTCTACTTTGACTATATTTGCTTTGTGATGGTTCTGAAAGTGGTCAAGTTGGTCCCAAATGATCAAAATAGCGAACAGTCTTTCATCTCCTGTGGCGGTTGGTCAAGGTGTTCCTCAAGGCTCTATACTTGCACCCACATTGTTCAATCTCTATTTAGAACCACTGGGAAATCTCCTAAGTAAATCCGGGATCCACTATCATCTCTATGCAGACGACACTCAAATCTACCTCAAGGTTGCCTCCACTCACGATCTCTCCATCCTAAGCTCTACTCTTGACTCCATTCAAAACTGGATGTCAACTCATCAACTGATTCTGAATCCGTCCAAAACTGAATTCCTCCTCTTCTCCTCCTCACTCTCCGCCCCCGGTTCAATCATGGATGAATCTACTTAACAATAAACCAATCATTGTCGACAGCGCAAAATCCCTGAGTGTCATACTCGACAAAAAACTCAATCCAATCTCCCACATCAATTCCATTGCAAGGTCTGCTCGATACCAACTGCCCCTTCTTTGGGGAATCCGTCGCTTCTTCCCGGAGCAGGACCTTATAACCCTGGTGCAATCGTTGGTCCTCTCCAGACTAGACTACTGCAATTCTCTTCTTACTGGCCTCCCCAAATCCCACTAGTCCCCCCTTAAATCTGTTTTCCATTCAGCAGCTCGTTTCATTTATGGGGCCGAAAGAAGCAACCACATCACACCGATGTTATCCACCCTCCGCTGGCTTCCCATCGAGGCTAGAGCTATCTACAAGACTGCCTGCATCACCCAAAAAAGCCTTACCCTCCTCCTCACCTCGCTACCTGGCAAATAAACTGAAACTCTCTGAAAGCTCTAGACCATCACATAATGCAGAAAATCTACTACTTGAACCTCCCACTTTCAAGAAGGAAAGATCGATGGCCCAATCCTTTTCAGGCAACGCGGTGAGAATCTGGAACTCCATTCCGCCTCAGTTCCAGACCACCGCCTCCTCCCAGGCCTTCAAAACGGACCTCAAAGTTCTCCTCCTCCAAAGACACCTCCAAAAGTAATTCACGTCCTCTCTATTATCTGAAGGAAGACCTCCCATTACTGAAAATTCTATGCTCCATGACTATGGAAGTGCCTTCCCAGTGTGTTCTTGTGGTTGGAGTGTTTGCCATTTATTGCAGTATTATCCTTGTACCTGTGTTTGGTACTCTTTTGTAACATGCACACACCACTCTTCTCTTGTAACACACTGTTTGCTACCTCTCACATTTTGTTTGCCGTTGATACTTGCACAAGTGCCACCATTGCCTATGTAACGTTTGTTCTTGTGCCTAGCATATATTGCAGTATTATACCTCTAATTGTACTTTGATTTCTCTTGTAACCTGCACACTTGTCACTTTTTCCTACTGTGCACTGTTTGCTACCTCATGTATTTCGTTTGCTCACAATTGTCACTTTTACCTCATGTAACTTAACGTCTACTTTTGTAATCTGTTCACGTGTAATGTTCTCTTCGTGTATCACTTCATGTATCAATACTGTTCCTATTCTGAAGCGCTCTGACGCCTTCGGGTAAAGTCCGAATGCCTTTTAAGGCATAAATAAATAAACAGTAAATACCTGCACCTTTATATTTCCATTTAAAGCACAGATTGGATGAGAGACCATTTGTTACTGATCACCTTGAATTACCCCACGCAGCGAAAAAAGAAGTCCAAAACACACACCTTGTCTCCACTCTAGTCAAGTCCCAAATAAGGACACTCTATAGAAGCAAACATCAGTACCCACGAGAAAACAGCCATCCCCTTTATAGCCATCATGTGCCAACTCAGCCCGAAACAACGCCCCTCCCGAAAAAAAAATACCACCGTTCAGATCTTCCCCAAATATACTCTTCTTACCTGTTTCACTTGCCCAGATCTTTTCCCATGCGCCTTCCTGCTGCAGGCTGTGTGTGTGTGAGCTGTATTGAAAGGACCCGCGCGACACAGTAGGAACGTTGAAGTCAGGCTGCCCTCTTACCGCCTGAACTGAGAAATGCCCTCAACCCCCAGAGTGGCTACATTTGTGCTGAACTACTAGCGGCAGAGGGGATCTATGAACACCCGGTCAAATAAAACATTTTTTTTTAATGGAGCGATTGCTGGAGATTTATCGACATTTTTTAGCAGGCCCTCGTATGGACACCTCTCAAAGCTCTCGTGCTGCTTAAGGGAAACCTTCTAGGCCCCCGCCACTTTGGAGTTCTCATACACGTAAGATGGACGCAGCGCTATAACAGTATGTTAACCAACTTACTAGATTCTAGGCGCCATGCTGTCTTAGAATCTTTATCATTTTTGATGCCAGTTTTTAAAGCACAATTTAAAACGTTTATAAAATTCCTAAGACCTGATAGCTGTAGACAAACGTAGATATTGTGAATCATTTTAACATTATTAAATATTAAAGCAAAAACATTAAATTAGTTTATATCAAACGTTTTTTAAATAACGTTATCGTACATAAATATCTAAATATTTGTGCTACCAAATTAAATTGGATACATTACAAAATGGTTATTAGATATTTGTGATGTCGTGAGCTCGTGCCTGGGCTAAAGGGAGGTGCTTAAGATGATGCATGATCACAGTTGCTATGGAGACGCGTTGATCCGTGTGGTAGAGTTTCGCTAGTACCAGTCTGTCTCACACTTTTTGGGAAAAGTCGGACCTTAGTTGCTGCTCCTCGTGGATCAAGTTGTTCTTTCGTCCTGTCCGTATCACTGAGCTCACCTTGGCAAATGTTAAGAAGTATGGTTTTCGTAATCGTCGCTCACGTAACTATATGTTTTTTTTCTCTTTTTTAAGACTATATACTTCTCTGTACAGCAGTCTGACTCTTAGGGTCATTGGGCTCATTGAGATGCTGGACATTGGTGCAGTTGGTGGTGCAAAGGCGCTCAAAGATAATCATTTAAAAAAATGTAAATTAACACCAACTTGGAAAAGAAAACCAGCATTTACAATGCAATAGGTCTCTCATTTTCGATAGTTTGAACTATTGGCAGTGTAGTAAGCACTCACTTTGTAATGCTTATGAGAAGCAACGCTGACAGTAACCTCACCTCTTTTACTGCCAGCCGTGCTACTTGTAAGCAAGGACTATAAGTAGAAAGTGCGTTTTTATGCACCTCTTGAAGGTTTTCAAAACATAAATAAAAGGCATTGTCATTTAAAAATGCTTACCTTATAAGGTAAAAGGAAATGAGTTCAACAGAAGTCTATGTGCCGAGTATTACAAACCAGTGCTTAATTTGTGAAACAGATTTCATGAAGACTGCACACGTAGGATGACACATCATGGGAACGGATTTTAAAGAAATATGTTGGATTTTCTTGAGTTCATGGACACTTTAACTTTGAGTGACTTTTAAAGCTTTTCCCTTGTTGTTCTCAAACATTGCGTTTCATGCGCAGTACATTTACATTTGTGTGGGACAAGAAATTGTAACATTGTAGCACGAGCGTTTTAATTGACATCGCAAGGGAGGGCGGGGTATTCTGATAGATTTGATCGGGGAGAGCTTTTGAATCAAGTGAGGGCAAGAGTAATTACTGAAATAGCATGCAACAGTGGGCCCGTGTTAGAACACAGCCGCCAGTAGTGCATTATGGTTAATGAAGTTTACGAGGATAGATACGACAACAGTGGGGCTGTGAATATTGGTTAATTGTGAGGGGTGGAGCCCCGTTTTGCTAATTAAAGGAGGGGGAAAGCCAGACATGAATGGTACGCCTGGCAGGGTTCAGATGGATGCCAGCCCTTGTTTTGAGCACCATGAACTGCCTTTGAATTCACCTAAAATGGGCTGAGGTGGAGAGGAACATCCAGGTTCGCATTCCCAGGTGAATGCTTGTGCAGCTAGCTCTGAAGTGCAAACTCAACGGGGAAGTCCCTATCACAGTGAGGCCACGGTTCAACTACTGGCCTGAGGCAAAGTAATTGGGGCCCCACTGCAGAATGTGGTGAGGGACCACCGAGATACCAGTCTCTCAGTGAGATTCATAAGCAGGGTCGGATTGGAACATTTTTAGGCCCGTGCACTCACAAAAAAACAGAGAGTTAGTCTCATTTGAATCTGGCAGGCTATTTTTAGTTTTTAGTTTTGTAGTTTTATATAGCATGGACTCTGCCCATTGGCACTAGGGCAGTGTGCATAAGCACCAGTAACATTACACAAGATCCACTTTACTTTTTCTTTTAGGTGAGACAATCTTATTTTAAAGGAGATATACATGATTTGCCCAGAATGACAGGAAGTTGAGCTGATGCCGGGACTTCCACATCGTTCTGTCAGCAGCTCTGACTATGAGCGTCTTCCAATTTGTTTTTTCCCCTGGGAAAGGTGGTCTCACAGCGAGGCTCTGCGAGAGTTCCCTATTCCCCCCCTCCCTCCCCATCCCTCCCAAACAAGGCCCAAAAGAGGTGACAGCACCAGGCTTAAAACAAGAGCCTCATGCCGAAGGTGTTCACTGACGGAGAACTCAGCTGTGCTGGAAGAATGTGCACCATGCAGATCACATTAATGTATTTTATGTGCATAGCTCTGAGGGTTAGTACTTTTGTCAAAAAAGATCCTTTTGTTTCTGTACAGTTCATATATAACAATATTAATCAGTAAGCTATGAACTGCCATCAAAGAGCTGCATGCAAACTACATGGTACAGGTGACAAAGTTATGTTTTTTCAGTTTTTCATTTTCTTAACGTTGCTAAAAAGGGTTTGTTTGGGCAGAAGCAAATTCTTATTAGTAAATGTAACCCTAACCACTGTGTTACATTTTGAATCCCAAGTTTGGGCTTCTCCAGCCCAAGCACTCTTAAAAAATGCCTAGACCGAGTAGTGCCCTTGGTCTTACGTAACATTTTCTATACACTGACTTACACTTATATTATTCATTGTCTTTTTGTGTGTTTGATGTAAAGTGCTCCGACGCCATAATCTGGTATGAGAAGCACTATAAAACAAATGAAAAACATGAGAAAGGGGCTATGGAGACATGAGGGGCTGGGGACTTCCTATCAAAACTTTACTTGAGGAAGGCTCCTATGCTGAAATTCAGATCGCGTATTACATCTGGCTTTCAGCAGTGCCAGTTGAGGATGTGGGTGGAGCCAATAGTGAGTAGGTGGAGATGGGGAAAGGAGACAGGGAAAGTGGGTGTTGGCCTCCGACAAACATTTGAGCACCTGGACTTCATATTTTACAAATTAAGCACTGTTACAAACTCTTCCCAAAGCGTCTTTTCCCCTCTGGCCATCAAGGTAGGCAGCCGGGGCAAGATAGATTTGTTTATTTCTTTGAAGTATTTTTCATCCGAGCACAAAGCGCATCAAGTCCCTGCGTGTAGAAGGAAGCAAGGCAAAAAAAACAAACCAGATATTCAGAAAAGGCAGCTGTTGAAAGAAACATGCTGGGTTAGCATTAGCAGTAGCAAGGGGATTTTCAGAATCTTATTTTTTTTATCCCTGTATACACCCGTTCCAAGAGACCACACCAGCTGGTACATAGCGGATACCATCCCGGACACCGGCCCATTACATCATGGCAGCCATAGTCAATATTTACATCACGTGACCGAACATACTGAGCGGTAATTCTGAATGCAAACCGGACCACTGCCGGTTCTTTATATATATTTGTTATATATTTTTTTCAGACGGGGTTATTCCCTCGTGAGCCTTTAGGGTCTGGCACTCGTCTTTTAGGCTCCCTAATACATACGCGCTAGAGTTTTCCTAAGAAACCGAAAGGAATTAGATGACTCCCTCCACCAGCTTAAGATGGCCGCCACATTACTAGTCACGATCACGTGACATCTCGGACACCGGCCCATTACATCATGGCCGCCACAGTCAATATTTACATCACGTGACCGAACATACTGAGCGGTAATTCTGAATGTACACCGGATCATTGCCGGTTTTTTATATATATTTGTTATATATTTTTTCAGACGGGATTATTCCCTCGTGAGCCTTCAGGGTCTGGCACTCGTCTTTTAGGCTCCCTAATACATACGCGCTAGCGTTTTCCTAATAAACAGAAAGGAATTTGATCCCTCAACCAGCTTAAGATGGCCGCCACATTACCAGTCACGATCACGTGATATTACACAAGCAGGTGTTGACGCTTCAGCTAACGCCGGTCCATTTAAATACACCCACCGCCGAGCTCACTTATCTACTCGAGCTCGGCGGAGATGGGTAGGTTTTTCCACGCGGACACGGGCAGAGTGAGGTGAGTGTATCCTGTGTGAGCAAGATTAAGGAGGTCAGCAAGATCCACAGTAGACCAGTACCTTGCCAGTATTTTAGCTCTTAGACTTTGCTTATGTGCTCCCTTTAGCTACATTCAATAGACTCGCCCCCGATGTCCTGACCCGCCGACCCCTCATGTGGCCAATAGTCCCTGACCAATAGGTGAGTAGGGACCACGCTCATCTCCAATTATGCCGGTTTTTATCACAGTGTGAGATGTTTGGGTGGATAATCACAGTGTGACATGGCCATTATCCACATCACCCTAATTGCCCTTGTAATACACTGGATGTGAGGAGTGTCCCTCTTAGACTGCTGCATTTTTAACCTTGTGTTTTTAAACCACTCATCTTTCACTTTTCCTTCACGTATAGAGAATGTGTATGTGCTCCTCACTATGCACGTGGCACGCTCCATACACCCAGGCATGCTTGGATTGTGTTCAATGATTCACAGTACCACAAGCATGCCGCATTATGTACATATCCTAGCGTTGACTTGACTTGTTGTGGTTTACAGTAAAACGTTATAACCATTACTTGTTTCTTTATTTAATTTCTCTGTATTTAGGCATAGGAACTTCCACAGAGGTATTGTACACACTACACACATGACACAAGCATGTTGTTGTAATTCTTCTTCTTCTTTGCACTTTTTGTAAGGTCCTGATGAATCGCGGGTGATTTTACCCTGAGCGAGAAACATGTCGACCAGTCTCACTTCTAGCCTTCTCTAGGGTCACTCGACCTAACTTGCTGATACCTAGCGAGCTAGTCCCACCCTTTAATTGCAGCCAGGGGACCCCCAGAATAAAGTTAATTCCGGTACCCCTTGCTACATTTTAATTTCTTCACTACACAACATAACATCCCGCCCACACACCCCCACTTCACCATAAGGCTGTTGGATAAAAAGATCTCCGCCAAAGAGCCCCTCTTTGAGGTGAGCCCGTCGGGGATTGCACCGCCTCCCCGACGAGGAGCAAACGCCTATGATGAAGCATGACACCCTTCTGGGTGTGCGAGGCAACTACATCCAACAAAATGGATGCCCTAGGGTGTCTCTTTTACACCTTGGTCACGCCAGTTAAATCCCCCTAGTCTGTCTATAGGAACAGTTCAGCAACCACTTCATTGCGCCATTTTCAGAATCTTGTCACGTGATGTGATCCTGAGCAAATGTCTTGAGCTCGTTACTCATTTCTCTTCTTTCTAAAATGTAGAATGCTTAGAGGGCAAGATGGGGATATGTGTTTTATAAAAAGCTGAGCATTTGATCTAAAACACTTTTGGGAAAGTTTCAAAGTGGTAAAAGTTATGAAATAGTGGCCCTGTGAGTTCTGAGATAGAGGTGGTAGCAGCCATCGGAAGGCAGGGACCCTAACACCAGGCCTTGTGTTTCAAAAGCTGGAGGGTGGAGTAGGCAGCTGCAGCCAAAACAGACCTTTATTTTTGAATGCACAGCATATGTGGCAAGATAAGAGCAATATTTACAGCCCTGTTTACATCAGAGCTCTGTAAACCACAAGCACTGGTCACCAGTGCTCCAGCTTAAAGAAAGAAATAGTGCTCATAAGCTCTGAGTAACTACACATGTAAAAGGCAGCCTTGAAACTGGGTGGCACTTTTAAAGCCCATATCCTGAATACAGCATGTCTCGTAGAGACAGCACAAGCGCAGCCTAGTCGAGACCTAAAGAATAAA
The DNA here is from genome assembly GCF_964263255.1 of Lissotriton vulgaris. Classification (NCBI taxonomy): domain Eukaryota; kingdom Metazoa; phylum Chordata; class Amphibia; order Caudata; family Salamandridae; genus Lissotriton; species Lissotriton vulgaris. The sequence continues at coordinate 1,708,217,085 of NC_141693.1, read as the reverse complement.
TAGGCTTCTGTCACAGACATGCGCGGAAGCCTAGAGCGCCTGGGAGTGAATGTACCTTGGGCGAACAGGGCTGGGTGATTATACTGATGTAAATAATATACTGCAAGGCTTACTAATACATTAAACTTTCTTTTGTTGAGTAACAACATGGATCACCTTGCTGGAGACCAGATTCCAGCACATCCACCAGTACTGAGAGCTGATCTCCAAACTTGGAGGTCGTTCCATTTTTTGGGTGTGAAGTAGGAGAACAAGTGACTTATTCTTTGCTTCTGTGAATGCGTGGAATATGTGTGAGTGAGTGCGGCTAAGCGCAGGTGTCTGGCAGTCTGGTGAAAGTGTATGCGGCGGCTCAGGTATGCTGGTCCAGTGTTGTGCAAAGCTTTGTATGTGAGGAGTTTGAATTGGCTGCATTTGTGAACGGGGAGCTTTTGGAGTTCTCTGAGGTTGGGTCAGATATGGGTGTATTGTGGGAGGTTAAGTGTGAGTCTTGCAGCGGCGTTCAGTATGGTCTGAAGTCTGTGTAGGAGCTGCCTGCTTGTGTTGAGAGCTTGTGTGATGGTGAATCTTGTGTTCTGTGGCAGCCACTTGAAAATCTTTCGTACCATACGTATGATGTGGAAGCAGGCAGGGCTCGCTGCATTGACTTTTGCCGTCATGTTGAGCTTGTCTTCCAGGATGATCCCCAAATTTCTGTCATGGTCAGTGGTTGTTGGTGTTGGCTCTGTCGGCCACCAGGTGGCGTCCCACGGGTAGGTCCTGTTTCTGAAAACCAGTACATCGGTCTTGTCGTAGTTGAGCTTCAAGCCATTGGTTCTCATCCATTCTGCTACTTTGGTCATGCAATTGGTGAAGATGGTTCTGGTTGTATTGTCTGTCGTGGAGAGGGTTAGTTGGGGGTCATTGGCGATGAGGCTGATGCCTTTAGTTCCGATGGTGTTGGCAAGCAGAGTCATTTAGACAATTTGGGCATGAGTTGGATAGTTACATAGTAAGGAATAGCATTAGTACGAAAAATGACGTGCTAAATGCAGCTTTCGAAACATGTTCTAACTTTTAGGAATGCTTATGAAGAATGTGTGAAATCCTACAGTGACGCAACCCGGAACCAGCAGAGGAATAGCCTCAGCGAGTTTAATGTGTCCTGGCTCCTTCACAGTGATTATCAGATTCACTTAATGGCCAGCCCATTACTGACATTCAGGTGCCCATATAGCCTGCTTAGAAATGTAGTGTTTTTCTTCTCTATCTCCACAAGCTTCTTCTACCCTTGCTTGTTTGTCCTTCCTTGCATCATTCAGTGACCTCCTGAGCAGTTCCATGATGTGTGTTGATGCTACTACAGTGGCAGTGCCTCCTTTAGGGTGAAGAGTGTTGCCCCTCCACTGGACAGCAGGAAACATGAAAAATAAAATGATAATAAAATTAATGTATTACCATTGTATTTTTCGTGTTGGCAGCAGCCAAGTCTAAAGGCGCGACAGCAGCAGAGAGGGAAACATTGTTTACAACGCACGCGTTACAATGCGTTTCATTACAAGGCATTTTTTACATCGCAAAATGCATTTCAACACATGTCATTACATCACATAATCCATTACAACGCATTCCCCAAAGTAACGCCCCAGCGGAGTTAGAATAGTAATTGCATTGTAATGGATTTTGCGTTGTAATGACATGCGTTGTAACGACATGCGTTGTAATGGGTTTTGCAATGTAAAAATGCGTTCTAATGACACGCGTTGTAACAAGTGTCATATTCCAGCAGAGGGGAACAGTGTGCACTTCAGTTTGAAGTGCGCATGTCACTTTGGGCTTCTTGTGATGGCCAGCCTGACATGCATACTTTAAACATTGCAACCCAAGCTGGCTAAGACAGCTGGGTAGAGAGCAAGTACAGGCCGCCGGAGCCTGAAGGAGTGTTGAACCAGCACGCTTCAGTCAATCCTGGTGTTTCTCTCATGCTGCCTGAGCAGCCTAAAAGCAGCGTCTGGATTAGTAGAGTGAAGTTGCTGCCTGTAGCTTTGGAAGCCTGTGCTACAGAGATGAAGAGGAGCACAAGGTGGTAGAGGTAAGTAAATCTTTTAATTTTTAAACATTTTATGTTGGTTTAACCCACTGATAGGCACTGTGCGAAACTAACAGTGCCTTCAGTCTCAACTCCAGAGCTCGTGATCGCTGTCCAATATAAACACTGTGTAAAATGGGCCAAAATGGAGACCTTTGGCTTTGAGCCTAAGAGCACTGCTGGTTTTTATTAGTTCGAGCCTGGGCAGCGCATGTGCTGCTCTGCAAAGCATGCTGTATGGAATAGAAGCTCTGCCCATTTTCTGCCAAATTCATAGAATACCTATTTGGAGAAATTATTTCAGATAAACCTTTTTAAAAATATTCAAGATGAATGACCTTTACCATTTGCTAGAAACCAATTCTTACATTGCCTATTTAAAATTGCCACTTAAATACAGTTTTAAAAGGTGTAGATGTCTTTATTCTTGTAAATGTGTTCCCTTCAGGTTTTTTACAAGGTTTGCATACATAGCTTTTCACTTTACCCCTTGCCTTTCCATGTTATATGAGTGGGTAAAGTTTCCCTTTTTTTAGGTCTCGCCAGAGCCAGCGCAAGCGTTGCTCTGCTAGACATTTAGTTTGGGCTTTTAAGAGTCCTACCACAGCTCGTTGTGTGGCATTCTGCATGCGGTTACACGCACAGGCACGAGCAGAGGAGCCATCTGGCTTTCCTCTCGCGTGCCTTGCTCTGCCTCTTTGCACCCTTACAGCGCGCCTCGCTCCACCCCTTCCCCACCACAGACTGCGTCCTTGCGATCATTTTCGCTTTCAGAGCCGCGTTACTTTTACGGCCGCGCTGCCAATGCTTGTTTAACATATTTGCCATATGTATTAGTTTAGATATAGTGATTTTCCTAGTCAGACGACTCTTGATTACGTTTTACAACTAGGCTTAGAATCCAGGTCTACGGGTTCCAAATTCAGCAATTGGACCACATGCCTTTCCTCAAATTGAAACGTATGCGCGCCTCTGACTGGGGGTTTCTAATCTCTGAAGTCTTGCCTACGGCTACCCAGAGAGTCAGTGGACCAGCTCGTGGCAGAGGGCTTTGCCTTGGCTCATGCAGTGACCGCTTGAGGCCTGCTTGCTCAGCTGACACCTCCCTTCAGGTACCTTTTGTGTCACATTCAACAATTTGCACCCTTTGTGTGAGGATTAACAGATTGCCATTGTCCCGCATATCAATGCCTCATTTGCATATTTAAAGAGGCTGGGCCGCATAGGGCGCAGGAACTGTGATATTTACCCAAATGGTATTTCAAAGGCTTCCAGCGGGTGAGGGCTGCTGGGGCATATCTTCCATGTGGGAGATGGGAGTTTGCTTTCTCCAGGGCTCATTTTTCGGATACCAGATTTTTTTTGATAAACTGCCAGCTTTGTGCATTGATATAAATCAAATACCAGGCTGTCCCAAGCCAGGGGAGGAAAGAGCCTGCAGCTACCTCCCCAGTTCCTCTGCTAGCTCTCCACATCCAGGTCCCGGGGCATTACTAATTCTGTTTACTATGAACTGAGATATCAGGCTGAGAGCGTAGAGAAAGGAAAACATCTGATAGCGCCTCAGACTTCTTAAGCTATCTCTCACAACCAAACACGCGAGCGAAGCTTTAGTCCCCAGGGTGTGGAAATAAATCTCTCATCAGCCACTCCTACCTCTCACCTCTCCATACAGAGCTTGAGGCTCCTGTCTGAGAAAGTAAGGACTACATTATCCGTGATGCATTGAGGACCCCGCTAATGAGAGCCACTGTGCCGTATTGTAAGGAGGCAATCCTACTGGTGGGCGCGGCCGGATGTGATGAGTACAAAGCGTGCTATGCTTTGAATCATTTGCGCACTGACCTGCCACTCACGCACTACACATACGAAGAATTGGCTTGCTCACACTCTTCATGAATTGTGTCCGTAGTTCACCTTGAGCACACAGACCAGTCTCATGCTGCACTGTACATACCTCAACCTACAACTTGCTGCAAACTCATACACTGCACGTGCACTTTATACACCGCACATGTCCTACTCATGCCACTGTACATACAACCAGGTCGCTTAAGATTGAAAAACCCTTTTTCGCGCTCTCTTACATGGCTTTGTGACTTGTTCAATGTCCTATAATTAGAAGTTTAAAAAGAGGACACCGTACTTTCTATTTGTATGGAAGGTATATGAATATCCCTGAATATTTCAATTTCACTCCCATTTTAGATACTTTTGGGATAATTCACAAAGGCGTGCAAGAGGATGTAAATGAGTTCTACTCTTCGGACTCCAACATTCCTATGCCATTAGGCCTCATTGTATGTAAATAGTGAGCCTAACGTGCAGAGTAGCCACTGCCAGCTACAGTGTACCTAAAACTAGAATCTACAACCCAGTGTGTGCAGGACAAACAACTCTGGGAAAGGCTAACACAGTTTGCAGTGTGATTCCTAGGGGGTTGTTGGCGACTCCAGCTGTCACTGTCTGATTATTCCATCACCCACCCCTGGGGCTGAGGGACCTGGCTTAACATAGCTAATTGCACACCCCGTTTTTGTAGCTAGGCCGCAATCACCTTGTTCTTTAGGTCTCGTGGAGTTGCAGTGCGAAGCACTGCCGCCACGAGTCTTATAGCTGCTGTCTGTGCCTCCAAGGGAGGCAGAGCTAGCTACAAACCTGTGCACGAGCCGATTCTACTATGGGCAAGAGCCGATTCTACTATGGGAACGAGCTTCACAGTGGAACAGCTTGTGCACCACTAGTAACAATTATCACAGCATGAGACCCCACTTATCACAGCATGTCAACAGGCGCCCCAGGCTGCTGAAGCACTCAACTATAATTAATGTACAGTTGAGTGCTCCAGCAGTGGGGCGCCTCTCTGCATGCTGTGATAATTATCACTTTGGGGCCTCATGCTGTGATAATTAGGGCGGCATGCTCTATTTGCAGCACTGAACATTTTCAAAGAAGGCGAAGCAGCGACATTCATTGGAGACACTCGCCCTCACCCCCCTCACTCGCTCTCACCCCCTCACACCACCTGACCCCTCACACACCTCCTCACCCTCACACACCTTCACCCTCACTCACCCTCTCAACCTCACGCACCCTCTCACCCTCACACCCCCTCACCTTCACACCCCCTCATCCTCACTCACCCTCTCACCCTCACACCCCCTCACCCTCACACCCCCTCACCCTCACACCCCCTCACCCTCACACCCCCTCACCCTCACCCTCACACCCCTCACCCTCACTACCCCTTAACCACCCTCACACCCCCTCACCCTCACACCCCCTCACCCTCACACACTCTCCCCCTCACACCCCTCACACCCCTCACATACCCTCACACACCCTCACTCACCCTCACACACCCTCACTCACCCTCACACCCCCTCACCCTCTCACCCTCACTCACACTCACACCCCCTCACACCCCCTCACTCTCACACACCCTCACCTCCCTAAACCTCACACCCCCTCACCCCCTCTCACCCTCACACACCCTCACTCACTCTCACACCCTCACACACCCTCACTCACCCTCACACCCCCTCACCCTCTCACCCTCACACACCATCACCCTCAAAAACCCTCACCCTCACACCCCCTCACCCCCTCACCCTCACACACATTCACACACATTCACACACCCTCACATACCCTCACCAGCATAGCATAACAAAACATAGCATAGCATAGCATAACGAAACACAGCATAGCATAGCATAACAAACAAAAGCATAGGATAGCAAAAGCACAGCATAACAAAACAAAGCATTAGATAGCAAAACAAAACATAGCATAACAAAACAAAATATAGCATAGCAAAACACAACAAAGCATAGCATAGCATAACAAAACATAGCATAGCATAACAAAACATAGCATAACAAAACAAAGCATAACATAGCAAAGCATAGCAAAACAAAACATATCATAGTAAAACAAAACATAGCATAGCATAACATAACACAACAAAACATAGCAGAACAAAACATAGCATAACATAACATAAAACAAAGCATAGCATAACAAAACATAACATAACAAAACATAGCAAAACACAGCAAAGCATAGCATAGCATAACAAAACAAACCATAGCATAACATAACAAAGAATAGCAAAACAAAACATAGCATAGTAAAACAAAACATAGCATAGCATAACATAACACAACAAAACAGCAGAACAAAACAGCATAACATAACAAAACATAGCACAACGTAACATAAAACAAAGCATAGCATAACAAAACATAGCTTAACAAAACATAGCAAAACACAACAAAATATAGCATAGCATAACTAAACACAACAAAACATAGCATACATAACAAAACACAGCATTGCAAAGCATAGCAAAACATAGCATAGCATAAGAAAACACAAAAAAACATAGCATGGTATAACAAAACACAACATAGCATAGCATAACATAACAGAACAAAGCTTAGCATAACATAGCATATCATAACAAAACATAGCATAACAAAACATAGCATAACAAAACATAGCATAACAAAACATAGCATAACAAAACATAGCATAGCAAAACAAAGCATAGCATAATAAAACACAACAAAACATAGCATAGCATAACACATAGCATAGGATAGCAAAACTAAACATAGCATAGCATAACATAACAATACAAAGCATAGGATAGCAAAACAAAACATAGCATAGCATAACAAAACACAGCATAATAACGACTGCTGCCCGCCATCTGTTCTGCGGAGTATCTGTCTCAACTTACCTGACTGTATTCTTCCCCTACTGAATGGGTCACTTAGCAGCGGCATTGTCCCTAGTTCTTTCAAGGAGGCCATCTTAGTGCCCCTCCTTAAGAAACCCGGAGCCGACCCCTTGGAGCCTTTGAATTATCACCCCATCTCCCTCCTCCCGTATTTCTCAAAATTAATGGAGGCCCATATCACCCGATGTGTGTCAAACTTCATCAAATCCTCCTGTCACCTCGAGCCTAATCAAGCCGGCTTCAGACCTGCCCACTCCACAGCTATATAGCATAGCATAACATAACAATACAAAGCATAGGATAGCAAAACAAAACATAGCATAGCATAACAAAACATAGCATAACATAACAAAACATAGCATAACAAAACACAACAACACATAGCAGAACAAAACAGCAAAACACAACAAAACATAGCATAGCATAACCACACACAACAAAACATAGCATACATAACAAAACATAGCATTGCAAAGCATAGCAAAACCTAGCATAACATAACAAAGCACAACAAAACATAGCATAACAAAATACAGCATAGCATAGCATAACAAAACACAACGTAGCATAGCCTAACAAAATAACGCTTGGCATAGCATAACAAAACATAGCATAACAAAGCATAGCATAACAAAGCATAGCATAACAAAACATAGCATAGAAAATCAAAGCATAGCTTAATAAAACACAACAAAACATAGCATAGCATAACAAAAAATAGCATAACAAAGCATAGCATATCAAAACACAACAAAACATAGCATAACATAACAAAACACAACATAGCATAGCATAACAAAACATTTCATAACATGACAAAACATAGCATAACAAACACAACAACACATAGCATAACAAAACATAGCAAAACGCAACAAAACATAGCATAGCTTAACAAAACACAACAAAACATAGCACAGCAAAACAAAACATATAATAGCATAGCAAAACATAGCATATCAAACATAACAAAACATAGCATAGCAAAACAAAGCATAGCATAATAAAACACAACATATAGCATAGCATAACAAAACATAGCATAGCATAACAAAGCATAGCATAACAAAGCATAGCATAGCAAAACAAAGTATAGCATAGCAAAACACAACAAAACATAGCATAGCATAACAAAGCATAGCATAACATAACACACACAACAAAACAGCATAACAAAACAAAGCATAGGATAGCAAAACATAGCATAGCATAATAAAACAAAGCATAACAAAACATTGCATAGCATAACAAAACATAGCATAGCAAAACAAAACACAACACATAGCATAACAAAACATAGCAAAACACAACAAAACATTGCAGAGCTTAACAAAACACTGCAAAGCATTGCATAGCATAACAAAACAAAGCATAGGATAGCAATAAAATAGCATAGCATAACAAAACAAAGCATAGAATAGCAAAACAAAACATTGCATAGCATAACCTCTGCTGCTGACGGCCAACGGTCGTCAGCAGCGCTACCTCCCCAGTGCTGCGCACGTCCATTGGACGTCCATTCAGCACGAGTTCCAATGGACAGCGCAGCACTGGGGAGGGATATTTACACGCAGCTAAGGTGATAACAAAACATAGCTTAACATAACAAAACATAGCATAGCATAACAAAACACAACAACACATAGCATAACAAAACATAGCAAAACACAACAAAACATAGCATAGCTTAACAAAACACAACAAAACATAGCATAACAAAACAAAACATATCATAGCCTAGCAAAACATAGTATGGCATACCAAACCCAACAAAACATAGCATAGCATAACAAAACATAGCATAGCAAAACAAAACATAACACACACAACCACACACACAACCACACACAACCACTCACACAACTATCTATCTTTCTATCTATCTCCCTCACTCTGTCTATCGATCTATCGCCCTCACTCTAGCTGTCTATCTATCTATCGCCCTCACTCTATCTGTCTATCTATCGCCCTCACTCTATCTATGTATCGGCCTTACTCTATCTATCTAATTGCACTCACTCTATCTATCTATCTATCTATCTATCTATCTATCTGCCTTACTCTATCTATCAATCTATCTATCGCCCTCACTCTATCTATCTATCGCCCTCACTCTATCTATCTATCGCCCTCACTCTATCTTGCTATTGCCCTCACTCTATCTATCTATCGCCCTCACTCTATCTATCTATCTATCTATCTATCTATCTATCTATCTATCTATCTATCTATCTATCTATCTATCTATCTATCGATCTATCTATCACCTTCACTCTATCTATCTATCTATCTATCTACCTCACTCTATCCATCGCCCTCACTCTATCTATCTATCTGTCGCCCTTACTCTATCTCCCTCACTCTATTTATCTATCGCCCTCACGCTATCTATCTATCGCCCTCACTCTATCTACCTACTGGCATCACTCTATCTATCTATCGCCCTCACTCTATCTATCTATCTAATCCCCCTCTATCTATCTATCTATCTATCTATCTATCTATCTATCTATCGATATATATATCTATCTATCTATCGCCCTCACTCTATCTATCGCCCTCACTCTATCTATCGCCGTCACTCTATCTATCAATGTATCTATCTATCTATCAGCCTCACTCTATCAATCTATCTATCGCCCTTACTCTATCTCCCTCACTCTCTCTATCTATCTATCGCCCTCACGCTATCTATCTATCGCCCTCACTCTATCTACCTACTGGCCTCACTCTATCTATCTATCGCCCTCACTCTATCTATCTATCTAATCCCCCTCTATCTATCTATCTATCTATCGATATATATATCTATCTATCTATCGCCCTCACTCTATCTATCGCCCTCACTCTATCTATCGCCCTCACTCTATCTATCGCCCTCACTCTATCTATCGCCCTCACTCTATCTATCGCCCTCACTCTATCTATCAATGTATCTATCTATCTATCGCCCTCACTCTATCTATCTATCGCCCTCACTCTATCTATCTATCCCCCTCACTCTATCTATCTATCGCCCTCACTCTATCTATCTATCGCCCTCACTCTATCTATCTATCGCCCTCACTCTATCTATCTATCGCCCTCACTCTATCTATCTATCGCCCTCCCTCTATCTATCTATCGCCCTCCCTCTATCTATCTATCGCCCTCCCTCTATCTATCTATCGCCCTCCCTCTATCTATCTATCGCCCTCCCTCTATCTATCTATCGCCCTCCCTCTATCTATCTATCGCCCTCCCTCTATCTATCTATCGCCCTCACTCTATCTATCTATCGCCCTCACTCTATCTATCTATCGCCCTCACTCTATCTATCTATCGCCCTCACTCTATCTATCGCCCTCCCTCTATCTATCTATCGCCCTCACTCAATATATCTATGCCACTCACTCTATCTATCGCATCACCACAGCATCACTCCGCACCACCACAGCATCACTAAGGGGCACAACAACATCACTATGCGCTACCACAGGATCATTGAATGCCACAGCATCACTAGTCGCCACCACAACATCACTCAGCGCCACCACAGCATCAATCTGTGCAACCATTCAACAACAACTGGGTCAAATATGTTTTCTCAATGTTTCAAGCTTTATTACAAATGTCACAAAAAGAGGTTAGTATTTCACTTCTGTTCTTGGATTTTCTTCACAATAAAATATACTGAACATATTCTTCACAAAAGTTATTTACAAAAGTTTAAGCTATTGCCATTATAAATTACAATAACTTTTATTTAAGTATTAATTATTAAAAAAATTAAAAGCCATTGTTATTTGTAATATCAATACATCTAAGTCACGTGAATACAACAAATATTGCATTACAAATGCTATAGGTGTCACATATTATAACTACTGGCATTGTAAATGACAAAGCTATTATTTTTGCTATTTTCAAAACCAACACATAAATAAAAAATGTGTCATTTACAATACCAATAGCTCAAACTTTCCTAATGCGAGACCTTATGCATTGCAAATGCTTGTTCTATATAGAGATTCCAACATTTGTGCGAGGCACAGCAGTGGTGCCTTTTTGCTAATCTTTAAAATGGATGGATCTTTCCTGATCCTTCTGTAATCACTCCATTGCCCTGTCCTTCTTCAACTGTACCACTGAGGCAGTGATCAGACACACTTCCTGTCTTTATCTGTACCTGTTGCTTGTCTTCCCTGCACTCCACGCAGAAGCATATCAATAAGAAACATGGACTACAATAAAAGCCGCACCCTGGTCACCATGCAAGTCCCCAAAACGCTTCCCACGTATACCACACTATGAATCAACATTCTACCAACCAAATCCAACAATGGTGTGTGTAAGATAGGCATCTCAATCACTCGCTCTTTGATCCGTTCCTTGATTAAGCACAGAAACACATCACAAAATAACAGCGCATCTCTGGTGAATATGCACAACGCCAAAACACTTTCCACTCCAGCCTCTGTGACCCCACACTGTACCAAACAAACACAAGAATGGTATGTATAAGAAAAGCAACTCCAGCTCCATGTGTCCCAATAAGAACAATCCTCTGGTGATCACGTACAACCCCAAGCACTTCTCATGAAAAGCACACTATAAACCCACACACACTCTTCCAACCAAACACAACCAACGGAGTAGCGATGTATCCATCCACTTAAACGTGCTGCAGGACCGTTACAGGCACATGACACGCTATAAAACTGAAACTACAGCACAATACTCTAGCTGATCAATCCATACCATGCTGGGGAAAAGGCCTTTCTTTGACCAAGGAGCCTAGGATAGCCTGAATAACAAGCATTGGCATAGCCAAATAGGTCTCTCCTTTGGGACCATATAAGTGTTTAGCCATGCAACAGTTGATGTTGTTGTACCAAGGATAGTGTGCTGCATAACTAAATACTTATAAGGTCCCAAAAGCGAGACCTATTGCTTGGTTTTTTAAGTGCCTTTACCAGGGGTAAACCCTGAGCTTCTTTGCCCTGATCCCTCTGTGTTGTTTTGCATCACAGTGCTTCTCCCTGTTTAACTCTAAATTATATGTATGTGGTTACATTTTCATATTCTCTTGCAAAATAACTTTAATAGTAAGAATAAAGACATTGTTACCTTAAGGGCATATGTTAAGAAAAATCGTTTTACAACTGTTCTGCTTATACACTGCTTCCTTCAGAGAAACTCTCCCACTAAATTTTTTTCATTCTGTCTCTTTTTTTGCTAAGAAAAACAATTGCTTCCCATCCATAAACAATATTTCATTTTAAGACTATGCCTTCTATGATCTTTTCTTTAGTACACCATAATGTCAGCAGAATAAGACAAAAATGCACCAGGTCTACACATTTCGTAATGTGCAATCTCTCATTAGGGTGACAATCCTTGCACCATGCCAGTTTTCCGTTCTGGCTCTCAGTAGGAGAATTGTGTTTGAGCTGACTAAGGCTATTCAGATATTTTAGGATTTATTTCTCATTGAGACATTTTGTTTTTTGAAAAGGTTCTTATATTTATAAGGACAAGGAAGATATAGTCACCAATTGCTCGCAATCATTCAGAACAGACAGATTCTTTCTCTATAATTTAAATATTCGTAATAATTTCCTAGCAGTCCGCTGACCAATTTTCTGGATGAGGATTTTGGTAAGTCCTCAACACCCTTGCACCTGGCTTGTGTATAATACCTAGGAGTCCATGGGCAATCCAGGATGGTTTATCATTTCTGTTATTATAGTTTAGATAATAATATTGCAATTAAAAAACATTTCTACTTTAACCTTTCTTATCCTTGTGAACCTGGTTGAGGATTTTGGTAAGTCCTCAACACCCTTGCGCCTGGCTTGTGTATAATAGCTAGGAGTACATGGGCAATCCAGGATGGTTTATCATTTCTGTTATTATATTTTAGATAATAATATTGCAATTAAAAGACATTTGTACTTTAACCTTTCTTATCTTTGTGAACCTCAAGCTTTGGTAGAAGGGGAAGGGGTTTTCATGGTAGAAGCGGTTTAATCCCTTCACGTCATTTACCTAGACTTTCACAAAAAAGTTTCCCTCTGTGGTCATTATTGCTGTTGATCTTATAACTGAGTTGTCCATGTTCCGTCTCTACAGTAAGAAAAAAATATAGCTAGCATGTTGGACTCACCACTTTCTATTTCCTGAAGTTCTTCAGATCTAACGATGGAGGGATCAGACTCTATAGACTTCTCTGCCCTAGAGCGTGAGCTCCAGGCTGCTGTCGCTGCAGATGAAAAGTACCAGCGAGAAAACAATGCCAAGTTCCGGGCAGTGCATCAGAAGGTGGCATCCTATGAGGAGTTCCGGTAGGAAACTGAATCATTGTCAAACATTTACACTGCTCTTGACAAAGATCAGGGGCTAAGTCTCGTGTTAATATTAATTTATTTCCCACACGCTGATACTCCATATTGTGCTGCTGATAGTCACTTATGGACCCTGAGAAAAATGAGTTAAATGTGTGCAGTAATATAACATATTGCACAAAAATGATATGTTGTATATGAGATCCTGTGCTAGCCCAAGGGCAGGGACTACATGTTGCTTACTGGGGTGGCATGGTGAGCAAAAGAACGATGGGGTGGAGTGCTACCACAATCTTTTGCCAGTGCTTAGACTTATTTCAAACAGTCTCCCATCATCGTTAGTGTGTTTCATGTACTGCCCTAAGTGGCAGGGGTATGCCCAGACGGTGGCCCCAAGCTCACTGTGTTACTGGAACTAAGCTGTACCTGTCGATGACCCCATAACTAGGGCAAAACCGGTCCTGGGTTGCTTGTGTTCCGGTTCAGGGAGGACCTGGATTGACAGTTCAGGCTGAACTGTTCCTGTTGGAGCAGGGTCAAGACTGATTTGCGTAAAGCTGGGTCCAAACTGAGATGGCATGGTGAGCAGAAGAATGATAGGTAGTATTGCTACCACGAGCTATTGTCAGTGGATAGATTTACAGCAAGCATTCCTCCGATCACATTTTGTGTGTTTCAGGACCTGCATGTTTCCAAATTGTGAGCACCATTATCAGCAAATGAGTCCTTTTGTCTGTCATCTTCCTTAGGCACTTCAAGCATCTCCTGTGTCTCGATAAAAGAGAATAAGCATGAATGGCATAGTGTTCAGGGCGAATATGTTCCCAAAATGGAATGAAATGCAATAGAAGCTGGAAGGGAACTGCTTCTGCCAGCCACCATTTTGTCTTGGGTTCTCTCCAGTGATACACATCGAGATTCTCACACTCTAGACTGATGTCATCGCTGGAAAGAATGTGTTCTGTCATGCAGGTGCTTGACCAATCATGACGGCATCATGAGCATCTTTAAATCCGAGTAAATATCCCTATAGAGAGCTTACGGAAGAAAGTGGTTTTGGCAGCAGCAGTTTGCTGTCTACCTACACAGTAAATATTTTTTTCATAAGACCCCAGACTATTTTTTTTAAAAAAGGGCCCTGGCAGGGGTTGCTGCTGAGGTGGTGATATTGTTTTTTTTACTGATGTTCCCATTTAAGGTATTTTATATAGAGGTGTTTCCACAGTGATTTATTCTATTCCTTCTACAGTAACCGTACTGTGCTTCAGAGCACCAATTGGCCAAATAGAATTGGTAAATCAAAGTAAAGGTCCTTGGCCTGCTGGAAGTCTGTTTATGTCCTGAGATATGCAACTCTACTGTAACTCTACTGTGTTCCCCAGCAATTAAATAGATATTAATTTACAGAGATATCGTCCTGGCCTCACACCTGCGACCCCTCGAACGAAAGGACAAGATTGGAGGAAAAAGGAACCAGCCATGGAATTCCTATGCTACACAAGCTGTCGCCAAGCAGGACAGTACAGTAGAAATATCCCAGGTCAGTAAAATATACTTTATTCCTGAAAATATTTTGTGTACAATTTAATCAGATCATCATCTATTTGCAATGAAAAAAGTGACAGGTCTTCTTTTTCCTCCTTTTTTTAGGTCTCGCCTGAGCCAGCGCATGTGCTGCTCTGGCGAGAATTTTAGTAAGTGGACTTTAAAAAGCTCACTACACGCTTTTGCTTGTGGCCTAAATCTTGCGGTAATGCATACAGATATGCGCAGAGGCGCCATCTGCCTTTCCTCTCTCGTCATGGTTCATTTAGCGCATCGCTGGCGGGCACCCTTAATGCATTCTGCCTTAAGGCTGCGAAAGATAGAAATGCACCGGCATGAAAATAAAGAAAACTTTGATTTGAAAGGCTTTGTGTTTTACCTCAAAAAGGCAGCAGCAGGGTGTGATTAGAGCAAAACAATCACATCTACTCGATCACATCACACCACTGCCCTCCATAACTTCCCAAAGTAATTTCTAGATTACACAATCTGTGCAGGCGGCGCGGGAAACAGGTCGGGCCATTTGCTATATCAACAATCAGGGTAAAGCACGCAGTCCATCTTTTGACGAACAACTGAGCAGCCTGCCAACTCCAACTTATGAGCTGAGCGGCTTTGGAGGGAAGCAGGGTCTTTGCTAAATTATTCTCATCAATCCCCAAAAAATCTTCCACAAAGTACACAATATGACCGTCCCCTCAGTCACTTTCCGCCTGGCGGGCAGCACACTGTCACTCGACTCTGGATTTTCTTACCCTTCCAAGCAATCCCACTAATCCCTGCCTAAGCACCCATTGCTCAGCTCTGTTTTTTTCGGAAACCAAAACCGAGAACAGCTGCATTGATCTGCTCGAGGATCAGTTTGACATGTTCTTTCCAGGAGTGGATGTCTGTATCAATTGCATGCCCCTCTCTTTCACAGTACTTGCCCGCACCTCCCTCATGTTGCTGTTCCCAGAGTTCCGGGCTTCTCGTGTCTTTGTACTTTTTTTGAGGGGGGTGTTTTTCATTTTTTTTAAACAGAGTGCCGGCTGCTACAAAGTGCCTACGGGCATCTCACTTTCCTTGTTGCGCTACTGCACACTGTCTTTTATTTTTAGTTTACTTATGACGAGGGGGTTTCACAGTGCTACATAGCTCCTTCACATCGCTTTGGCGGCCACCTTTCTTTTGTTCGTCGTGCCTGCACACAATGCAACGCTCTCAAAAATGATGTGAAAACCAGAACCGAGGGCTGCTATGTTGATAAGCTTTTGCCGATAAGCTATCGCTGCTCAAGGATCGGCTTAACATGCTCTCTCCAACTTTGCATGTCTGCATCAATTGCACAATCCTCTCTCCCACAGTACTTTCCCGCACCTCACTCATGTTGCTGCTCCCAGTCTTCGAGGCCTCTCGTGTTTTCACTCTTTTTGGGGGGGGCTGTCTGGGGAGAGTCATTTTTTTTAACAGAAGTACAGGCTGCTTCAAAGTGCCTAAGAGCCACTTGTGTCCCTTTTTGCACTACTGCACACGGTGTCTTTTATTTTTAGTGTACTTAAGCGGGGGTCTACATAGCTCACTGAAGCTCCTTCACAATGCTTTTTCAAGATGGAAAAGCACTAAAAAGCTAGGATCAAGGCAGAATCCAGCTAAGTGTGAGGAGGGTCCCCACACAACATTTGTCATGCACTGTTACCCAGAAAAGCAATATAAAATGAGAACCGAGTGTGATGCGCTTTGAAGCACCGTTTAGGAGAGAGAGAGAATTATAAGTGTCAATAATTTAATGCTATTTTTCATGAGCATTTGTTGACAGGATAGAGCACAGAACTTCTCCTTTAACCATTCCAATAAACAAAAATAGTACAAATCCATGTTTCAAAGCTCCGTACAAATTGGCGTGGCTGAATTACCACCTCGGTCTGTGTTGGTTGGAGACCATGATCCAGCCCCTTTTATTTGACGACCTATTGCCTTGTGGGAGTTGAAGTCTGTGTATTCCCATTAAAGCAATTGCACCAAGGTGCCTTTTTCCAGTAAACTATAGCAGCAAATGCCAGAAATAACAGGTTCACAACTTCTGTTGTGTACCTCATTTTAAGGTGGTGAAGAGGGATCCACCTGGAAATGTCAATCTTAGGCCCAGGATAAGCAAACATTTATGCTGGCAGATGGATTCACAGTAGTAAGTCCTGTTTCAAATTACTAAGTTTAGAGAGGTCCGGCACATGGTGTGCAGGAGGAGCAGCCGAGAGAGGCTTGGATGCTGACAATAGACATGATGTAAGTAGCCTTTCTTCTGAACTTTTATCTTTTATGGCTGGGCTCTGACAAGGCGGGAGGGAGAGAAGTATAGTAGTTGTTGTAGAAGTGACCTGTACAAGCTACAATGGTTTGATTTTCTCCTTTACCTGCACTTTTGTATTTGTTAATTAGCGATGTTAAATTTATTTCCAGTTTGGAATTTTTTCCACACTTAAAAAACGGCAAGAAAATTGGGTGGTGGTACTTTTTGGAGTTTGGGTGTTTTGAGTTATCACAAATGTTTTTGCTACTTTCTAAAAAAAAAAAAAAAGTTTTCTTCTGACTACGGTTGTAACTTGTTTACTTTGTTTTCAGCAACCAAGCCAAGCATAGTTCCTAATTCGCTCCTGCTAGTGTGTTGGTTCCCTTCCTCCCTCACCCCGCCTCCTCCCAGCTGTTTCTGTTTGCCTTTTTCGCACCCGCTGCCACACCATCCCATCCTCTGTCCTGCTTTAATTACCAACATTCCTCCCTCGACCCTCGCGTTGCTAGTTGTATACATGTATTTACGATTTATGTATGATGTTTTACTTTATGAGGATAAAAAGAGAGCTAAAGCGGTCTCTAGGCCAGATCTTAGAAACCGTGTCAATCGTTCTGCTTGTCAAGTACCGGGCTAATGGACAACAGTAAATCAGATTCGAGATAACCTTTTCCACTAAGTAACTTCGGGTAAATTATAGCCATGTGGCATTTAGACTAAACTGTGGCTAGGCATTATAACATGCATCTGACAGAGGCAGTGAAACCAATGGAAGTAAAGGCACACTCTAGCAGACTCAAAAGACACAGATGGGATTATTTCTGGGTATGTTTGCATTTTCCATTGATTTTCCTATTAATTGCTTCATCTATGCAGCCTCGCACTTACAGTATCACTTAAAGTCGCAAAAAAAAGACAATAACAACAAGCATTGGCATAGCCAATAGGTCTCGCCTTTGGAGTAATGCAGCACAATATCCTTGGTGCAACAACATTAACTGTTGCCTGGCTAAACACTTATAAGGTCCTAAAGGCGAGACCTATTGGCTATGCCAATGCTTGTTCTATAGTTCTGTTTTAATCTTGTGATTTCTCGTTTCCATTTATCAGCTTGTCCTAGTGTAGTGGTGTGCACTTAACCAAGCAACAAAGACCATAAATGTGTTAAATCATCAGCCGATTTTTATTTTTTTGTGATTGACGCTGCTGACATGTTTTGCTTTTAGGGAGCTTTTAAAGGCTTCCATTTTCAATGGTTTGCTACAGGACATTTCTCAGAGTGCGGTCAGACTTAAGTCTCCTGGGTTTCCTCTCTAAAAAGTAAATATATTGGATTGTGATAGCAATGTCATGCATCTGATCAGTCAGATATTCCCACAATTTAAGGGTTCACCAAAATTCCCCAAAATTAATGACAACTAGGAAATCCGCAGCAAAAACAAAACTGGAAGAGTTGGTCCCTTCTGCCTCCTTCAATCTCGGATGCTCTTGACAGTACCACTTTTTAATTTAAAACAAGAATGATTGTTTCAATGCTGGAAGTGAAAGTTTGAACTGTGGTATTAACTAACTATAATAATTGTAATACCCCTATGCAGGCGAATACTAAAATGTGAAATCAGCCATCTGTGAGACAGATTATGAAATATCTTTGTGCACACCAGCATATATACATTGAAGAACTCAACCTTTGAAAATGCTCTCTAAGGTCAAAACACATAATACTGGAGTAACTCACAAAAATAAACCTAGAAACAGATAATTGTGTGTCCATTATCGTCTTCTTTTGAATGAATACACAACATCAGCTAAAGGTAATCTGCCCAGTTTCCAGTTAGAGTTAAAAATGAAGGAATCTGCACCATTAGTATACAACTGATAGAACCATTTATATGAAAGGAGAGAAGCAAAAAAAACTTTTTTCTCGGAAAAAATCGACAAAGCCAAAAATTCAAGCAGGCAATTGTACGACATCACTAGAACATTGTCAGGTATGCACCTGACCTTACTCCGCCTGCTTCTCAAACTTTTTGTGATGCACTGGCTAAATTCTTTTTCTCCAAAGTTAATGATATCTATCAGGCTTTTTGTTCAAACCCTATAAACTCAGCCTCCCCCAATTTGGTATCTGACAAGGCTCTGACTAGTTTTAAACCGTTGACTATAGATCAAACTAAAAATATAGTATCTTCTATCAAGATTGGATCAATACTGGATCCGTGCCCTTTCTCAGTTCTTCCACCTGTGATGGATACACTTATCCCGGTTATTACCTTAGTCTGTAACTCTATACTAGGCTCTGGAATTTTTTTTCTGATTCCTTAAAGAATACGATCGTGAAGCCCCTGCTGAAGAAAGCAAGCTTGGATAAGACAGATCTAAAGAACTATAGACCTATTGCGAGCCTACCATTCCTAGCTAAAGTGATTGAAAAGGCCATGAACCAACAGTTGGTTGAGTTCCTGGAGACACACCACTTACTGGCTTTCGAAGATATCATGGCACTGAAACCGCCTTAATCAAAGCTGCAGAAGACATCAGGACAATTCGAGATCAAGGTGGGACAGCAGTCATTGTACTTTTAGACCTATCGGCGGCCTTCGACACGGTCGACCATAAGATCCTTGTCGACCGTGTCGAAAAGATGGGCATTCACCTTTCAGCGAGTAACCTGATTGCATCTTTCCTAGCCGACAGATCACAGGCAGTCACTCTGGGCCCATATCAATCTGCCAAACTGTCACTACCATGTGGGGTTCCTCAAGGCTCATCCCTAAGTCCGACACTATTCAATATCTATGTGTCGGACCTTGCTAATGTCATCAAAGCATATGGGATGAGCGTAACCTTCTACGCTGACGATACCCAATTGGTGCTGGCCATCAAAGACAATGGACCAGAGGTGGCAGACCGATTTCAACACGGAATGCTTGCAATCAGTGAGTGGATGGCATCTAATTGCCTTAAGCTAAACTCCGATAAGACGGAGGTGCTTATCTTTGGACCCCTTCGACCAGAATGGTCGTCAACCTGGTGGCCATCAGTCATGGGAGAGCCGCCCAGGCCTGCACTTAAGGTTAGGAACCTGGGAGTAACATTCGATGTGGACCTAAATTTTATGGCACACGCGAATAAGGTAGTGGCAACAGCCCATCATAAATTAAAACTGATCAGGAAAATCCTTCCATTTCTTCCCGATACTGCCACCAAAACCCTGATCAGCTCCCTGGTGTTAACATCTCTTGACTACTGCAATGGGCTATTTCTAAATGCCCAAGCCAGGATAATAAACAAGCTTCAGTCACTGCAGAATGCAGCAGCACGGCTTCTTTCGGGAACACCTAAGTTCTCTCCGATTTCTGACACCATCAAGAAATACCACTGGCTAACGAACAGCAACCGAATAAAATTTAAATCGTTATGCATAGTGTACAAAGCACTGCATGATCAGGCTCCTCACTTTTTTAAGGAACAGTTGGCACCTTACAAACCAACCAGACTGCTCCGAACGGCTACCTTGAACCAACTAGTGGTCCCTCGATCCAAGACAGTTTGTTGGGGAGATCGTCGCTTTTTGGTTGCGGCATCCAAGTTATGGAATACCTTGCCACACTGCATTAAGATGTCCCCCTCACTTCTGCAGTTCCGCAAATTACTAAAGACTTGGCTGTTTGATCAGTAATCTAATGACAATTTTATGAGCCGCCAGGGAAATGAGGGAATCACTCAGTGCCGAGACGCCCACGGGTATTCGCTGCGCTCAATAAATTAAAAAAAATAATAATAAATAAATATTGGAATTACATTTCCTTCAAAACCAAAATATAATTTTATTGTTTGTACCATTTCTGCTTTGTTATTAACATTCAGTTATTTTCTATTATCCACTGATGTATATGTGGCAAGCAGTGCCTGCACAGAGATCTTTAGAATGATGCCTAAGGATTTTGTGGATGCTATATAGTATAGCCTGTAACCTTACTTGTAGACACTTGGCTTTAAGTCCCCAGCTCTCCAAAGGTCTGTGGAAAACTTAAATAAAAACACTGAAAGAAATCTTTATTTACTTACACATAAAAAAGCAACTCTGAAATGGAAACGTAAATACCATATTAGGGATGCCATTCAAAAGACACAGGTGCAGCTAGACTGCTCCTGTCACATTTGTTCTCTCTAGTCCCCGCATCCACATTCACACATGGTCAGTCCTAGCTTTGGGAAATGCCTGGTGAGTTCAATTAGAGATATGTTTGCCTGATGAACCATAGACCCTGCAGTGTTGTGAAAACTCTTCTAAAATGCTTTAGATATGTCTTATACTTGTCAGAATTGCTCTCACTAGCCGGTCACATGGTTTGGGTTTGAAATATATCTTTCACACATTCTAATTTGATTTCAAGAAATTGGGCTTTGAGTTTGAGGTCGTAAGTATCCTACTTCGAGTTTACGTATTTCAGTTTTACTGTGTTGCGTGTTTATCTAGGTTCCTGATCGATACTGTAACCTTATGCCCCTATTCGGCTATAAATCCATTTATTCCCTATATTGGCATAACCGTTCAAGTGCGATATTCAGAAAGTCATCTCTGGCCTCACACGAACAGAGCCACATTCCAGAATAGTTCTTTGCCACTTCCTTTGCAACCAATTAGTGCAATGACAGAGCAGAAGTCACTATCTGATATTCCTAGATTAACACTCCGAGTTCTTCAACAAGATAAAAACTCAGCAAACCTGGAAATCCCCTCTTGCTGTGTTTTGATTAGTAATGGAACTCTAATGAGCAACTGATAGCTATCACTTCCTAGTGACATCTTTAATTGACGTCTTATGTCCAGCAAACTTGCGTCAAACCCGGCACCTGTCAGGTATAAATATTACCAACGTTGCCTTAAGCAAATGCTGTGTTGCTGAGCCTGTGGCCCGTAGCCTGTGCTGCAGCCTGCTACCCTGTTGCCAGCTGATGCTGCTGCCCCGCTGCTGTTGGTGAAGCTACTGATACCATTATCGCTGCTAAAGCGCGAACGATGGTGTGGTGAGCTTAGGAGCTGAACAGCCGTCCCTCTGCGAAGAGCCCAGCAGATGCCAAGCTGCCCGCGGACGCTGTCCCCCCTCCTCCTCTCGACGCGCTGAACAGAGCTCCAGCGTTTCTGGTCTGCCCTCGCGGGTGACTGGGATATCGAGTTTCCCCCTGAAGGAAATACCAGACTTCCATCATTCTATTCAGAGGTATGGTGTTGACTAAACCCTTAGACGAGAATTCTTGAAGCAAACCTTGGCAAAACCAACTTAACTTAAAGCTACTTACTTACTCCCCTTCCACGTGTTAGGCTTAGGTCAGGCACACTGGGGTAGGCGTAGTTAGAAGCACCAGTTGAGTATGTTAGCCTAATGTATATATGAATGTATATATGTTTTATTACTTTTGAACCATTGTATGGCTAAGAAACCATATCAATGCTTTTACAGTTCTATTTCGCAATCCTTATCTTACTGTACGTACTTTTTATAATAACAAGTCTTGCAATTGTGGCAATACATTTCTCTTGTACGAGAAGAAAGACTGTTCAATAAATGTTAATCCTTTATTGACGAACGCCCGTCTCTCTATTCTCTACATATCGTGAAAGTAAACTGCACTAACCTGACTGAGTGAAATACCTGTCTATTGTTTCACACGACCCTAGAGATTGACTCTTGATCTGAGGAGCAAAGTTGTCATGTTGCACGGTTGTTGGAAAGTGCCAGGGAAAGTGTCTGTGCCAGGGAAGCTGATCACTTCCCATGCAGAGAAGAAAGTTTCCAGTGACCTCTGAGCTAGTTGGTAACACACCCAATTAAGTTTAGCATAGTCAGTGGAGGCCTGGAATATCCGCAGTTCCACGTCGATACTACTGTTTATGTTATTCCAATGCGCAGGGCCTAGTGGGAAACTAGGAACTACACTACATGGCGCCCAACGTTTGGTAAGGCGATAAACTAACGCAAGACGTTAGAGTAACTCAGTCGTGCATATTTCACACAGACCCCTTTCTCCCGTAAATACTCCAATAGACGTCTGGAGTGGGTGAAAGGTTAAAATCCGCCCGACCTTAGTAGGAAGAGATTCCTATGTAAAGCGTTTATTCAACGTTGAAGGATACAGTGTTCCAAAATATTGTGCACCTAATCTTTGTCTCCTTGGAGACCTACTCTGCAAACCTTGCATTCTAACAATGCCAGGAGAAAACGGAACCACTGGGGCCGCAGCAGATGCGACTCAGCAAGGTCCCGAACTCACAGTACCGGGTGCAATAATCATCCCGGCACATTTAAGAAAATCTATAACGTTAAAACTTATAGAAAACGGACTGACACCACAAGGTGGTACAGTAATTTTCGTGATAGAGGCTCACGAATATCGGCAGACAGAGGTATTCTATTCATGGATAAACTTTCCAGCGGCAAACGCTACAACAAAAGAGTTTCACTATTACAAAATAGAGGAACCTCCGGAAGAGTACGCTCCTTTCGAGGAGATTGAAATTCCACTTAAATTTCAAGAGCACCTGCTCTGGTTTAATGGCGCCCTAAAACACAATGATCACATTACCAGGCTCGGTCCACTAGGTAGACCAGGAGCAACGTGGCCGGTTCTAGCCAGCTACACACCACATCCGGACATTGTAAAAATGTCAAAGGAAGAGCTGTTAGTACAGCTAAAAACACTAATTAAAATACATAGGCAATTAGTCCAATATGTAATGCGGACTGCAACAGTCCAACCAGCTGTTAATGTGCCACAGCTGACCCCTCATCAGGTAAACACTAATAAAATTACACCACAGAACATACAGTCATGTCTTGGTAAAACACCCATAAAACGGGAACAAATTCCTTTCTGGTTAGCACAGAAAATCACTCAAATAGAGGCAGTATTTCCTGGTACTACCCCTATAGAGAAACACAGAATCTTGACAATCTGCCTTCCTATGGGAATCGCACCACACGTGGAGGACTGCGACACTTGGGGTACAGTCTTTGCTTCCATTTACACAAAAACACACGGTGTTCCGTCTATGGCGGTAATACCAGAAGTGCTAAAACAGATTCAAAATGAATACGGTCCAGAGCCCGCTTTAACTCTAGGTATGAAATTACTGAAAGACTTCAAGCAGGTCTCGGCTATATTATTAGCCAACATAAAAGGAGAAGCAGCATCTGTGGCGATCCGCCAGAAGTTGAAGGAAACAGATATAAAAGATCAGCCATTTGAGCTTGCAAAAATCATAGAAAAATGCTATGAAGAATTAGGTAGAGACAGCTTGGGTGGGAAACCAGTTAAGCCCCAACTGCTCGAAAATCCTGAAAAATTATTTTTTTTAAATAATTTAAACACTCCTAAAAAGAGCTGGGATGGAAATAAACAATCCACTCCCAAGGAAAAAGTTTTCCAGTCCAGAGGAAGGTCTCCTCGACGGAGGGAAAGAACTCCGACTCGAGAACGCCAGTCTCCCCAGCGGGAGCCCTTTGAGAAAAGATATAACCTTAGAAATAGGGATAAACTGAAAAAACCTGATAGATATCAAAGTATTGATACACGTCCCTCTCGATCTTTTCCACAGAATTCGGAAAGAAGAGGACGGTCAGACCCAGGAGAGCACACCAAGTCCAAAGACAAGGAACCTGCTCAAAATAAGAAATCACAGTTTCAGAAAAAGAAGGTAGCCAGTATTAGAGTAATCAACCATGCCGAGAATACTGAGGACACAGTTGAAAAACGGGGAGTGGGCATTGACAATGTTGGACAGTGCAGCAGAAATCAGTATAGCGCGCAAGATCTTGATGAGTCATCTGGAGACAGTGGACACAAATGAATTCATTCAGGTTGAAACTGCCGACACCAGACTTAGCGAGCCCCATAAAATATACGAAATTACATTGCGTATAGAGGGTGATAAGACTAGGAAAATAAAGGGTCTATTTTGGGATAAGCTCTCAAAAGGCTACGATATTCTGTTAGCTGAAAAAGATTGGCCCCCAGAGTTTGTCAGGGAGTGCCCTCGTGGCGAAGAAGTGATTATGCCTGCCTTCTCGAATCACATTCCGATTCACAAAAAATATACATATGCAAGGAAATGGGCGGTAGCCCAGGCACCTGCATTATATAAAAATCATGTAGGATGGGATGAGGACTCACCTCCTCACAAAATCCAGTTAAAAAGTGAACCAACTGCCCAAAGGCAGTATCCCATTAAGCAAGAAGCTAAAAAACAAGTCAGGGAGATCTTAGATCAACTTGAATACCAGGGGGTGATTGAAACATGCACCTCTCTAATGAACAATCCTTTGTTTCCTGTCTCCAAGCCAGACAATTCATATAGTCTAGTTTTGGACTACAGACACCTTAATACATGTTGCAAAACTTTTGCAGTACAAAACTCGCATAGTGCAGCCCTAATGAATAACATAGTTAGGAAAAAATATAAAACGACATTAGACCTATCTAATGGTTTCTTTTGTCAAAACATTGCACCAGAAAGCAGATATTTGACCGCTTCCTCTGCATTTGGGTCGCAGAAAAAATTCTGTCGACTCCCACAGGGGTTCAAGAACAGCCTAGGACTATTCTCAGCTAGGGTAACAGAGTTACTACAAATCTATGATGATGAGGCATTATCTTACGTAGATGATATCTATCTCACAGACGACGACTTGGATACTCACTTGAAAAGAGTGAACACCATTATACTTGGGTTCGCACCAGAGGGTTACAAATTCAACTTTAAAAAGTCCCGAATTGCCCATCTGACAGTACTATTTTTAGGGTACGAATTATCAAGTGAAGGGAAAAGCCTAGCGGACAACTTCTTAGAGAAGTGCGCTGTACTCCAAGCTCCAAAAACGCTGAAGAATTTACAATCCATACTAGGTTTTCTGAATTTCGGAAGAACTTACATCCTAAATTACGCAGAGAGGGTTAAACCTCTCTACGAACTAATAAAACCTGATTTTAAACAAATCAATTGGACTCAAAAACACACAGAAATTTTGAGATCACTGCAAACAGACATGTTAGCAAAAACAAAATTAGATACACGTGACAATACACGCGATCTTGTAATCCGAGTCATCCCAGGAAGATGCGGATTCACGTACCTGACCTCCAATGAGGGGGAAAAGGTACCAATTTCAGTTAAATCTCACTTGTACACACAAGCAGAAAAAACATTCAGTCACACAGAAAGAACTGTGAAAGCAGTGCAAATCGCATTAGCAAATGAACGAGAACTAGCACACGGCAAACGGATTAATATCCTTACAGCAGAATCCGCCTTCGAGGCGCTATTCAGCCCAGCAAACCTGCCTACAGTGTCACTGGATCCGAAATGGATACAGTGTGTAGATTCTCTAGGAGCGGAAGATGTGAAATACTATTTCGCCCCGCAATTTGAAGAACTGAATGATTTAGAATATGAAGAAGAATATCCTCTGCCAATCGAACTTCTGCCTCTCCCACAGTACGCCTGTATAATCTATACAGATAATTTTGTACAGCATTTCAACGTAGAGAGCAAATCCTACAATACAGCATGTGCGATTATTAAAGGTCGTTGGCTGTGCGGTAAATTCAGACCGAAAGTAACAAAAACTGAATCTGTAAGAACTGTTCGGTTCAGAGAACTGAAATCAGATCTTTAAAGATGGCGCTCGAAAATGCAGAACGTGAATTCCCGACACTTATAGTGTGCGATTCTCATTTTTGCGTCAACTCTTACAACAATAAGCTGCAGAGTTGGATTGAAAACGACTACAAAGATGACACAGGTGCCACAATAAAGCATAAATTGCTCTGGAAACAGGTAGCTCTTTTACACAAAGAACTACAAAAGACTCATGTGATTCACGCACAGAGTCTTCAACGTGATGGTGTTCACGTTGCAGGGAATTCATTGGCTAATACAGACACAGCGGAAGCAACTAAACCGGCTTCCGTAGCCACAAAAAAGCGTACAGAAAAATACATAGACGGGGAAACCATGCTGGCAGTAAAAACGACCGTAAAAGGCGACTGTGCAGCACTACCCGTGAACTATCCACTCAATTATGCATACGTAATCGATGCAAACTCCGTTCCTTTTGCTCGAATCCCTGGAGTGGGGGACAGAGTAATTCCAAACAGGAGCAGGAGGGGCTTCCTCTTACTGGAAGCACACATGGGGTTGGGTCTGAGACACCAAACAATTAAGGTTTCTCTGAAAGAATGACAATCAGAGTACTGGTGGCCAGGAATGAGCATAGATATCCAATGTTTTGCTCAAAATTGTGAAGACTGCAACAGAGATCGCAGTAATAAACAGGCCAGTGTAGTTTCAGGATCCCTGCTAGACAGCATAAGGCGGTCTATCTGCGCAATCAAAGAAGAGAAGCGCGTCCCATTGTACACAGTTAAGGCTAAACACACTTAAAAAATGAGGCCTCCAGCGCTCGGCTGACGCTAGAACGGTTATAAAAGATTTGCGAGTCCATATCGGCACATACGCAATTACCACGTTCCATTCTGACCAGGGTCCTGCTTTCAGCTCTCGAGCTTATAAGGAGGCCATGGCTAGCATGGGAATTGGGTTGCGGTATTCTTGTCCGTCGCACCCCGAAGGGAATAGTGTGGTAGAAAGAAAAAACCGGGACATAAAGCGATCTATAACAGCGAAGGTATTAGGTTCAGGCGCTGGGTGGGTCAAACATTTTAATAAGTGTCCAGACTAGTCTTAATAACATGCCAAGAAATTCTCTAAAAGGTTTCAGCCCATACGAACTATTGTTCGGAATTAGAATGAACATTCAGGACCTCGATAGTCAAATGTCAGTGGTACAAGAAAAAACAACAGTCTTTGACATCAAAGATCGTTTGGCTGTTTTACAGCAATTGAATGAAACAAGAAAATCCTTAAGCAACATAAAGTTAAAGCAACAGCCAACTACCACTGACGAGGCACCACGAGCAACAGCCCCAGCAAGGCCTGTCTGGATTCCAAAGATTGGGGATCTAGTCAGAGAAAAGATTGCGGTTAAGAAGGAATTTGGGCCTTCTTACAGAAAAGCAGTACCTGTCTTGGCAGTCACCGGAACAAGATCAGTAGTACTACCGCCCCTTGCTGGTAAAAAGGAGAACAGAGTCGTGTCCATCGACCTGGTAAAACCACAAGCATGTGGCCTATAATCAACAGTAGGCCCAGTGGACTCCCAAGAAACAACAGAATACCAAACTTGCAACAATCCAAGAGGTTCAAACTGAAAGACTAATCACATTTGATCAGCCTGCAGTGCACGGTGAAGGACTATGCAATAATGCCATGGAACTCGTGCCTCTTGAAACACAGATTGAAACAGTTTGTCAAGAAACAACACCAGTCTACACTAATGTGGCATCAGAAAGTGCTACGGAGACACAGATTGAAAGAACAATCCCATCAATTGACAGAACTGCCTCTGGTTATTTCATCAACTTCGACAACTTCTCTGAAGATCAAAACGACCCCGAAGTGATGCCAGAAACAAAAAAGACTTTTAAAGAAAAAGCAACAGAACTCTTTCATCAACTAAAAGAAATCTACCTTATTTCACCGTGGTTAGAGTTCTGGTTCGGTCTAGGTGTGTTTTTCCTCCTGCTTTGGCTCATCATGGTACTGTGTTTGGGAAAATTCATTGAGGGAAAATATATTACAATGGACACAGCAAGTCAGAACATCAACCTAGTCCTGAAACCACACAGATCATCCCATGTGAAGAAAAGAGAACTGTCAACAGTAAATGTCACAGCAATTCCAATACCTGGTGGGGTAGTATGGGAGAAAACAGACTATGAGATATATGGTCCGGTCGAAATCCTGAAGTATCTAAAGGTTTCCTTAAGTGACTTTGTAAAACCTAGTACATTCTCTGATGATTGGGACTTTAACAGTATTAATGACATGATGTCTGATTTAGTAATGTCAGCTAGATTCACAGATCATGATTATTTACAAGGTTCATCTAGTTATGAGCAGTTATTCTGTTACAATCAATCAATCAATCAGTGACACTTATAGAGCGCGCTACATACCCGTAGGGTCTCAAGGCGCTGGAGGGGGCGGGGGGGGGGTGCCGCTACTGCTCGAACAGCCAGGTCTTCAGCTTCTTCCTGAAGGAGAGGTGGTCTTGGGTCAGGCGCAGGTCGGTCGGGAGGGAGTTCCAGGTCTTGGCGGCCAGGTAGGAGAAGGACCTTCCTCCTGTAGTCGCTCTTCGGATGCGGGGGACGGCGGCGAGGGCGTGGTTGGCTGATCGGAGGTGGCGTTTGGGAGCGTAGAAGTTGACTCTGCTGTTGAGGTAGCTCGGGCCTTGGTCGTGTAGGGCTTTGTGTGCGTGGGTGAGGAGGCGGAAGGTGATTCTCTTGTTGACGGGGAGCCAGTGAAGGTCTCTCAGATGTCCGGAGATGTGGCTGGTTCGTGGGATGTCGAGGATGAGTCTGGCTGAGGCGTTTTGGATCCGCTGGAGTCTCTTCTGGAGCTTGGCGGTGGTACCGGCGTAGAGGGCGTTGCCGTAGTCCAGTCGGCTGGTGACGAGGGCCTGGGTGACGGTCTTCCTGGTCTCTGTGGGGATCCACCAGAAGATCTTCCGTAGCATGCGTAGGATGTTGAAGCACGCCGAGGAGACGTTGTTGACTTGCCTGGTCATGGAGAGGGAGGAGTCCAGGATGAAGCCCAGGTTTCGTGCATGGTCTGTCGGTTTGGGTGCGGTGCCCAGGGCGGGAGGCCACCAGGAGTCGTCCCAGGCGGAGGGAGAGGAGCCCAGGATGAGGACCTCCGTCTTGCCCGAGTTCAGTTTCAGGCGGCTGGTCGTCATCCACTCGGCTACCTCTTTCATCCCTTCGTGCAGGTTGGCTCTGGCGGCGGCGGGGTCGTTGGTCAGGGAGAGGATCAGCTGGGTGTCGTCGGCGTAGGAGATTATGCTGAGGTTGTGTTTGCGTACGATGGCCGCGAGGGGGCTCATGTAGACGTTGAAGAGGGTGGGGCTCAGAGATGATCCTTGGGGGACGCCGCAGATGACTTCGGAGGCCTCTGACTTGTACGGTGGTAGGCGGACTCTCTGTGTTCTTCCGTCGAGGAAGGAGATGATCCATTCCAGCGCCTTGTCCTGGATTCCGATGTTGCTGAGGCGCCGTACTAGGGTGCGGTGGCAGACCGTGTCGAATGCCGCGGAGAGGTCTAGGAGGATGAGGGCCGTTGTTTCTCCATTGTCCATCAGGGCTCGGATGTCATCGGTGGCGGCGATGAGGGCGGTCTCGGTGCTGTGTTTGGCTCGGAAGCCGGACTGTGAGGGGTCGAGGGATCCGTTCGTCTCGAGGAAGGCGGCCATCTGCTTGTTGACGGTCTTCTCGATGACTTTGGCTGGAAACGGGAGAAGCGAGATGGGGCGGTAATTCTTGAGGTCGGTGGGGTCCGCTGTTGGTTTCTTGAGTAGAGCGCTGAGTTCGGCGTGTTTCCAGCTCTCAGGGAAGATGGTGGTGTCGAAGGAAGTGTTGATGATGTCTCGCAGGTGGGGTGCGATGACAGCGTCGGCCTTGTTGAAGACGTGGTGAGGGCAGGGGTCGGTCGGTGATCCGGAGTGGATGGAGTTCATCGTGCGGATGGTGTCTTCGGTGCTGATCGGGGTCCAGGCGTGGAGGGTGGTGGTGGGGGGTGGTTGTTCGGTCATGGTGTGCGTTGGTTGGTTGTTGAAGCTGCTGTGTATGTCCGTGATCTTGTTGTGGAAGTATGAAGCGAGGGAGTTGCAGAGGTCTTGCGATGGGGTGACGTCGTTGTTTCCTGCGCTGGGGTTGGAAAGCTCTTTCACGATGTTGAAGAGTTCCTTGCAGTTGTGTGCGTTGTTGTCCAACCGGTCCTTGAATGCTGTTTTCTTGGCGGCGCGGATCAGCTGGTGGTGTTTCCGGGTGGCAAGTTTGTAGGAGGTCCTGTTGTCCGGTGTCGGTTCCCTTTTCCAGACTTTCTCGAGGGCTCGGCAGTTCTTCTTGGAGCTCTTGAGTTCGTCGGTGAACCATGGGGCCTTCTTGCTGCCGGGTCTGCTAGGCGGGGTCCTCAGCGGGGCGAGTTCGTCCGCGCAGTTGCTGATCCACTTCGTGAGGTTGTCGGCGGCCTGGGTGGGGTTCGCTGAGCTGGCAGGAGGGTGCTGGCTCAGGGAGGTGGCGAGCTGGTCTGCTGTGATCTTGTTCCAGCTTCTGCGGGCGGCCTGTTGCTGGTGATGGTGGGTCGTCGTTCTCTTGAAGGTGAAGTGGACGCAGCTGTGGTCCGTCCATTGAAGCTCTGTGGCGTGGCTGAAGTCGATGTCTGTGCTGGATGAGAAGACGGCGTCGAGTGTGTGTCCGGCGAGGTGGGTGGGGGTGGACACCAGTTGCTTGAGTCCCAGGTTGGCGAGGTTGTCGAGCAGGGTGCTGGTGTTGCGGTCGTTGTTGTTCTCCAGATGGAAGTTGAGGTCTCCCAGGAGGATGTAGTCAGCGGAGGGGAGGGCATGCGGGCTGACGAAGTCGGCGATGTCCTCGCTGAATTGCGTGCGTGGTCCAGGGGGTCGGTAGATCAGGGTGCCTCTGAGGGTGGTGTTCGGGTTGGTGTGGATCTGGAAATGCAGGTGTTCGGCGCTGGTCAGGGTGTTGTCGGTGCTGGTCGTGAGACGGATGGTGTTCCTGTGGATGATGGCGATGCCTCCTCCCATCTGGTTGGCGTTTCGGTCCCTCCGGACGATCTTGTAGCCCTCTGGGATAGCGATGGCGATGTCGGGAGCTGAAGAGGCGTTCATCCAGGTCTCCGTGAGGAAGGCAACGTCAGGGGCTGTGGCGTCTAGGAGGTTCCAGAGTTCGATGGCGTGTCTGTGGATGGAGCGGGTGTTGAGCAGGATGCACTTGAGGTGGGTGCTGCTGGTGTTCGACTTGGCGGGTGCTGGTGCGGGGCTGGTCCGGATGCAGGAGAACTTGCAGGCGTGGCAGCTGAAAGGTCTGTGGGTACGTCTTGGAGTGGCTTGATGGCATTCTGGGAGTCGGCCGGTGTTGAGAGCGATGAGGGTGGCGGCGGAGTACGTCAGGCGGGTCGGTCGGGGTCTTCGGGGGCCAGGGGTCCTGGCACTGGTCGCGATCCGGTCGCGGACGGGCGCAGACGGGCTTACCTTTGGCGTGCCTTCGGCGCACAATCGGCGAGCCCGCTGCGCGTGACCGCTGCGCGTTCGCACGGTCGCCATTTAAGGCGAAGTGCGCGGGTGGGCGGAGCAGCTGGGAGGCGGGAGCGGGGAGGGTTACAGAAGAGAAAAAAGGGGCGGGGACAAGCGGCGGTGGCGGGAAGGGAGGGCGGAGGGCGGCGAAGTAGGCGGACAACAAGGAAGGAAGCAAGAACACGGGGAAAATACAAATTAAACCAAAACAGGCACAAATAAACGTAAAAACAAGGGCAAAAACAGAGAAAAACGAAGCAGGCACAAATTAACGTCAAAACAAAGGGCAAAAACAACCGCAGCGGCGGCAGCCGGCAATCGGCAAACGAGGCAGCAGCGAGGCAGAGGGCAGGCAAGGGGCACACGCAGCAGCTGGTGGCCGTGCGGCGCGGGGGTGTCCCACAAGTGGGTCACACTCACCTGCGTCGCACGGTCGCCATTTAAGGCCAAGTGCGTGGGTGGGCGGAGCAGCTGGGAGGCGGGAGCGGGGAGGGTTACAGAAGAGAAAAAAGGGGCGGGGACAAGCGGCGGTGGCGGGAAGGGAGGGCGGAGGGCGGCGAGGTAGGCGGACAACAAGGAAGGAAGCAAGAACACGGGGAAAATACAAATTAAACCAAAACAGGCACAAATAAACGTAAAAACAAGGGCAAAAACAGAGAAAAACGAAACAGGCACAAATTAACGTCAAAACAAAGGTCAAAAACAACCGCAGCGGCGGCAGCCGGCAACCGGCAAACGAGGCAGCAGCGAGGCAGAGGGCAGGCAAGGGGCACACGCAGCAGCTGGTGGCCGTGCGGCGCGGGGGTGTCCCACAAGTGGGTCACACTCACCTGCGTCGCACGGTCGCCATTTAAGGCCAAGTGCGCGGGTGGGCGGAGCAGCTGGGAGGCGGGAGCGGGGAGGGTTACAGATGAGAAAAAAGGGGCGGGGACAAGCGGCGGTGGCGGGAAGGGAGGGCCGAGGGCGGCGAGGTAGGCGGACAACAAGAAAGGAAGCAAGAACACGGGGAAAATACAAATTAAACCAAAACAGGCACAAATAAACGTAAAAACAAGGGCAAAACAGAGAAAAACGAAGCAGGCACAAATTAACGTCAAAACAAAGGGCAAACACAACCGCAGCGGCGGCAGCCGGCAACCGGCAAACGAGGCAGCAGCGAGGCAGAGGGCAGGCAAGGGGCACACGCAGCAGCTGGTGGCCGTGCGGCGCGGGGGTGTCCCACAAGTGGGTAAAACTCGCCTGCGTCGCACGGTCGCCATTTAAGGCCAAGTGCGCGGGTGGGCGGAGCAGCTGGGAGGCGGGAGCGGGGAGGGTTACAGAAGAGAAAAAAGGGGCGGGGACAAGCGGCGGTGGCGGGAAGGGAGGGCGGAGGGCGGCGAGGTAGGCGGACAACAAGGAAGGAAGCAAGAACACGGGGAAAATACAAATTAAACCAAAACAGGCACAAATAAACGTAAAAACAAGGGCAAAAACACTTGCATAAATCTGCACAGCCTAGAAATGTTTTTATGTATAATCAATGGGAACATTGTGCTACACCACCTAAAAGCAGTTCTAAAGCATTTTTTGAGAAATTCAAATACTTCTCAGGGTTTAACACCAGTGATGCAGAAACGTTTTATTACAAACTGTTAGATAAAACAGGAATGAAAACAATGCTGACAAATTCTAAATTGATATATTCAGAAGCATTTTATGATAAAATGATGACATTTGGTTTTGATTATTGGAAAAATAATATTGAAACAAAAACAATTTGGGGTACAAAAGATTTGCAGGTGCAAGGCATTGAAGCACTATTTAGAACCTGCATGATACCAGAACAAATGTTGTTTTTAAATGACACAATACACCAAACATCTTGTCTTGGCCTAGCTAAGATCAAAGACCTTAAAACACCGTCTATTCCAAAGCCAATACCTGAAAATGCAACTGCAGATATTGAGTTAGACGTATCACAAATTTTACATTTTAACAGAACACATCCTGATTGGAATAAGTGGTTAATCTGGCCTACTGACACAAACAGCTGTCAAGATAGATTCCTGAATAAAACACAGGGGTTAAAAATGACCAGATTAGACCCGAGATACTCCCAGAGACAACATCCAGGGATAATAACAACATACAGTGTAGGAAAACTCTGCCTTGAATGGCTAACATCATCCACACTGGCTGAAATTAAGCAACACTTGTCTTTACTAAAAGATGGTGCTGATTTGCGCGATTTCATTCTTGGACCACGCAAACAGCGTCAGAAGCATTTCATAGCGACCAGTATCTATGCTGCGTACAACGAGGCTTGGAAAGTCAAACAAATTGAAACAGCTGAAAAAATACGAGAAATTGATCGTATTAATTTGGAAAAATCACTTTCTGTAGTAGACAATGGGTTAATGACTCTGTCTTCCAGAATATATTCGTTGGACAATATTGTATCCTCTGCCTTTGATGTGATAGACAGAGACTTGCTAATGTTACAACATGGCCAGTCGCAATTACGTTCTATTTATAGAATTAGGCTGGACGCTGCAAAATCTTCGTTCAGGCTATGTGCCTTGGCGTTTAATCAACACAACGTCATTATTTTCCATTTTTAACCTTACTGATAAACAGATCAGTTTGGCACAGAAAGGAGCAGACTATACAATCCTGAGCATCGAAAAACTTGAGAGATTGCCATTGACAATGTCAGAGAGTCCTGTCATTGAATGGATAATACACGGAATTATCACAATTCCGATAACAACTTTCCGATTTAAAAAGTGCCTTGAGTACATACCTGCTGGCCAGTATGAACAATTGGGTAAAGGATATGTAAAATCTGAATGGAAATTACCATACACACATTCTTGCTACAGTGACAGCGACAAAAATGTATTTCTTAGTGGTGCCAACTGTAAACATTCACTAAGCGGTATACTTTTGTGTCAGGGTATTAATTTACACGGAGCATGTGATGGAAATTCTAACAACCTTTCATGCCACCAGCTAGTCACACCTGCAACTCAGATAGAGCCCTTCTTTATGCAACTTGCAAACGGGAGTTACATTCTTAGAACGGATCACAGATGCTGTGGCCTTGTGCCAGGGAAAAGTTATCTAGTAAGAGTAACATCCATGGTCAAATGCTGTATGCAAGCATTGTTCCCGAGTGGGCCTGCAGACACAGTGACTCCCATCTGGCCTCGTCTGAATCTTTATTCTATACGAATTGATACTTTAAGCAAAATGAAATCTGTACTTTTACAGACAACAGTGCCTATAACGTCATCAAAAGAGACGTATGATCTTCTAGTTACAAGGACAGCTACTGAAGTTCATGACCTTTTATCAACAAATTGCCCCGTGCATTTCGTAGGAATGCTCAGCCAACTCCTTAACATGTCTAGTGCCACAAGCATCCCAGGCATATTTAAGACAGTCTTTACGGGACTGCTAACACCTTTTCAGGCAATTTTGGGAATCATTCCTAATTTTGTTCACTCTGTTTTTGGCGGCATACCATTAATTTTGGGACTTGTAGCAGGGATTTTATTTTTGACCCTCCTGCTTCGTTATGGCAAGCCGAAACTCAGACATAGCTCCCATGGGAATGGAAGAGACAATCCTAGCAATGCGCTACCGGGACAGGATAACTAACGTCCTTGGATTGGCCAGGCTGAGAGATCTAAACATGACCTGGTTCCTTTCATTCAGACCTATATGGCAGAACTGTATCTTACCGGTACTTTGATGTATGCTATGCGGAGATGAGTGCGTGTTGGACATCTGTCTTTCACTTCCATCAGCAGTACCAATGGACGTCGATACTTTGCTCAGTCCGATAACGGCTCACGCATTGTGTTGTCCCCAGCGGCTACCAATCCTGATGACGGCATTCGTTGAGACTCCTGTACTACGACTAGGTGGTAACAGTGGAGCAAGTGACAAAAGCAGCATCACCCAGATACGACCTTCTGTGAGCATTGCTGATCCTGCCTATGATGACAGCAATCATTCTCACACCTGCCAAGTTACAGCACTATCGAATTTGGTTGAACTGTCACCTGATTTTGTAGACCAATTCTTTGAGAGCCTGTCTGCTACGATGTTCTCACCCGTACAGAAACAATAACTTTTGAGAAGCTTTCAGACACACAGCGTTCCCATGAACTCTGAATTCGGCCTTCAGTTTTGATCAACAAAAACTGCTAAAAGCGTTGGAACTCTATTTTTCCCCGTTCAAGCATTAATTCTTTTGATTTGGACATTTTTTAATATTCACCTTTTTTTGGCACGAACAATTCTTTGCTTAACGTAAAAACTATTCTTAGAGAACAGAAGCTTCAAACTTCTATTTCTACACACATCTAGAGACATAACAAACTTACATCAGCCTCTAGCACATGTTATTGCAATGCATTTATATGTGATTATTTATCTCGCCCTTCTTCTGTCAGAGATACTTCATGTGTAATTCTTTTTGCATAATCGTTCATTGATTTCTATGCTTCAAAAACGTACAGTACCTAAATTTCACGTATTACAAATACGCCTATTTCAAATGCATTTATGTATTTTGGGGTGGGCAATGTTACACATGCATCTAATTGCTCTAGTTTTTTTTTTTTTTTTTTAATTTTTGAAAACCTTTATTGTGCATAAGGAAGAATAACAAATACGGGCCTACAACCATCCGGCCGGCCATGAACAATCAGTTAGCACAATAGCATACGATGCGGCGACACAGTACTGTAGCAGAAACGCAAACATTTAGAGGAAGAAAGACTAAAGGATATCGCAGCACCGTGTCACAGGATGAATGTAGGTTAAATTTTAAAGTTTTTTGTATGCAACTATTGAAGACAGGCCGTAGTGTTCCGTACCGATAAATGAAAATTAAGAACAAAGTCCATGCAGGTGGGACATGACGGTAGCAACTATATCAAGCAAGTCGAAGATCGATAATCAAGTCCCCGCCAGGCAGGATGGTTACACAATAAGTACGCTACAAAGCAGCACCTATGACCCAGTCACAGTACCACTGCCAATGCAAAAAGAAAAGACGAGAACCCTGCCTTGGGTTACAAAGGCCCTCACAAAAGGGTCCAACAAATGTAAGTAGAGGGGTGATTAGCCTAGGGGTTGACACAACACTACACAATCACATGGACAAATCAAGGATAAACAGAACAATTCATATTTGAAAATATATATCTTTTTTTATTATTTTTAAGGATATCAACAATATAAATATAAAGTTTCTTTTGCCACATGTACAAAATAAATCACCAATAAAATAGACATAAATAAGCAAGCAATATAATTAAGAGGATTCTCTCCTGCCCAGTATCAGCCACACTACACACATTCTAACTCATTCACTTCAATCTTTACCCACTCATTCCTGTTTGATTTTGTTTATCATTCAAACTTCATCCATTCATCTATTTATCTAATCCTGGCGAATACAACATAAAGATGGTTTCACGTGTTGTATGGGTCGGAGTGTTTCAGTCCAGGGGGATGGTTTTGACTACAAGTCCTGATGTAAGGAGGACAATAGTCATTTTCCTGGGGACATAAGCCGACGCGCGTTTCGGTGAACCGCCAATGGGGCCACACCTTCGTCAGGGCAAGGTGCAGTATACTGGGGGGGGGCACAGGAAAGTGAACACAATCTGAAAAATAGAGAGCGAAAACAGATTTCATTTCACTTATACAGATTTCATTTCACTTATATCTACACAGTTATTTTAAAACAAATTAATTTTTTACATTTTAATATACAGTAAATCATGTGGTTCCATATTTTTAGCCATAAATAAATCAATTAGATCTGAGAGATTGGATTTTAATCAACTAATAGAATTTAGAGCAACGCTTCTACATTTGGCCAGTGGTTGCCGTGCCATGTTAAACCCTCTAGAGACACTCCCTAGGAAAGATTCCCTATCAAGTGGAATCTATAAAGGCATCTTGATAGCCTTAGTCAAATGGACCGTGGAGCACATTTTATCCCACCACACATTCTTTAATATTAGGCCAGTATTTAAAGAAAAACCTTTTGTTTAGGTATCCACCACATTCACCCAATTCATAGCACAAACCAGAACTATTTTCTATTGTACACACATGATCCTATAGGTGAGGACAGAGCCTAGTTCTCAAAGTGCAACTAGATCAGCTAGTCACTATCACTTCTTTCTCTCTTAGTCTTATTACCTGTATAACCGTCCTATTCAACCAAGTGTGAGATATCAGGACAACGTTGGAGATAATTTCAAGTGGAAAAGGGCTTCAGGTAGATTTAGATTCTGTAAGGAAGACAAAGTAATATCGTTTATAGATTCCACTTGAAAAACCAAATACAGCAGGGGAAAAGGCGAAAGTTCCAATGAAAAAGTCTGCAGGGGGACCAGGAGTAGAATAGTCAGCAGTCCCACCTCCATCAGAAGCAGCGATTGTGGTGAAACAGTAGCCGAGTGCGGGAACAATGTATCCCCGGCAGAGTCGGTATGCGACCGTCTGTAAACACCAAGCGTGGCAGGGCGAAACATAGTCTCACTGTAAACACTCGGCAGAACCTTAGCCTTAACAGGAGCCCTCAAGGGAGCGATCTGTCCATGCAGGAAGCAGTCTCTCCGAATCTGCGCCAGGTCCAGGGCGGTGTCGTCGAGCTTGTCGCAAAGCTCCTGGGAGTCTCGCCGCAGTGTCACCCGTAGTTCACGTAGGGCAAGCAGGACATCTCCGTAGGTCGGGGTAGGCAGTGTGCCCCCCCCGCCCCCATTGTCGGAACATGCAGGCAAGTCAATCCCCGGTGCGGCCGTGGCAGCACAAGTAAGGGGCAATGGCGGACGGTCTTCCCCGTCCCGCAGGTCAGCAGGGACTTCCATGGTGCCCACCAGTCAGGCACAGAAACAGGGGGGGTGCGATATAATCCAGCAGTCGTTCCGTCCGCCGCGAGTTGCTATGCAGCGGCGTCAGCGAGGTGCCCACCACAACAGAACCAGGCGGCTAAGGCGAACGGGCAGGCAGCAATGTGTGGGCGAGTCCCGCAATGGATCCGAGTCGTCCCCTCTCGACTCGTAACAGTGGAGCCGGAGCGCCGTGCAATCGTCCCAGCAGTCGCGTGGCAAGCGCGATGTACAACACTCCACGGCCCCGGGACACTGATATCACCGTTCCAGGGAGAGCAGCCCCTTCCAGAATGCGGGCGCTCCTCAGGCAGGTTGCTCGTCGTCACTCCACCGAGGTCCGGCGTTAGGCGGCGAGGAGCACTGGGGCAATGGCGTCGGGACCGGCACCAGGGTATCTCAGCCTTCCGGACGAGCCGAGAGTCCGGACAAGCATGGGCGAGATCAGCACGTCGTCCTCGTCTGAGCAGCCGATGAGGCAGGCAGGATAGTTCGACGGGGCACAAGGACTGGCGGAGCCGGGAGCTCACACGTCCGCTCCGGTCGCCATCTTGGCTCCTCCCCCTAATTGCTCTAGTTTTAGTAATTTGATGGACATGAAAATGTGGAGTGGGTGTTGCGTGTTTATCTAGGTTCCTGATCGATACTGTAACCTTATGCCCCTATTCGGCTATAAATCCATTTATTCCCTATATTGGCATAACCGTTCAAGTGCGATATTCAGAAAGTCATCTCTGGCCTCACACGAACAGAGCCACATTCCAGAATAGTTCTTTGCCACTTCCTTTGCAACCAATTAGTGCAATGACAGAGCAGAAGTCACTATCTGATATTCCTAGATTAACACTCCGAGTTCTTCAACAAGATAAATACTCAGCAAACCTGGAAATCCCCGCTTGCTGTGTTTTGATTAGTAATGGAACTCTAATGAGCAACTGATAGCTATCACTTCCTAGTGACATCTTTAATTGACGTCTTATGTCCAGCAAACTTAAGTCAAACCCGGCACCTGTCAGGTATAAATATTACCAATGTTGCCTTAAGCAAATGCTGTGTTGCTGAGCCTGTGGCCCGTAGCCTGTGCTGCAGCCTGCTACCCTGTTGCCAGCTGATGCTGCTGCCCCGCTGCTGTTGGTGAAGCTACTGATACCATTATCGCTGCTAAAGCGCGAACGATGGTGTGGTGAGCTTAGGAGCTGAACAGCCGTCCCTCTGCGAAGAGCCCAGCAGATGCCAAGCTGCCCGCAGACGCTGTCCCCCCTCCTCCTCTCGACGCGCTGAACAGAGCTCCAGCGTTTCTGGTCTGCCCTCGCGGGTGACTGGGATATCGAGTTTCCCCCTGAAGGAAATACCAGACTTCCATAATTCGTTTCAGAGGTATGGTGTTGACTAAACCCTTAGACGAGAATTCTTGAAGCAAACCTTGGCAAAACCAACTTAACTTAAAGCTACTTACTTACTCCCCTTCCACGTGTTAGGCTTAGGTCAGGCACACTGGGGTAGGCGTAGTTAGAAGCACCAGTTGAGTATGTTAGCCTAATGTATATATGAATGTATATATGTTTTATTACTTTTGAACCATTGTATGGCTAAGAAACCATATCAATGCTTTTACAGTTCTATTTCGCAATCCTTATCTTACTGTACGTACTTTTTCTAATAACAAGTCTTGCAATTGTGGCAATACATTTCTCTTGTACGAGAAGAAAGACTGTTCAATAAATGTTAATCCTTTATTGACGAACGCCCGTCTCTCTATTCTCTACATATCGTGAAAGTAAACTGCACTAACCTGACTGAGTGAAATACCTGTCTATTGTTTCACACAACCCTAGAGATTGACTCTTGATCTGAGGAGCAAAGTTGTCATGTTGCACGGTTGTTGGAAAGCTGAATCCCTTCTTGTCTGTGCCAGGGAAGCTGATCACTTCCCATGCAGAGAAGAAAGTTTCCAGTGACCTCTGAGCTAGTTGGTAACACACCCAATTAAGTTTAGCATAGTCAGTGGAGGCCTGGAATATCCGCAGTTCCACGTCGATACTACTGTTTATGTTATTCCAATGCGCAGGGCCTAGTGGGAAAGT
The DNA here is from genome assembly GCF_964263255.1 of Lissotriton vulgaris. Lineage (NCBI taxonomy): Eukaryota > Metazoa > Chordata > Amphibia > Caudata > Salamandridae > Lissotriton > Lissotriton vulgaris. The sequence continues at coordinate 1,708,175,935 of NC_141693.1, read as the reverse complement.
AGGAACTACACTACAACTGGATCACTTTTTCCACTTTCAGCAGCTAGACGCCCCCCAAAAAATTATGGCTATGAGTCCTTTGAATATAGCTCTAAATATACTCGCACCTCTCCATAACCTGAAAGCTCTGTGAACTACCATCGACAAATAAAAACCCTTCATTATTGTTAGCTGCCCTCTCCGGATGTATACTCCACGTTTGTTTATTATTTTTTACAGTATCTAAATATGGTTTACTTTGGATACAATTTGTAATCTGACTACAGTATCTCCACCATAGAGTTTCATTGTTCCATAGAAACACAATAAACTTAGTAGACAAACAACAAGAGGTCCATACGTTCTACTCAGTGCCACCCATGGCTCTTGGCGACATTGGACAAAATGGTTACCTTCAAAGCATTCCTAAACCAATAACTCTCCTGGAAACTGGCTGGGTCAATTTGAATATAAAGATTAAAAAAAACATGAAGGCCTGCTCCAGTAGACAGACATAATCTAAAAAACAACTGTCAGCACAGCCAAGAGATCTCACTACTCAAAATGAATCTCAGAAGTAAATGCATAACAAAAGGACTCTAAAAAAGTATCTCAAAATTCTGTGATCTAAATTGCATATCAACTTGAATAAACCACTCTCCAATACGCAGAAAGTGAAGTGGACCAATTCACTGAAAAAGTTGACACTTTCTATCAAAAGCAATCTTTGACCATATCCCTATGACCAGCACTCTGAATCCTTCCTTCAAAATTGTAATTGTAAAATCACTTATATAGCGCATGGCTACCCATAGGCATCAAAACTATTCACTCAAAGCATTGTTCATTCAACTTGCTGTCAATGACATACACCAATGATTTTAATAAAAGCTATCCACATCACCAGCCTTACTAGCAAAACTTTGCCCCCTTAATACATTTATAAATAACCCTCAGCCATTTTCTGCGCCCAAACTGGCCAGAGAGATCATTAATTCATTCACACTCAACAAGAAACACTTCCAACATCAAGCAAATTTCAAGATGCAAGAACTTGATCAATCTGATCTTGTAATCTGCAGGCCTTTATCAAAATACCCATTTCTGAGGGAGCTCAGTAAAAAGACAGCTTTAATTCAGATTGCAAACATCTTCGAAAAAAACGACCTCTTCTTGGACAAATATGAGTTTCTGTGCTGGAAAACGTGCCTTATCTGTGTTAATTGGAATTTGTGATGACCTTAAAAACACCGTAGATACTAACAGTCTTTCTGCTATCCTCCAAACTCAACCTTTCACTAGCTTTTGATACTTTTAATCGATAATCAACTGCTACTGTAGAGACTATCTACCACACACAAATTCTGGGCACTGCCCTTAATTGTATTAAGTTCACCCTTGCAGACAAAAGTTGTCAGGGTTCCTCCTTTCTCCTATCCGCCAGTCATTTAGAGTTCAACTTTCAATATTCTACATGTCAGGCTAATCAACGTTCTGGCCCCTGAAGATGTGCTATATATAATCAATGTTTATTACTCCAGGTCCGAACAAGGGGCTTTAGGTAGTTCTAAACTCAATTGAAGATGCAGTTCTAACAACAATGGTTGGCATTGACGGATCCTCTCGGGCCCCTGTTGTGAAATGATTTGAATCTCACAGAAAACACGAATTCATGCAAATCATAGGCTTCACTTCAGCCAACAATCTTCCAACCATGCGTGACAAATGGAATCAAAACTCACTTGTTTTTGTTTCAATTTTTTTTATTTGGTTTTCACATTTCCACACAATGAGTACATCAACAATAGAGGCCATTGCATTTAACAAGCATGTAGATCTTTGACTATTAGTCAACGGGAAATCACCGGAACAATAGATAGATAAAACCCTTACGCATGTTTTTACATTTCGGATACCACATACTAGTTGCCGTAGGATTGATCTCATATGCGACCTGAAGTAGGGTGAAAAGATCCGTATGAGTCCTGGGCTGCGTACAGCAGAAATTGAGTAAAAGTCTTGCATATGTCTCTAGTGCGACCTCACGTGGTTCTCTATCGCTGAGCTTTAAGGATTCATATTTTCAATAAGATATCGTCGATTTCTAGATCTTCAGTGTGAGGAGGAAACCATTAACTGTGGGGGTAAACTGGTGGTGAACTGGGCGTTCCCGGTGCAGAGCAACTGGTGGGTGGTAGTCTGGTGTGAGTATAATGCGCAACACTATATCGGGTCCCGGAGCAATGACCGTGGGAATCAAACTGTATGTATTCTCTCGGGATCGGTGCCCTCTCCGCTACATTGCCTGTCTCATGTGTCCCTGTCTGGGCTTATGTTCTCACCTCCCTGCAACTGACGGGAGAGCTGTGCAGACCCTGAATGGGATGGTGTTGTTGAGGGTGGTTGTGTGGTTTCATGCGTGAAGCTGTGCATCAGTTCGCCCATTCTAGGGAGATGGGCTGCTTTCGTGTTCCTCTCACTTCTTCCTCCCGCAGCCCTTCCTCCTCCGCTGCGCCCCACTTCTTCATGGCCCCTATCCAAGCTGCGACTGGGGGCCCTACCGGGGCCCTCCAGTGCATGGCTATACCTCCTTTTTGCTAAGAGAATGGCTAAGGAAACAAAGCTCTACTGCACCTTCTCGGTTTTACGCCTGCGGAACATACCGAGGGCACTCACCTCCCATGAGGAGAGGGTCGGGTTGTTCGTTATCTCCCAGAGTGTATGGAGAACCTGGTCCCAGCAGTTGTGAATGATCAGACAGTCCCAGAACATGTGTTTAAAGTCTGCTGCGGGGTGATGGCATCTAGGGCAGGCAAAGTGTGTGTCTGGATAGAAGCATTGGAGACGCTTTGGAGTGAGATATGCCCTATAGAGAATGTTGAATTGGGTGTTCCTGAAGCGTGCGTTTCTGGAGATTTTTTGGGTGTATTCTAGGGCTTTCTCCCATTCTTTATCGTTGAATACGCAACCTATTTCATCCTCCCATGTACGTCGTAGTGTGTCTAGTGGGCGAAGGGTCAGTTCCCTAACCGCTTTGTACAACCAAGTCACTAAATGTCGCCCACCCGCATATGAAGTATAGTATGTATTACAGGGTGTGTCAAGGGTTCTCCTGCCTGTGGATCCCAAAAACGGCAGCTGTCGTTCATGAGCTGCCGATGTAGAAGGAACTTCCCAGGAGGCAGGTCATACAGTTCTGTCAAGCAGGTGTATGTCATTAACTGGCCATCTTCATACAGGGATTCCATTTCTGTGATGGAGGAGTCAGTCCATACTTGTAAGGCACGGGTTGTGTAATATTTATCATTCTGTAGGGGTTTCCCTTTGGACATGCAGTGTATCTTCAGCATACAGGAGCGTGCTATTAACAACTGTAGAGGGGTAGGTGCGGAGGGGTTTGGTGCCCAGAAGTAGCAGTCTACGTATGGCTGGAAGGGGGATCCGTCCCTGCTCTATAATTGTCTCCCCAGTGTATCGTTCTGCTGTCCAGTATGACAGCCATTGGAGTTGTGCCGCCAAGAAGTATGCTTCAAAGGATGGGGCGCCTAGCCCTCCTTGTGTTGTGGGCAGGAAAAGCTTGCTTAACGCCACCCTATTCCTTCCCCCACCCCAGATCAAAGAAGTCAGGATCGTGTCCAGCTCCTTGAAGAAGGAGCGTGGCGGTATCACCAGGAGGTTGGTGAATTGATAGAGGAGCCTAGGGACCATGATCATTTTGCAAGGGCGACTCGACCAATGGGGGCCAGAGGTAGTGTCTTCCAGAAATTTACTGAATCGCGCAGTCCGGCCACTACCTTGCAGTGATTTCCCTCGTACAGATCATTGGGGGAATTAAACAGTTGTACCCCAAGGTATCGCGGCGCCGTGGCGCTCCAGGTGAGTGTGTGAGCTCCTATCGCTATGTCTCGCGGGGGCAGAGGCGGGCTTAAAGGGAATATCGTGGACTTTGCCCAATTAACCTTAAGGCCTGATGCCAACGGAAAGTCATTCAGTGCCGACCAAATGGGGGTGAGGTCGTTATTGATATCTCTAACATAGATCAGGAGGTCGTCGGCATATAGGGACACACAATGTATTGTATCCGCCAGTGGTATACCCCACGCAGCACCATCCTGCCGCAGCCGTAATGCCAGGGGTTCTACCGCTTAGGCGAAAAGGAGGGGGATAGGGGGCATCCCTGCCTTGTACCTCTTTCTACTGGGAAGGGGCCGGAGATGTATTTGCCTATTCTTACTCTGGATGTGAGGCTCTTGTAGGGAAGCTTCGTGTATTCTATTAGTGTGGGGCCCACTCGAATCCTACGAAGCACAGCAAATCGGTACGGCCATAATAGAGTGTCGAAAGCTTTTTCATGGTCCAAAATCAGGCACGCCACATTCGGGAAGTTCACCGGTGCTTTGTCTTGTATGTGGAATAGCCGGCGTATGTTAAGCGAGGTGTTTCGCCTCGGTATGAAACCGTTCTAGTGCGGGTGTACCAGCGGCGCTAGGATCTGAGTGTATCGGTCCGCTAGCAACTTCCCTAATAGATTACAGTCTGCATTTAGCAGCGTTATTGGCCTGTAAGAGGCCAGGAGGATGGGATCTCTATGTGGTTTGGGGAACGTCACTATAATGGATTCCCGAAGTGAGCCTGGAGTTCCTTGCTGCGTAGGGCTTTGTCTTACATGTCGACTGTCTTGGGGACGAGGTGAGTAGAGAATGTGCTGTAATATTCTAGCGGAAAGCCGCCCATTCCCGGGGCTTCATTACGTGCTAATTCTCTGATGGCGTGGTTAATCTCTGGGGCTTTGATCTTGGTCTCCAGCTCTTTTCGGTCGGCTCGTGATATATGTGGAATCTGTAACGGTCTGAGGAACTGAGAGATTTCTCGGTAATTCGTTTGTGTGGGAGCCTTGTAAATACTGGAGTAGTACTCGTAGAATATGCGTAGGATCTCTATTTGCGAGTATCTGGGGGTCCCTGTACTGTCCAGTAGTACCGTGACCGGTTTAATAGCTGTGTCTTGCCTGGCTAGCATCAAAACTTACTTGTTTACCCTGAAAGTGCTTTGGCTTTTGTAAAGTGTGAGATAATATTGTATAGATGCTATAAAGTACAATGTTCTTCTTGTGGTATACTTTATGTTCTAGGTTTTTCCACCAAACCCAATGCTTCCGTTATAAATCAGTTAAACATGTTTGCTACTGTTTCTGTAGGGAAAGCCTCCTCATATAGGGATCATGTTTCTGAATGCTAGGTGTCACTGTAGAGTTAGTACCAGGAACCACACCTTGATCAGTCGGAGCAAGTCTCAAATTCAGAAAGACAGTCTCTGAAGGTCAGTTAAAGTGTGGAGTATTTGAGACTTAGGCCCTTAGACTGCCGACTGTTGTCACGGCGACAAACGGTCGGCAGTCTGACTGTCCAATTACAGATAGGGCCACCGTGCAGGCAGTCAGAAAGTGCTCTTTAACACTGTGGCTTGTGCTGCAGCCCAGGAAAAGGGCCACAGCAAAAGCCACAGTGTTAAAGAGCACTTTGTGCACATCCATACACTGTGTGCCATGCATTATGTGGTGCATGGCATATGGTGCGTGGGGCACTACTTGTGGCCCAAGAGGGATAGGGGTCATGTTTGGGTCGCCCAAAGTCCCTTTTCGACATCCTTTTCTTTTCATGCCAGTCTTCCCAACATGAAAAGTCTGTCGGAAAAGGAAATCGTAATCCCGACAGCGGTGCCTGCCTCGGCACCGCCTCTTGTCGGGACTACGATTCCGACCGCTGCTTCTTCAGGATTTGAGATCCTGGTGGAGGCAGCGGTCTTCCCAAGACTACTGACAGGTCGACCGCATGCATCGAGAGGCGGCGGTCGGACAGCCACCAACAGCCTGTCGGTAGTGGTCCACCTGACATCGTAATCCAGGCCGTACGCTTCTCTTGAAAGCCCTCTTTCAGAGAAACACATCTGACATTGTAGAGAATGTTTTCTAAAGAAATCAAATAGATACAAAACTACCCAAATTTAAAGTCTCATTGTCCCGTGACAGTGTATTGGAACTGGGCCAATGGCTTGCTAATTGGGACCAGCAGTCAGTAAGGATATTGCCATACTGAAATAAAGTGCTATGCTTGCCAACAATCCAAATATTAATATAGGCTTTCTAGCACGTCAATTAATACAGGTGATACCACAGAATCATTTATACACCAACCAAACTGTACTGCTTTTGTGTGCTAGATTCCTAAACCTGATAGAATTGTGGAAATTTTGAAAATGAGGGCTGCAACATGGTTAAAGTATTGCTGCAGCACAACTGAAACCTGCAATTATACTACTTTACACTAAAACACGTTGTGAGCCGTCTATATTCTACAACATAGAAATCTTAATTTCACCTTAATGCTTTCATTTCAGGAATTATGTAGTGAGCCGAAGACTGCTGCAGAATTCTACAGAGATTGGCGGCGATGCCTGAAAGATGGGGTGGAGAGATATCAGTACTTGCTGCAACTTGGGGCTGCAACCATAGGCCGCATCTTCCATGCTGACCTTGCATTTGGTCTCCTTGGTGAGATGGTCACCACATTGGCTGAGAATGTTCAAAGCACAGACTATGCTGCAGTGTTTCAGATTCTGCAGCGCCTGAGTAAAACCTGCCGCTTCAGCCTCAACCTAGACTTTTTAAGTACAGCAGAGAGGGAGAGCTGCCGGAAATTGTTTCTAAAGCTAAAAGACAGGGAACACATTACCTGCATCCCAGCCAGCGGGGATACTGACCAGCAAGAAGAGGTAAATGGAAGGAAGGGGTTCTTCCAGGAAACTGACCAGAGCAGCAGTGTAGATGATCAAGAACTTGGGGAACTCATGGCTACCTACAAAGTCATATAACAGTTTAAAAATCTGGAATTTTGTTCATGAAACCATCTCACTGCCCATCTCTGTGATCTATGGGTGGGGAATATAACTGTACAGTGGGTGCTACCCTGGACATGGATTATGTCATTTCGATTGGACTCTTGTGCTGACCTTGTGGCACACCCCACCAGAGTTGGGATGCAGCGGAGTAACCCCATTTATACTGCACTGTCTATTGATACCCGCCAATATCTGAATCACTAGAGTATTCGAAGTTTGCCTTTCTTGGAAGGCACTCCTATGACATCATTAATTGAATATGTTGAAATATAATTGGAATTCTGATCTAGATGGACAAGTACAGCCTTGTCAGTTCAGCCCTTGTGTTTGAACATGAGTGCCATAATAAGATTGACGCCACACCTGTCTATAGTGACCACAGGTGTCTTTGACGTTAAGAACATGAAACCAATTCTTACAGAAAAAATATGACCATGCCCACTGGTTTTCCTAAAAATTTGACCCACTGTGTTGCAGATTCACAAAACCGTGTTGAAGTATGCACATATTATGGATTTCCCCTTATGGTTTAAGTAGGTTTGCTTCTTTTAAGGATTTGCACAAAAACTCCAATATTTCAATGCGTAGGCTTGCTGTCCTACACTTGTGGATTGTTGCACTAGCCTTCTCTGGAAAACACCCATCTTCCCATTCCTAACCATAAACCTATTACTGTGTCAAATCACCAATAGTGGCAGATTCCCTGGCTTAAATTCAATTTGTGATATTAAATGCCCCGATATCTTGATTTATCAAAATAAAATCTGCTATGTTGAATTTTCTGTTCAACAAATTTGAACTTGGGTGCCCAGAATATATTTTAAATTCCACCCTTTGAGCCTGATGAATACATTCTGGAAATAATATCTGTTACTTTCTTTAGAATTGATTTCCCTCTAATTTCTTCAAACCTTTCTATCCTGCCTCTGTGTTAAGCCTGTACTAAAGCTTTTTAAAATTGATGAGTTGTGGCACTCAACCTTTTATTCTGTATTTGTTTTTTACTGACAAATAAACACTGTTTGCTTTACATTTCCCAGTAGTTGCAGATTTGGAAATGCATAGAGTGCTAGCCTTCCTATAATTTTTTTCTCTTTAGAAAAGTCTACTGATTGATTATTTCTGCAGCTTTGCTCGAAATGTAAAGTTTTAAGACAATCTCAGTAGTAGCCCTAATTTACCTGAGCACATTCATTCCTATGACACCTCCATGAGATAGTGTGCTTCAGGTGGAAAAATGCTGTGTGCAATGGTTGGTGACGGTGCGTATGAAGTCCACTGAGGAAGCGGCCCATGTCTTAAGCATAGTTAGATTCTGTGATGGTGTTTGTTGCAGGAAAAGTTAAATACGGAAGAAAAATGTACATCAGTTGAAGTAATGCAGTTGTATTGTCACTTCCTTTTCACTTGAAGTCGCTGATCTCCGCTTCTTCAATCATGCACAATATGCAGGTTTTTAGGTAACAACAAGGACTTCCTCATCCCACTTCCTTATCACAGTCCTACTTCATTGAGGTGTCCCGCACTCTGCACACAAATACCCAAGAAGCCCATGCCTCCTGGATGCCATACAAAAAGGAGTATTACCCAACAACATTTCTAGTGTATTTGTCTCATCAAGGAGAATGGTGCCCCAGACACTCTCTTAAAAAATCATTTTTTTCTCTTGTTTGTTAGACACTTTGAAGACCACGTTTGTAGGTTTGAGTGAATTTCGTTGACCTCAAGTGGTATTGGAATTTTATGGTCTAGATTGGTGTATGTAAGCCTACATAACCTCTGCAGGGTTTCCAAGGCGTTTGGAAATGGATCTAAATAGTGTGAGTTGCACACACCATGGAGACAGATTATTGCTCTTCAATCTGCCAGGGTCTGTCTATTTGTAATATCAGTTAATTCGCTACAAAACATTTTGATGATAAATTAAATTATGGCCAAAAGTCCTGCATGATCACTGCTTGAAGGCCTGGATCACTGTGATACATTCCCTGGCACAAGCTGGGCTTGTAACTCACAATAAACATATCTCCAAGGGCATTCTCGTTTTGGAAATGTTATGCTGGAACTCATGGTGGGTCTCTACTTCCTCATAGATGCTTACCTAATCGTTGTGTGGCTTAGTTATATGGTTGAGAAGCCATTGGCACCCAACATGTTGATGATAAATTAAATTATGGCCAAAAGTACTGCATGATCACTGCTTGAAGGCCTGGATCACTGTGATACATTCCCTGGCACAAGCTGGGCTTGTAACTCCCAATAAACATATCTCCAAGGGCATTCTCGTTTTGGAAATGTATGGTGGGTCTCTACTTTCTCGTAGATGCTTACCTAATCGTTGTGTGGCTTAGTTATATGGTTGAGAAGCCATTAGCATCCGAAAGGATCTGCATGCAAGAAATGGATTGTATAGTATGTGGATGTAATTCAAATGGCCTGGTAACTCAATCGTTGCTGAGCATAGGCCCAAGTACTGTTGTTCTGGCCATGTGTAGTGCTCAAAGTGAGTCTATTGCCAGCACTTACATGATAGAGTGCTGAGCATGTTAGGCTGTGGAGTTATTACCATCTGCCTCGGTCACCATCCACTGCCACCAAGGTGCCAGCGATTGGTAGAAGAGCTTACCCACCTGCTCCTTGCAGAATTCAATTAGCCCATGGTGTTATTCCTACTTTAAACTAAAGCTTAAAAGAAGGTAAGTAAGTCTTGTGAAACCGACCTGCAACGTTACTTCCTACAGAGGAGGACAACCAGAATAGTATTGCATTGGAGAAGACGCTAGACGGCAGCTCCCTGGTTAAATAAGCAAAGCATGTCAATGTACAGAGGTGGGCAGTGATTCTCTTCCCCCACATTCACTCTGTATCTGTGGATACAGGCGTCTACCTCCGTGTGCTATGGCATTTCCATGAAATCTGTACTAACTTTGAGAATAACATGTGATCTGTGAAGAATAGATTCTGAAAGTGAGAAAACATTTCTACGTTGCTTTCGCCTGGCATAATTGAAAAGTGTTAGCTCAAATTAATGTGACATTTGGACAAATTGGTAGAAGAGCGAAGGAATTTAAGACTCTTGTTCCCCATGTGAATACAGTTACTAATATACCTCGAGGTACATGTGTCCTTTCTGAGGTTTGGACACTTCTTCCCGTCACAAAATCCCAAGTTGATAAATTTCACTGTGCATGTGTTTTTTGATGATGCACCAATTGTTGGAGTTGATACTGAATTGTACTCTTGCATCAGACTCTGGAGTGGCTTTGAAGTTGTTTGAATACTCATAATCATTGTGATTGCCACAGTTGCTGAAGCTCTGGTTCATCCCAATTCAGTGTGGGTAGGGTCCCCATTTTTAAGTTTGCAACATTTTTGTGGGTCTTGGACCTCATTACATTTTCTGTAAGAGAAATAGTCCCTCTAATGGTGAAAGCTGTGCGCTAAAGCACCTGAGTTTCTTTTGGGTGGAATTCTGAGACCGACATAAGGGGTGATGTCAGTTTGTGCTTATTTTCATTAGATACTGTGTTCGGTAAGTACTGCTTGTGGAGTTTCTTGAATTTCAGATTCCTTTGGCATTTATTTTCTATTCAAAGTCAATATAATGCTATCTAAAGAATGAGTCTACTTTTGAGAGTGATTAAAGGGGTGTTGCCTTATTAAGTGCTACCAATGGCTCAGAGGTTACCACACTTCAGGAATCACTCGAACCACAGGTAAGGTTCAACCTCTAAACCTTTAATCTTCGGTACTGAAGCAGCCAGCATGCGAGAAAAGTGAAGCAGTCCCAACGCTCTGCCTTACGCGTTTTGAAAATTTCTTCATCAGAGGCTCGCGTGCACCAAATTCCCTGGATGACTACTGCTGGCATTGAGGATGCTATTCCCTGCAGTACTCTGCGAAACAACCTTGTTGTTAATTCATCATCCTTGACTTCTAGGAGGACATTCCATAGACTGTTTACTGATATGTTCAGTGAACTGTAAGTTCAAACTGTTCATATTCAGTTTCTCGATAAAGGCTCTAGCAGAATCCTCGTCCCCACACCAAACAAAGAAAATGTAATCGATATAGCGCAGTCAAAGGGCAACGTTGTTAAATTCAGCCATCTCCGCGACAACCTTCTCCTCCCACTAGCCCATGAATAAATTTGCGTAGCTGGGGGCGAAGCAGGTTTCCATTGCCGTGCCCTGTGACTGCCTATAGATGGTGTCATCAAAGATAAAGAAGTTGTTAGTAAGACAAATCTGAATCATTCTCATGATCATTTGTGAATGATGTGATAGATCTGGTTCTAAAGAAATGTTGAATGGCCTGGAGTCCTAAGTTATATTGTATACTCGTGTAGAGGCTACTAACCTATAGGGAAACTAAGGTGTAATTCCTTTCCCAGTGCATCCCATCAATTACCGTTAAAAAGTGTGTCATATCCCTAAGATAGGAAGGTAATGTCACTACATATGGTCTGAGATGGTAATCAATAAACCTAGAAGTGTTCTCAAGTAATGATCCTAGACACTATAGGTCTACCTGGAGGGTTACACATATCCTCTTGAAGTTTAGGGAGTAAATAAAGAATGGGAATTCTGGGGTGAGCACAATACAAATAATTGTACTCCTCCCATTCCATCAACCCTTTATCTCGCCATTCTACAAATGTCTCTCCATACTCTGTATTGGATTTCAAGACTTCGGCCATACTTGATTTGCAGTAACAGTTGATGTCACTGAGTTGCCTCAAACCCTCGGCCAGATATTTTTGTTTGTCGAGGACAACAACATTGCCCCCTTTATCCGATTGTCGGATTACAATGCTTTGATCTGCTTTTAAGTTGTCCAAGGAGGTAATCTGTTCAACTGTTAGATTTTTCTTACTGCAGGGAATTTTGTTGTATCTAATTCTGTGTAAGTCCCTCAAAACCCCCTTTTCAAAAACATCAATGGCCTCACACTGTACGTTTGGGAGAAACACAGACTTGGGTTTAAACTTACTCCCAGGATTACCACCCAAATCATTTTTTTTTTTTTTTTTTTAAATATTTTTTTATTGCAGAATTATCAACAATCTACATGGTCAGGTGACCTGGCTTCCTCTTACAGTGTCAGGCACTATATCGCTGTTAAAGAAAATGGTACACAGCCATTTAGCCCACATCCCGGAGGCCGGGCGGCACATCAAGCTGCCCCAACAGGAGTTCGCACGCCCCGGTCTGAGGGACACCTGGTCAACAGCACAATTTTGTATCCGCTTTTATACCCTATCTAACTCCCCCCTCCCTTTCCCCACCGCCAAGACTTTCCATTCTGTACCTCGAACTTTGCCCCGATCCCCAGTGTCCAAGCTGCCAGGTGCATGCACACACTTTTCTCAACTCAATCATTCAGCAGCCATGCGCTTCTTCCATTACCTTATCGATAACTACGTGCCCCCCTACATTCCATCTGCTGGGGAACCTGGAGATTCTCCCTACCGCAAATACCGCCTCTGGTGTGTCTGCGGTGTCCCCGCAACTCCCCCCCCCCAACCCCACCCTCCCCCGCTGCCTCTGATGTGGGTGGCATCTTATGAGTTCCAAAGCGATGTCATCTTGCCTATCGGGGTCGAACATTCGGCCTCTCCTGCCTCATGGAACCTCCCTTTCCAATTACCCTTCCTCTTCATCCCTGATCAATAGGTCGTTCAGGTCCTGCACAATCGCTTCCCATGCTCTTGCAAGATCCAAACTCCTCTCATTACCAGACCTTGTGGCCTGACGCATTCTAATCTCATTCTCACATTTGGACCATTTCCTCAACTCATTCGTCCATCTCCGGACTGACGGGCCCTCCTTGGATTTCCAGCGCCAAGTAATTTCCCTTTGCGCCAGCATTAGTCCCATGTCAATAAACTTACTCGTAAGTTTGGTCTTGGGCGTGTGCGGAAACCACAGTAATATACAGGCGGCCATATCAAAGTCCACTTCTCTCTCTGTCACTGCATTCAGGAGCTCCCCCACTTCTGCCCAGTATGTCCCCAGTCGCGGGCAGTCCCATAGCATATGTTCAAGCTCAACATCAGGTGCCAAGCATCTCGGACACGCAGCATCCTGCACCCGAAAGTGCCTTCTAATTTTCCCTGGTGTTAGATACGCCCTATGCAGTATGAAGAAATGTATCTGTTGAAAGCGGGCGTTCCTGCTACCCTTCCATGTTCTCTGCCAGATGTGGCCCCAAACCGGATCAGGTATGGGTTTACCTATGCTCTCTTCCCATTTCTCCTTTAACGTCGTTAATGGAGCAAGACCCTCGTTCAACATCCTTGAATGAAGACAGGTCACGGCCTTTACAGTACCCGCAGCCATCACCACATATTGGCAGGCCATGGTCGTGTCTGGTTCTGCCCGTCCCCCCCTCCAGTGTTTTTGCACCGCCGTCGTCAGTGCGGCATGCAAGAGGTAGCTCCCATCCGGGAGTCCAAATTGGTCCTGTAAGACCTGAAAGGGAACTAGTATCCCGTCAGCATACAGGTCCCCCACCATCTGCAGCCCTAGGTCCTCCCATTCCGCCAACCGAGACCAATCCCCTCCATGTGGCAGTGCTGTCAACATCCCAATGGGGATCTCAGGGGCGTACGGGCGGGCAGCCCCTGCCCTCTTCAGGCTCCTAAGCCAGCACATCCGAAGGGTTTTCTCTTCAATCGTGAGATCGCCCAATCTCAGCTGCTGCTGCATTACAATGTAGGACAAGACGTGCCTCTGAACTCCCCTTCCCCGTCCCTGGTCAGGGCCTCTAAACTCCCTCGCGATATTTTGCGTTAAGACCTGAAGCTGGGCCGCTAGGTAGTATAGTTCAAAATCTGGGACTGCCATCCCCCCCTCGATTTTAGGTCTGTACAACGTGTGCAACGCCACTCTACGCCTGCCACGGCCCCAAAGGAAAGCAATGACCAATGATCGCAGCTCCTTAAAGACCCGCCGAGGGACCCAGATCGGCAGGGTGCGGAAATAATAGAGCAACCTCGGCAGAGCCACCATTTTCAACAGTGCTATCCGGCCTAGAACCGACAAAGGGAGAGTGGCCCAAAAAGTCATGCAGCCCCGCAGCGCCCTTATGCAACGACCTATATTGCCCTCTAGTAGGTCCGCAACTTCATGATAAACCCTGACCCCCAGGTAGGTGAAGCATGTGTCCTCCCAGACCACTTCGGTCATTGGAGGGGGGTATTGTATGTCCCTCCGTAGCGGGAAAATGCAGGTTTTATTCCAGTTTACCTTGAGGCCTGATAGGCTGCCAAACCGAGAGAGCATTTCCGTCGCCCCCTTCAGGGCATCTGCAGTGTCCTCTAAATAGAGCAGCAGGTCATCCGCATACAATGAGATATAGTGGTGTTCCCCGTCGCATTGGATTCCCGAGTACAGTGCTCCCGTTCGCGCCAGCGCTGCTAGGGGCTCCATCGCCAAGGCGAACAGGAGAGGGGACAGCGAGCAGCCCTGCCTTGTTCCTCTGTGCACTGGATACGCGGGCGATATCACTGTTCCCAGTCGCACCCTGGCCGTTGCTTCCGCGTACAGGACCTGCGTCCAGCGGCCAAAGCCCCGCCCCAGGCCGAGCCTCTCGAGGACCTTAGCGAGATACAGCCATTCCAGGCTATCGAAAGCTTTCTCGATATCCACTGAGAGCACTGCGGTCCTATGTTCCAGGGCCTGAGCCCTATCCATTATTCTGATCAGGCGGCGAATATTATGGGATGTATTCCTAGTGGGGATGAACCCCGCCTGGTCCTCATGGACCAGGGTGGTCATGTGTGGCAGTAATCTAGTGGCCAGAATACGGCTTAGGATCTTGTAATCTACCGTCAGCATCGACAGTGGTCTATACGATGTCACCTCTGATGCTTCTTTACCTGGTTTCAGCAGCGGTACCACTAATGCTTCCCTCATCGTTTGGGGGAGGCGTCCCAAGGTTAGGGCCTCTGAATACGCTACTAGGAGTTTTGGTGACAGGGCATCTACAAATGTCGCATAAAATTCAATCGGCAGTCCATCCACTCCCGGCGTCTTATTTCTAGCCATTTGTTTAATGGCTACCCGGATTTCCGATAGAGTTATTGGGCCGCCCAACGCCTTCGCAGCCTCATCATCCAGCACCGGGAGTTGAAGAGTGTCTAGGTATTCATCTATCACCGTGCCGTCTACCCCCAAGTGGCTCTCATATAGAGTCGTATAGTAGGACTGGAAGCGGTTCAGAACCGCCGTCTGGGAATAGACCAACTCCCCTGATCCCGTTTTGATGCTCATGATCGGGCAACCCCTAGGCTCCGGATTAGCAAGTTTAGCAAGAAGTGTGCCCACCTTGTCTCTCTCCCCGTGCACCTTGGTTAGGTATAGCTTGTAATCATAGCATCTTAGCCTTTCTGTTTCAGACGCCACCACTTCTTTCGCTTCTAAGAGCCTGCTCTGTAATTCCGGCCTCTCAGGCCTGCGCCTTTCTATTTCTCTCAATGCACTTTCCGCTTTCACCAGATCAGCCACCACTGTCGTCCTAGCATTCGAAAAGCTCCCCATGCACACACCTCTCACCACCACCTTCATTGCATCCCATTCCATCGCTCTCGTTGCAGTCGTGCCCTCATTCTCAACAAAATATCGTTCGATGCTTTCCCGGATTGTGGCGCTAAACACTGGGTCCTCTAATGTATCAGGGCGCAGCCTCCATGTCGGCAGTGCCGACCTCGCCCGCTGCCACTGCACCTTCACCAGCAAGGGATTGTGGTCTGAAATAGTCCTGGCCAAATACTCCGTATGTGTTATCATGGCAGCCAGGGGGCCACTACATAAGATAGAGTCTATCCTAACATGCAATGCGTGCAGGGCTGAGAAAAAGGAATAATCCCTAACATCGGGGTGTTGTTCCCTCCATACGTCCAAAAGGCCCCACCTCTCCTGCCAATCTTTTCTATGCGCGGCCAACCTCCGAACCGGGGAGGTAGTCAGTGGCGGGTGTGATCTATCTCGCGTGACATCAGTGATTGAATTAAAATCCCCCCCCAGTATAATAGGGCCCGCTAGGAAGTGTGCCAATTCCCCAGAGAGTTTGTCAAAGAAACGGGCCTGCTCTACATTTGGGGCGTATACACTACTCAGCACCACCTCCCTCCCATATAGCCTGCCCTCTACTACCACAAATCGACCCTCAGGGTCCACCAGTTGTTTCGTGGCCTGGAATGGGACTCCCGCCCTCACCCAGATCAGTACCCCCCTGGCAAACGCTGAATATGACGTGCCAAAGACCTGCCCACGCCACCTCTTTTGCAACGCAGTACATTCCTGCCTGGTCAAGTGGGTCTCCTGCAATAATGCGATCTGTATGCCACGCCTCACCAAATAGGCGTGTACCTTGCTCCTCCGGGACATCGTGTGGAGTCCGCGGACGTTCCATGTAAGGCTTTTTAAATCAGGTGACGTTCCCATCGCCGCTGTTCCCCCTCCGTTCCGGCAGAATCATTTGAACCCCCACATCCCGGCAGCAGTCCCCCCAACATGAAACAACCCAACAAACTTCCCCAACCCCTCTCCCCAGAACAGGACCCAATAACGAAGCATCAGCCCCCATCCAAACATACAACATCACAAACCGTCAACTACTCTGTGGTCGTCACCACAGAATGCCTTAAGGGCAATGGGGGGAGTTTCGGGCCGACCCGGGGCATGCCATGTCCCCGCTCCAGGCCCAAGATCCCGTAGAACAAATGCAACAGAGTACCTGTTAGTCCACCAGACACCTCGGATAGTCCGTTCCAGCAGGAGCCATGTGGTAGTCCCGCACCGCAAAGATCACTCGTTGAACAACCCATCTGCCGTTTGCGGGGTGACCTTCGGCCCCACTAAGCTATCTGCCTCGGACAGTTCTTCCCCTGATTTCCTGCTCTCCTCCTCTGAGTCAGAGTCCTCCAGTCCCTTCTCCTGTTGCGCGCCCGTGATGTTCGCCGTCGCCGCCAGCGCCCCCTTCCTGTCCTCCGCCATCTCGGCCGTTCGCTGTGCATTTTTGAGTTTATTCTTCTTGCGGATGCGTTGTGACTTACGAATCTGCATCGGCTTCTGTCGTTCTCGTTCTCCTTTATGTTGGCGATCTGTGCCCGCACGGTACAACTCCAGCCATGTCCACGCCTCATCAGGGGTCTGGAAGAATTGGGTCTTCCCGTCCAGGATCACCCGTAGTTTGGCCGGGAAGAGTAGCGAGTACTGGATACCTTCATTTCTTAGTTCTTTCTTCACAGCCAAAAAGGACGCCCTGTTCCTCTGGACCTCTTGGGTGTAGTCCGGGAAGATCGTGACCGGGCTATTGTCTATTTTGAAGGGGCCCACCGAGCGTGCTCTCTGAATCAGGAAATCACGATCTTTGTAGTGCAGGAGTCTGATCACCATCGGGCGCGGAGGGCGCCCCAGCATGGGCGGGCGAGTTGGGACCCTGTGTGCCCGCTCCAGGGAGAAGAACGGAGACAAGCCCTCCGGAGCCACAACTGTTTTCAGCCAGTTCTCCATGTAGGCTACGGCATCGTCCCCTTCAATTTTTTCCGGCAGGCCCACCACCCGGATGTTGTTCCTCCGGTTACGGCTTTCTGAATCCTCCGCACGTTTCTCCAGCGTCTCCAGCCTTTCCAGTATATCAGTCGGCTTGCGTTCCGCAGTGACCACCGCCGGCTTCAGCTCCGAGAGCAGTTGAGCATTGTCCTTAACCTTGTCTGACAATTTCGCATGATCTGCCCTCAGCAATCCCAGTCCCGTAGCCACCTGGGCAATGTCCTGGTGAAGGGAGTCCTTGGTTGCTGCAATCGCTTCCAATATGCCATCCAGCCGCGCGTTCAGTCGTTGTTCTTGCGCCGATGTCTCCAGTGCCGCAGGCGGGCCTCCGACCGTTTCCGGCGTAGCTGGCTGGGCGCTACCCCTCTCCTCGCATACTGCACCGCCTTTGGTAGCCATCAGGGCTGCTGCAGTTTGCACCCCTGGGCAGCCCCAGCGCGATCGGTCAAGCCAATGGTCCCTCCGCCGGGTGGCCGCCCCCAGAGTCTCTCCTCCGGTCTGTGAGCCCTGGCGTCCGTTTAGGGGATGATCACCGCTTCTAGTGGGTGGGGCGGCTCTCTAGGCTTCCCTCACACGATCTGGAGGGTTCCCCTCGGCCCAGTGGTACCGCCGTCCAATGCCTCCCCCCGCGCCAGGTCCAACAGGCGCTAGGGCAGGGCGTCAATTCCCTCTCCTCAGGTGCTCAGGGCAGGGCCCAGGTGTCTCTCCCCCACCATGCAGTGTGGTCAGCCCCTTCTGCCACCTCCGGGTCAGTTCTGCACTAACTACGCAATCTTGCGAGTTCGTGTGCCGGTCTGTACTTGGTGCCCCACCGGTCCTGCCCCGGCAAGCTGTGTCGACCCCCTCCAGGCTCCCGATCACCGCTCCTGGGCCGGGGTCCCCCTCGTGCTATCGCCGTCGCCGTGCTGCTGCCAGTCCCACTCCTCAGCACTCGGCCGCGCTCCAGGGTCCCCGTGCCGCTTCAGCACTCCGGCACCGCAGTAGACTGCTCCCCGACGTCGCGGCCGCCAGCACCAGCCGCGGGGGGATGGGCTCTCCTCCAGCAACCCTCGGGACCGCCGGCTTTCTCTCCGTGCTCCCTCCGCAGCCTCTCCTTACCGCGCGGCAATGGGCAGCGCCCGCCGGAGTCCTCCGTGCACCTCTCACGCCGCACCTCAGCCGGGACCCTCCGCTCTCCGCAGCTCAGCTACCGCTGCTCGGGGTGACCGCCATCTTGGGTTCTTTGTCTGCCTTCCCGGTGGACGCTGCGAGCCGGTCACCTCTCCATTCCTGGCGACCTGCTGATCCTCGGATCTCGTCCTCTCGTCGTCCGGTGGCTAAGGCTCGGTGCTCGAGCTTTCTGCCCGCCCAGAAGCGCGGGGATCCAGGATAAATATGGGATCAGGCACGGAGCTGTGGGCTCACGCCGCCATCCCAGTCGGCGTCCAAGCCACGCCCCCATTACCACCCAAATCATCATCGCAGCTTTCCCACTCAGGAGTCACATTGTTCACATTGGTCACATTGGTCACATCATCTGTCATTGTATGTAATTGTAAGTGTTGTGCTGCGAGTGAATCACGGACACGGCCGCCGTAAATCCACGCAACCTTAGCAGATCCGGCACCTTGAAAACATCGGGTGCGCTGGAGCGGAAAGGCCGCTTGGGGTGATTCACTCGCAGCACAACACTCAGCAAGGCTGCCTTCACCCACTGGGGTTTTAAAATATGGATTATTTTACAGACTGTGGCAGGACCCACTGGGGTGAACGTTGAGGAACTACGAGCCCCAGCATGCCGTGTGACATACGCCTATGTGGGCGGGGCTTGAAAAATACTTATCATGGGTTCCTCATCTCACCTGCCTGTGTTTGTTCCAGTGCCCTTGAGCAAGAACATTTGTTGTTCGAAACGCGTTGGGCAAGATTCCTGGAAGGGCGTGACTTTGCATTTGTTGTACTGCCTTACCCACAATATAGGCGTTCAAACTTTCCGGCTGTGGCTCTTCAAATGGACAAGTGTGGTGTGTGGATATATATATATATATATATATTTATTTCAACAAAGTGCCCGAACCCTGTAAGAGGCACACAACAGTTCTCCGCCCTCCAAGCTTCCAATTTAAACATGCCTTTCCGCTCCTCTGCATTCACTCTGCCCGACGTGTTTTAGGGAAACCACCCCCTTCCTTATGGGCTGCTGTAGAAATCACTTGATGTTCTTCATTAACATTACTTGACCTTTTATTTCAACATGCCTCCAGAGGGGCGTGTGCTGAGTGCACCGCTCACAATGATTAGTGGTACTTCTGGTCCTTCATGATGCAAATTAACATTTCTTTACCTACAAGTGAGGTCGAGTGTTCTTACATAATTGTGCATTAATTGTCCATAGTCTTCAGTAGGCTGAGTTGCAGTCCAGCACATTGTTTTTAGATGTGGAGTCCTGTGCTCAGGGAGTCCCAAATAGTTTAGATCTCCGAGCCTCGTTGTGCTGACAAAACCATTCCAGTGTCAGCCCACGATGGTGCACTCTTCACAATTATGTAAGAACACTCGACCTCACTTGTAGGTAAAGAAATGTTAATTTGCTTGACCCTGTTCCCATGAGGCACAGGGTCAAGGCTGATTTGCATATAGCCATTGTCTGACTTAGGGTGGTGTGGAGAGCAAAAAAATGATGGATTTAGGCCCAGATCTTTGTACTGGGGTGAATGTAAGACATTGTTCTGCATTCTGTCCATCAACTGTGTTTTTTGCAATTTTCACCCCGAGTGGGCTGGATATGCTCAGACGTGATTCCCAGGCTCTGCACATCACTGGAGTCAAGCTATCTAGGCTGAAGAAGGCTGATAGCCAGAAACCGGTCCTTGGATGCTTGATTCCAGTCTAGGAAAGACATGGCTTGGTAGTTCGGGCTGGACTGTTCCCATGAGGCACAGGGTCAAGGCTGATTTGCATATAGCCATTTTCTGACCTAGGGTGGTGTGGAGTGCAAAAAAACGATGGATTTAGGCCCAGATCTTTGTACTGGGGTGAATGTAAGACATTGTTCTGCATTCTGTCCATCAACAGTGTTTTTTGCAATTTTCACCCCGAGTGGGCTGGGTATGCTCAGACGTGATTCCCAGTCTCTCCACATCACTGGAGTCCAGCTATCTAGACTGAAGAAGGCTGATAGCCAGAAACCGGTCCTTGGATGCTTGATTCCGGTCTAGGAAAGACATGGCTTGGTAGTTCGGGCTGGACTGTTCCCATGAGGCACAGGGTCAAGGCTGATTTGCATATAGCCATTGTCTGACCTAGGGTGGTGTGAAGTGCAAAAAAACGATGGATTTAGGCCCAGATCTTTGTACTGGGGTGAATGTAAGACATTGTTCTGCATTCTGTCCATCAACTGTGTTTTTTGCAATTTTCACCCAGAGTGGGCTGGGTATGCTCAGACGTGATTCCCAGGCTCTCCACATCACTGGAGTCAATCTATCTAGGCTGAAGAAGGCTGATAGCCAGAAACCGGTCCTTGGATGCTTGATTCCGGTCTAGGAAAGACATGGCTTGGTAGTACGGGCTGGACTGTTCCCATGAGGCACAGGGTCAAGGCTGATTTGCATATAGCCATTGTCTGACCTAGGGTGGTGTGGAGTGCAAAAAAACGATGGATTTAGGCCCAGATCTTTGTACTGGGGTGAATGTAAGACATTGTTCTGCATTCTGTCCATCAACTGTGTTTTTTGCAATTTTCACCCCGAGTGGGCTGGGTATGCTCAGATGTGATTCCCAGGCTCTCCACATCACTGGAGTCAAGCTATCTAGGCTGAAGAAGGCTGATAGCCAGAAACCGGTCCTTGGATGCCTGATTCCGGTCTAGGAAAGACATGGCTTGGTAGTTCGGGCTGGACTGTTCCCATGAGGCACAGGGTCAAGGCTGATTTGCATATAGCCATTGTCTGACCTAGGGTGGTGTGGAGTGCAAAAAAACGATGGATTTAGGCCCAGATCTTTGTACTGGGGTGAATGTAAGACATTGTTCTGCATTCTGCCCATCAACTGTGTATTTTTGCAAATAACACCAGAGTATGGCGCTGTGGGCCAAACATTGTCAACGTCAATTTCTTGTCATATAAGGGAGAAAGCATACCCCTCGTGCCATGCTGTGTTGTGTCTGCCTTGAATGCCGGGTCATATTGCGGGACATGTAGCCACTGATTAATCACCTTGAGCTGTGCCGCACAATAATAGAGCTGCACATCAGGGAGTGCTATTCCCCCATCATACCATCCTCTCACCAATTTGGCCTGTGCGTTGCGTGCTGGCCTATTACCCCATAAGAGGCTAGAAACCTGCGCCGAAATGGCCTTGAAACAATTTGGCAGTACTTGGTATGGCATATTCTCTAGGACATATAAGAAGCGGGGAAAGGCCATCATTTTAAAAAGCGCTGCCTTTCCTAATAACGTTAGTGACAGTGTTTCCCAGTGACACACATCTCGCTTAAGACGCTCCAGTGGTGGCTGCAGGTTTTTATTAAAAAATTCTCCGGAGTCGGCGGTTACGTAGATACCGAAGTATTTAAACGTACGTTCTGCTATCCTAAGCGGGCAGATATCAGGAAGGAGTGGCGGAGGGCCGTGGAGCACGTTAAGTATCGACTTGGACCAATTAATGGTATATCCTGAAGCCACCCCATAAGCCGCACACACGTCCAGGAGGGTCAGTATGGAGCGCCTTGGTGTGCACAAATATAACATGTTATATCATCAGCATAGAGGGACAGTCGGTCCTCCCAACTTTCTGTCAAATTTGAGGCCTCGTATCGTTGGTTCCCATCGTATCCATGCAGCTAAAGGTTCTAGGACCAGCGCGAAGAGTAACAGCGACAGTGGGCAGCCCTGGCGCGTGCCCCTCGGCAGGGAAAAATCGTCTGATATATGACCATTGGCAGTGACATGCGCAATAGGTTTACCAGGTTTTAAGATAGTCACTGTTGTGGCTGTGCGTTGGTCCGGTGGGAGTTCACCCGTCTCTAAACTATCTAGGAACATGTTTAACAGGTGAGGCGCAGTGGTGTCTGCCGTGCTTTTATAAAATTCAATCGGAATTCCGTTCGGACCTACAGCTTTGCCCAACTGCAGCGCACCGATGGCTGCTTGCAGCTCGATAACCGTTAGGTCACCCTCCAGTTCTTTTGCCGCTTCCGGCGTTAGCTTGGGCATGTTGAGATCTTGGATATATGTCAGCGCCTCCTCTATGGACATCTCCGAGTCAGATGAGTAAATCGTTTGGAAGTGTCGTGCCAGTGTGTCCACTATTATGTGCGGGTCGGTTGTGACCTCCCCCTCCTCTGTATATAGCTGCGCAATCCAACTTTCACTTTTTTCTCTCCTGTTTAACCATGCTAGTAACTTCCCGGCTTTGTCGCCAACTTCATATATTTTATGTCGCCTGGCCTGTATCCGTTGTTTAGTCAATGTTGTGAGGTGTTCTTTGTGACTGTGCTGCTTAAATCTGAGGTTGTTAGCTGTTTCAGGGGTGGGTCCCCAGCGTGTTGGGCCGCTGCAGTGTGCAATTCGGACTCTAGATTCTGCAGTTCTATCTGTCCCTCCCTTTTATGAGCTGAAATGGATGAAATGGCCTGTCCTCTGACAACTGTCTTAAATGCCTCCCAGAGGGTGGTCGGTGAGGCCACCGATCCCATATTTTCTTGGAAATATTGGTCTGTTCCTTTTTTAAGTTCCCTTCTAATTTTTGGACCCTGTAAGTAACCAGGGCGGATCAGGTAAATTCTGCACCTCTTCTGTTGGTAGTAGGTGTACTTAAGCAATATTGGGTAGTGGTCGGAGATGCCCCGGGGTCTAATTTCTATAGTCTCTACATTTTTAAGACTACCCATGGAACCCAAGAAATAATCTATCCTAGTCAGACTGTTATGGACCCCCGAGTGATACGAAAATTGGTGTTCTGTTGGGTGGTGTCTCCTCCATATATCTATAAGGACCATAGCATCTAAGAAACTCCCCAGGCGTGATCCTCCTGTCTGGCTGGGAGCCTGTCTAAAGGTGTCATTCAGAGTTGCATTAAAGTCCCCTCCAATAATAAGCGTAATTATAACTGCAAATCTCCCCATTGCATCGGACCCAATATCAACCACAATCAGCGGAAATTGTTTCTTCAGTAATATGCCTACCCCCCTTGATACTGACTTGAATTCTGAGTGTGCCACCATTTTGTATCCCCATCTTTCCATCGCTCTACCGGACGTGCCAGTAAGGTGCGTCTCCTGCAGCAGCACCATCGCCGGGCCAGCTCTTTTGATACATTGTAGAACTATGCCTCGTTTAATCTTATCACCAAGACCCCTCACATTCCATGTGAGTAGGGAGAGAATAGGCCTCGTGGTGTTAGGGACTACCAGGGCTTCATCCTGCGCCGTGCCCTTCTGTGTCATTCCCGACATGTCCAGTAAGACCATTGAAATTTGCCAAGATAAAGTGAGAGCAATTCATAGTGTTCTGTGCTACTGCATAACTGACTGTGTATTGAGTCATATAGTAAACATCTTGGGAACAAACGTTTAACAATCCCATCCCCCCCGTTCCCCTCCCTGCCTCCCTGCCATGCGGACTCAAAACTGCCCGCCACCCCAACTCAGCAGAGTGCTTAACCCCCAAACCCTTAACCATTACTTGCACGTATGGGAGCGGAAAGTCCAAGGAGGACCGTATCTTCCCCATGCCCAGAGTCTGCATTCATCGACAGTCCCATCATTGTTTCAATACCGAGGAGGGCCTGAGTCCACTTCAGCCCACATCTTCTCCTGCTTCCGTCTGCGACTGGCTAATTTCATCACGGTTCTGCTCAATGTCCTCAGGATCTTCTTCTCTCCCAGTATGCCGCCGTCCCTTTTGTATTCTGCCTGATCGCCCCACTGCTATCCACCCCTCCAGCCAATCATGTGCCTCCTCCGGCGTTTCGAAGAACCAAGTCTTGCCGTCTGCCACGACACTCAGCTTTGCCAGGAAGAGCATGGAGTACGGCAGTTCACGGGCTCTCAGTGCCTTCTTGACCTCTAAGAAACTCCTGAGGCGTGCTGTAAATGCTGCCGTATAGTCTGGGAAAAAGGATATGACGGAGTTTTGAACTCGGATGGGCGGTGCCACCCGGGCAGTCTGCAGTATCGCATCTCTGTCCCGAAAGTTGAAGACATGGACCAGCACCGGTCTTGGAGGGGCTCCGGGCTTCGGCCGTCCGCCCGGCACCCTATGTGCCCGCTCCACTGAGAAGAAGGTTGAGAGTCCCTTAGGCTGCAGGCGAGATTTTATGAGGTCTTCAATGTAAAGGTCCATAACAGGGCTCCCTTCCATCTCCGGAAGCCCCGTGATTCGAACGTTATTTCGGCGGGAGCGTCCTTCCTGCTCGTCTAGTTTTGTCGCCATGCATCTGTTCTCCTCCTCTAATCGTGTCACTTTCTTGATCAGGAGTGTAGAGTCTTTGGAGAGAGCCGTTATCACTTGTTCAACCTCTGCAACCCTGGTGGACATTTTCTGAAAGTCGGCGCGCAAAAATGTGACATCCGTTGATATGGAGCCTACCGTAGTTTACACGTTGTGGATGGCCGCCATAATGTCTTCTAACGTTACCTTAGGGCCAGACTCTGCCTCTTTGTCTTTGATCATTTGGCCTGTAGCATCCAGTAAAGGAGGGATGTCTTTAGTGTAAGCAAATTTGTCCAATTTACTGGTTTGCGTGGGACCCCCTTCCACTCATTATTTATTTTGAAGGGCCACCCGTCACTCCATGGTGAAGTTGTTAATGTTGTTACGCGGGATCTGCGACAGGTATTCATCACTGGGGGGCCCTACCCCGGTCCTGCGCGTCAAGGGTCCGCTTATCTCCGTCCTGTGTCACATCAGCAATGCCTTGGCGGGGGGGGAGGGAGTACTGGGTATCCTCAGTTCTGCTCTGCCGGTGGTAGTATACCCCTGTCGCACCTGCCGTTGGCTTAATTGGGTTTCTGTGCAACCGTACCTTCCAGTTATGTGCCTCTCAGTCTCTGTTCCACAGGGCGAAGGGTGCGATATCCATCTTTTCTAGTCCCTGATGGTCTAACTCACTGTTTGCCTCATATAGATCCTTATTTGGGCTTGCCAGCTTCAATGCACCCAGGCTGCAGACCTTTCAAGTTCAGCCATACGATTATTTCAGGCGTCTCCCCGGGTGTTTCACACAGTCGGTAGCGCTCTTACCGTTGTCAATGGCCGTTTCTTTTCTCTGAGTTCGGGCGGCTTCAAAATGGCAGCTGAGTATCTTTTCGGCAGTCCGCCCTAATAGTCCTGTACCGTTCACTGCCCCTGTGCACTTGTGCGATGTTTCCTGCTCGTCGTTCCGATGCCGGCAGGTAGCGCTGTCACCATGCACGCCCGCCGACAATCGCCGCGTCCGTCTCCACCTCCTCCGCCGCTGCTCACTCCGCCGATCTCCTTTCAGGCACTTGGGCACTCCCACGCAATTTAGACCACGGCTCCTGCTCTGCTCATAGGCCCTCACCCTCCGCCGTCAGCAACTCTCGTTTTCCGGCGCGTGGTGTCTCCAGCACCAAATAAGTGAACGCCGCTCCTTCTCCGATCTTTATGCGCAGACTCTGGGTACAATTTTATCTCCGGATCAGTAGGCGCATTGTTGGGGAATCGATCTTATCCCCGGAGCTCCTTTAGGCAGCGGCCATTTCTCTCGGCTGCAAGCCACGCCCCCGAATTCTTTTTTGTTGTTGAAAAAACAGAGAACTGTGCGCTGGGTGCATGGATCCATCGTAGAAAAAATAAAAACGAAGAGCGGGCTCCTGCGCTTGTTAAAAAATTAGCTACGTGGGAAGGAGAAGTCCCGGGGTCTAAAACATTCCATTTGAAGCGGGGGCAGAGAAAAAAGGAGGGTCCCAAAACGTGTTTTCCCCATGCAATTTTCCATAGGAACCGTTCATCGCTGCTACAGCCCGAACGGCTGAACAGAATTACACCAAATTTGGCAAAGTGGTAGTCTTTGGTTCAGACTCATGCCTTTTGCTTAAATGGTGTAAATCCCTTCAGTAGTTCCTGAGAAAATTACAATTAGAAGTTCATAAATATCTATGGCCGCGGTGGATCCGCGCATCTTGCACGCCCTCTAAGCGCACCGGCCTGATCACGCGCTAATTGACTGTCAAGTGGTTGTCAACTTTCGAAACCAGGAAGTGTTGGCAGCCATTTTGTGCCTCGGTAGAAGCGAGGATCTAGAAAATAGTGGGACAAGTTTTTTGTTTTTTTTAAGTTAAAAAAAAACTTTATTAGCGTACATATGTGAAGATACAGCCATTCGCCTACAACTCTGGGGCCGGCGGCACATTTTAGTCCGACAGTTTCTTAAATAACACAGCCTTTCAGCCGACAGCCCAAGGGCCCGGCGGCGCGTTCGGGTCAAGTATTAAGCAGTGTTTGAAAACTTCTTTTTTATAATATCAAACAACGAAGTTGATAATGAAGGAAAAATCAAAGAAACTACAACACAAATAATAATGCCAGTACATTTCTGCATTCTTCATCCATGGGTGCGAGTCATAGTTAGTCATAGTTAGTGAAACAATTGGTGTCATCGAGTCACATCGTTTAGGATAAACCAGTGTGGGAACACGACTAGATAGGAGTGTTGACAGCTGGGTGAGGCAAGCCTCAATTATTAGGACATCGTATCTACTTCAATGTTTTGCAAGAAGTCAGTCAAGTAGCACCAGTAATCTTTAGGGCGTGATTTGGCTGGTAGTTCTTCTGCGTAGGTGAGTAGTCTATCTTTGCAATAAGCCATGTCTTTCAGCCATTGTTTAATATTCTGTGCCAGTTTGCCCCCCCAGCACTTGGAAACTTGCCGTTTGGCGATCAAAAGAGCCACATCACAGAATGTATGCCTCCCAGCTTTGACATTTGATAATAGGCCCAAGAGGCACACCTTCATGGAGCAGCCAATGTGAACACCCACCATGGCACTTAGTTTATCTGTTACTTTCACCCAGTAGTCACGTATTTTGACGCAGTGCCATGCTAAATGAGCGAAATCAGCCTCCTGTGCCCTGCATCTTTTGTAGTAGGCGTCTTCCCTCAGCCCGTACTTATGTAGTCTAAGTGGAGTATGATACCAGATCCACACCGACCCAAAGACGACCCTCAGAGGCACCCTCATCTACAGACCCCCGGGACCACGCACACAATTCAGCGAAGACATCGCCGACTTCGTCAGCCCGCACGCCCTCCTCTCCGCTGACTACATCCTCCTCGGGGACCTCAACTTCCACCTGGAGAACAACAACGACCGCAACACCACCACCCTGCTGGACAACCTCGCAAACCTCGGACTCAAGCAACTGGTGACCACCCCCACCCACTACGCCGGACACACACTCGACCCCGTCTTCTCATCCAGCAAGGACATCACCTTCAGCCACGCCACCGGACTCCACTGGACGCACCACAGCTGCGTCCACTTCAGCTTCAGAAGGACCACGATCCACCACCACCAGCAACAGGTTGCACGCAGAAGCTGGAACAAGATCACAGCCGACCAGCTCCCAACTTCCCTGAGCAAGAACCCACCCACCAGCGCAACGAACCCCAGGGAAGCAGCCACCAACCTCACGAAGTGGATCAACGACTGCGCAGACGACCTCGCCCCTCTGAGGACCCCGCCTAGCAGACCCGGCAGCAAGAAAGCCCCATGGTTCACCGACGAACTCAAGAGCTCCAAGAAGAACTGCAGAGCCCTCGAGAAAGCCTGGCACAAAGACCCAACACCGGACAACATGACTGCCCTCAAGCTCGCCACCCGAATACACCAACAACTCATCCACGCCACCAGGAGAACCGCATTCAAGGAATGACTGGACAACAACGCACACAACAGCAAGGAACTCTTCAACATCGTTAAAGAGCTCTCCAACCCCAACTCCGGAAACAACGACATCACCCATTCGCAAGACCTCTGCAACTCCCTCGCCTCCTACTTCCACAACAAGATCGCGGACATACACAACAGCTTCAGCACTCAACTGACGCACGCCACGACCGAACCAGTGCCCCCCACCACCACCCTCCACGCTTGGACCCCGATCAGCACCGAAGACACCGTCCGCACGATGAACTCCATCCACTCCGGATGTCTGATCGACCCCTGCCCTCACCACGTCTTCAACAAGGCCGACACTGTCATCGCACCCTACCTGCGGGACATCATCAACACCTCCTTCAACACTGCAACCTTCCCGGAGAGCTGGAAGCACGCCAAACTCAGCGCTCTACTTAAGAAACCATCAGCCGACCCCACCGACCTCAAGAACTACCGCCCCATCTCGCTGCTCCCGTTTCCTGCAAAAGTCACGAGAAGACCGTCAACAAGCAGCTGGCCGCCTTCCTCGAGACGAACGGATCCCTCGACCTCTCGTAGTCTGGCTTCCGGGCCAACCACAGCACCGAGACCGCCCTGATCGCAGCCACCGATGACATCCGAACCCTGCTCGACAGCAGAGAAACAGCGGCCCTCATCCTCCTAGACCTCTCCGCGGCCTTCAACACTGTCTGCCACCGTACCCTAGTACAGCGCCTCAGCAACGTCGGAATCCAGGAGAAGGCACTGGAGTGGATCATCTCCTTCCTCGCCGGAAGGACACAGAGAGTTCGCCTCCCCCCGTTCAGATCAGAAGCCACCGAAGTCATCTGCGGCGTTCCTCAAGGCTCCTCGCTCAGCCCTACCCTCTTCAACGTCTACATGAGCCCCCTCGCAGCCATCGCACGCCAGCACAACCTCAACATCATCTCCTACGCCGACGACACCCAGCTGATCCTCTCCCTCACCAACGACCCTGCCACCGCCAGAGCCAACCTACACGAAGGGATGAAAGAGGTAGCCGAATGGATGAAGAACAGCCGCCTGAAACTGAACTCGGACAAGACGGAAGTCCTCATTCTGGGATCTTCACCCTCCGCCTGGGACGACTCCTGGTGGCCCCCGCCCTAGGCAGCGCACCCAAACCGACAGACCACTCACGCAACATGGGCGTCATCCTGGACTCCTCCCTCTCCATGACCAGACAAGTCAACGCCGTCTCCTCGACGTGCTTCAACATCCTGCGCATGCTACGAAAGATCTTCCGGTGGATCCCCACCGAGACCAGAGAGACTCTCACCCAGGCCCTCGTCACCAGCCGCCTGGACTACGGCAACTCCCTCTACGCCGGAACCACCGCCAAACTCCAGAAGAGGCTCCAGCGGATCCAGAACGCCTCAGCACGACTCATCCTGGACATCCCCCGTCACAACCACATCTCCGGACACCTGAGAGACCTGCACTGGCTCCCGGTCAACAAGAGAATCACCTTCCGTCTCCTCACCCACGCACACAAAGCCCTACACAACCAAGGCCCAGGATACCTCAACAGCCGCCTCAACTTCTACGCTCCCAAACGCCAGCTTCGATCAACCGGCCATGCCCTCGCCGCCGTCCCCCGCATCCGAAGAGCCACCACAGGGGGAAGGCCCTTCTCCTACCTCGCCGCCAAGACTTGGAACTCCCTCCCGACCCACCTCCGCCTGACCCAGGACCACCTTGCCTTCAGGAAGCATCTCAAGACCTGGCTGTTCGAGCAGTAGCGGACCCCCCGTCCCCTAGCGCCTTAAGACCCTCTGGGTGAGTAGTGCGCTATATAAATGCCTTGATTGATTGATTGATACGTTTGGTGCAGATATTTTAAGTGCGTGATGCGCAAATTACCATTTGGTGTTAGCAATTTGAGGAGTGTGCACGAGTCAGACCGTTCCTTCTCAGATAGCACCTCTGGCAGGATCTCATTCCATCGCTGCATTGCTTTGTGCGAGTTGTATGGGATTTCACTCTGGGCTGCAGTGTACAATCTTGATACTAGATGTGATGTGTTTGACGAAGTTAAAATTAGCTGTGGTGTATGCAAGCTAGGTGCTTCCGTCTGGTAATTTGGGTATAAATCCCGGATTGCCCTTTGTAATCTATAATAAGTGAAGCGAAACATCATGGTAGGGTTACTTATGTAAGATAGGTGATCTGGTCAACGAAAGGACCCGTCGCTATATAGGTCCCCAAATGTGTTTACCCCAATATGCCTCAGAATATCCATACCAACTTTTTCAGTGGTCACTGAGATCTCAGGGTGATGAGGAAGTGGGAGCGCCGGTGCATACAATGGTAGCTTATGTGCTAATCGTCCTATTGTGCGCCACGCATGCGTTGTTGCATCTATAGTGTTGATATCCGCTGAGTGTAATGGGGGTCGCTGTGTGTGATGATTGCCGTCAATGGTATCGGGAAGGCGTCTCCCTCCTCAACCGCTGTATGTGTGAGGTAGGGGGTGGGATCATACCAGTGCACAGCATACTGTGCTTGTGTGCATATGTAGTAGAGGAAGAAGTCTGGGACCCCGAAGCCTCCCTTTTCATAGGGCAACGTCAATGTGCTTAGTTCTATGCGTGCTTGTTTACCCGCCCAGATTAGTTTCAATACCAAGGACGTTATGTGTTTGAAAACCCCCTTCGGTGGTGGTATCGGTATATTATTGAATAAATACAGGAATTTAGGGAGGATGTTCATCTTTACGATTGCAATGCGATCCGCCAATGACAATGGGAGCTGTATCCATCTACTGACTTTCTCCTCCAGCTTAGAGAGCACTTTGCCATAGTTGCTACGTATAACCTCCTCAGGGTCCCCGCTGTACCAAATCCCTAAATATCTAGTGGGGTCCGTTTGCCAATCTAGAGGGAAATCCGAGACATGCGGTGTCGTAGAGTCAGTAAGGGGAATAATTAAAGATTTGTCCCAATTAATCTGTAGTCCGGAGTGTTGACCAAATTTGACATATTCCCTCAGTAGCGGGCTCAGGGTTTGCTCGGGGTCGCGCACATATAAAAGCATATTGTCTGCATATAATGAGATGTGTAATGGACGTCCGGAAAAGTGTAGCGCCGAATGGTTGTGTTTCTGCTGAATGATGCAAGCCAGAGGTTCAAGGGCAAATAGCAGCGGGGATAACGGGCAACCCTGTCTAGTGCCCCGTGCTATGTGGAAGGGTTCAGATACGTAGCCATTTACACGGACCCTTGCCATCGGATTAGTGTACAATAGTGTTATCCATGTTATGAACCTATTAGGGAATCCCATTTGGTGTAGTATCGTTTGTAGATAGGACCATGGTGTCGAACGATTTGGCGGCATCAAGCATCACCGCTGCCGCTTTGGTGCGTGGATCGAGATAGTGGGAAAGTGCAAATAGGGTTCTCGTGTTGTGTGATGTAGCTCTAGTTGCTATGAACCCTGCCTGGTCGGGCAGAATCAAATTCGTTATCAGTGGCTGCAAACGAGTTGCTAAGAGTTTGGCCAGTATCTTCGAGTATACGTTAAGCAAGGATAAAGGCCTGTAACACTCGCACATTTCCGGGTCTTTACCGGGTTTCAGGAGTGTGATCAGTACTGCTTCGCGCAATGAAGGGGGTAGTGTTGCCTGATCGAATGTGGCTCCATACATTGCTACTAGATGAGGGGCTAAGAGGTCTGCATATGTCTTGTAGAATTCACAAGTATACCCGTCGGGCCCTGGCGCTTTACCGTTAGGGAGAGAGTGGATCATATCAGTCACCTCCTCCACTGTTATAAGTTGTGCGAGATATTCCCTTTGGTGATCGGATAACCACGCAATAGCAATGTCGTGCAGGTATCAGAAAGTTTCCTGCTGCAGCACCGTGTACTGGGATTGATAGAGGGTTGTGTAATTTTGTACAAAACTGCGTAATATTCCCTCAGGCCGTGTGTGCAGTGTGCCTGCCTCGTCTCGCACTTGTATTATGGTTTGAGGACTTCTCCATTCACATATTTTCCGTGCCAGTACCCTCCCAGGCCTCCCACCCTCTCCAAATTGTCTAGCCAATGGCCTTTTGGTTACATATTTTAGCTCATCTTCCGCATATATTTGATGTTCAGTGTAGATCTGCCTGATCACACCCAACAACTCAACATTGTTAGTTCGGTCATATTCTGTTTCCAGCTCCTTCATTCTGTTTTCAAGTTTAGTTATTTGAGCTCTGATATCCCTCAGGATCCCTATCACTGTGCTCATGCATACACCTCTCAGTGTCGCCTTGAACGCCTCCCAGAGTGTACCCGGGTCTTCAACTGTGTTGACATTTAATTGGAAGAACTCTGCGATAGCAGTGGATATAGTGTCAGCATATAATGGATCTAAGAGGACTTTTGCATTAAGCCTCCTGCTGAAAGGGGGTGTGTAATGAGGTATTTGCAGTGTTAATAGAACTGGATTGTGGTCAGACAGAGTTCTGGGCAGTGTTTTCATCACTGTGGTCCATAACACAGTATTGTCCGAACCTAACCAAAAATCTATTCTAGACCAACTTCCGTGCGCCATGTTAACGTGTGTTGCACCAGTCATAGTTGGATACTTCACCCTCCAAATGTCCTTGAGGGATAATTCCTCCATAATATCATTTTCTTTCCCTCTCACCCTCCTGTGTGGTTCCGTGGATGCTGAGGAACGATCTAGAGCATTATTTAGTGCTACATTGAAATCCCCCCCCCCCCCCCCCCCCCCCCCCCCCCCCCCCAGATGATATTTGTGTCTGGGAATACAAGCAGATGCAACCATATTTCTTGAAAAAATTCAGGGGAGTCAACATTTGGCCCATATATATTTACCAAGGTTACACTCTGCCCTCGAAGCCTACCAGACACAATCACATATCTACCTTGCGTGTCTATGACTGTACTGTCAATTTTGTAGCTGACACCCTTTCTGATCAATATCATAACCCCTCTAGAGTAAGATGAGTAATCGGCAGAGTATTTGGATTCCGCCCATCTCGCCCCGATATTCCTGCCGGAGTTCGGGCCAATGTGCGTTTCCTGCAACAGTGCAATATCTACATGATTCCTATCTAGACCAGCGAAGATTTGTCTGATTTTTTGGGGGATTTGTAAATCCCCTCACATTCCACGTTAAAAGGTTTAAACTGTCTTTACACGATGTACCTGTTCCCAAACATCACATACAATTGGCTACATTTCGGTCTGGTTACTCGTAACCTATTTCGGTTTGATTTTGTGCTCGTAGACTTTGACCCATGTAAATGCAGCACAATATGGAGGTCAGCAATGCATCTTAAGTGTCCTGGCAGGTTCATGTAAACTAAATCCCAACTTGCCCCAATCCCACCCACTCCAGCATCCCAAATTTGCTGAAGCCATGTTTCCCTCTGAACAGCAACAAGGAACATAACTTTTTGGGGACCGCCCATGTAGAGGTCCGCCGAGAGTACACTTCACCGTCCTCTGTAAAGGACGGGGACAGATTACCGATCAAGAATACTGATCACATATGGAACAATTTTGGAGTAGTAGCGAGACACATGAACAATAAACAGTCTGTCATGCAATCAAAGTCCAAGAGACCATTCTCCAATCAGGAGGGTTCATGGCACTCCCATATCGCTGTTTACTGTGCTTAGTCCCATCCCACCCAGGTTAGTTACCAATGTCAGCATGATGTAACAGCCAGTGCAAATGGTAGGTAGATCAAGGCTCCTCCCAGTCTGTGGCTTAGTAACACATCACTGCCGCAGCTAGAGTTCACTTTATATCTCTGCTAGTCATCGTACAATATATTTGCTAGAGGCCAGCGAACAGCACGGGCTGGGAACGAAGTAGGGCCCCAGAGCTGATCCTACGCTTAATATTAGTGCACTTCGCGCTTCAATTTCTTACCTTCAGTCTGAGTCAGGATGTTTATCTCTCCGTTCCCCTCTCTTACCCTTTGGTGCAACTTTCTTGATGAAATCCAGAGCGGCTTTAGGGGTTGCTAGGAAAACCGGTTTGTCCTCCCACATGATTTTCAGACGTGCTGGGTACAGCATGGCATAGGGAATGCGTAATTCACGAAGTTTTGCTTTGGCATCGTTAAATTCCCGTCTTGCCTGCAGCACTGCAACTGTGTAATCTGGGTAGAATTCCAGTTTGTTTCCTTGATGGTGAATTTCTCCTTTCTCACCTGCTAGCCGCAGGATGGCATCAAGATCCCTGTAGTTTAGGACCCGGACCACTATCGGCCGAGGTGCAGCTCCAGGTGGTGGTCTCGGAGCCAGAGACCGATGTGCTCTCTCTATGATGAAGATGGGGGATAGTGCATTTTCTCTGAAGATGTCTTTGCATAATTGCTCGATGTAAATCTCCATACGTCCAGTGTTGGTGGATTCTGGCAGGCCGGCTACGCGTATATTACTTCGTCGTGAGCGTCCCTCCAACTCCTCTGCCTTGGCCCCGACCGCCGCCAGAGCTTTCTCCATCCCTGCACATTTGGTCGTTGTTGTCTTCGATTCATCCTCTACTGTGGAAATTCGGGTTTCAGCAGTGTCAAGTCTCTCACCCTGTTTGTCTAGTTTGGCAGCCATGGAGTCCATTCGCCCCGTTAGGTGGTCAAGTTTGCCATTGATTTCCCGCAGATTTGCTTGTATGGCTGTGAGAATCCCTTCCAGCTTGCCACCCATCACAGATTCCTCCTCCGGGTCTTCTTCTGTGGTCACGCTTTGGCCTTTTGGCGGTTTACGCGCTGTGATGGTGATCGTGGGCTGCTGATTATCCGGCTTACCCATTACTAAGGATATAGTGGCTTTTTCACTCCCAGATACTGTTGGCCGTGGCGCAGGGGTGGTTTGATGCGTTTACTGGACGCTGAAGTGCCGCAGTCACAACCCACGTGTTCCGGCAGAGCTTTAACCGAGAGGTCCGGTTCCGCTGTCATGGAGCTTGGTCCCCCAGCGTCAAACTCGTGCGGTTACGTTTGTGTGTCGAGACGACCCTCATACACAACCTTGCTGCTTGGCTACGAACCAGTGCCTGCTCAGTTAGCCACCATCTCCTTCAGCGTTGATCGCGCCAGTCTCTGTAAAGTCACCTAGAGCATGCCTTCAATCCGTAGTTCCCTCTCACTCACAGCACATCGATTTTCTTGGTGCGTTGCACTTCTGATTAAAGGGGGTGGGGTCGGAGCGACTGAATGTATAACTCGTCCCTGCAGGCGTGTACTTGGGTCTCGTGATCCGCAGTTATCAGCCTTTAATGTAAGTTATTGGCAGGCGCGCCTATCACCCCTTGCTCGTGACTGACCTGTTGTGTGGGCAGTTGTCAATAGCGCCACATGACTCACAATCTCCGGGTGCAGTGCAGGGTGGCGCTGAGAATGGATGATACAGCACAAGTAATCAAAGGTCGCCCCAACGTTCTTTTTGCCACAGTCTCTAAGGCGTGCAAAGCGAGGGTGCAGTCAGAGCGGTCATCACTTTGCTAGGCAGATAAGGAGGATGTAGTTAATGTCCGTTACCGGCCGCTCGGTGAAGCCGGCGCCGCCATTTTAAGTTATGGGGTCTCCCACATCAGGGAAGCCGATCTCCGCTCCGTATGTAGCCACGAAAAGGGGAGCTGTGGCATGTAATCTCACGTACCTCTTTTTTTCCAGATGAATTCCGTTAGTCTCACGCTGGGTGTTTCCCCAGGACACTACCAGTACACTTCGCTCTCCTCCGAGCCGGTTGGGACATCTGCCGCCATGTTTAAGCCTTGCAACCGCTATGTTCTCGCAATCCATGCAGGGCTCAGCACGTCCGTATCGCCTCCGCTCTGCTCTCCTGGCAAGCCGCACATCTTCCCATCGTAAAAAATGTATTTTGTTCCTGGCAGTGATCCGCTTAAGCCATTATTTATGCGATATTTTCATCTGCCCGGCGGAGCCGCTTGCCTAAGCAGCCATCCCGCTGTGCGCCCCCTAGCGCCTCCTATAGTGGGACAAGTTTTCAACACTCATAAAGGGGGCATGTAAGAAATATTTTGATCATCTAGACCTGCTTAGGGGGTCCCAAAATATTTTTATTTGTGGAAAAAACGGAGAAATGTGCGTTGGGTGCATGGATCAGCTATAATAAAAATAAAAACGAAGCAGGGGCTCCTGTGCTTGTTTAAAAATTAGCTATTTGGGAGGGCCAATTCCTGGGGTCTAAAATATTAGATTTGCTGGGGGTCCAGAGGGGCCCTGTAGCCCGGGACCGCCATTCCTCGGTGCTACAAAATAAATGGGTGAGGGAGGTCTGGCTAAGCCCCAGGGATTACCACCCTCCGGGGCTTTTCATATTTTGAGAGGGGGGCCGCATGGTCTCCATTCTGGAACAGTTGAAAGCCTTGGGGAACACCACCCCCCAGGAGCGGCTCCTGCTGTGTCTCGGGGTGTCTACCCCAGGACACTGCTGTTCGCTATGGCGGGGCAGGAGTCGAGGTTCCTGCTGTGTCATAGCAAACTTGAGGGCATATTAACAAGTGCCATTTTGCCGCAATAAAAAAAAATCTTATATCGTCCTATTTACTTGGTGACGCTAAGATGCATTAACGCATGTTAGCAGCCGGTTTGCTAAGGGCTCGCCTCGTATCTCCAATGAGTTGCGATGTAGGTATTCTCAGTGGCAAGGTAGGTGTTTCTATGAGAATATTAAAAGGAAGAGGGAGGTATGACAACAGCGTTGTATTTACAAGGCGGCCCTGGATTTGAGGACCGATAGCAAAACTCTCGCTAATTGTGGTTTATGTTGGATCCTAACATCTGTTCTGAAGTAGACTTATGCATGTTTAATATGTGAGGTGGATTGATATGTTAAGTCCACAGTCTTATATTAACAAGCTTTTCACTTGCGAACATAAATTATCGCTGTATTTCTCGCGATATTGGGGGCATATTTACAAGGACAGCGTTAAAATTATTGTGGCTTTAGCGTTAGGAAAGTGTCATTAAAGCGGCCATAATGGCTTAATAATAGGCTTTTGATAATTTGTGAGAATTCCAATAGAAGCTCAGGTTTACACCAGAACATTTTAACACTGTCCTTGATAACATGCCCCCAAGTTTGCTATGGAAGGGCGGGAGCTTCGGCTCTCACTCTTGCATAGCAAACAGAAATGTTGAAAAAATCTTCCGATAAGATAACAAAGGATTTTGAAGTCCATTATCGCCGTTTTAGTTGTAGTTTGGTGCTGTTAAAGCGGCGACAATTTTAACGCCGTCCTTGTAAATATGCCCCTAAGCTTTGTAATGTCGACAATCCCGTCTCCCATTTATATAGACACAAAGTATTTAGTGAAGTGCATTGTGAATCGTGAAGCAACACTGTCTAATTGTGATGATCGATATAGAATTCAAAGAGGTGTGTACTTCTTTTGCTCGTAATGTACATAGGGGCGGATTTACCAGTCCCTTTCGCCACTATTGCATCACTTTGAACATGGGAAAAGTGACGCAATAGTGGAGCAAGGGGCTTGTAAATCTGCTACACGGTGTTCTGTCTTAGTTTGCTTTCCTATCTGTCATGTAGAGGATCCTGGGTAAATATAACTGTTTCTGTACAGCCAGTACCTTTCAACCCTACCCCGAAACTGCTTACTGCCTGTTACCATAGTAACAGTTCATGGAACAAGTGAGCCCACAGGTTACAAGTTCACCACACAATGTTGCTAATCCAAACAGTTACTGTGCTGGAGTTTTTAAAATTTTCCATAGGAACCGTTAATCCCAGCTACAGACTCTGGTAAAGAGCTGGTAAAGAGTTAGCCTCAGTATTATACTTCTAGTTATAAACATCATTTCTATTTTTAATTGTTTATTATTTTCTAAGCATATGATTATCACACTAAATAATACTGAAATGTTGTCAGAAAAAGAAGACGTATATACTTTTTTAAAATCAAAACAATAAATAACTAGAAATGTAACTTTAAGATAACAATATAATAAATAACTAGAAACATAACTTTAACATAACAATATAATAAACAAAATGTGAGAGACTCCAATGGAAGGAGGGTAGGTAACCTGCAAAACAAAAATGAAAATAAGTGTTTAAAATTAGATCAATGTGACAGAATGAGGTCAAAGATCACAAATTAAGGTAACACTTTTGCAATATTTGGTTATTTGCACAACTGCAGTGTGCCTGATACATTCCACCTCTCTTATAGGCCTGCGTTGAAGGGGTGTCTGTAGGGAAGTGCCTACTGCATCAGATTTACAGTATGCACCAACAGGTCTTTGAAATTATTCAGAGATGAGACAGAATTAGGTGAGAGATCACGTCATTATGCAGGACAATATCGTTTATTTCGAACGCATTTTTTTGGAGGCATTGTGTATCTAGGCCACTCTGCTTACCTTGTGTAAACACTGTGGCGAAGAAAGTTCACAACTTGAATTTTGCTTTGGTTCTACACTGCAGACTATATTAAATTCAGCCTTGATTCTTTTATCGGCAGAGGGACAGCAGCGTCCATATTTTGAAAGAGAAACAATGTGAGGGAGAATGAGACAGAGAAAGGGAGAAAAAACTACATTAAAAGTGTGTGAGAGAAAAAGTAATAGATGAAGCAGGAGAGGTAGTGTTAATACTGGAGAAAATGTTCGTAGATCACCTTTTTGCCTCCGTTGTGTGTCCAAGAATGTGCCGGTTCATAGTGCACCCTCAAGTTTAGTGATCTGAAAGATAGTGTAGAGTTAGTAATAGCAGAGTACATACAACTGCACAAGTATATTTCTGCTTTATGTCTTTGCCCACTCAGTACTGTATTATACAACTTCCACTGCAAGGAGGTGTCTGTGCGCTCTTTTTCTCCCAGAGTACTATACCCCATGGACTCCCACTGCATAGCTGTGACTTCTCATTACTGCGTACCCAGACTGTTGCACCCCATTGACTCCCAGAGTCCAGAGGTGAGCGCCTTTTCTTGCGCAATCAGGGGCAGATTTACAAGCCCCTTGCGCCACTTTTGAATCACTTTTCCCATGTTAAAAGTGATGCAAAAGTGGCGCAAAGGGCTTGTAAATCTGCCCCTCAGACTGTTGCAACCTATCCATTCTCATTGCCTGGAGGTAATTGTACATTCCTATGCAGTCAAGCTGCTGCACAGTATCCATTCTCTCCGCACACAGGTGACTTCTGGTTGCTTCGGAAACAAGCTTCTTTGCTCACCTTGTGCCATTGGCGTGATTCAAAGAGGGTGCACCACGTGTCGAAGCAGCCTTCTCGGACATTGTTATGATGGCCATGAATCATTGCAGAATCCTCAAACGTTGAGCATGGAGGTGTTGGGGAGGAGGGGACGCCAATCTATGAAACACACCTGTTAGGTAAAAAGGAAGATAACATTGTGCGTCATTTCTTTATTAAAGGAGAGAGGAAGTGAGAGAGTGTCTGAAAAGAATAGTCGCAGCTCACCTTTCTGTCACCGGTGTGTCTTTCACCACATGCCAGGACATAATGCACCCTGAAGCTCTACATCTAAAAGATAGTAAAAGAAAGATGTTATGATTGGTAATTGTTATTATCTTAATGTGGAGTAGAATTACATTGCCCTTTCACACACCTACCCTCCCACATTAAAAATACAACGATTTGTACAGTTCCAACTTGTTTAG
This sequence comes from Lissotriton vulgaris, assembly GCF_964263255.1. Lineage (NCBI taxonomy): Eukaryota > Metazoa > Chordata > Amphibia > Caudata > Salamandridae > Lissotriton > Lissotriton vulgaris. The sequence goes on along the minus strand of NC_141693.1, from coordinate 1,708,135,972 downwards.
TAGGCTTCGATTTATGAACAATTAGTATAGTAGTAATGTATTTTATCCGGTTGTGAAAGCAAGTGGTGCGCAGTGATATACGTGGTTTCAATCATCACGAGCGAAGGACATTTGACCGATTTATAAAAACTTTCCGACTATTGGAATAAAAATGCAAATGCAATAAGATGCGGCATATAGGACTGCGTACGCTTAAATCGCTGCGTCACCTTTTTGTATGCAGTCTGCTGCACCCCATCTAATCCCTCCGCTGAGCCCCCAGGCCTCACTGCTCACCTTTTCGTGGACAGGGCACCTTCTACATCATGCAGTCCGGCTCTGCCACCAAGAAGTCTCACATATGGGGTGCGTGGCTTAGCCGAGCAGCGGAATGGCCGCTAGTTAACGCGGCTCCGCCGGCCGAGCCCTAACATCCGACATATATCCGGTCATATTAACACTGAGCACTGGATTCTGCCCTTGCTGCGAGAGCGGAGCTCCCCCTGCACACGTTGATGTGACTCTGACTGCCTGTGTACCCCTGAGGAAATGAGAGCTGCCGAGCGAGCTCTGGTGATATGGTGAGGCCTGGTGGATCACGCCGGGCCGGGGACTAGAGTTCTAGCTGTCCCGTAGGGGCTTGTCGGCGGACTCTGGCCGACGGCGGCGGATCGGTCTTGCGGGGCAGCTGAGGCCTGCCGGAGACTGGAGGGGCCAATCGGAAGGCGGTGAGCTGCTGCAGGGCTGTTGCAGGCACCCTAATGTGAGCGCAACAAGCTGCTGCGCTGGCCGGATACCGGGGACTTTGAAGCGGCGGCCCCGGAGAGGAATGCACGGAGCACTGCCCTGGGCTGAGGCGGGACCCAGGGAAGAGACTGGCGACGCCTGGGCTCTACGATCCCAGCCTTGCACAATAAAGGCCCTGCCTGGGTAGACGGATAGCGTGGGGCAGAGTCGGGCGGAGACGGCGTACAGCAGCGCCGCTTGGAACTGCCGGCATTCTGTGGACTGCCCCCAGCACCTTTGTGAGGCTTGACTGCTGCCTGTACTCGGGGGACCCCGCCGTGCCTGGATAGGTAAATAAATATGAGACACTTGTGCTGCACGCTGGTACCTTGGGGGTAGTGGCTTACTCTTGGCATAGCGCCGGTGCCTGGGCAACTGGAACTCTTTCTGGGGACACACTGCGTTGAGTGAGCAAAGGCCACATATGTAGTATTGGGTGCCCTGTTATATCTGGTAAAGGGATTGCTGCGGATCCCCTGAGCGGGGCAGGTAATTGATTGTGTGGGCCGTGTCGGGCGGAGGCGCCTGGGGCTGAACTGGTCTGCGTGAGCCCTGGGCAGTTGCGCTGATAGCTGGTTCACTGTGGATGGTGGTGAGGCTCTGCTGTCCGTGTGCTGCATGACCCTGGCTGTCATATGCACACTTTGCCACACCTGCAATATCCCACTGAAGGTTGGTGCGCACAACTGCTACACAATCCAGAGTGCGACAGGTACGCTTTTGAGGTGGATAGATATGGAGAAGGAATATGGCGCACGTCGCCAGTCATGACAGCGAAGCGTAGCACCTTGGCAATTCGACCCACCTGAGATGGAAGAGAAGATTGGCCAAAGCGGTCCGGAGAGTGGGACTGGCTTTTGAAAAAAGGGGGGAAAAAAATCTTGAATTACTGACATATCTTATCTGAGGAGACTGCAGCGACTGGGACTGCAGCAATGTGGGGAACCGGACACACGACAACCCTGACTCAATTTTGAGAAAAAAGCAAGTAAATCCACTGAAACTGAGGGGGGGGGACAGAGACCCGGCAGAGGAGGGGACCACTGGACATCTTCCAGCAGAAGATGTTCGAGCAATGTTTCAAGAGCTGAAGACCGGCCTGCAGGGCATAGACTCCAAAATGGATACCCTGGCTGAGCGAATGGATAGAATCACCCAGCGTATGGATAAACAGGAGGGGCGCGTAAGTGTCCTAGAGACGCGTGTGACGGAGACGGGGAGGGACAGACAGATATGGAAAAAAAACTGCGGGGAATGGACAAAGTGCTGGAGTTAATTCAACAAAAAAATGAGAATTTGGAAGCACGCTCGAGGAGAAATAACGTATGTATAACGGGAATTGCGGAATCCACAGACATTCCCAATATGGAGCAGTATGTGGAAGGCATGATGAGAGACCTCTTCGGTCCCAGATGTTCCTCATAGAAAGGGCGCATAGAACCCTGGGACCGCGACCTAGACCAGGTGCGCCCGCAAGGCCGATATTGGCGAGAGTATTGAACTATAGAGATCGCGACGTGATACTCCATCTCGCATGTGAAAAGGGTGCCATCCAATACAAAGGCAATGAGATTGCTCTGTATCCGGACTTTACCTTGCAGGTTTAGGCAGCACAGAGGGAGTTTATTCCTGCTAAAAAGATTTTTCAACAACTTGGAACTAAATACGCTTTGATATATCCGGCTAAGCTGAGGGTCCAGGGTCCCGGAAAGCCCACCTTTTTCACGGATGCTAGGGCCGCGTTGTAATATACGAAGCAGATGGCGAACGAACACAAATCACAGAAGACCCAGGCTGATGGACAAACGCAGGACAGACTCAGTGACAATGATTGGCACTACCTGGCCCGTGCTGACGGCTGTAGCGCTGGCCGGTGACTAGGGTCGCTGGAGTATCACGGACGGATGCTTTGGGGTAAGATAAGCGCTCTGATACTGTGTGCGGAAGATATGCTGTACTGTATATTGGGGTCTGCCCCTGATGCCTGAAACAAATCATTGACTATGGGTGGGGTCAGTGTGTGTAAGTGTGCCAGTTGCTGTTCGGCTACCCTGCCACAAGTTCAGGGGATGATGCCGGAAGACCCGACGCACCCCGTGGGATGAATCTCTTTGTTTGGCTGTATCTTTTCGTTTGGGGGTCTTTCGGGAGGTGGGCGGGAGGAATACACAGTCCGGAATTTTTCCAACACATATGGCACAAGATTAGAACACTGGGGCACACGGCGATCTTATGGGGAGGGGATTTTAATGTTGTGCTCTCAAACGCAGTGGATAGGCAGGGATCTTCACGGACACATCATCCGAAGGCAGTGGAGGCGCTACATGAGTTTATAGATGACCTCTATCTAATTGACTCCTGGAGAGCCACTCATCCAACGACTAAAGAGGGGACATGTGTCACGCACCACCGGAATGCGTGGTCGAGGTTGGATTTCTGGCTGGTCTCCAGAGACATACACACCTGGCTGGCAGATAACACGCATCGCTCCCGTACTTTCTCGGACGTTGCACCTGCCCAGATTCGTCTACGCCTACCCCCTGCAAACACATAGCCCTTCGCTTGGAAATTCCCATCAGGCGCTCTGCGAGACCTGGTTTTTCGTGAGGAGCTCCGTAACAAGATCATGGAATATTTTACATTGAGTGAGGGGTTGGTTGACACGCCGGGTATGCTCTGGGAAGCCTTTAAGGCAGTCACCAGAGGAGATTGTATAGCGCTAAAAACCGGAGCCCTGAAAGACATCCGGACCACGTTGAGCAGACTAGAGCGTGAAATGGCTGCAGATGCAAGATCCATCCCAGGTAACCACAGCTAGCATAAGAACTAAACTAACAGAATTCCAGGAGGAGGCCTAGAGAGAGACGGTATATCTGCACAAATAGGTCCAAGCCAGACGATACGAGGAGGGCGGGAGGCCGGGAGGCCGGGCAAAACACTGGCAGGACTGCTTGGCACGCCTAGAGGTGCCACCTATACAAACTGAACTCCAAAAAGATGATGGGGGAGTGATCAGATCACCGCCTGATATCTTGGACGAACTGACCCGCTATTATTCTAAATTATACACCTCCCAAACAACCCCTTCGCAGGCTGACATAACTATCTGGAAGAAATAGGGCTGGCATGGTTTAATGATGGTGCCCGGAAGTATGGAGCTGCCAATAACAATAGAGGATGTAAAGTAAGTGATAAGTGGCATGCCAGGGGATAAAGCCCCGGGGGCAGATGGGCTAACAGCAGCATTTTATAAGGAATATGCTGATATTTTGGCCCCCAGGTTATTACACAGAGAGTGTCCCCACTCACTCGCACTATGTCCAAAATAGCTTGAGAAGAGGAAACTGCCTTGACCATCACAGATGAGCAATGGACATTTTGCTGCTCACCAAACTATAGACTCGGACGTATCCATTTTAATTATTTGCATTGCCTATACCGCATTCCCTCACAATTGCATAGGATGGGATTACAACTGGATGCGAGATGTTGGAGGTGTGGAGCCCAGAACACTACGTTTACACATATGGCCTGGAGCTGTGGACCTGTGGCACATTACTGGGCGGAATTATTTAGACACATTAGTCAAATAACGGGAGGTGCACTGACGGTTACACTGATGCTGGCACTGTTGGGATATGTACAAGAAATCCAGACAGTACACCGCAAACTTGTGGCCATGTTGCTGATATTAGCAAAAAGACAGGTGGGCATACATTGGAAGAAGCAGAACCCACTCACAATAGCGGACTGGATTAGGGCAGTTACATATTGCAAGGACCAGTTAGCGATCTTTTGGGAGCTGAAGCCTAGTAGATCTAGACCATCTGATATTTGGGAACCATTTGCTGTTTGGCTACGATCGGGGGGCGCAGATCACCAGAAAGACTAGACTGTTAATATTGGACACACATCCCCATAGGAAGACATATTGAGGGTAGACCGAATCGAGGGTAGTGCACAATTTTACGAAAGGACAAGATACACTTCACAATTAGGACGATATATAGGGGCACCGGCAGGACGGCTGGAGCGAGATAGACTATATGATGAAACTAGTAGGGGAATGCTTCTGAAGCTTATGAACGGCAGGGGGGTGGGAGTAAATAGTATTTGTTGTTTAATGAGTTGTGTTATGACTATATGCACTGCGAATGATCCATCTTAGATACACTGTTATAGCAATAACTTTGCTGCCTGCCCCTGAGGTTGTTGGCAATTAAAGCTGTGTGTAATCCTTTTTGGTATTAAGCCGCCGGCCTCCGGGTTGTAGGCAAAAGGCAGTGTACACTGTGAGGTATGTAATAAACTAGTTAAAAAAAAGAAGTCTCACATATGGTGCTGAGTCTTGATATCGCTATGGCTAAGGACATACTCATGCTCCCATCATCGCAGGTTGCTCACACGTGCAGTCTTTGCGGTATCACTAACTCAGTGACCAAAGAGGCTACGCACGTAGTGGTGGGCCCCCTGCTCGGTGGTTTGGGCCTACATGAGGCATCCGAACCACTAGGACGGGCCATCACAGCGCTGCGATGGGAGCAACTCTAAAATGATGTAGAGCATGTGCGCCCCGTCTTTTTTATTGGTTGGGTCACGTGTGTAGTGTCGTATGTGCTGGATGGGTGTGGTGTGGGTGTATACCAGCCATGAGGGAGTGTGTGTGTGTGCCGTTCTGACAACGAGACCTGGAAGTAAAAAATCACTACAATGGAAATCTGGGCCATGTAGCGTTCTTGTGTTTTTCTGGAAGTGTAAGTGGAGTGGGCTGCAGTCACGTATACCAGTGCTGCGCGAGCTGTGAACAGTGTCTAGAGCTATGGGCGTTGGTCCGTTGTGACCTATAAGAAAAATCAACTGATTCGGGTGTCTGTGTTGTAGTGCTGTTGTCACCTGGGTCTTACACGCAAATGTGTCATTATGTCTGTAAAGTCCCACAATATGGCTAACATGGAGGGTACGGGGTATCATTGACCTTATATTCATCCATAGTTGCACACATAAAAGATGGTGGACATGACGCATTTCTGCGAATATGAATGTTTGTTGTACATTCAGTGGAGTGTTGTAGCTGTAGTAATACAGGGCTGGGAAAGTTTAGGTTACAGTTTTTGGCACATGAAGGGCAGATAATATATATATATATATATATATATATATATATATATATATATATATATATATATATATATATATATATTATATATATTATCCAACTTTCCCCCAGCAAGGGGAAAAACGGGTCGCACACCCAATAACAGTTTCAAATCCGCTTTCTTTTTCAATTACAGGGGCTGACAGCGCGTTAGATCTACGCGTTTCGATCTACGATCGTGAGCAAGGTGGAGAGACACCGAAACGCGTAGATCAAACGTGCTGTCAGCCCCTGTAATTGAAAAATAAAGCGGATTTGAAACTGTTATTGGGTGTGCGACCCGTTTTTCCCCTTGCTGGGGGAAAGTTGGTGAATGTGAAGCAGCGTGGGTTCAGCTGCAGGATAACGCACCGACACGAGCGCTGCAAACCCTGGAGATTTCGAACCGAACTGGAGGATATATATATATATATACGTATGTTGTCATTCAGGTATACTGTCGAACTCGGTGCTGGAAATCAGTGTTCGAGGCTCTGAGTCGCGTCCACCTTCTGTTATTGTAGAGTAATGACGTAATCTACGCTTGCCTGAACATGTACTTTAAATACGGTGCTCATGTAAATTGCTGATATAGTTTTGGGTCGACTTCGCGCCATATAAATATGCAAAAAAAAACAAAAAACAAGAAATAGCACACACTTTTACTATAGAGTTTCTTTGCAGTATTGTAATGATCCACTTTGTACGTTTGTATTTGTAGAATGAGCAAGAGAAAGTTATATAATCAAAGCTTTTGTTACTGGCAGAGGTAAGATGGTTGCATACGCTGTTTACAGTACAATATAATGTGGTAGGGCGCAGGAGCAGCATTTTACAAACATAATAAGTACACAGACACAGATAGATAGTTGAAGTGGGTACGGGCACGTGTGCTCGACTCCATTTTATTACGTTGCTGTTGGTAACAAGTAGAATAGTAATCATGATATCATACACAGATATTCAATCATAAACGGTTTATGACTTTTGCTGTACAAAGGTAGGAGCACTGTATATGAAATAATACAGAGAAGATTCTATCGTAAAGGGTTCATGAGTTGTGGTGCACTAAGGTAGGATCGGATTTTGTGGAGCCTACGATGATGCATGGTTCAGGCAGAGCGCACTGGTAAGAATGTCTTTTGGCAATTGAAGTTTGCCTTAATAAGGCCACGTGGCGATTATTTATGATGCACTGAGTTAGTGGTACGTATGGTGCTCAGCGTGTTGTATACTGGACTGCATCATTTGTAATCACGATTGAAATAAAAGATGAAACATGTATGGAATACATTGTCGAAATATGTATGTTTCAGGGACATTATAGTTCAAGTTGTCACCTGTGGTGTCCACAGTGTAGACTACCATTGAGTGTGCCATTGCACTTGCAGCGTGAATTTTGTTTTTCAACTAAACCTAGGACTGATATAAAAGAAGTTTTTGAAGGAGGGCTACTAAAGGGCTATTGTGTAGGTTTGAGGGACGTTATGCTTTGTTTGGTACTGCACTCTATAAATAATGAATGAAGAGTCAGTTGAATTCTGCTTGAATGTCATGTGGCGATGAATTATGGTGCACTGAGTTAGTAGTACCTTTGGGACTGAGGGTGTAATAACCTGTGATGATGTGTGGTCCAGACAGGCTGCACGTGGGGGTAATGTTTTTTGACTACTGAATTGTGCCTTAAAGCCTTGTGGCGATTATTTATGGTGTACTGAGTTAGTGGTACGTCTGGTGTTTAGCATGTGCTCACCCTGCAATGATGCGTGGTTGGAACGGACTGCACTGAATGCATTGACTGTTGCATACTGGACTGCATGTACGTTGAGGGGGGAAAAAAGTACCATTGATGGTTATCAATTCTTCAGCAATTCAGGTTCCCAATGAAGAAAAAGTGATGTTCACATTGTGATCTGTGCTGTCTACAGTGTAGATTGCCATTAAGTGTGCCTTTGCACTTGCAGTGTGAATTTTATTATTCAACTAAATCTATAACTGATATAAAAGAAGTTTTTGAAGGAAGCATACTAAAGGGATATTGTATAGGTTTCATAGGTCTTATACTTAGTTTGGCATTGCACTCTGCAAATAATGAATCAATAGTCTATTTAATTGTGAGTTCTGATGACCGCAGTGTAGGTAGAAGGCAGCAGTTAGCAAGAGCCCACGGCCACATGGCGGTGAGTAGAGCTGCACAGTATGGGTAATTTAGAGTGTGTGCAACCAGCAATGATAAGTGGTACACAGAGTTAGTGGCACCACGTTAATAAAATCAAGTTTTCTTATAAATACTTTTTGTCCTTTTACAGGACTAAGTTGCAGTAGATCTCCAAAAACTATGATATGTTTTTCTTTAAATAAGACATCTGAGTCAATACGGCTATAGTATAGATTCAAAGCTGCATTGAAGTTGTGAACCCTGCTGTCCGCACTGTAGATTGAAGGCAGTAGTCAGCAGTGATATCGACAAATGATTTTTGTCACTTATTTTAACAAAATCAGAACACATACAGTACACATGTCTCTGCGTTAAATAAATCAAGGTTGAATTACCTACTGTCCGTAGTGTACATCAAAAGCTGAATTCAAGTTGTGAACCCTGCTGTCCGCACTGTAGATGGAAAGAGTAGTCAGCACAGATATTGACAAATGATTATTGTCACTTATTTTAACAACATTTAAATACATACAGTAAAAGTGTCTCTGTCTTAAATAAATCAAGGCTGAATTTCCTACTGTCCGTAGTGTAGATGCAAAGCTGAATTCAAGTTATGAACCCTGCTGTCCGCAGTGTAGATCTAAGGCAGTAACTGACACAGACATCGAGGGATGTTGTTTTTGTGACATACTTTAACAAAATCTGAGGACACAGTACAATTGTATCTGCCTTAAATAAATCAAGATTGAATTAAATGTTTGTCTGAAGTGCTGATGCGCCACTGGTATCAAGAAGCTATTGAGGAATGTTTTGTGTGGCATCCTTTAACAAAATTGTCTCTGCCTTACATAAATCAAGGGTAACTTGAATGCTGTCTGTAGTGTAGATGGAAAGCTGAATTCAAGTTGTGAACCCTGCTGTCCACAGTGTAGATCGAAGGCAGTAGTTGACACAGACATCGAGGAATGATTTTTGTCACATCCTTTAACAAAATCTGAGGACATATAGTACAATTGTCTCTGCATTAAATAAAGAAAGGCTTAATTCAATGTTGTTTGTAGTGCTGATGCACCACTTGTATCAAGTTGTAAACTCTACAGACCGCACTGTAGATCAAAGGCAGTAGTCGGCACAGATATCAACGACGAATCTTTATTACTTATTTTAACAAAGTCTGAGGACATAGAGTAGAATTGTCTCTGCCTTACATAAATCAAGGCTAACGTCAATGCTGTCCATAGTGTAGATCTAAATCTGAATTCAAGTTGTGAACCCTGCTGTCCTCAGTGTAGATCGAAGGTAGTAGTCGATACAGACATAAGTCTGCGGCGCTGAGTTCCCAATTGGCCTGTTTCGAGGAGGCACATGGTCATGGCGGCAGCTACTTGGCAGGGTGAGGACCTTCGCTGTGGCAGGGTCTCTTTTCTTTGTAGAAGTGAACCACGCCCAAGGCGTGAGCTAATTATTTATAGTCTTACGCTGACGTTGCGTACGTTGGACCAGCCTCCTCTGCTGCTGCTTCAGGGGGGCGGTAGACAACACAGCTACATGACCAAAATATTCCCCAGTGTCTGAGATAATATGGTTGCGTCCACTATGCAGTACACTGATGTAATATGTGACATCATCACCAGTGGATTGCGGGCGCGAGAGTTACAGTTGGTACAACTAACTATAGCGGAGGAATTTCAATGGTTTTGTATGAGTGAAATGTCCAGCTAACTATAACACAACTGAAACCTATGGTTTTTTCAATGAATTTCTAAGGTTTTTTTTAAAGGATAATTCCTAACTATAACCTGCTTGAAACCTATGTTTTTTTCAGTGAATATATATATATATATATATATATATATACATATACGTATATATATATACTTCAAGCAGCACAAATATCTCAGGTAGGAATGAATTTAAGTCCATTCAAACCTAAGTCTACCTTCATTCCAGTTATGCCTCGTGACTCAATAGACACATTTCATGATATGGTCATTGAGGATCTAAAACAACTGTACCATAAAGTAAAACATAAGAAAAGATACAGAAGCAACCAAGAACAAGCTTATACTACATTGGTTAAAAAGCTAAGTAAAGATCAGAGCATCATAGTGACCACGGCAGATAAAGGTGGCAACGTGGTCATTTGGCCACAGAAAGACTATCTTGCCGAAGCCTTACGACAACTAAACAATGGGACTTGTTACAATAAATCCAACATGAAATCATATATTGAGTCAAAAGAAACCCTCAAAAAACTTTTGTTCAAATGGAAGAGGGAAAATATGCTTTCCAAAGAGGAATTTGACTTTCTTAATGTTGAAAACCCTGTACTACCTAAACTATACTTATTGCCTAAAGTGCATAAAATGGTGAGCCCTACCCCTGGGAGGCCAATTACCTCTGCCATCTCCAGTGTGGCTGAGAACATTGGGGAATACATTGATTATTTCCTTCAAAATCTAGTGCAAGCACTGCCATCTTATATTAAGGATACTGGCCATTTCTTAAACAGAATCAAAAATGTTCCTTGGAGTGATGATTTGTTATTAATCACCCTTGATATAGAATCACTCTATACCAGCATCAACCATCAGGCTGGACTTAGAGCACTTGAACACTTTTTGGGAACCAGATCCATTAACTGTTACAATCATAATAAGATGTTGATGGAATTGACAAATTGGTGCTTGCATCACAACTTTTTCATGTTTGGCAAGGAAATATATCTACAACAGAGAGGAGTGGCTATGGGTCCCTGCTTCTCCCCCAGCTACGCGTGTTTACACGTTGGCTGGTGGGAGGAGCGGGTACTCAATGTCACTCACAGTGACATCATGGCTAACAATATACTGCATTGGATGCGTTTCATCGATGATGCTTTTATTGTTTGGAGGGGGGATCGGATTGATGCAGAAAATTTTATTCGATCAATTAACATCAATAATGAGAATTTGCACTTTACATCACACATTGACGAATTAGAGGCAGAGTTCCTTGATGTTAAGATCTTTGTGAGAAATTCTAAGCTATGCACCAAACTGCATCGCAAGAGTACTGCTGGAAACAGCACACTCCATGCCAGCAGCTCCCACCCCCGTCATATCATTGACAACATCCCCTTTGGTGAACTGTTGAGGCTTAAACGTATCTGCAGCACCGATGAGGATTATCAACTCTGTGCTGCTGAAGCCCTCAACAGATTCAGGGAAAGGGGATACAAAGAATCGGTTTTGAAACAATCCATTGCCAAAGCCAACTGTAGACCCAGGGAGTCCCTTCTATCCAGTTCAGACTCCAGCTCTGAAGTAACTACAGAATCAAGCAGTAGTCCACCCAGATTGATTCTGACTTTCAATAGACAGGAACGCAAAATACGGTCGATCATCAACCAAAGATGGCCAGCCTTAAAAACTGACTTGGTGCTGGCCCCTAGAATAGCGGATAGACCTAATATCACTTACAGGAAAGGATTAAGCATGAGAACCCAACTCAGTCGTGATTTTCCAGAATTGACTAAACAAGATAATTGGATGGCTAGGCCTGGTTTTACTCGTTGTTCCAGTTGTAGAGCATGTAAATTTGGGATAAACACCACCAAATACTCCACACCCTTCAAACCTGACCCTGTGGAAATTAAGGGGAAACACAACTGCAAAACTGATTTTGCAGTATACGTTCTGACATGCACCTGTGGCCTTAGATATGTAGGCAGTACCGGCAAACAGGTGCATGTCAGAATTCTACAACATCTTCGAGCCATCGTGAACAACGACATCACATACCCTGTGGCCCGTCATTTTAAAGCCATCCACCAGAATAATCTTGACTGTTTAACATACTTTGTCATAGCCTCCGTACCCAAGCCTATCAGGGGGGGAGATAGGGATCTCATGCTCAGGAGATTGGAATCTCAGTTCATCCTCGAACTGGATAGTCGTTTCCCTAATGGTCTTAACACTACGGAAGACCTTCATGTATTCCTGTAATGTTCTTTTGTTGACCAGTTTATATTTACTTTAAGCATCCCTGCCAGTGCCTGTCTTTCTTGTTTCTTTCAAAGTCTCTTTTTAGAATTACATTCACTGAATCAATCCCATTCATCATGGCACACATGTTGAACAGTGGTAAGGAGTTTCACTCCGATCCACATTTGAAAATCAACAAAAAAGACAACAAAAAAATTTTTCACAAAAAATTTTACATTTTTTTTTCCCCTTACCTTATTCCCTTCCTTTTTGGGGGGCACACACATTCCCAAAACCTCTCTAGCACTTTTATTTGGACACAGACTAAGGGGGCATGATTATAGGCAGTCATTAAACTCTTTCGTATTGCACGATTCACTCCAGTGACCATGTTATATATAATCAATCACAATCAATACACTGAGCATTCATGCTGATATCACATTGGATAAGTTTCTTATCCAATAGATCTGAGACTGTACTGGTGTCACACATTGGCATTAGATTCTAATGATTTTACATTATTATCTTTTTGTATACAGTATGCCATTTATGCATTAGTGACCAACTGTTAACATTACATAATTGCGATATTTGCACATTGTCTCAGTTACATGTTTTTTATAAAAATGCATATATATTTTTATAGACTACAATTTATTTATTCTTTTAATTATAGAATGAATTGTATTTTGACTGTGATTTTAATAACGCATTTATGCTGTTATTTTATTCATGTATATATCTGTCATGGCACTGGTTTTGAGGAAAGACTGCTTTAGCCTAAGCTATGTAGTGTGTCTTTTATGTCAATTTGTCACGTGGTTGTGGAAAAAATGCCCGGGAAAAACTTTTTGTACTTAAGCCATTGTGAACTTACTGACTAACGATCTGTGAACAAGGGCGGACGCCCGAAACGCGTAAGATCTGGTGGCCTTGAGCGCTTAATAAATCGTTTTCAGCCCATAACGAACGTTGGAGTGGCGTGGCTTTTCTTTTCCATCATTGCTGTGGCGGCTGCTGCGCTGGTTTGGTGAGAGAGCCTCATTTGTGCATATATATATATATATATATATATATATATATATATATATATACTAGCAGCCCCACCCGACGTTGTCCGGGTATGAATTGCTGCCGGCCAGTAGTATATTGTTTTGTAGGATTTCGTTTTCATAGCATTTCTTATCTGTGACAGGCCTGTGAAACGTTCCGATTCACAGTGCACTGCTGATGCACTTAAGAGTGCGCGTTCAGTAGTGTGTGAACTCGAGTTTCCCTACTTTATTTTTCCTTGCAATATTATATAGCGCAAACTCGACAACATGGCATGAGCACAATTTACATTACAGAGGAACACATTCATTTGTGGTAGGCACGGGGAGACAAAGCTATTTGCCTGGAATCACAGGATGTTGAGCTGATGCCGAGATTCAAACGTAGCTCCCCAGCTCTAAAGTTCGCAATTCTACAACTTGTGGCGGGAGGTGTGTCTAAAAGTGTATGTCGGTGCTGGCCATCAATGAGAGAGACCTGTGCTTTTTTCAAATGTGTGGTGAAAAAATATGAGTATGTCGCTGGAGATGTTGGCCGCCGTGCAACCAATGTACTTACCGGGGGAGGGTAAACGCCCATTATTCCGCAACTTTCTTTCCGCATACCATCACTCCACATACTTTCATTACGAAAGTACCATGACTCCGCAATGCCATTATAACGCATGGCATCACATTTTATATGCTTTTACCACGCATACATTTACAACGAAATTCGTTGTAAATGCATGAATGGTAAAAGCATGTTTTTTTATGTTTGGATAAGGTAAGTATGGGTATGGGGTATATGTTTTGGGGTACTGAGGTATAAATTTTGGGGTATTTGGGTATTTTAAGGGTTCAGATATAGTTTTGGGTCATGGGGTACAGGGGTAGTTTTAGGGTTTAGGGATAGGTATTGGTTTTGGGGTACAGGGGTATTTTTAGGGTCCAGGGCTAGGTTTGGGTTTTGGGGTACAGGGTTATTTTAGGGTTCAGGGGTAGGTTTGGGTTTTGGGGTACATGGTTATTTTTAGGGTTCAGGGCTAGGTTTGGGTTTTGGGGTACAGGGATATTTTTAGGGTTCAGGGGTAGGTTTGGGGTTTGGGGTACAGAGGTATTTTAAGGGTTCAGGGATAGGTTTGGGTTTTGGGGTACAGGGGTATTTTTAGGGTTCAGTGATAGGTTTGGGTTTTGAGGTACAGGGGTATTTATAGGGTTCAGGGCTATGTTTGGGGTACAGGGGTATTTTTAGGGTTTAGGGATAGGTTTGGGTTTTGAGGTACAGGGGTATTTATAGGGTTCAGAGCTAGGTTTGGGTTTTGGGGTACAGGGGTATTTTTAGGGTTCAGTGATAGGTTTGGGTTTTGAGGTACAGGGGTATTTATAGGGTTCAGGGCTAGGTTTGGGTTTGGGGTACAGGGGTATTTTTAGGGTTAAGATGGGTTAGTGTTTAACGGTGTTGGGGTATTTTAAGGAGTAAGGGTGGGTTATGATTATGGATTGCAGGGGTATTTAAAGGGAGCAGGGTGGGATTAGCACACGATATGAAATATGGCATGAAGGGTGGAACGTACCACACGCCCCCAGCGTTTATCACGCCCCCAGCACACGCCCAAAGCACAACGCAGACACGTCCACAAGGGACTACTTTGCTGGCATGGTTCTTTTACCTTTTAAATGTATATGGTGGGCGTCTGCATAGCCTATTTCCTTCTGCTGCAACTGCCATTCCAACGCTGTATTGGGTGTTGTGATTGGTGCTGTGGTTCCTGAGATTACCCGCCTCAAAGGTTTGGGCTCTCTCTTTATTATATTAGTATGGATATATCAACTCCAGGGCATTCTGAAACTTCCAACATATGGCGAGAAAGAATGCACAAACTCCTCTTAGTGGTAAGATGAAAGATATTTATTACTCCCTTCTGCCTGCCATGACGCTTTTCAGCCGATGAAACGGCCTTGATCACATGAGGCTGGCTCTGCGAGAGACATTTTTAAAGTTGCAACACCCACGTCACGTGACCATAGACATAAAGGATATACTGATGAAAATACAATAAACTGCAAGTAATAGAAAAATACTTACTAAAAACTGTTACACGTAATGTTACAGTTATATGGTTAAATAAATAAATAGTATATGTGGCACATATCCTGATAAAATTAGTGAAGAAAAAATGCTACTGCAGTGATAATGTTTACATAAATAAATGCGTGAAATGCTAAAACATTGCTTCACAGTGCAAGTAGTCTAAGAAGGGGCGATCATATTAGTATAAATACTGCATGTATTGAAAAAACACCCCTGGCCTGCCTTCAAATAAGAGGTGCCCAACAGTGCATGTATACAGCGCAAAGTCGGAAAGATCACATTAAGAATTACTGATTACAGATCTCAGAGTAATGGCTTACGAGTACTATTTTCGTCAACTCTTGCCTATTTTTCTTGAGCATCTCATCCCTATTGTAAAATCGGACCTGTTAGAACTGGGGGTCTCTAGTTGGCAGAGGTAGGTACCACTGTCCAAATAGAGACCCTTGCTTTTAGTCAGGGTAAGGAGGAAACCCTCTGAGATAACCCCTGCTCACCCTCTAGGTAGCTTGGCACGAGCAGTCAAGGCTAATCAGAAGGTAATGTGTAAAGTATTTGTACCAACACTCACAGTAACACAGTGAAAACACCACAAACTGACTCCACAATCGTTTAGAAAAATAAAGGTATTTAATCTAAACTAAACAAGACCAAAAACGACAAAAATCCAACATACACAGTTCAAGAATATGGTTGCGAAAAAGTTCTTAAGGTTGCGATAAAAATAATCCACAGTTGCGTGAAAAGTTCACAGTTGCGACACGTTTAGCCAACAGTATCTTTAGTTGCGACAAAGTTCCAAAAGCAGAAGCTGGTGCAGTGGAAAACAAGCGATGCGTTGCTCCTGAGACATTGGGAAGGCGATGCGACAACCCCGCTGCGGCAGCGGGCGTGTTGCGACGAATCCGGTCTGTATGGGGAGGAAGGCAGACTTGTATGGATTCCGGTGCGTAGGTACCGTAGGAAGTTTTCTCTCGCAAAGGCACGATGCGATGATCTTTGGAGTCGCGATGATCTCCGGGGCGACGATGCACAGACCAGCGGTGATCTCTCTCTTGCAGCTCCTCGATGTGATGGTTTCTGCGACGACACTCGCAGCGACGTGATGCGGTCCACAAGCAAGCAGTGCGGCGATCTCACCCAGCGACGACACTCGCAGCAATGGTAATCTTCCCGCACTGGTCTGGTGCATCCCGCAAACGAAGGATGCGACGGCTCTGGCAGCGGCCACAGGCGCTGCGACGATCTCGACCTTCGTAGCGGTGGGAATTTCCTCGCACTGTTCGGGATGCGCTGCGCAAGCGAGCGATGCAACAAAACTTGCAGAAAGTCTTTAAAAGCTTGGTTTCCAGCTTCCCAACACAGGTACAACTTCTAGAGGCACCACACATGGGCCACACACTCCAGGAAGGACAGAACTCTCTCAGTAGAGTTCAGGGAAGCTGGGGGTGAAGTCCTATTGTTCCCGGGACTTCATAACAGGGAGCCAGCTCTCTCTCAGGCCCTTGGAGATTCCTTCAAGCAAGGGGACACATCACAAAGCAAAAGTCCTTCCCCTCTCCTTGGCAGCAAAGCAACAGCAGGTCAGTCCAGCAGAGCAACAGCAGGACAGTCTTCCTTCTTCAGTTTTAGCTTTCTCCTTGGCAGAGGTTCCTTCTTGATTCCAGGATGATCTAATTTTCTGTAGTCAAGGGTCCTATACTTATACCCCTAAAAGTCTTTGTTCTTTTTGTGCAGGAGGGCTCTAAGCCTGGTCTGAACCCGTTCTGGGTGTTCCTTGAGCACTTTGTTTTCCTGGCTTCTCCTTTCCTTTCAGAGTGAGGGGCAGGGTCGTCAGCCACCCAGCAGGAGGTGGAGTCAGCCTTGTGGAAGGCAGGCACAGCCCTATTCAGGCCCAGGTGCTATCTCCTCCCACCACTCAAGTTGCAAATGCAGTCATTCAGCCTAGGGCTAACTCAGCCAGACTCCTGGGGAATCCCCATCCCCTGTCAGTCTCAAACCAGGCAGTCAATACACAAACAGGCCAAGGCACACAGAAAGGGCAGACAAGAGAACAGCAACTTTCTAAAAGTGCTGTTCTCAAACACAGGATTTAAAAACAACCTTTCCCAAAAGGTGTGTTATTAAAATCTGAGTTCAAGGATACTAGACTTTTATGTCCTATCTTGTTCCTATGGGAAGATATGCTGGTGGCCACTGTAGCCAGCATTCCCCATGATAGCCTATGGAGCAAGATAGCCTTGCAGCAGTGAAAAACGAAAATGGCTGTAATTCACTACCAGAGCATGTCACCTGCACCAGTACATGCTCTACCTTTCACATACACTGCACCCTGCCCAAGGGGGTACCTTGGGCCTTCCATAGGGGTGACCAATGTGCACAAAAAGGGAAGGGTTAGGCCTGGTCAGTGGGGACACTGACCAGGAGAACATGGCAGTTCACAGACTGCACACAGGCCCTGCGGTGGCAGGCCTGATACACCATTTTGGGGCTACTCATGTGAGTTGCACAATCAGTGCTGCAGGCCCACTAGTAGCATTTGTCATCACCAGCCCCGGCACACCCAGTGCACTTTACTAGGGACATCTTGGTGATAAAAATGTGCCAATCATGTATATCCAATCACGGTAACAATTTACACAGGGAGCACTCACACTCTGGCACTGATCAGCAGTGGCAGAGTGTCCAAAGCATCTAAACCAGCAAAAACGAAATCCAGCACAGCATCAAAAATACAGGCGGTAAAGGCCAAAAAGACAGGGGAAACCACGCCAAAGATGCCAGGTCTAACAGGGCCCATTTAAATGAATGAAAAATTAGTTTCTTGGGGTATCCTCTGTCACGGATTTAAGATTTTAGCACCTCAGGGTGTTTGTAAAGATCATCCAAAGTGGAACAATTCCTGCGCAGATAGAGGAATTGACCAAAAGGGATATTATTCGCAATGGCCTCTTGTGAAAGCTAGAGTAATGGAGAAGAGTGTTCTTGTCTGCAGGTTTTGTATACAGTTCCACCTCCAACTTTCCCATTTTTTCCTTTATGGAAATATCTAAAAATTCAGCTCACACTTTGCTCCAGTGCGAGGTAAATTCCAAATTGTGGTCCCCCAGGTTTAGCCAAGCTAAATATTCTTCCAATTGTTCTACTGATCCATCCCATTTAAAGAAGATATCATCTATAAAACGATACCAACACCTTACATTTTAATAAAAGGGGGCGATCTCGTCATAGATGTGCATTTTAATAGAGGACAAACTCCTCTGCGGGTGGGGCCAATCCTCCTGAGGTCATCTCCGGGTGTTAGAAGTTGGGATTGTCTGGATATTCTCCCTTTTGGGATATGTATTGGCAGCAGGGGCGTTAATATATTTTTCTGTTATAAGCGAGGAATTCTGCAAACGTAATTTTACTTTTACTCAGACACACCATCATGCAATATTTGTTGACGTGGCTGATCTTCCTGACGTTAGCCCTTTAGAAGCCAAGTTAAATATGTCAAAACTCCATCTGTAAGGGAAAATAACCTGTTTCTATAGGACCCTGAATATTAACTGCCCAGATACCTTAATCTTCGAGAAGCCTGGAAGATGGTAATAGACCCCCCTTAGAGGATGATGAGTGGACCTTTGCACTAATGTCCCCATGTCACTCTGCAGTTTCAAGTAGAATATTTCGAATACAGTTTAACTATCTACGTGCAGCAGATATATGACTCCAGAGAAGCTATTGCGTTTTTGAGGAGGTCACATTCCAGACTTCCTTAGTGTCGGGAGAGGTGGGAAATTTTCATCAAACAATTTTGTCCTGTGTATATATTGGGGCCCTTTGGAAGGAGGTATCCTGTACATTCCAGGCAGCCCTGAAACGCCCAGTTGAATTGCAGCCAAAAATTGCATTATTACATGTTCTTGAAGATGAGGGCTTTTTCAAGAGAGGAAAACTCCCTCCACGGACTGGAGCTAATACTGCAAACAAGAGATCTTGCGCAGAATCAGAAGGTGTGAATCCCCCCAGTAGAGTTAAGTAGAAAAGGGGTATGAACAGGTTTCATGTACTTAAAATCCTGATATCGAAGACCAGGGTTTTCCCAATTGCAAGACTTAGGAGGGATACTGAACAGAGGAGGCATGCTATTTCAACGCATTTCACTCATTTTGTTGGCAATGAGGGGCCAGTTTTAACTATGTACTTCAGAAGGGATAATGTTGGTTAAATCCAGGGAGATGTAAATGAACATAAGCAAAACTGAATAGTCTTGTTGTTTTAAATACTTGTAAACCTGCTAGTTTACCTAATGGCTCTTCCATACAGTTTGCACAATTGCCACAAGACATAATGAGTATCTTTGATGCAAAGGTGGTTGCGTTTTAGTTCCTGCAGAAATGTGCTATGTTGAATTAAATCACTGAGTGTTGGTAGCCAGTCAATGAGTTACTCAACGACTGAGCTGAATGGCAGTTAAAGTGATTGTTTAATCTGCAATTACAGTGTTATATGCTTGGCTTGCTCTCCATCAGTCTCTTTCTTGGGTGATTGATGACTGTCATGAAGCATATGTTATGTTTATGTTTCAAGTTACAGGCAATCTCTGACTGAAAATATTCTGCAAGGTGACCCAAAACTCCTTAAGTGCCTGCATATGTGTATAGGTTGGCATTAGCCATCTAGACATTTGTAGTTGCTTGCGGTCAAACAAAGACAGTTGGGCTATGCTTTGGTATATCTTCAATGGAGACTGCGACAAAGTAGTTGTCTATAGGGTAATACTTCCCAGATTGTTTTCTGGTAATAATTATTAATTGTAACACTATCTTTCCTTAGACCATTGTTGTCCACATTCCCTTCCAGCCCTCTTCCCAGCTAGCTGTAGCTTTGTTTGAATATTGCTTTTATAGTCAATAGAGGTCAGTACAGGAGAGGTATTTTTATGTATAAGGCATCCATGGAGAGGAGGAGCTTATTTATGAAAGTCTAGTGTGGTAGGAATGCAGATTGGCTGCATTAAGGATGCTGGCCCACTGCAATGAAGCAATGCCTGTGATGAAGAAGAGTTGGAGACTGGGTACTATCTGGTGCCTCGATGCAGACATTGTTGCAGTCAAAGGTTTAATAGCAGTAGTCCATTGACGTTAGATCAAACCTCTAAATGTATTTTTTATGTCTTATGTAATTGGTGCTTATGGTTAAAAACAGCATTTGTTGTTCTGTTTAGCTACTGGCAAATGGCCACTTCAAGCGCAAAAACATGCATGACAAAAAGGACACCTTTAAACTGTTTGTCACTTTCTAATTGCTTAAAGAGACTACTACCTTTGCTGTTATATTAGGGCAAATGACTATCCACTGATGTGAGTAACAGACTAAATAAGGCCTTTTGCTGTACATATTATTGACATATTCCATTCGATTTATATAGTTTGATTTCTTACCTAATCACTGGCCTGCTTATTTTCAGTAGGCCTTGCAAGTAGAAATAGGTGCTTTTTCTTTCAGTTTGTGGACAGGGATTTTATTTACACTGTTGTACCATGCCAGAGAAACCCACAATTATGTCACGAATTGAACAGTATTTCAAGGATTTCACAACTTTGTGTTATGGCTCCAATTGGACGTTAGAGTGAAGCACAGTACTGAGACCACTATTTTGGCAGTTATTCATGCAAGCTTGGATGCGGGTACATCCGCTGTCCTCATCCTACTATACCTCTTAGCAGCCTTTGATATGGTGTATCAGGTAATCTTGATGAGAAGACTGTACAACATTGGAATTATTTTAAAGGCTCTGGCTTGGCTCGTGGTCTTTTTGACAAACACATACTCAAACCATCTATTTGCCACCTTTTAGATCAAAGGCCATTGGTGCAGTATGTGAGGTTCCTCAGGGAACTAACTTCCCTGAGCCTCATACTTTTCAAAATGTATATTGCGCCTTTGGCTAAAATCATCACTGTTTATGGTTTTGAGATATTACCAGACACTGACAGCACACAGCTGGTGCTATCTATTGCTGAAAATCTCAAATCTACTGGAGTCAAATTCTGGGAATGCTTGAGATCAGTTGCCACTTGGATGAAAAGGAACTGTCTCAAATTAAACTGAGATAAGCCCAAGATTGTCATGTTTGGCAAGACCAATAAGATATGGCCAGATGAGTGGCGGCCTCAAATGCTCAGTCTTCCCCCTTTTCCGAAAAAAGTTATCTAAAATATCTGAGAATACCTTTGGGTGATTAACTCATTATAAATGAATCAGATTGATGCTTTACGTGGGCCCTAATTTATTATCATATGCCAGCTCAGGAGAATATCTAGGTGGATTCCCCTGCAATGTAGGAAGGCCATTACTCGGGTGCTTGTCACCAGCCATTTGGACTATGGGAATGCACTATGTAGCCATTAATGCCTCACTGCTATTGTATCTTCACATCATTCAGAATACAGCAGCCAAATTGATTTGTCAACTCCCCCGAGGACTGCTTCTAAACCATTACTGAACCTCCTCCACTGGCTTCCCATTTGAAAGAGAATTATCTTTAAGTTATTCTGCCACGTCCACAGAGCATTATATATGGGTGGCCTCAAATATCTTCACTTTTGGGGTCGTTTTTATCAACACTTTAGAACTTGCTTTGGCCACCTAACACGGAATTCGCAAAGATAGTAGTCGAGGCCACTCCTGTATATTCTTAACCCTCGGGTACTGCAATAAGTTTCATTAACCATCTATTCCGGCAAGAAATTACACATTTTTAGAAAATTGCTCAAGACGTAACTTTTTAGCCAGGCCTTGTGATGTATAAGCATGGGCGGAAAATCCGTTCCGCTCGCGGATTTTGCGGATTTTCGGTAAATTCGCAATCCGCGAACTCTCGTGAATTTTCCGAAAACCCGGAAATTCGCATGCAGCGGATTTTTTTTCTTGGTGATACAATATTGCGACGTGCGGCGTACACTTACCGTCATTCAGCGTTTGCCGAGTTGTTTTTCTCGATATTTTGCGAGTGCTGCGCCATTTTGGATCTTGCTACGGGATCCCGCAGGAGTTTGGTGACGCATCGCGAGAGTTCGCAATTGCTAACATGTAGGTGCGGCGGGCAGCAACAATCTCGCACTCTCGAAATTACAAAATTTGCAATTCTGCACAAGAAATCCACTAGCAAGCAGCATAGACCTTCTGAAAATGATGATTTTTATCAGAATAACTCCTCAGGTTGACATTTGCCTGCACTTTTTTGGATTTGAGGCCTTTTGACTTTCTTTGGATCACTTTTGGATTAGAAATCAACTTTCACAAGTAAGTTTGTTTGGGGCATTACAGTTGCTGTTCTGTAGAAAAACGAGTTTTGCAAAACTGAAAGCACTCAGCAGGTGCAAAAGTTCACTCGTCATAGTAATCATTCCCTGTAGTACTTCCTCAGGGGCCCCTCCAGAGTTCAGTTGCCTATGTTTGTTTGGGGCATTACAGTTGCTGTTCTGCAGAAAAACGAGTTTTGCAAAACTGAAAGCACTCAGCAGGTGCAAAAGTTCAAACTCATCATTAGTAACCATTCCCTGTAGTGCTTCCTGACTGGGGCCCCTCCAGAGTTCAGTTGCTAGTTGCAACAATTCTATGACCCTGCTCTGACCCTCACAGCAGGCTCATAGAATAGCTACAAGTAGGCCACAAAGATCCTGGAGAAAAAAAATTGCACTGCAACAGAAAGCAAATTACAGATAAGGAAGCAGGTGCCAGACTGGAATTTTAAAACAGTGACACATTAATAAATCAACCCCAAATTAATTCATGTCAGTTGAAGCAGGGCAGGTGTGCTTGCTTTCCCCTCCATAATCTACAGTGATGAACCAGAGGGTGGCATTGATGTACCAGAGGGTGGCATGGGTGAAACAGGGTGGCAGTGGTGAAACAGAGGGTGCTGTGAACCTGTGATGATGAACCAGACGTAGAAACAACATAGTCGCGACCGTTGCGAGCCGACAAGTAAGTTCGCAATTGCGAACTGGTACAAAACCCTCGCAAACTGGCAGAAACCCTTGCGAACACAAAAAAAATCTGCAAATTCGCGAGAATTCGCGGATTTTGCAGATTGCGAGTTCGCAAATACGCAAATTCGCAAACGCCAGATTCGCAAAATTCGCCCATGCTTAGTGATGTACCATCTCGGTGACCTTTCTGAACACTTGAGTGTTTGCCCCAGCGTCGGGATACTTCATCAGGAGTGATAGAAAGAGCTTTAAAAGAAACTTTAACATAATACCTGTATGCTAAAAAATATCTAGAATGTATGTGAAGGACAGGGTAAAAAAGCAGAGACCTTATATAAAACTTGTGTTGACAGCAGTAGTCCTAATAATTTGAAAATCTTTATAATTATTAATAAATTAATGCTCCCACACGATTCATGCAATAGAAGACACACTAGTACGTGCCAAGGGACCAAGATTAAAATAAGCAGTCTGAAATGATTATAAAGTATCACTCGAATATATTAGCTTTGAATATATATCAACAATGCAACACATTTCCCACCAAACATGTGCTTACTTGTTTCAGAAAATGTACACATTTTACTATCAAATGGTCTTTTCTATTTGAATAAATAGGCTCAATTCTCACACAAAATAATCCTGCTGCTTTCAAGAATGTTATGTACCACAATACGAGCTTTTCCTTTTAAGTAAATATGTTTCAGCCCCTTTATCATCAACATTATCAAATACCAGGGGTGTTCATAAGCTATTTTCACCACCATTCCACCAGGGAGTGCTATAAATATGTTAAGAATGGTGTGAATATATTAGGGGTTCGACCATTGTGCCAGGATCACTATAAGGTCACGGACAGCTATTGTTATGTCAAGAACACCAAGGATATGTCGGTGATAGGTGCCATTATGCCACGACCACCATTATGCTGGATAAAGCCATAGTTTTGTCAGACATGCCTACAATATGTCCTGCATGGGCCTCCACTCCACTCCACTGTAGGCCAAAGTGATGGATGCCTAGACCACCACCATTATGACACAGAGCATCCCATACTTCAACACACAGATATCCATTTACTGAGACACACAAGCATATACTCACAGATATATACACACATTTCAAAAGGGGCCATACCAGCACACAAGTTGCTTAGATGCATTGTGGTAAATGCTGCGCTCAATAACACTCACTTGAGTTAAAAGTCCTTAGTATTCCCCATTGTTGGTGCAGCCAGTGCTAGGTATGTCAAGACACATGTTTCAGGATAAATGTCCTTTAGTTGAAAGTAACATCTTAAATGTGGGACAGCTGGCAATGCTGCTCGCAGTCTTCTCAGATTTCTGTACCTCTCCCAGATTGCAGGTGCATTCCAGGCAGCTTGTCACCCCATAACTTAAAGGAGCTAATCACAAAAGCTGGCAGGGAGCACACTGACTGGCATAGCAGCACACAAATAACCAGATGCATTGTGTTAAAGGCAGTGCTCGAAAGCACTCACTTGAGTTGAAAGTCTTTAGTATTCACCATTGTTAGTGCAGCCAGAGCTTGGTATCTCTATACTCATTTTTCACGATACACGCCCAGAAAGCTTGGAAAAGAGATGCAAAAAAAAAAAATATGTCCTCTCAATGTTTGCGAATTTTGATTGGACGGGCACTGAAAGGATTCAGTGTGTATGTGCAAGGCATTGCACATGTAGTCAATAGCCCTTTAAGTTGTTTAGGATTTGTTACTTGTAGATTGTGAACAGAATGTAAAACATGTATATTTTGATATGGGCACTGGACACACATCTTGGCTAAACAGATTTCCACTGAACAAAAAATGGCACCAAATGAACAATCCACTTTGCCATAAAAACTTACTGACAATTAGTTATGCATTGTCCTATTTTATTTGTGAACTGTTTGACGGATCTTTAACAAATTTGCCATGCTGTTGTATGTCCTACACAGTTCTCTTTCCTTCAAATTAGGTGAAGATTGGGGCACGGTCGTGGGCAAAGTTACTATAGATGCACACATGGGATTTACTATGAAGTAAGGTGTCAACTTTAACTAGAGGCACAAATGCTCCTCTATAATTAAGACTCCCAGTTTTCAGTTTTTACAGATTTTTATAGATCAATACAGACAGAAAACAATGTGCTTGCTTTCTGTATTTATTATTAAAAGCAGAAAAGTACAAAAGTTGTCTTTTTGTGAAAGGCTCTCCATGCTGTCCTTTATGAATTCCAGGACGACTGCTGAGCCGATAAATAACATGGAGAGTTAAAAAGCAGGATAAGATTTCCCTAAATATTGGCACTCGTTAATATATATTTGAATATATTGCTAATATTTATCTGTGAGAGTAGTGTTTTGTTATATTTGCTGCTTACATTTCTAAAATGTGACAGGCATCATAGTTTGAGTGCATGTTAATCAGGTATATAACAAATATGGAAATATACAATTTTAGGACTCCATAAATTCTCAAAACACTAAGGGACTGATTACGATGTCGGTCGTAAAGACTCCGATCGCTAGTCGGCAGCTTTCCGAACGCGGTTGGAGGCTTTCTGACCGACATGGTCGGTTTACGGTCCGACTGTTGAATTACGATGTTGGCGGTCCGAGCGTAAACCGGACGGTCATTCCGATGCGGTTCCGACCAGCTCTTGGAGTCTTCCGGCTGGTCGGAACTGCACCGTAATCACTTACGGACGCAGTTTCCGCCATCTTGATTACGATGTCAGTTTACCACAGACTTTCAGTGCCGGCCTTTCCAACACTGAAAGGCTGTCAGAAATCAACTTTGGGGGCCTCTAACAGGCCGCCTTGCCTTCGCGGCCTACAGTTGGAGGCCGAAGGGGTGCCTCGGGATCCCCCCTGTAAATCCTTGCACTGTATGGCAGGCACCATGGGGTAGCTGCCACTGGGTGTAGGGTCCACCACGCATCCTTATTTCTCTATGGGAGTCTGTATTACGGGCGTAACACAAGCTCCCTTAGAGAAATGGGAGTACGCATCGTAATCAGGTGGTCAGAACCGCCAGAGGCAACTCCAAATGACATCGTAAATCCTAAATTAATATGGATAACAATCAATACGATGGCCAAAAAAGTAAATATATATAAATGCTGATGGAAATATTAAAAAAATAAATACCATAAAACCTGATCCCTATTTATAATATATATGGTGTGTTTGTGTGTGATATAGTTTATACTACTAAATACAGACTCCAGCAATATCGTGGCATACTAATATTGAGGACAGAATATCAAGGGACAAAATATAAAAAAGCAAGTGCATATAGGGAAATATAGATTTACTATTCCTAACTTCGCTGCTTCATGCCTTGAAGATACATGTACTACGGATTACTGACATAATATTGTGGTAAACAATATTGTTGATAAAAATATCATGCCAAAAATATGGTTTACCACTGTATCGTAATCATATATTTATAATAGTAAGGACTAAAATATGGTAAAAAATATTATTAACACTGATATCATCCAAAAATAGGCAAAAATATTGAGTTTAAAATAATGTAAATAGAGTTTAAAGTTGTTAATATTAAATATTGTAATATATATTTGCAATATAATGTAAATTCAATATATATTTCACTCATATTTAATACTAAAGCCTATATATATATATATATCTTGTCGCAGTTGGTACACCATATCCAGTCAGAGTCAGCAACATCAGCACTGTGCATAGACACGGGCCTTAGCATCTTCACGGCTGCGACGCCATTTAAACCAAGATCCACATTCTGCCCAATCATGTTGAAAGACAATATTGATCTTTTTCAAGACAAAGTCTCTCTTGAGCTAAAGCAACTCTTTCTTAAACAGATAAAAATCAAAAACAGACACCATTATCGTGATGCCGCATACCACCAATTGATAAAAAAATTACAAGGTAACACAAACATTATCATCCGCCAATCAGATAAGGGCGGCAATGTGGTATTATGGCTTAAGACCCTTTACATGGAGGAGGCTTGGGGTCAGCTCAATGACAGAGACTGTTATAGAAGAACCAACATGTGTGATGTCAAACAGGCTTGGAACATGATATCTGGTAAACTAAAGGCATGGAGAAGTCTTGGACTTGTTTCATTGGATGAGTGCAAGTTTCTCAAAGTTGTGAAACCTGTGATGCCGGTGGCATATTTCATCCCTAAGATTCATAAAAACAGTTGTAAACCTCCAGGTCATCCTATAATATCGGCATGTAGAAGTATCCTGGAAAACATGAGCAAATATGTTGATTTCTTTCTCCAAGATTATGTTAAGAACTTACCATCATTTGTCCTTGACACTGGAGATTTGCTCAAAAAGATTAGTGATGTTCACTGGCAACCTGACTACTTGCTGATCTCACTGGATGTTTCCTCCCTTTATACATCAATACATCATAGGGATGGACTTAAAGCAGTACAGCACTACCTCAATAGTAGACCTTTCTGCCTGAATGATCATAGTAGAATGCTTCTAGATATGATTGATCTATGTCTGCACAACAACTATTTCCTATTTTCCAATCAGGTTTTCCAACAGGTAAGGGGGGTGGCTATGGGGGCCTGGTTCTCCCTAATTATGCCTGTCTCCACATGGGCTACTGGGAGAAACAGGTCCTCAGGCCATCTTACCCACACATTTTTGCTACCAAGGTCGTCAAATGGCTCCGCTATATTGACGACCTCCTGATTATTTGGAAAGGGTCTGAGGAAGAGGCCTCTGTATCTATCAGGGATCTGAATTGTAACACTTTGAACTTAGGCTTTACTAGTCATATGAGTCGTACCTCGATTTGTTTTTTGGATGTGGAGATCTACGTCCTTAACCTGGAATTACATACTAGACTATTCAGGAAGCCGACAGCCGGCAATGCCGTGCTTCATGCATCTAGCCACCATCCAGCTCATCTGATACGCAGCATCCCTTATGGTGAGATGCTGCGTATCAGAAGAATTTGTATCTCGGATCGTGATTGCAGTGTAGCCCAGAATGAGTGTAAGGCTAGGTTTTTGAGGAGGGGATACCTACGAGAGATCGTGGAGAAAGCCATGTGTCGAGCAAATATGGTGGGAAGGGTACAATTAGATCAGCTGCCCACTACGACTCCCCCCCACATCTCAAGATGAGACTAGATTAATTCTAACATATAGCAGGCAACATCAGGCCATACGTAAAATTATACGAAAATATTGGCCTTTGATCTCCAGTGACAATGTCCTGGGAGATCAGCTACAGACCCCTCCTAGCATCACATTTAGAAAGGCTAGCTCCATGCGCGACAGCTTGGTCTCTAGCAGTCCTGAAGTCAAAATGACAGGTATCTGGCTATCTAGTAGTAGGGGCTTTCTGAAGTGCTCGGTTTGCAAGGCATGCAAAAATGATATCAACAAAAGTGAGTACTCGATCGCCCTCAGTGACAAACCAGTACGTATTCAATCTAAACTGACTTGCAAAACGGAATACGCGGTGTATGTGCTGGAGTGTCCGTGCGGACTACGTTATGTGGGCAGCACCAAATTACCAGCACATAAGAGGATACTCCAGCACCTCTGAGCCATTACCAACGACGACACTGCGTATCCGGTTGCAAGACACTTTGAGGAAGTTCATAACAAAAATCCAGATGGGTTGAAATATTTTTCAATCGATACAGTTCCCCCCCTTAGAAGAGGTGGCGATCGGGAGGCACTCCTACCCAAATTGGAGACACTCCATATAATACTGTTCAATTGTAAGATCCCCAATGGTATGAACTTTAGTGAAGACTTTTTTACCTGCTTGTAAATATTGCTGTAAAGTATAGAAATCCATTGCTGATGTAATTATAATGAAAACTTTTTGCTGCTCTTCTAATCAATTAATGATTTTTTAATATTTTTGTGTATTTTTGGTATTAGATGTGACACTTATTTTATAGTATTTTTACACTTGGTTTTGATATTTGCGTGCTGGAATTTATTTGCGTAGTTTGCACATACACCGCACTTTATGACTATTTATATAGTTATCACAGCCCACTTGGGCTGTATCTATCTTTTTGACAGTTGCAATGATGGATAAAGACGAACTGGACATTACAAATTGTATAATAATGTGAAGGTGAAATGAGAATGGATTCATTTCTAGTTGTTATATGGGCCAAACTCACCGCATCTGTCCAGGCTGAATCATTTGCATGTTTGACAATAATACAGTAGCAAAATGAAGAAGACATGTTTATACTGATTTTAACTAGATACTGAATTTATTCGCGTACTAGTTTTTACATGTTTTTATCTATTGCTTCGTCAAAAGGTATCGTGCATTTTAATAGTCTTTAAATGTTTGAAATCAATGCAGTAGCAAAATGAGTAGACATGTGTATATATAGATTTTAACTAGATGCTGAATTTATTCGTGTACTAGTCTTTACATGTTTTTACAAAATGCACCACCATTTTTATCATCCATTTCAACTGTCTATCTATAATTGTATTTCACAGTTATTATTTATGTCATTGCAACAATTGCACTTGTATATTTGTTGAAATCGAGAGGAGACATGAGTCTGTCATCCATGTCTATGCAATTTGTACAGCACGCTAGCACTTTAAAAGGGTCACATTACCTTTTCAGCGTTTGTCATGTGATCAAGGCCCTTCGCGGGCTGAAACGCGTCATGGTCGATTTGGTGTCCGGGCTTGAATAAATAATTCTGCACCAGTTAAGGGTAACATAGGTTTCAGGCACATTATAGTTAGGAATTAGCATTTAAAAAAACCTTAGTTTCATTGTTTTTTTTAGTTAGCTGGACATTTCACTCATACAAAACCATTGAAATTCCCCCGTTATAGTTAGTTCAGCTAACTATAACTCGGGTGCCCACAATGCACTGCTGATGACGTCACATAACATCACTCATGACATGGTCAGTGACATCACTGATGACATCTCAAATGACATCACTGATGACTGCAAAAACCACAGTTGATGGACAGAATGCAGAACAATGTCATACATTCACCCCAGTACAGAGATCTGGGCCTAAATCCATAGTTTATTTGCACTTCACACCACCCCAGTTCAGACATGGCCATATGCAAATCAGACTTGACCCTGTGCCTCATGGGAACAGTCCAGCCCGAACTGCCAAGCCATGTCTTTCCTGGACCGGAATCAAGCATCCTAGGACAGGTTTCTGGCTATCAGCCGTCTTCAGCCAAACACTGTCACTGATGACATCATCCAGTGAATGTGTGTCTTTCTGAAAATTAAATATTTTTTATATATGTATATCTCAAGGTCGATGGAAGAATAAATGGGTAAATAAGTGTCTAAATGGATAGTTTTTTGTAAAATTGATTGTATAACTTGAGGTAATTGGAATTTTTATGGTCAATTGTGTCCCCTAACGTAGACCCCAACGGCTCCGTGTACGAGTTTCAAGTACATGTAATTTCCCTCCACAACTGAATCTGAAGACGCAAATACATTTGCGTCCAACGTTAACATGTCCTCTATCAGATCCACCATGAATGGATCGATAATTCCGTTCCTAAGTATGCCGTGCCACCGTCTTTATGTGGTGCACTTTCACGTTTTCCTGGCTCTGCCGAGCTAGGCCCTGATTTCTGTCTTCAAGCCATTTCTGCCTCTGCCTCTGAAAGCTGCAGCATGGAGATGCATCCCTGACCTCTGCCTTACTTCCTGCCAAGCGAGCGGTGCCCGGCTCGGCCTGGTCCGCCTGCCAAAAACAGTATTTTGCCTTCAAGTTATCAGCATAGCCAGCTCAGCTCCTCGAAAACACATTCCTGTCTAGTGAAATACGAAAACATATCCCTGACTGCAGAGCAAGGGCCAAGCCTTCCTATCCTCCCTCATGAAATTCATTGCTCCCGTTACCATGGTAGGCCCCTGTCTTCGAGCATTTGCACCTAGACACGCATACATTCAGTATAGAATAGCCTCTGCCCGAAAGACCTTTTACTCTAGAATAAACATCCTCCAAACACCAGATATCAGATATGTTTTAGGAACAGGTCGATCTGACATGCCAGACTTCTGTCTCTTCTACTAGTGTTAAAAGTCAGA
The DNA here is from genome assembly GCF_964263255.1 of Lissotriton vulgaris. Lineage (NCBI taxonomy): Eukaryota > Metazoa > Chordata > Amphibia > Caudata > Salamandridae > Lissotriton > Lissotriton vulgaris. The sequence continues at coordinate 1,708,104,744 of NC_141693.1, read as the reverse complement.
CTCTTAGCTTCCTCCAGATACACGTCAATCACACGTCATATTAACTGCGCGCGCATACAGGCCATAGGTTTCAGCTGACTCTGCAAGAATTCTCTAAGCATCCACCCACTTATGACACTTTTCCGTGACGTTTCTAGTTCACGCCTCTGTGCACACCCATATTCACGCCTTTTTGCTACGCACATGTGTTCTTATCATATACATTTCACTTGTCACGCCTACTGTATTCAATGCTATTGTGTCATTTTACTATATATGTCATGTACTGTGAATAAATCGTTGACATCTTTTCCTGCCATCATTGCATACCCGAACCCTTGTATTGATGGACTAGATCTCCATTGACTCGAGTCATTTAGTCATTTATGATTAAAGCCCTTATGACTCAGATACCACGGACTCTGCCTCTCATTTGATTGAGCTATTCATTTGTAACTTGTCTGAAATTATATGGCAAAAATAGTATACGGTAAAATATTTACCACATAATTTGGCGCCCGAATAGGGACCCCTCCCCCACCCCACGCGCCGGTGATGCGTCGCAGGCCTTGCCCCCTGCTACGGCCGTGACGGACCCCATGCGCATCTGCAGGATTTCCTGTATCTCCCTCAGGCCTACGGAGGTGACGGAGACTGCGGCCGACATCCAGACGAGGCGGTGAGGAGTGCGGAGGATCCCGACCAGAGCCCAGCCGAGAGAGCAGTGTCCGAGGTATCGAGAGGCCCACCAGTAGAGTCGAGGCGCATGCGTAGTGCGCGGCAGAAGCAGTGACGTCAGTCCAGTCCAGTCGAGTTTCCGAGGCGTTCCGTTCCGTGCTTCCCGGTGAGTACCGTTGCTGGGGACGCATCTAGACGGGTGCATTAATTTGTGGCTGGTCAAGACGGGTTTGGGTACACAGACCCGGTCTGCACTGTTTTAGCAGTGTATCTGTACTGTTTAGCAGTGCATCTAGTATATAATTACACAGTTTTTGTTGTTCGGTTCGAAATGTTTCAATGTGTTTTAATGTCGTGGTATGAGTGATTGTTCGCATTATTCTTACTGTGTTTATTGTGTAAAGTGTCTAGATCGAGGTAGCGATGCCTTTATTCTCGAAATTACGACAGATAGGAACTAGAAAAGGGATACTTGAGGAAGCTGTTCCCATCCCACCCAGGGACACTCCTGGATATTTTATGTACCACAAGCATGGCTTAGATGCCATATTATTTCTCGACTTGTGGGTGGAATACACGAAAGACTTGGCAGAGAATCAGAGATGGCCCGTTACAGGGACATGGGATGCCAAGTGCATCATGAGAGTAGAGGAAGCGTTGTGGAAGAAGAAAGCCAGACAGTCACAGAAAGACGCCATTGAATTATGGCGTAAAGAATCACATAGACGGACAGAGAAAGCACTCAGAAAAGCAGAGAAAAGTAGAGAGGATTCTGAAAAAGCCAAAGAAAAAGAACTACTAGAAGAAGGAGAACGAGTTAGAATGGAACAACACGACAGACAGAGTAATGCCATTTTGACAGGACTGTATCCAGTCCTGGCCGAGGGCCTGCCCAAGGCGACCCCGGAAATACCGAAAGATCTGCCCCCTCCATTGGTTCCGACTAAATTACGTCATAAGACCGCAGCAGACATTTTCCTTTCTTCCTATTTAGACGATGTAGCTCCCGCATATACCAATGTACCTGTCCATGTACCACCTGCTGACAATAACCTACCACCTGATAATCATCAGCCCTCAGGTCCGCAACAGCAGACCCCTCCCGGTCCGCTTCCGGCACCCTTACCAGTTGTTCCCCCTGTTATTCATCCGCTTAATCCTTTTGGGTCTGGCGCTGTTCAGATTCCAACCCTGTTACAACAGATACCGACCCTACAGCCAGGTTATGCTCAAGCCTCCGCCTCAGGAGGTGCTACAGGAGGTTATCACACCCCGCCACCGTTACATCGAGTGACAATGAGAGAATTCGCAATGTCGCGGACACCTAAAGGTGCCCCGGCCGAACAGCTTAAAGAACAGCTTACAGATTGCAAATATGACACAGTGCCTGGTAAAACAGGACCCATGTTGTTAGCGTCCCTACGTTTAAGACGTGTTACAGATTATTTGCTATTACTACCAGAAATGCCAGACGATCTAGACAATTTGTATCATTTTATTACAACAGGAGAAAGACCGGAGAGTGTTGGTGAAGCCATGTCACGTCAGAAAGTTGAGAACAAAGGTTTAATCATGCGATTTTTGATTAATTGTTTGATAAGAGAACAAGATCAGACAGGCTTTCCACAAGATGAGATGGATAGATTGAACAGATGGAGCCAGAATATTTCGGAGGGTAAACATGATAAAGAGAAATGTGTACATGCTATGGTTAGAAAGATCCGTAAAGAAATAATAGCAATACATGCCCGTCGAGAATCTGAAGAGCCACTCGAATCAGACGGTCCGGACTCCTCGCAGGAGGAGGATGAACCAGAGAATTCAGCAGAAACCTCGCAACAGGCAGATAGAAAAATGATGGCATATGTAGGTAGAGAGAAACTCCCTAAACCGTACCCTCTTGATAGGCCCTTCGATAGACCCATTCGGTTAGAAAACAAGAAACGTTACCTTTGTCCAATCCCAGAACGATGTACCCTTGAACATGTATTCCAAAGCACTGATAAAGTACTGAAAGAAAGGATAGGTTATCAAGAACTCAATACCCTACGTGATCAGGAACTAGCCCGGTCCGCAGTACAGTGGGCCGGAGATGACAGTATATATAAAGACGATTCAGTAGTGCAAACGTTTTTAAGTCTTACTCCAGAAGAACAGCGACTAGCTGGTATATACATGACCCAACACCTCATCATACAGTATGAAAACCAAGCATCAGATCCAGGTCCGTTATATAATTTATTGCAAGACTTACTCCTACGAAGATGGAGAGGTCTAGGTACCGATCTGATTGAAACGATTTTAGAACAGCGTCACAAATATAGAACCTTCTTGACTCCACATCTTGTTTCCGTTCCACCCCCAGTCAGGCTACCATTTCACTTTGACAAACAGAATCCTTTACGAGAAGTACATCCAATTCGGAATCCTGATGATACCTTTGCACGTGTGTATGTATACACGCCCATAACTAAAATGGAATTATTGGAAATGAAGAAAATAGTGCCCAGTCCTGATAAAGACCCTGCAGGTTTCCACCGTGAAATGAAAGACATGTTACTCATGGGAGATTACACCTATCCCGACATTATGAAAATATTGAAAGTGTTATTGCCTGCCGGTATTTACGAGAAACTCAAAGAAAAAGAATGGGAGGTGGGAGACAAAAAGATTGATTGGGCTGCATTAGAAGCCGAAGAAACGAGTCGAACCCCAGGTTTAGGTCTTGGGGATAAAACTAAAGCATTACCAGGATTGTTAGTACAGGTTTTGCCAAGATTGTTAGCAACTAAAAAGGAGGACTGGGATGCGATCTCAGCCTGCAAACAGAAACCCGATGAAGACACTAGTGATTTTTATTCCCGTTTTGAGAAATGTTTTATTATTAATAGTGGCCTGAAAACAAGTAGCGAGTCATATCCACACCTTTTTGTATCCAAATTAGTCGAGAATTCATTGCCCCAGGTCAAGAACCGTGTACTGAAAGTCGAGAGCACATGGCAAGCTAATTCGCCTTCACAAATGTTACAAATGTTACAGTATCACCAGAACAGAATCAGGGAAGAACATGATCACGAGCAGAGACGTATGAAAGACACGAAAATGAAAATGCTAGTTGCTCAGTCAGTTCCAGGTGACGGTCATAAAAGGGGTACGACACCGTCCAATAATTCAGCAGCTCCTGTTAAAGGGACATGCAACTATTGTAAACAGCCAGGTCACTATGTAAACGATTGTGCAGTTTTGAAACACAACATAGCCACAGGTAAAACTAAAGAGAGACCGCGTCCTCCTAGACAGGACCAGGTCCAACAACACGTTCCACAGAATATACAGCCTATGCAGATTCCACAACAGACCGTAGCGGTACCACAGCCACAGCCCATTGCCGCAACGCAACATGTCACACAGCAGATGTACCAGTATGCACAATCCGACTACCCCGATTACCAGCAATACACATGAAACAGCCTAGAGAGGGAGGTTGGCTTGCCTCTTATTGAGGTTCCTGTAGATCAAGAGGGTCCTTATGTACATAGTCAGGTATTAGGGAAAGATAGAAAGTTTTTGATTGATACAGGGGCAAGCAGGACAACCATCAGTCACGACGAGGTTCCAGGGGCACCCCTCTCAGGCTCACAGAATGTTTCCCTTGGATTTTCAGGAAAGCCTATTGTTAACGAAGTATCGAAACCAGTTCCCCTTGCAGTTGGTCCATTGTCCCGCACTACAGATTTATTGCTCACGAAATCATGTCTAGAAAACTTACTTGGTATTAAGACCCTGAAAGCTCTAGGAGCTGTAATTTGTTGTTCTCCGGAAGGAGTAAGGTTGTTCCTTCGTGATTTCAAGGGACATTATGTATTGAGAGATTTTGACCCCAGGTTACAGAATGTTCCTGCACATTTATGGGCGAAAGGCCCCACTGATGTAGGTTGTATGCACATTACTCCATATCGTGTCACGCTCAAGCCAGGAGTAGTACTACCACGTATTCGACAATACAAGTTACCACCAGATGCTGTAGTGGCTTTACTGAAAATCATTGACGAGCTCATTGCACAAGGAGTGGTTGTAGAAACCGACTCCAATGTTTGTAATTCCCCTATCATTCCAATTCTTAAACGTACAGATCCAAATGCACCTCCAGTTTATCGATTAGTTATCGATTTACGAGAACTGAATAAATGCATTGTACCACAATATCCCGTGGTCCCAGACATTTCGTCCTTATTGACTGCTATTGATTCCGAAGCGACGTTCTTCACTGTAATCGATCTCAAGAACGCCTTCTTTAGTGTTCCTATTGACCCGGAAAGCCAATACCTTTTCGGATTCTGTTTAAATGGCCGAAGCTTCAAATTTGCACGCGCACCTCAAGGATTCACAGAAAGCCCCAGCATCTACAGCCAAGCATTAAAACGACAACTTGACAGTATTCACATGCCAACTAACACTGCCCTACTCCAGTACGTCGATGATCTATTGATCACCGCCCGTAGCGAACCAGAATGTGAACAAGCATCACTGACAGTCTTGCATTTCTTGGCGGACAAGGGACACAAGGTGTCTCCTTCGAAGCTACAATTCTGTGCTCAGCAAGTGGTGTACCTTGGGCACTTGCTGACCAAGTGGGGTAGGCAGCTGACACCTGAACGAATTCAGCTAATTGCACATCTTCCGCAACCCAAGACACAGAAAGAAGTACGAGCCTTTATTGGTCTCACTTCTTATTGCAGACAATGGATTCCACAATATGCATTTCTAGCTAAACCACTCATTCAGTTGACAACACAGGAGGCAGCGTCTTCGACTGTTCTCCCATGGACTCAGGAACATACACAAGCTTTTGACGAATTAAAGAAAGCCTTATGTCAAGCACCAGTTTTAGCAACACCATGTTACAGCAAACCTTTTACTCTTTTTGTCACAGAACGCGATGGCACAGCGTTGTCGGTTCTCACTCAGTTACAAGCAGACAAACACAGACCGTGTGCTTACTTTTCGAGTACATTGGATCCAGTAGCCCAGGCCTTGCCTGCGTGTTTAAAGTCAGTTGCAGCTACAGCTCTAGCAATTAGACAAAGCGATTCCATTGTATTAGGACATCCATTAACAGTACAAGTTCCACATTCTGTAGAGGTTCTTTTAAACAGAACCCAGACTCAACACTTGACTGTAGCACGACTGACAGGTTATGAATTGACATTATTCCAACCACACATAGAAATCAGACGCTGTAATACATTGAATCCTGCTACACTTGTACCATCGAACACAACAGATCCCACTCCACATGACTGCGTAGAAATAGTTGACACAGTTACGAAACCCAGACAAGACTTGACAGATGTCGCATTACCCGATCCAGACCTGACACTCTATGTGGATGGTTCATGTTTAAGAACAAGTACAGGAGAGTTAGTGGCCGCGTATGCAGTGACCACTGAAACTGAAGTCATGGAAACACATCGCATTGACACCTTGTCAGCCCAAGCAGCAGAGCTCATCGCTCTGACCCAAGCCTGTATACGTGCCAAGAACCTGAAAGTGAACATATACACAGATTCACGTTATGCATTCGGAGTCGTACATGACTTCGGTGTCCTCTGGCAAGAAAGAGGTTTCTTGACCTCTCACGGAGCCAAGATTCAGCATGGTCCCCTCATTCAAGCCCTATTGGAAGCAATACATTTGCCTACAGCCATAGCCATCATGAAGTGCAAGGCACACACAAAGGTCACAGACAAGATTTCTCAGGGCAACGACTTTGCAGATCGAACAGCGAAACATACAGCACTGACTCATACTCAAACGACGGACATGACAAAGACTGATGCAACATCACAGACACATTGTATGACAGTCAGGGACCCCACACAAGATGTCATCGACATACAGACACATGCCACTCCAGATGAAATAAAGAAATGGGCTGAACAAGGAGGGGTCCAGACAGACCAAGGATGGATGACGAGGGGAAAGACCACATGGTTTCTCCCCGACTCTATGGTTCAAGTTATCATCAACACAGCACATAGTCCAGCACATTTAGGAGAAAAAGCCATGTTAGACAGTGTACAGAACCTTTGGTTCAACAAGCATTTACGAGCAGCAGCAAAACAGAAAGTGCGTAGCTGCATGATCTGTTGTCAGTTCAATCCAGGAAAAGGGATTCCCGTAGAGCAAGGTGGATTCCATCCTCCCGACTATCCTTTTGAAGCCCTCCAGATGGATTATATCCAGATGGACAGGTGCCGAGGATTTAAGTATGTCCTCGTAGTTGTATGAAAGACACGAAAATGAAAATGCTAGTTGCTCAGTCAGTTCCAGGTGACGGTCATAAAAGGGGTACGACACAGTCCAATAATTCAGCAGCTCCTGTTAAAGGGACATGCAACTATTGTAAACAGCCAGGTCACTATGTAAACGATTGTGCAGTTTTGAAACACAACATAGCCACAGGTAAAACTAAAGAGAGACCGCGTCCTCCTAGACAGGACCAGGTCCAACAACACGTTCCACAGATTATACAGCCTATGCAGATTCCACAACAGACTGTAGCGGTACCACAGCCACAGCCCATTGCCGCAACGCAACATGTCACACAGCAGATGTACCAGTATGCACAATCCGACTACCCCGATTACCAGCAATACACATGAAACAGCCTAGAGAGGGAGGTTGGCTTGCCTCTTATTGAGGTTCCTGTAGATCAAGAGGGTCCTTATGTACATAGTCAGGTATTAGGGAAAGATAGAAAGTTTTTGATTGATACAGGGGCAAGCAGGACAACCATCAGTCACGACGAGGTTCCAGGGGCACCCCTCTCAGGCTCACAGAATGTTTCCCTTGGATTTTCAGGAAAGCCTATTGTTAACGAAGTATCGAAACCAGTTCCCCTTGCAGTTGGTCCATTGTCCCGCACTACAGATTTATTGCTCACAAAATCATGTCTAGAAAACTTACTTGGTATTAAGACCCTGAAAGCTCTAGGAGCTGTAATTTGTTGTTCTCCGGAAGGAGTAAGGTTGTTCCTTCGTGATTTCAAGGTACATTATGTATTGAGAGATTTTGACCCCAGGTTACAGAATGTTCCTGCACATTTATGGGCGAAAGGCCCCACTGATGTAGGTTGTATGCACATTACTCCATATCGTGTCACGCTCAAGCCAGGAGTAGTACTACCACGTATTCGACAATACAAGTTACCACCAGATGCTGTAGTGGCTTTACTGAAAATCATTGACGAGCTCATTGCACAAGGAGTGGTTGTAGAAACCGACTCCAATGTTTGTAATTCCCCTATCATTCCAATTCTTAAACGTACAGATCCAAATGCACCTCCAGTTTATCGATTAGTTATCGATTTACGAGAACTGAATAAATGCATTGTACCACAATATCCCGTGGTCCCAGACATTTCGTCCTTATTGACTGCTATTGATTCCGAAGCGACGTTCTTCACTGTAATCGATCTCAAGAACGCCTTCTTTAGTGTTCCTATTGACCCGGAAAGCCAATACCTTTTCGGATTCTGTTTAAATGGCCGAAGCTTCAAATTTGCCCGCGCACCTCAAGGATTCACAGAAAGCCCCAGCATCTACAGCCAAGCATTAAAACGACAACTTGACAGTATTCACATGCCAACTAACACTGCCCTACTCCAGTACGTCGATGATCTATTGATCACCGCCCGTAGCGAACCAGAATGTGAACAAGCATCACTGACAGTCTTGCATTTCTTGGCGGACAAGGGACACAAGGTGTCTCCTTCGAAGCTACAATTCTGTGCTCAGCAAGTGGAAGCAATACATTTGCCTACAGCCATAGCCATCATGAAGTGCAAGGCACACACAAAGGTCACAGACAAGATTTCTCAGGGCAACGACTTTGCAGATCGAACAGCGAAACATACAGCACTGACTCATACTCAAACGACGGACATGACAAAGACTGATGCAACATCACAGACACATTGTATGACAGTCAGGGACCCCACACAAGATGTCATCGACATACAGACACATGCCACTCCAGATGAAATAAAGAAATGGGCTGAACAAGGAGGGGTCCAGACAGACCAAGGATGGATGACGAGGGGAAAGACCACATGGTTTCTCCCCGACTCTATGGTTCAAGTTATCATCAACACAGCACATAGTCCAGCACATTTAGGAGAAAAAGCCATGTTAGACAGTGTACAGAACCTTTGGTTCAACAAGCATTTACGAGCAGCAGCAAAACAGAAAGTGCGTAGCTGCATGATCTGTTGTCAGTTCAATCCAGGAAAAGGGATTCCCGTAGAGCAAGGTGGATTCCATCCTCCCGACTATCCTTTTGAAGCCCTCCAGATGGATTATATCCAGATGGACAGGTGCCGAGGATTTAAGTATGTCCTCGTAGTTGTATGTGCCCTATCCCGATGGACCGAAGCATATCCCGTCCCAGATTACACTGCCCCGACCACTGCCAGGCAGTTGGTTCGTGAGTTTTTCCCTCGATACGGTTTGCCCCGTGTCGTATATTCAGATAACGGTCAGCCATTCTCATCTGAGCTTATGAAGCAGATCTCTATTCTATTGGGGTACCAGTGGAAGTTTCACTGTGTCCGGCATCCGGAGGCAGCAGGTCTCGTGGAGCGACACAACCAGACTCTGAAAACTCGCCTTGCCAAAGTGTGTAAAGAGAAGGGAGTGGATTGGATAATAGCATTGCCAGTTGCACTTTTCTATATGCGAATGGTAGCTCATTCTAGGACAGGGCTATCCCCGTATGAGGTGGTCTTCGGTAGACCTCCTAATATGTGGGGGACGCCTCTGCCGCGAAAGATTACTGATGTTGAAAGTACTATGTTGACAGATTACCTTGCTTCCTTGATGTCTGCACTACAATCATGTCGTTCACAGGTCGCGGCAGCCTTCCCAGACAACACCGAGGTGAAGCCACATGAACTGGTCCCAGGCGATGTAGTGGTCGTTCGCAATTTTGACAGATCGAGCCCGTTGGAGCCCCGCTGGAAGGAGCCGAAGATTGTTTTGTTAACAACAAGGACTGCCGTGAAAATCGAGGGGCGGAAGGGGTGGGTGCATTCCAGTCACGTCAAACGCTTTCATGGACTTCCGCCAAAACCTGAATCCCAGAACTCCCACGTACCAGTGACTGATACCAAACTCCCCCTGCTAGAGAAAACTCCCCAAGAGGAGTACCGCCAAAAGTTGAGGTCTAGTAAGTCAGACAGTTTAATTGTTTAAGTCCCCCTGGGTGAAGCGGTTAGGCAGTTCTGACAATGTTTAAGTTAGACCCAAATAGAGAGAGAGATAGACAGGAGACCAAGAAACAGAAATATCGTAAAAGTCTCCGGAGCAGATGTATCTGCACATTACTTATTATGCTTTTTCTGAGTCTTACAATTATTGTTTTGAGTTGGATGCTTTATATGTATTTTCCTCCTGCACCTTCTTTTTCTAATAACACTGCAGAGCACACGTTTAGTACTCTACCCCCACACGAATTGTCCTATCGACTTGCGCTGCGCAACAACACATTCATTCGTATGTTACACCATTCTCATCAGACTAGCAATGCTACTAATTGTTGGATATGTGGCCGACTCCCTCCCTATCAGAACTACAAGGGAGCTCTGCCTCTCTTTCCTTACCCGTTTACACATAATGGTTCCTGTGGTGCCTGGTTTAGTTTAATATCTTCTATAGACACTGACTCTAAGGTTTCCCAAGGCAATTGGATATGGGGAAATCTGAACACCGCCATGAACAAAGCATGTTTCCCGAACGAAGAGGGTCTTCCACAAAGGACAGGGACAGATCTAGAAAATGAAGTGTATGGATTAGGCAATTTCACACTTAACCTCATGATTCTAAATGTTCAGTCAGAAACCAGTCCAGACTTGCCATCCATATCAGTTCTACCAGCAAAAGGTGTATTATGTGTCAGAAAAAATGGTTCAGTACATCTAGGTCACAGTGACTGTACTACTGTGGTCGAATTTAGTGATCAAGGCAAGTCTACATTCAAAGCTTCCCGACATTCCTATTTTATATGTGGTCAGACAGCTTATGTCCGTTTACCTCCAGACTGGGATGGTACCTGTTTCATTGCATTCTTATTGCCACCAGTATTCCTAGCCCCATCTGACTATCATAGGAATTCCCGCCTTAATATTGTTAGACACAGAAGAGACCTCCCACTAGTTGATCAGACTGAAACTACCTGGGAACAATATATAGATTTCAATAAAGGATTCTTTCCCTATCTAGGAACTGTCTCCAATAGTAAACTGATACGCAGATTAACCAGAATTCTCGAAGCGGTAGTGAATGAGACTACCTCAGCTTTGGGCAACTTAACAGAGGAGCAGTCTGCTATGAGACTTGTTGTTCTTCAGAACCGCCTTGTCCTTGACGTCATCCTGGCCAATAGGGGCGGGGCTTGTAGAGTCATCGGATTCAGTTGCTGCGTATTTATTCCAAATAATGCGCCATCAGTCTATAAAGCTATTACCAGACTTCACGAGATTGCTCATCTGATACACCAGAATCCAGGCTCCTGGACTTGGTCCGGTTGGCTCTGGAGTGTAGTATCGGCCTGGGGATGGAAGCTACTGTCATTCCTAGGAATCATATTGGCCATAGTATTCAGTTGTTGTCTATGTTTACAATGTGGGCCAGCGATTTGCGGCTTGTGCGCCACAGCTTGTATTCCCCATTCATGTGCACGTTCCCATTCTCGAAAACAGAAAGAAGAACAGATGATGTTATATGAACAAATAGATGGTCTCATGAAAATTGACATATCATGAAGGGTCCGTAGGGGACAAGGAGGGAATGAGGTAATTGGAATTTTTATGGTAAATTGTGTCCCCTAACGTAGACCCCAACGGCTCCGTGTACGAGTTTCAAGTACATGTAATTTCCCTCCACAACTGAATCTGAAGACGCAAATACATTTGCGTCCAACGTTAACATGTCCTCTATCAGATCCACCATGAATGGATCGATAATTCCGTTCCTAAGTATGCCCTGCCACGGTCTTTATGTGGTGCACTTTCACGTTTTCCTGGCTCTGCCGAGCTAGGCCCTGATTTCTGTCTTCAAGCCATTTCTGCCTCTGCCTCTGAAAGCTGCAGCATGGAGATGCATCCCTGACCTCTGCCTTACTTCCTGCCAAGCGAGCGGTGCCCGGCTCGGCCTGGTCCGCCTGCCAAAAACAGTATTTTGCCTTCAAGTTATCAGCATAGCCAGCTCAGCTCCTCGAAAACACATTCCTGTCTAGTGAAATACGAAAACATATCCCTGACTGCAGAGCAAGGGCCAAGCCTTCCTATCCTCCCTCATGAAATTCATTGCTCCCGTTACCATGGTAGGCCCCTGTCTTCGAGCATTTGCACCTAGACACGCATACATTCAGTATAGAATAGCCTCTGCCCGAAAGACCTTTTACTCTAGAATAAACATCCTCCAAACACCAGATATCAGATATGTTTTAGGAACAGGTCGATCTGACATGCCAGACTTCTGTCTCTTCTACTAGTGTTAAAAGTCAGACTCTTAGCTTCCTCCAGATACACGTCAATCACACGTCATATTAACTGCGCGCGCATACAGGCCATAGGTTTCAGCTGACTCTGCAAGAATTCTCTAAGCATCCACCCACTTATGACACTTTTCCGTGACGTTTCTAGTTCACGCCTCTGTGCACACCCATATTCACGCCTTTTTGCTACGCACATGTGTTCTTATCATATACATTTCACTTGTCACGCCTACTGTATTCAATGCTATTGTGTCATTTTACTATATATGTCATGTACTGTGAATAAATCGTTGACATCTTTTCCTGCCATCATTGCATACCCGAACCCTTGTATTGATGGACTAGATCTCCATTGACTCGAGTCATTTAGTCATTTATGATTAAAGCCCTTATGACTCAGATACCACGGACTCTGCCTCTCATTTGATTGAGCTATTCATTTGTAACTTGTCTGAAATTATATGGCAAAAATAGTATACGGTAAAATATTTACCACATAATTTGGCGCCCGAATAGGGACCCTTCCCCCACCCCACGCGCCGGTGATGCGTCGCAGGCCTTGCCCCCTGCTACGGCCGTGACGGACCCCATGCGCATCTGCAGGATTTCCTGTATCTCCCTCAGGCCTACGGAGGTGACGGAGACTGCGGCCGACATCCAGACGAGGCGGTGAGGAGTGCGGAGGATCCCGACCAGAGCCCAGCCGAGAGAGCAGTGTCCGAGGTATCGAGAGGCCCACCAGTAGAGTCGAGGCGCATGCGTAGTGCGCGGCAGAAGCAGTGACGTCAGTCCAGTCCAGTCGAGTTTCCGAGGCGTTCCGTTCCGTGCTTCCCGGTGAGTACCGTTGCTGGGGACGCATCTAGACGGGTGCATTAATTTGTGTCTGGTCAAGACGGGTTTGGGTACACAGACCCGGTCTGCACTGTTTTAGCAGTGTATCTGTACTGTTTAGCAGTGCATCTAGTATATAATTACACAGTTTTTGTTGTTCGGTTCGAAATGTTTCAATGTGTTTTAATGTCGTGGTATGAGTGATTGTTCGCATTATTCTTACTGTGTTTATTGTGTAAAGTGTCTAGATCGAGGTAGCGATGCCTTTATTCTCGAAATTACGACAGATAGGAACTAGAAAAGGGATACTTGAGGAAGCTGTTCCCATCCCACCCAGGGACACTCCTGGATATTTTATGTACCACAAGCATGGCTTAGATGCCATATTATTTCTCGACTTGTGGGTGGAATACACGAAAGACTTGGCAGAGAATCAGAGATGGCCCGTTACAGGGACATGGGATGCCGAGTGCATCATGAGAGTAGAGGAAGCGTTGTGGAAGAAGAAAGCCAGACAGTCACAGAAAGACGCCATTGAATTATGGCGTAAAGAATCACATAGACGGACAGAGAAAGCACTCAGAAAAGCAGAGAAAAGTAGAGAGGATTCTGAAAAAGCCAAAGAAAAAGAACTACTAGAAGAAGGAGAACGAGTTAGAATGGAACAACACGACAGACAGAGTAATGCCATTTTGACAGGACTGTATCCAGTCCTGGCCGAGGGCCTGCCCAAGGCGACCCCGGAAATACCGAAAGATCTGCCCCCTCCATTGGTTCCGACTAAATTACGTCATAAGACCGCAGCAGACATTTTCCTTTCTTCCTATTTAGACGATGTAGCTCCCGCATATACCAATGTACCTGTCCATGTACCACCTGCTGACAATAACCTACCACCTGATAATCATCAGCCCTCAGGTCCGCAACAGCAGACCCCTCCCGGTCCGCTTCCGGCACCCTTACCAGTTGTTCCCCCTGTTATTCATCCGCTTAATCCTTTTGGGTCTGGCGCTGTTCAGATTCCAACCCTGTTACAACAGATACCGACCCTACAACCAGGTTATGCTCAAGCCTCCGCCTCAGGAGGTGCTACAGGAGGTTATCACACCCCGCCACCGTTACATCGAGTGACAATGAGAGAATTCGCAATGTCGCGGACACCTAAAGGTGCCCCGGCCGAACAGCTTAAAGAACAGCTTACAGATTGCAGATATGACACAGTGCCTGGTAAAACAGGACCCATGTTGTTAGCGTCCCTACGTTTAAGACGTGTTACAGATTATTTGCTATTACTACCAGAAATGCCAGACGATCTAGACAATTTGTATCATTTTATTACAACAGGAGAAAGACCGGAGAGTGTTGGTGAAGCCATGTCACGTCAGAAAGTTGAGAACAAAGGTTTAATCATGCGATTTTTGATTAATTGTTTGATAAGAGAACAAGATCAGACAGGCTTTCCACAAGATGAGATGGATAGATTGAACAGATGGAGCCAGAATATTTCGGAGGGTAAACATGATAAAGAGAAATGTGTACATGCTATGGTTAGAAAGATCCGTAAAGAAATAATAGCAATACATGCCCGTCGAGAATCTGAAGAGCCACTCGAATCAGACGGTCCGGACTCCTCGCAGGAGGAGGATGAACCAGAGAATTCAGCAGAAACCTCGCAACAGGCAGATAGAAAAATGATGGCATATGTAGGTAGAGAGAAACTCCCTAAACCGTACCCTCTTGATAGGCCCTTCGATAGACCCATTCGGTTAGAAAACAAGAAACGTTACCTTTGTCCAATCCCAGAACGATGTACCCTTGAACATGTATTCCAAAGCACTGATAAAGTACTGAAAGAAAGGATAGGTTATCAAGAACTCAATACCCTACGTGATCAGGAACTAGCCCGGTCCGCAGTACAGTGGGCCGGAGATGACAGTATATATAAAGACGATTCAGTAGTGCAAACGTTTTTAAGTCTTACTCCAGAAGAACAGCGACTAGCTGGTATATACATGACCCAACACCTCATCATACAGTATGAAAACCAAGCATCAGATCCAGGTCCGTTATATAATTTATTGCAAGACTTACTCCTACGAAGATGGAGAGGTCTAGGTACCGATCTGATTGAAACGATTTTAGAACAGCGTCACAAATATAGAACCTTCTTGACTCCACATCTTGTTTCCGTTCCACCCCCAGTCAGGCTACCATTTCACTTTGACAAACAGAATCCTTTACGAGAAGTACATCCAATTCGGAATCCTGATGATACCTTTGCACGTGTGTATGTATACACGCCCATAACTAAAATGGAATTATTGGAAATGAAGAAAATAGTGCCCAGTCCTGATAAAGACCCTGCAGGTTTCCACCGTGAAATGAAAGACATGTTACTCATGGGAGATTACACCTATCCCGACATTATGAAAATATTGAAAGTGTTATTGCCTGCCGGTATTTACGAGAAACTCAAAGAAAAAGAATGGGAGGTGGGAGACAAAAAGATTGATTGGGCTGCATTAGAAGCCGAAGAAACGACTCGAACCCCAGGTTTAGGTCTTGGGGATAAAACTAAAGCATTACCAGGATTGTTAGTACAGGTTTTGCCAAGATTGTTAGCAACTAAAAAGGAGGACTGGGATGCGATCTCAGCCTGCAAACAGAAACCCGATGAAGACACTAGTGATTTTTATTCCCGTTTTGAGAAATGTTTTATTATTAATAGTGGCCTGAAAACAAGTAGCGAGTCATATCCACACCTTTTTGTATCCAAATTAGTCGAGAATTCATTGCCCCAGGTCAAGAACCGTGTACTGAAAGTCGAGAGCACATGGCAAGCTAATTCGCCTTCACAAATGTTACAAATGTTACAGTGTCACCAGAACAGAATCAGGGAAGAACATGATCACGAGCAGAGACGTATGAAAGACACGAAAATGAAAATGCTAGTTGCTCAGTCAGTTCCAGGTGACGGTCATAAAAGGGGTACGACACCGTCCAATAATTCAGCAGCTCCTGTTAAAGGGACATGCAACTATTGTAAACAGCCAGGTCACTATGTAAACGATTGTGCAGTTTTGAAACACAACATAGCCACAGGTAAAACTAAAGAGAGACCGCGTCCTCCTAGACAGGACCAGGTCCAACAACACGTTCCACAGAATATACAGCCTATGCAGATTCCACAACAGACCGTAGCGGTACCACAGCCACAGCCCATTGCCGCAACGCAACATGTCACACAGCAGATGTACCAGTATGCACAATCCGACTACCCCGATTACCAGCAATACACATGAAACAGCCTAGAGAGGGAGGTTGGCTAGCCTCTTATTGAGGTTCCTGTAGATCAAGAGGGTCCTTATGTACATAGTCAGGTATTAGGGAAAGATAGAAAGTTTTTGATTGATACAGGGGCAAGCAGGACAACCATCAGTCACGACGAGGTTCCAGGGGCACCCCTCTCAGGCTCACAGAATGTTTCCCTTGGATTTTCAGGAAAGCCTATTGTTAACGAAGTATCGAAACCAGTTCCCCTTGCAGTTGGTCCATTGTCCCGCACTACAGATTTATTGCTCACGAAATCATGTATAGAAAACTTACTTGGTATTAAGACCCTGAAAGCTCTAGGAGCTGTAATTTGTTGTTCTCCGGAAGGAGTAAGGTTGTTCCTTCGTGATTTCAAGGGACATTATGTATTGAGAGATTTTGACCCCAGGTTACAGAATGTTCCTGCACATTTATGGGCGAAAGGCCCCACTGATGTAGGTTGTATGCACATTACTCCATATCGTGTCACGCTCAAGCCAGGAGTAGTACTACCACGTATTCGACAATACAAGTTACCACCAGATGCTGTAGTGGCTTTACTGAAAATCATTGACGAGCTCATTGCACAAGGAGTGGTTGTAGAAACCGACTCCAATGTTTGTAATTCCCCTATCATTCCAATTCTTAAACGTACAGATCCAAATGCACCTCCAGTTTATCGATTAGTTATCGATTTACGAGAACTGAATAAATGCATTGTACCACAATATCCCGTGGTCCCAGACATTTCGTCCTTATTGACTGCTATTGATTCCGAAGCGACGTTCTTCACTGTAATCGATCTCAAGAACGCCTTCTTTAGTGTTCCTATTGACCCGGAAAGCCAATACCTTTTCGGATTCTGTTTAAATGGCCGAAGCTTCAAATTTGCACGCGCACCTCAAGGATTCACAGAAAGCCCCAGCATCTACAGCCAAGCATTAAAACGACAACTTGACAGTATTCACATGCCAACTAACACTGCCCTACTCCAGTACGTCGATGATCTATTGATCACTGCCCGTAGCGAACCAGAATGTGAACAAGCATCACTGACAGTCTTGCATTTCTTGGCGGACAAGGGACACAAGGTGTCTCCTTCGAAGCTACAATTCTGTGCTCAGCAAGTGGTGTACCTTGGGCACTTGCTGACCAAGTGGGGTAGGCAGCTGACACCTGAACGAATTCAGCTAATTGCACATCTTCCGCAACCCAAGACACAGAAAGAAGTACGAGCCTTTATTGGTCTCACTTCTTATTGCAGACAATGGATTCCACAATATGCATTTCTAGCTAAACCACTCATTCAGTTGACAACACAGGAGGCAGCGTCTTCGACTGTTCTCCCATGGACTCAGGAACATACACAAGCTTTTGACGAATTAAAGAAAGCCTTATGTCAAGCACCAGTTTTAGCAACACCATGTTACAGCAAACCTTTTACTCTTTTTGTCACAGAACGCGGTGGCACAGCGTTGTCGGTTCTCACTCAGTTACAAGCAGACAAACACAGACCGTGTGCTTACTTTTCGAGTACATTGGATCCAGTAGCCCAGGCCTTGCCTGCGTGTTTAAAGTCAGTTGCAGCTACAGCTCTAGCAATTAGACAAAGCGATTCCATTGTATTAGGACATCCATTAACAGTACAAGTTCCACATTCTGTAGAGGTTCTTTTAAACAGAACCCAGACTCAACACTTGACTGTAGCACGACTGACAGGTTATGAATTGACATTATTCCAACCACACATAGAAATCAGACGCTGTAATACATTGAATCCTGCTACACTTGTACCATCGAACACAACAGATCCCACTCCACATGACTGCGTAGAAATAGTTGACACAGTTACGAAACCCAGACAAGACTTGACAGATGTCGCATTACCCGATCCAGACCTGACACTCTATGTGGATGGTTCATGTTTAAGAACAAGTACAGGAGAGTTAGTGGCCGCGTATGCAGTGACCACTGAAACTGAAGTCATGGAAACACATCGCATTGACACCTTGTCAGCCCAAGCAGCAGAGCTCATCGCTCTGACCCAAGCCTGTATACGTGCCAAGAACCTGAAAGTGAACATATACACAGATTCACGTTATGCATTCGGAGTCGTACATGACTTCAGTGTCCTCTGGCAAGAAAGAGGTTTCTTGACCTCTCACGGAGCCAAGATTCAGCATGGTCCCCTCATTCAAGCCCTATTGGAAGCAATACATTTGCCTACAGCCATAGCCATCATGAAGTGCAAGGCACACACAAAGGTCACAGACAAGATTTCTCAGGGCAACGACTTTGCAGATCGAACAGCGAAACATACAGCACTGACTCATACTCAAACTACGGACATGACAAAGACTGATGCAACATCACAGACACATTGTATGACAGTCAGGGACCCCACACAAGATGTCATCGACATACAGACACATGCCACTCCAGATGAAATAAAGAAATGGGCTGAACAAGGAGGGGTCCAGACAGACCAAGGATGGATGACGAGGGGAAAGACCACATGGTTTCTCCCCGACTCTATGGTTCAAGTTATCATCAACACAGCACATAGTCCAGCACATTTAGGAGAAAAAGCCATGTTAGACAGTGTACAGAACCTTTGGTTCAACAAGCATTTACGAGCAGCAGCAAAACAGAAAGTGCGTAGCTGCATGATCTGTTGTCAGTTCAATCCAGGAAAAGGGATTCCCGTAGAGCAAGGTGGATTCCATCCTCCCGACTATCCTTTTGAAGCCCTCCAGATGGATTATATCCAGATGGACAGGTGCCGAGGATTTAAGTATGTCCTCGTAGTTGTATGAAAGACACGAAAATGAAAATGCTAGTTGCTCAGTCAGTTCCAGGTGACGGTCATAAAAGGGGTACGACACAGTCCAATAATTCAGCAGCTCCTGTTAAAGGGACATGCAACTATTGTAAACAGCCAGGTCACTATGTAAACGATTGTGCAGTTTTGAAACACAACATAGCCACAGGTAAAACTAAAGAGAGACCGCGTCCTCCTAGACAGGACCAGGTCCAACAACACGTTCCACAGATTATACAGCCTATGCAGATTCCACAACAGACTGTAGCGGTACCACAGCCACAGCCCATTGCCGCAACGCAACATGTCACACAGCAGATGTACCAGTATGCACAATCCGACTACCCCGATTACCAGCAATACACATGAAACAGCCTAGAGAGGGAGGTTGGCTTGCCTCTTATTGAGGTTCCTGTAGATCAAGAGGGTCCTTATGTACATAGTCAGGTATTAGGGAAAGATAGAAAGTTTTTGATTGATACAGGGGCAAGCAGGACAACCATCAGTCACGACGAGGTTCCAGGGGCACCCCTCTCAGGCTCACAGAATGTTTCCCTTGGATTTTCAGGAAAGCCTATTGTTAACGAAGTATCGAAACCAGTTCCCCTTGCAGTTGGTCCATTGTCCCGCACTACAGATTTATTGCTCACAAAATCATGTCTAGAAAACTTACTTGGTATTAAGACCCTGAAAGCTCTAGGAGCTGTAATTTGTTGTTCTCCGGAAGGAGTAAGGTTGTTCCTTCGTGATTTCAAGGTACATTATGTATTGAGAGATTTTGACCCCAGGTTACAGAATGTTCCTGCACATTTATGGGCGAAAGGCCCCACTGATGTAGGTTGTATGCACATTACTCCATATCGTGTCACGCTCAAGCCAGGAGTAGTACTACCACGTATTCGACAATACAAGTTACCACCAGATGCTGTAGTGGCTTTACTGAAAATCATTGACGAGCTCATTGCACAAGGAGTGGTTGTAGAAACCGACTCCAATGTTTGTAATTCCCCTATCATTCCAATTCTTAAACGTACAGATCCAAATGCACCTCCAGTTTATCGATTAGTTATCGATTTACGAGAACTGAATAAATGCATTGTACCACAATATCCCGTGGTCCCAGACATTTCGTCCTTATTGACTGCTATTGATTCCGAAGCGACGTTCTTCACTGTAATCGATCTCAAGAACGCCTTCTTTAGTGTTCCTATTGACCCGGAAAGCCAATACCTTTTCGGATTCTGTTTAAATGGCCGAAGCTTCAAATTTGCCCGCGCACCTCAAGGATTCACAGAAAGCCCCAGCATCTACAGCCAAGCATTAAAACGACAACTTGACAGTATTCACATGCCAACTAACACTGCCCTACTCCAGTACGTCGATGATCTATTGATCACCGCCCGTAGCGAACCAGAATGTGAACAAGCATCACTGACAGTCTTGCATTTCTTGGCGGACAAGGGACACAAGGTGTCTCCTTCGAAGCTACAATTCTGTGCTCAGCAAGTGGAAGCAATACATTTGCCTACAGCCATAGCCATCATGAAGTGCAAGGCACACACAAAGGTCACAGACAAGATTTCTCAGGGCAACGACTTTGCAGATCGAACAGCGAAACATACAGCACTGACTCATACTCAAACGACGGACATGACAAAGACTGATGCAACATCACAGACACATTGTATGACAGTCAGGGACCCCACACAAGATGTCATCGACATACAGACACATGCCACTCCAGATGAAATAAAGAAATGGGCTGAACAAGGAGGGGTCCAGACAGACCAAGGATGGATGACGAGGGGAAAGACCACATGGTTTCTCCCCGACTCTATGGTTCAAGTTATCATCAACACAGCACATAGTCCAGCACATTTAGGAGAAAAAGCCATGTTAGACAGTGTACAGAACCTTTGGTTCAACAAGCATTTACGAGCAGCAGCAAAACAGAAAGTGCGTAGCTGCATGATCTGTTGTCAGTTCAATCCAGGAAAAGGGATTCCCGTAGAGCAAGGTGGATTCCATCCTCCCGACTATCCTTTTGAAGCCCTCCAGATGGATTATATCCAGATGGACAGGTGCCGAGGATTTAAGTATGTCCTCGTAGTTGTATGTGCCCTATCCCGATGGACCGAAGCATATCCCGTCCCAGATTACACTGCCCCGACCACTGCCAGGCAGTTGGTTCGTGAGTTTTTCCCTCGATACGGTTTGCCCCGTGTCGTATATTCAGATAACGGTCAGCCATTCTCATCTGAGCTTATGAAGCAGATCTCTCTTCTATTGGGGTACCAGTGGAAGTTTCACTGTGTCCGGCATCCGGAGGCAGCAGGTCTCGTGGAGCGACACAACCAGACTCTGAAAACTCGCCTTGCCAAAGTGTGTAAAGAGAAGGGAGTGGATTGGATAATAGCATTGCCAGTTGCACTTTTCTATATGCGAATGGTAGCTCATTCTAGGACAGGGCTATCCCCGTATGAGGTGGTCTTCGGTAGACCTCCTAATATGTGGGGGACGCCTCTGCCGCGAAAGATTACTGATGTTGAAAGTACTATGTTGACAGATTACCTTGCTTCCTTGATGTCTGCACTACAATCATGTCGTTCACAGGTCGCGGCAGCCTTCCCAGACAACACCGAGGTGAAGCCACATGAACTGGTCCCAGGCGATGTAGTGGTCGTTCGCAATTTTGACAGATCGAGCCCGTTGGAGCCCCGCTGGAAGGAGCCGAAGATTGTTTTGTTAACAACAAGGACTGCCGTGAAAATCGAGGGGCGGAAGGGGTGGGTGCATTCCAGTCACGTCAAACGCTTTCATGGACTTCCGCCAAAACCTGAATCCCAGAACTCCCACGTACCAGTGACTGATACCAAACTCCCCCTGCTAGAGAAAACTCCCCAAGAGGAGTACCGCCAAAAGTTGAGGTCTAGTAAGTCAGACAGTTTAATTGTTTAAGTCCCCCTGGGTGAAGCGGTTAGGCAGTTCTGACAATGTTTAAGTTAGACCCAAATAGAGAGAGAGATAGACAGGAGACTAAGAAACAGAAATATCGTAAAAGTCTCCGGAGCAGATGTATCTGCACATTACTTATTATGCTTTTTCTGAGTCTTACAATTATTGTTTTGAGTTGGATGCTTTATATGTATTTTCCTCCTGCACCTTCTTTTTCTAATAACACTGCAGAGCACACGTTTAGTACTCTACCCCCACACGAATTGTCCTATCGACTTGCGCTGCGCAACAATACATTCATTCGTATGTTACACCATTCTCATCAGACTAGCAATGCTACTAATTGTTGGATATGTGGCCGACTCCCTCCCTATCAGAACTACAAGGGAGCTCTGCCTCTCTTTCCTTACCCGTTTACACATAATGGTTCCTGTGGTGCCTGGTTTAGTTTAATATCTTCTATAGACACTGACTCTAAGGTTTCCCAAGGCAATTGGATATGGGGAAATCTGAACACCGCCATGAACAAAGCATGTTTCCTGAACGAAGAGGGTCTTCCACAAAGGACAGGGACAGATCTAGAAAATGAAGTGTATGGATTAGGCAATTTCACACTTAACCTCATGATTCTAAATGTTCAGTCAGAAACCAGTCCAGACTTGCCATCCATATCAGTTCTACCAGCAAAAGGTGTATTATGTGTCAGAAAAAATGGTTCAGTACATCTAGGTCACAGTGACTGTACTACTGTGGTCGAATTTAGTGATCAAGGCAAGTCTACATTCAAAGCTTCCCGACATTCCTATTTTATATGTGGTCAGACAGCTTATGTCCGTTTACCTCCAGACTGGGATGGTACCTGTTTCATTGCATTCTTATTGCCACCAGTATTCCTAGCCCCATCTGACTATCATAGGAATTCCCGCCTTAATATTGTTAGACACAGAAGAGACCTCCCACTAGTTGATCAGACTGAAACTACCTGGGAACAATATATAGATCTCAATAAAGGATTCTTTCCCTATCTAGGAACTGTCTCCAATAGTAAACTGATACGCAGATTAACCAGAATTCTCGAAGCGGTAGTGAATGAGACTACCTCAGCTTTGGGCAACTTAACAGAGGAGCAGTCTGCTATGAGACTTGTTGTTCTTCAGAACCGCCTTGTCCTTGACGTCATCCTGGCCAATAGGGGCGGGGCTTGTAGAGTCATCGGATCCAGTTGCTGAGTATTTATTCCAAATAATGCGCCATCAGTCTATAAAGCTATTACCAGACTTCACGAGATTGCTCATCTGATACACCAGAATCCAGGCTCCTGGACTTGGTCCGGTTGGCTCTGGAGTGTAGTATCGGCCTGGGGATGGAAGCTACTGTCATTCCTAGGAATCATATTGGCCATAGTATTCAGTTGTTGTCTATGTTTACAATGTGGGCCAGCGATTTGCGGCTTGTGCGCCACAGCTTGTATTCCCCATTCATGTGCACGTTCCCATTCTCGAAAACAGAAAGAAGAACAGATGATGTTATATGAACAAATAGATGGTCTCATGAAAATTGACATATCATGAAGGGTCCGTAGGGGACAAGGAGGGAATGAGGTAATTGGAATTTTTATGGTAAATTGTGTCCCCTAACGTAGACCCCAACGGCTCCGCGTACGAGTTTCAAGTACATGTAATTTCCCTCCACAACTGAATCTGAAGACGCAAATACATTTGCGTCCAACGTTAACATGTCCTCTATCAGATCCACCATGAATGGATCGATAATTCCGTTCCTAAGTATGCCCTGCCACGGTCTTTATGTGGTGCACTTTCACGTTTTCCTGGCTCTGCCGAGCTAGGCCCTGATTTCTGTCTTCAAGCCATTTCTGCCTCTGCCTCTGAAAGCTGCAGCATGGAGATGCATCCCTGACCTCTGCCTTACTTCCTGCCAAGCGAGCGGTGCCCGGCTCGGCCTGGTCCGCCTGCCAAAAACAGTATTTTGCCTTCAAGTTATCAGCATAGCCAGCTCAGCTCCTCGAAAACACATTCCTGTCTAGTGAAATACGAAAACATATCCCTGACTGCAGAGCAAGGGCCAAGCCTTCCTATCCTCCCTCATGAAATTCATTGCTCCCATTACCATGGTAGGCCCCTGTCTTCGAGCATTTGCACCTAGACACGCATACATTCAGTATAGAATAGCCTCTGCCCGAAAGACCTTTTACTCTAGAATAAACATCCTCCAAACACCAGATATCAGATATGTTTTAGGAACAGGTCGATCTGACATGCCAGACTTCTGTCTCTTCTACTAGTGTTAAAAGTCAGACTCTTAGCTTCCTCCAGATACACGTCAATCACACGTCATATTAACTGCGCGCGCATACAGGCCATAGGTTTCAGCTGACTCTGCATGAATTCTCTAAGCATCCACCCACTTATGACACTTTTCCGTGACGTTTCTAGTTCACGCCTCTGTGCACACCCATATTCACGCCTTTTTGCTACGCACATGTGTTCTTATCATATACATTTCACTTGTCACGCCTACTGTATTCAATGCTATTGTGTCATTTTACTATATATGTCATGTACTGTGAATAAATCGTTGACATCTTTTCCTGCCATCATTGCATACCCGAACCCTTGTATTGATGGACTAGATCTCCATTGACTCGAGTCATTTAGTCATTTATGATTAAAGCCCTTATGACTCAGACACCACGGACTCTGCCTCTCATTTGATTGAGCTATTCATTTGTAACTTGTCTGAAATTATATGGCAAAAATAGTATACGGTAAAATATTTACCACAAACTGACTGATTAAGTGTATCTTAGTGAATACATGGATTAGCGAGTAATGTTTAAATCTGTAAATATCTGTATCAGTCTCTCACTTTGTGTATAAGTGGCTGCATGTGTTGGTGAGTAGCTACATGAGTGTCTATATGGGTTATTAGTTGTTTTTTTGAGTATCAGTATGAGTGTCTGAGTGTCTGTATGGTTCGGTGGGGGTATTAGCGCATAGATGCATGAACGAGTGACTCACTGTTTGTATGTGATTTGAAGACAGCATGTGTGCAGGACTGTATGGGTGGATGAGTGTGTGTATGGGTGTATTAGTGAGTGAATGACTGTCTCAATAGTGTCTTTATGAGTAACCAAATATGTTTTAAACTAGTTTAAGTGAGTATATATGAGAATGAGAGATTGGAAGAGTTCCTGTATAAATAAGTATGTGTTTCTATAAGTGATTGTTTAAGAGAGTAAGTATGTGTACGTTTCTGTAGAAGTAAGTGTAGTGGTGTGTATATAACTGTATATGCAAGTAAATGGATGTTTGATTCTTTATTAGCATGAGTGACTGTGAGTGAGTAACTCTATGTATGAGTGGTGGTGTGTAACAGGATGTATAGGTGTATGACTACATATGATTAGTGAGTACATGTATGAGTGAGCTTTGGTATTTGGAAGAGAGGGCAGGTTTCCTGCTCTCTCTTAGAAATATCAAAGCAGTTTGCTATGGCAGGGCGAGAGCCGCAAGCCGGGACACTGCAGGAGCCGGACCTGGGGGCTGGCGGTCCCCAGGGCCATCAAGGGCCCCAGGAGGGGGGCCTCATGTCCCCCTCCCACTATTTCCAAAGCCCCAGAGAGGTGGTGGTCCCCAGGGCGTGTGGGGTGCTCAAGCCCCCCGCACTGGTTTTTAAAAGCATTTTTAATCTTATGCAAACAAGCCCCAGGGGGTGGCGGTCCCCAGGGCTGCCGGGGGCCATGAGCCCCCACCTATATTGTGATAAAGCCCCGCGGGTGGCAGTCCCCGGGGCTGGGGGAGGCTATGAGCCCACTCACACATTTTCTGATGAAGCCCCGGGGGGTGGCGGTCCCTGGGGCTGGGGGAGGCTATGAGCCCACCTGCACATTTTCTGATGAAGCTCCGGGGTAGCGGTCCCCAGGTTTGGGGGGCCCCTTTGGTCCCCCCACCCAATTCTTTCATTGCCCCCGAGATTTGCCCCCCGGGGGCTAATTACCAGTGAAGCGCAGGAGCCTGCGCTTTTTTTTATCAGCAGGATCCGCTCACCCGGTGCCTTGGGGGCGCGCTTTACAAATGTCCTGATTGATTGATTGAGATATATATAGATATATAGTACCATAATGAATTACAGTATTTATTTTACATTATGTTATTTTTTATATATTTGAAATGTGTTACTATGGAAATATATAAATTAATTAATAAAAATATTTTTTTCACACTAAATTGTTTTATATGGTAAATTTATATATATATATGTGACCAAGGCCTCTGTGTAGGCCGAAACGTTATACTGAGGTGGGCCTTCCACGCCATTGAATAAAATCACTGCTCACCTGCACCCTGGGTCTTCCTCTCTTCTTCTGCGCCAATGGTATCCAGAATATGGGCTCCTGGTGAGAGAATGCTGAGATTGTGCCTATATATATATAGACAGTGTAGGGGCAATCAAATATTATCTATCACGCAGAGACAAAATGTTTGAAAATCATAATGAAATGTTGATTGCTATGCTGGAATACTGTTTACATCACAATGTATTTATGTATAATAATTTATTGTACAAACAGCTCCAGGGAGTAGCCATGGGGGCCAGTTTCTCACCAAGCTACGCATGTTTACACATGGGAGCTTGGTAGGAACTGGTCCTCCTGGTTGAGCACAAATATATTATGACTAACAATGTGACTACATGGTACAGGTATATTGATGATTTATTCGTAATTTGGAGAGGTAGCAAGATAGATGCGCTAAAATTTGTGACCAATATCAATATAAATTCCTGTAACCTTAATTTTACCTTAATTTTACAGCAACTTTGAGTCAAGAAAAAATAGCCTTTTTAGACACAGAAGGGTTTGTAACTGAGAATGGTCTTGAAACACGCCAATATAGAAAAAGCACTGCAGGTAATACCACGCTACATGCAGGCAGTGCACATCCGGCCCATTTAATTGCAAGCATTCCCTATGGGGAAATGATCCGGTTAAGAAGACTATGTAGCAATGACAAGGAGCTACAGTTGGCACAAGAATCTAGCATGGCCAGATTCTTGGAAAGAGGCTATCCTAAAAAAACTATCAGGAAGGCTATACAGAAATCGATGTTGATAACTCGATCTCAGTTGCTTAGTAAATATTGTACTACACAGGACACAACTAACCTGCAGTTGGTATCTACAAGCTCCAGTACTGTGCCATTCAGAATCATAATGGGCTTTTGCAATCAACATACAGAACTGCGTAAGATTATCAACATAAATTGGCCTATTGTATTGAAGGATGTCGTAATAGGTAATTTACTTCCCAGTAAGGCATCTATCACTTACAGCTGTGCACCCTCAATGAAGGACAAATTGATAGATACTAGTCCTGAAATACTTGACAAAACTTCTTGGTGGCAGACCAACAAAGGTTTCTTTAAATGTAAAACTTGCAAGGCCTGTGCACATGGCATCAACAAAAAGACCTTTAGAGATGGTTTCGGCAATAAGGATCATATAATTAATAAGGTCCTAACATGTAAAACAGAATTTGCCATTTACATTTTCGAATGTCCATGTGCTCTGCGATACATCGGGAGTACTAAACTCCCGATACACAAACGTATATTACAGCACCTTAGGGCTATCACAAATCAGGACAATACGTATCCTGTAGCAAGGCATTTTAAAGAATTCCACCAATGTAATAGTAATCAGCTACAGTACTATGTGATTGATTCGATATGTGCAAGTAGAAGAGGAGGCAACAGAGAGGCCCAATTAAGAAAACTTGAGACCAAATACATTCTCCAATTAGACAGTAAACAACCTAACGGTTTAAAACTTACGGACGATATGTATACGTGTTTACACTGAGGCCTCCAGACATAAATTTAAAGCTTCCTAGTCACAATGCAAAAATACATTGTTGCAATATATGAATTTTAAACGGTTTTTAACTTTTGCTAGTTATTTATTGTTTTACATTTCAGGATGGTTTAAAAACTTAGAACAACAATTTGCACATGTTTTCACTGTACTGTATGAACTATTTATACTGCTAGATGATTTGCACCCAGGTATCTAGTTAAAGCTATCATATGTCTCTGAACCTTAAGCTTTAGTTCTTGCCTTTATAATTCTCACCATCAACAGCTATTTGACATAAAAACCAGCAGTGAGGTTGGTTCCTCTGTGATCAATTCTGGGCTCAGTCTGATCCAGAGGAACAAGTCCAGATTCATTTTTATTTTTAGTTTTTTCCCTATAGCACAAAGCACTATGCACTTTATCTTTAAGCACAAGTTTGGGTATATGTTACTTAGGTTGGCAGTTATACATAGGGATTTATCCCGTGATTGATATTTGGTTTTAGGACTAGTAATTCAATGGTACTAATTTAAATACCTTGATATTGAAATGTTTACATAAGGATTTTATGTTTGCATGTTGGCTTTATATTGCATATATATCTTTAGCAATGTATAGGGAAAATCAATGTAGATATTTATATGTGTATGAATTTATTTTAACATATATTTATATCCCCACAAAAGCCTCTATTCATCTGTCCTGTTTTAAAGTATGTATTGCTTTTTTTACAAATGACGTTACTTGTATTTTACTAGTCTGTTACCTATGTCCAGCCTATGTGACGTATTTGCAATGTGGCACTAGCACTTTAAAAGGAAATCAGCACTACCTTCACGTTGTTATGTGATCAAGGCTAGTTGAGAGCAGAAACGTTATGGCGACAGCACTGAAATAAACCGGCATCTACTACCTTGTGGTCCGTGTCTGTTCTTGCCCCACGTCTGGGGAAACTGCAGCGTGTGGGGAACGGAGTTCGTGAATATATATATATATTTATCAAATGTGCTGTCTGTAAGGCATGCAGGAAAGGGAAGAGTCGTACTTCCTATACCACGCCTTTTAGTGATGAGGTGATGGATATCAAAAAGAAAATCACCTGCAAATCGGACTTTGTAGTTTACGTGTTGGAATGCGCTTGTGGCCTGCGATACGTGGGCAGCACGAAATTGCAGGTCCACAAGCGCATCTTACAACATCTAAGGGCAATCAGCAACAGGGATGAGACTTACCCTGTTGCTAGACATGTGAATTCATGCCAAGGGGGTGATGTAGGGGGTCTACAGTACTATGCTATAGATATGGACCCGCCCCTTCGAAGAGGGGGTGATAGAGAGGCCAGGCTGAGAATATTGGAGACTCGTTACATCTTAGAGCTCAATTCCAAAACCCCTAATGGTCTGAACCAAACTGAAGACCTACATTCATGTTTGTATTGAGAATATGAATATGGGGTTTATCAATCAGCAAAGCATCGGTACTGTAAGGGAGCTTAAATGGATTGTATATAAATGAAACAATGTCGAACATTAGTTGGCTTTTTTAACACAATTTTTATGGTGATGGGTACAGTGTTATTTTAACCACTAGGTGTAGGAGAGTAGGGTCTGCAATCCTATGATCACCCCAGATTTTTGCTTTTTGCTTCACTGGTTTACGACTTCTCTGGCTGTGGGCCTGCTAATCAGACCCACAGCCTTGCTGTTCTCTCACTAAATTGACACGTGTACCTTAGGTGCATTTACCAATTGGTACTGGGCCACCTTATCAGACCCTGTAACTCAGGGCATAGGTGTACCCAGGGCCTACCAGGGGCTGCAGCATGTATTATGCCACCCCTGGCTGGCCATCTAAATCTGACACAACTGGCTGCACGACAGCTGGGGCAAGGTGGTGTAATCACCCTTTGCTTTAGATATAGTATACCTATATCTAACCCTAAAATGGGCACACAGGTTCCTATCAGTCACTCCTATGGCAGGCCTTGACAATCCTGAAGGCAGAGTGCTTGGAATCGTGTGAGATGGTGCTCTGGCATGAGCTGAGCCCGTTTGCAGCTTGCGGAACCAAGTCCTAATAGCTGTTCCATGATAACCCCCTCCAGCACCCAAGACTCACATAAAAAGCCTGGGGATCTGGCTAGATTCCTCCCTTAGTTTTCACTATCAGGCTAAAAAGGTAGCTGCAACCTGCTACGGGCTGTTGAGAGTCTTAAAAAAAGTCCTAGACCTCCTGCCATTCGAAGCCAGACGATTGTTGGTCCAGTCGCTGATCTTGTCGCGGCTGGATTATGCAAACGCCGTCTATATGGGAGCTCCAGTCGGCACCATAAAAGTTCTGCAATCTGTGCAGAACTGTGCCGCCCGGCTGCTTATGAAAGTCCCCAAAAGATGCTCAGCGAAAGCCGCACTTCAACACCTCCACTGGCTGCCCATCAAGGGAAGGATCACCTTCAAAACACTGTGCTTGGCGCATAAGTCCATCTATGGCGCTGGACCGCCGATTCTGGATCCCCTCTTCTGTCGCCATCGATCAGTGAGATCTCTGAGATCCAACCAGCGGAACTTGCTGGTGGTTCCCAGGACAAAGCTGGCGCGGATGGGTGGCCGCAGGCTCTCTGTGCATGCAGCTAAAGAATGGAACGCACTCCCAGATAACATCAGGCTTGAGTCCAATCATCTCGCTTTCAGGAAGCGTTTAAAGACACACTTGTTTCAATAGTGTCTTTCTGTTCCCTTGGTCTTACAGCGCTGGGATGCTCAAGAGTAGCCATGCGCTATAGAAGAGGGTATTCATTCATTCATTCATTCATAACGCGTACCACATACTCTTAAGTGCATTATAATCCTCGCGGTTATATGCTATCTTTGGTATCGCTTTATCAAAACATGTCGAGTAAGGTGTCATACGAATTGGAATACTAACCCCTCGCCAATTCTGGCGACGGGGTTAGCATTCCACCCTTCTAGAGGGACACGACATGTATGTAACTGTGAACCCCGGTTAAAGTTAACTCAAGCCTCAGCATCACAAAATGGATGGACCACAGACACAAGTCTGACCCCCTGCAGCTGGGAGTCCTTCCAGCGAGGGGAGCTTGGACAAAGGGTTTCCTGTCAGGGGTGGTGCTAGCACCATCCCAGACAGGGTTTTGTGTATCCTGGGTAGGCAGGGCTTTAGAGGAAGGTGACTGCAAGTGGCACCCCGGTGCTCACTATGCATCTGCCGGCTAGAACCAGTTCCAGGGGCACACCAGCCCCTGAGCTGGGGAAAGTCCGGCATGGGAGAGGGGTGTAACCACCCCCCTTCCTGGTCCCACCCATGGGCAGGACCTAGTCGCGTCCCAGATCCTTTTCCTAGTATAAAGATAGGAGCGGGCCCCCTTCCAAATTATATCATCTTTGAATCCTGAAACTACTTTCTACGAAAGGAACTCTCGACTTCTTCTCAAGATTTCTCCCTTGTGGCTAAAGAGTAGTTACCCTGCACCCGCAGGCACCATCCAAGAACACTGCGGTTTGCTGCACGTCCTTCCTCCGGAATCCGACTGACCAGCACAACGAGACCCGGCTTCCCTGGCACCTCTGACCTCTACCTACCTCTACAGCTAAGCTGAGAACCGTAGGTGCGACGAGACCTTGAGGGACCGGCCATCATCAGAACTGCACGACTTCTATCCAGCACAACCGCCGAGGGATCCTCGTGTGAGCGCTTTGGGGTCCGAGAAGCCCCAGCCCTGAGCAGCTCCAGCACCGAAGTTCAGCCCTCCAGCATCCACCAGATCTGCGTGGGGCCCTTCTGCTTTTTGCTGCTCACCGCGTTGTCTGGCTACTAGCCCGCTGGCTTGTGGCCTTCCCGACGACGACCGACGACATCACCACTGCTGGTCTGGTTGCTCCAGACTGGCCCTTGCTCCCTTCCAAAAGAGGAGCACCCCGGACCCTCCTGGTCCACTCCAGACGCCATTTTCAGTCCACCGCGTGGGCTTGAATTTGCCAAGACTTGTTGCCCCAATCCTGGGTCCAGCGACGTCGACAGCAGCAACCATCGTGGGACAGCTCGCACCTCCATCCTGGTCGCCGACAACGCCTCCTGGTCCGTGAGACTGCAGGGCCCACTCACCTGGTCGAGGTGATTCCATCCGGTGCCATCCTGGTGCCCATCTAATCACTGGCTAGTGATTCAGAACTTGGTCCCCTCTGCTTACAGGTGTCTTCCATCTTCGATCCAGGCTTGGATCCACCGAACAATCTTCACTGGTCGCCTGCCAGCAACTTCTTCTTTCAGGCTCCATAGACTGCAACGAGGATTCCCGACGTCTTTCCAGACCTATGCAGCCGCAGCCCCTGGGCTAGGTAACTTCGGCATTTTGGTGCCCCAGCATAGCCTCACTATCCAAGGGTCCAGATCCTTTTTCGTTTTCAGCCTAACTAGTCGGGTTCGCCCGCGAACACTAACTTTGTAAATTCTAGCTCCCATAGACTTTGTCCCGCATCCCGCGTGAGAGTGCACGCTCTGCACCCGAGTCCCCTAGGCCTCCTGCTAGTAATCTGAAGGTTCAGTAGTCAAGTCCTAGCGATTCCAAAGCCTATTAGTCCAGTACTCACCTGCTAGTAATTTCGCATTCCACTTTTAGAGTATATGGTTTTTCGTGCCCCTCGGGCATGTGTGTAAATTGTGCAACTTAAAGTATTTTCGTAAGAGTTTTGTTGTGTGCTTAGTACCCTGTCCTCATAAAGAGTACAGGGCTGTTGTGATCTAAATAAATGCACTGTTTATTTTCATAACACTTGTGTGGTGTCCTTTCACTTGGTGTTCAAGGGGTATATGTGATGGTATAACAGCTGGCTTAACACGCCCTCTAGAGTTTAGCCCGAAGACTGCTCGTATCCATGCTACTAGGATAGCTGGTCTACAAGGTTGACTTACAACCAATCATCAATAAGGGTTGTTTGGACTGATACAAAGTGCTCACTAGAATAGTGAACATTATATATCAGGCCAACTTCTCACACTAGGGAAGAGTTTTTGTTATTTGAAACAATGAATTAGTTAAAGCTGTTTAAAGTGCATTAGCTTTCTCCCAGTTAACAGCAGTGTGGACGCAGTGGTTACAGGAGTTGATATGCCCACTTGGGCTCAATTTTGAGAAATGGTCCTCAACATGATTTCCTCAGAAGTATACTTATGCTTTGTTTCCATTTACGTAATTTGCACATAATAGAGCGAATTTGCACATAATCAATGAATTGTATATTTTTTAGTCATGCTTTTAACATGCAATATACGGAGTCATTTTATTCTTTTAATTGATTTTACACCTAAATCAATTCAATCAATGGGAACATGCATGAGGGTGACATGAGGATAAAGAGTTTACTTTGTGGAAAACAGTAATAATTTTCTTAAAATGTTTATCTCTTACTTGCACATGTTGTATTTTAAATTACATGGACCATGACTGATTAATTGATGCACTGGAACTTTACATGTGATATGTCGTGCATTTGATCCTGGACCAGGCTGAAGTCTGTTTTTATGTCCACAGGCTGAGGGGTCAGCTGATGACGCACTTGCACTTTAAATTGATTGGTGAAATGCCGGACCATGCCATGTGATCAAGGGGCTGAGGTCTCGAAACGCGTCATGGCGGCGTGTTTTTCTGCACGAGGATGAAATAAATATATTTGACAACTTTCCATTTGGGTCCGGTTTCGTTGGTGTTGTGGAGCTGTATTTGGGGCATAACTGAGTTCGTCTCATATATATATTTATATATATATATATATATATTCAGAACAAAAATCCAGAGTTTAAACCATCCACAGGAACAGCGCAATACAGGATACAGAATCCGTAGGCAATGTTCAATAGAAAGTGTTGTTTAATCACACATCAGAGGTCCAGATGACTCATTTTGGCCACCAGACATGCAGCCTTGTTCACATGGATATATATATATATATATATATATATATATATATATATATATAAGTGCCCTTTCTCCACCCTCAGGTAGGCACGACCAGGAACGGACCACCAAAAGAGCCAGTAATTTTTCAAATGATGTGCTTTATTCCAGAATCAGCAGACATGACACGCTTCGACCGGGAAACCCGGTCTTGATCACATGACATGCCCTGACCACCTCAGTGTTTTAATACTGTCATATTGAATAGTCGCTCCTCCCAGCAGTCATAGACATAAACATCAGACTTTGAGTGTTTTTTTTCACACTTTTTAGACCCCAATATACTTCTTTACTTTTGAATTCATTCAATAAATATTATTAGTTAAACCAAGGTAAGTCTAAAGTTAATTAAATTCATGATCTATAAAAGCAGGTTGAAATACAAGTGTACATCAGCAATACTGGGCAAGTGCCCAAAATTACAAATCCTAATGATGAATCGGCTAAAGAGATCAAGTGAATTTATCATCGTATAATGTTTAAACCACTGTATCAAAAAAGTTCATGACAGTATTGCTAATAATAGTGTTCTAATATATATATATATATATATATATATATATATATACTAGCAGCCCGTCCCAGCGTTGCCTGGGGCAGAAGGGGGCTGGGGGCAGCATTTCCGGATTGCGGCAGCGTTGCCCGGGGCAGAAGGGGGCTGGGGGCAACATTTCAGGCTTGGGTGCACTCCCGCCCCGGCCCCCGCCCGCCCCGACATTGCCCAGACCGCCTCCCGCCACCCGCCTCTCGCCTCGCCTTTGCCTTTGCTTTACCCGCCAGCCCCGACATTGCCCGGACCGCCTCCCGCCCGCCTCCCGCCTCGCGCCTCGCCTTTGCCTTTGCCTTACCTAAGCCGCTGTCGTCATCACGCACGTTGCAGACATCGCTAGGTCACGGACAGCGCTACATTGCGGCTGGCGCTACTTTTAGGGGACTACTTTGTTTTTAAAGTTTAATTTTTTAATTTACGTTTTTTTTTAATTTTATGCAGCCTAGGTCCATCTACACACCCTGAGGATTACAACAATGTATTGGTTGTGTGGTTTGGCGCTGTGGTTCCCGAGTTTACCTTGCCAAAAGGTTTCTGTTCTCTCTTTATAATAGTAGTATAGATGGTGCAATGTTTAAAAACAAAAATGGAACTCTATCATTGTTTTCATGATTAGCTTGCCATTTGTTTGAAAACATACATAACAAGAAAGAGGCAAAATGCATAGGCCCGCAGTTTTTCAATATTGGGGGTCCTTGTGGGACCCCCTGAGCAGGCCTAGGGGGTCAGGGTGTTTCTACCCTGCCCCCTTTTTGCGTTTTGCACGTTTTTCCTTCTGTTTTCTTGTGCCTCTGTTCTACCAATATCAATATTTACTGCTATAAAGTGCTAAGTGTAAAGTAGTGCAAAACCAGAGAGCATTTGGACTAAAGTGTCGTAGTAATATTAGGACAAAACATATCTATTTCTTATGGATACAGGATACATTGATTATGGTGCGAACACATGCTTTTGTTGTTGTTCATAAAATGATGCTTGACACCAGCAAAGTACATCCTGTTACTCCATAGACATCAGTTAAAATCATGTGCAAAACAGCAATCAGTGCAGCTTCCCACCTCACAAACATCAGATAAAAACCAGTAAAACAAGATAGCCAGTAAAACTAGTTAAAATCCAATAAATATGAAGCTAAAAAACCACATAAAAACCATCTACACACAATTAAAACGCCATTCCTAAAATCTTCATAGTGATATAGATCAAGAGCATAACAGCATATCTGTAGGCTCAATAATCATAAAAAGTTATATAAGTCCTCCCCAGTGTTTAAACCGTTCGGCATTTTTGTATCGAATTGTACAATATATTGGCTTTCCAGTTGTCGTAATTTCTGTTCTCTGTTGCCCCCTCTCATGGAGCTTGGCACGGCATCAATTACAAAATATTTAAGATCATTTAAATTATTTTGGTGTACTATTTGGAAAGGCCGCGCCACAGGGTACCTGGAATCTGAGTTGACAATCGCACGGAAGTGCTGGAGAATGCGATTGAACACTTGAAGTTTTGTACTGCCTATATATTTTAACTGACAAGTACACTCTAAAATATAAACTACACAGTTTTACATGTAAAAGGCCCTTTGATTTGACATGGATTTGGGGAGAAAGCATCTAACAGT
Source organism: Lissotriton vulgaris (assembly GCF_964263255.1). Lineage (NCBI taxonomy): Eukaryota > Metazoa > Chordata > Amphibia > Caudata > Salamandridae > Lissotriton > Lissotriton vulgaris. Next base: position 1,708,068,596 of record NC_141693.1, on the reverse strand, counting down.
TCTGTTTTGTTTACACCAAATGTACCAGCCCTGCAGGAGCTACATTTGTAGAATCTTGTCCTGTTTGATAACCAGTTTCTTTTTTCTTGTACCTCTGGGCTAGATTTTACCAGGGCATCCATCATTGAGGGAGCACGTCTGAATGTAATAGAAGGTGAGTCTTCTATTTCTGATGATAGAGAAATTTCAGATTTCAAAATAGTCATTAATCCGACCGGTGGTTTCTCACTTTTAGATTCACTACGTGCATTCAAAGGGATAAAATCTTCCTCAAATTGGATTGATACTACATCAGGTGGGCTAAGTATTTTGGTTAGAGCCGTTTTTAAATCCGTCATATTGTAACCTCTAGCAATGAATCTCTGTACAGACTCATTCAGACAAATGGTTATATCTTCTTCATTGATGCAGATTCTTTTAATTCTTAAGAACTCCCCGTAGGGGATGCTTTTGATCAGATGCCTGGGGTGGGCACTACTCGCATGGAGGATCAAATTCCCAGCTGTTACTTTCCTATGTAACTTAGTATGTATTATATTATTACTAATATATACTTCAACGTCTAAGAATTCGACCCTCTCTTAACTGATATTCGCTGTAAATTCCAGGTTTAAATCATTGACATTGATGGTATCGACAAATCTCTGTGCAGATTCAACAGAACCACGCCACACTATACAGATGTTGTAGATAAAACGCCACCACTGAACCACATTCAACAATAGTATTTCTCCAAGGGTGCAGCCTAGAAAATGCTCCTCCCACCAGCCTACATGAAGACATGCATAGCTGGGGGAGAAGCATGCCCCCATAGCCACACCCCTGAGTTGCTGGTAAACTTCTTTATTGAATAGAAAATAGTTGTTGGTCAAAATTATGTGTATCATGGTCAACAGCATCTTATTGTGTTCATTAAATCTTACATCCTTAGTACTGAGAAATTGTTTTATTGCTTCAAGGCCATCTTCGTGTTTTATGCTCATATATAGGGAACATATATCCATCACAATGAAGCAGTATTCACTGTCTCAAGTGATTTCCCTGAGATTTTTTAGGAAGTGGCCAGTGTCCTTTATGTATGAAGGGAGGCTCTCTACGTATTCTCTGAGAAAGAAGTCCACATATTAGGACATGGATTCCAATAATCCATGCTGTGCAGATATAATTGGACGTCCAGGCACAGGATTTATTTGTTTATGCACTTTAGGTATAAAGTATAGAGTAGGGGTACATGGGTGGTCAATTTTTACAAAATTGTATTCTTCTTTACTAATGTAACCCTCCCTCTTCCATTGTGCTAGCTCTTTAAATACCAAATCTTTCACAGCTCTTAACTCAGTGAGTGCAGCCTTCCTGTAACACAAAGGATCCCTAAGCTGTCTATTTGCCTCATTTATATAAGCATCACGTCACGTGGCCAAAGCACAATATTGCCCCCATTTTTCACAATTATGTTATTGAGCTCATTAATCTTTTTCATCAGTTTGGAGTACTGTTGTTCACTGTAACTTCTATGTTTATTTTTGCACATTACATTTCTTTTCAATGTTTTTAAATCATCAATGACACAATCACTGAAAATGTCTATGGCATCTCGTGGTATAACCGGGATGAAGGTTGATAGTAGGCGGAAAGGGCTGGTAGCGGGACTAGTACTCACAATCCCCATCTCTCGAAGCTCTTCCTGTGTATTGCCCATTTCTTCTCCTGTATGTCCTGCCAATGAATAGACGTCTCTTAATGTTGGTATATCTGATACCTGGAACTGGACACTTGGTCGATTTTCAATCATTGATTTGTTAAGTTTATGACATTTTATGAGTTTCAATTTCTGTATAAACCTAAAAACATCAATTCACCACTGTACATATTTGAATCCTGATTTGGGGCAAAATGAAAGTCCTAGAGCCAAAAGTTGAATTTCTGCAGTGTTAAGATCTAGGTCTGTCAGGTTGATTACTGTATTGTCTGTTGTTTGATCACTAATTTCTATTGATCCGGAAGAAGTTTCCCCCCTTTCTCTTTTCCCTCTCCAGTTGCCTTTTCCACTTGCGCCTTTGCTTACGGCGCTCGTTTCATTTAATCCTTTGGTTTCAGCGGTATCCTGGATCTTAAGGTGTGTCTCTGGTCCTCTATGAGAAACCCCAATTCTTCTGATGGGGTAAAGCTAGGAGGTTTTATCATTCCTTCATTAAGTAGGCCACCATCATCTGATTCAACACTGCTTAACATACTGCTTGCGTCTGTGTCAGATGGCGCAGAATTATCATGATTTTTACAGATTCAAACTTTTTTGAGAACGTAAAGATTTTACCCACCTCGTAATCTCTTTTGTCCCTGGCAAACATAAAAACTTTTCGCTCTTTAATGATATTTTCATGCTTGTTCAACGTTTTTTAATATCTTCCTTGCCTTTTTCAATTGTATCTTGTTGTTCCATGGTGTCTAATTCCTGATTTATTGCATCTATTTGTTTTACAATCTCTACTCTGTCAATTTCAGCATATTTTATCAGGATACACACCATGTTCATTAAAGCTTCCAGATTGTTGGTGGCCTACTCCTGTAACATCAGGGGGTTGGGATTCTCGAAGGATGGTGCAATCAGAACCCGCAACCCCCTAGGAACTCTCCCTGCCCCTTTGTATTTTTGTAGGGATTTCCCTTCCTACCATTTTGTAAGCTCTGTACGCTGTAACTTTTCTAATTTCTTCAAAAGCATTTTGACATTGTTCTGTTTTTCCTCAATGTTTGTCCCAATATCGTTATTGATATCAGTGCTCTCCGGTAAACTTTGAAATAAAGCGTCCGCCTCTGCCTCCTGGTCACGGAGCACGTCTGCTGCTGCCGCCATTACAGCGTTTACTTATAGGAAATGATTTATGCACAGTTTAATACGACGCCGACTGACACATTTTCCCGGCTAGTATTAAATATCTTGCTGCTGTATAACTCTTCACCCGTTACAATCAAAGTGTTTAACCGCATGCGCGCTAGCGGGTTTTCCCGCTGCGCGCTGAAATGTGAAAATCGCGGCTTTCGTGACAAAGCCAGCTCGTCATGCGCGCAGCCCAGGTAACGCCCATGACGAGCTGGCTTTGTCATCCGCATCGAAGGGGTTAAGACGCTATTACTGCTAAACGGCTCACCTTGGAGCGTCCCGGTCGCTCAATCAGTCCTCCGACTGCATAGAACTCCTGCACCGCTCTCCCATGGATACACAGTAGCAGTCAGCTGTCTCCTCTTTCCATGTTTATATATATATCCTAGGGCATCTGCCTTAGTCTATTTACCATCTGCATCAATCTGGTGTACTGATGAGATTTTTATCAATACATTCTTTGACCGATCTGTATATACGTTTGTTAATATTGATGTTTTTAAAAGGCTTGCTTTATTTTGCTGTCTTTTACAAAAACGTATTTTAGATTTTTAGGTATGGTTAATTAATGTGAGGTTTTTTCAACAATGTCTTTAAAACCACATTCAGTATGTTTTCCATTTTCATCCATGCTGGCTCCGGTGATAACCAATCATGTAACAGAGTAATTAGCACGTTTCACTTTAAAAATGAACTGCCCCTCCTTTAGCGTTGTGTGATCAAGGCCTCTGGGTAGGCCAAAACGTTATGCTGGCAGACGGCGAAAAAAACGCAATAAATTATTTTTTCACCTGCAAGATTGGGTTGGTTCTCGTTTCATTCTCTGGTGGTGTCCTTGTGTATGGAGGATTGCTGGAAGTTCGAGTTCGAGTTTGCTTTGCATATATACATATATATGTATATATATACAGATACAAACTTAGGTAAAGTTCTATAGACAAGTTATAGCACACTAATGTCAATTAGCTAAAGAACCATTTAATAACCCACATGTATTTTGCAATTATTGCTTATATTTCATGTTATTGTGTTTCCAAGATCTAATTCATTATTTACAAAACAACATAATAAGACATATACATTGCATGAGACATAAAATACAGTAGAGACAAAACTGTGAATAGACACATGAACGAGGATGGAGGCAAAGCGGTAGATAAGGGCACTACGCGGGTTTCGGCTTGTAAGCCTTCATCAGGTGCCCGTCTTATTATAAAAAAGGACAAACAAATATACAATAACTTTGAAAAACAGCCAACTGTCGGCAATGAATATATCCAAAAGAAAACAATGTGTTTGGAAACACTAAGATATCGATGATATATGTTAATGAAGACACAGTTCCTCACGGATACGGAATGTCTTCTACCAATATTCCGGATATGTATCACTTGAAGATGAAAGGCACCACATGCACGGCGAACATTGAGGGAATTGGATAATGAAAACCTGAATAACAAAAAGTGGCCACCAATCGAGGGCCGGAATTGAATATCAATTCGTCCGTGCCAGGATATCTGTATAGCGCGATGAAAGGGCGGGGTAAGGCCCACGAAGTACAAATTCAAACCGTCATGGTCGACGTCTGGATCAGACGGGTATCAATGAAACCGGTCTATTAAATGGTTCTTTAGCTAATTGACATTAGTGTGCTATAACTTGTCTATAGACCTTTACCTAAGTTAGTTCATTTCCCTATGTATAGCAAGTTTACTAATATATAGGGGTCCCCTACTTCTGAAACTATATATACAGATACATACATTTTGAATTAGTAAACCTTTATCTTTCCGCCTGAGAGCGCGCTTTACTTGTTCTTAGTTATATATATATATATATATATATATATATATATATATATATTTTCCATTGCCGGTTCCTTTTGCCACTTAGACAGCGCTCAAGACGGGTGCGGCGCCCTGCAGCTGAACCACGCTGCTAATATATTATCCACAGCTCCCTCACAAAGGAAACAAATGGGTCGCACTCCACGGGTTATCTTTTGCAGTTTTTTTTATTTTTCCATTACATTCCACAGGCAGATGTTACGATCTACGCGTTTCGGTATTTCAAATACCTTGCTCACGATCAACCGCTCACTTGACTCCCCCTCCCTGATATACTGCATTACATTGTATTCAATACATCACTTCCTGTTAGGGGTTTGTCAGTGCCTCTAAGCTTTATGGGACATGTAGTTTTTTACCATGGTGTTAACATTACTCCATATTTGCCCAATTTTTACCACATTGCACATCACATTAATTGCGAGTTAAATTGTGACACACTGGTGATGCTAGGATCCCTCTAGTGGGATTAGTTGATGGTATTTTATGTAAATTTGGTAACTGATTTAGTTCAATTAGTACATAAGCAGTTGCGATATCTACTCCTGATATTTTCCCTCTAGTGGGATGACATTATGTGTTATAAAAATCATTATTTAAACACAGTGCATTGGGTGTCTCTAATTATTTAGAGTTAAGCTTGTATTGCTATGTGATATAGCGCTTTCCAGACACCAATTATTCACCAAATTACTTTTTCCGGTTCATATCACAGTGTTAAGGCCCTGCTTATGTGATTTAACCATTATTGACATTTCATTTTCATCATACATTTTTTTCTCTCATGTTGACACCAGTTATGATGCTTTGGGTATGTATTGGGCACTAAACAATTTATCAAAGCGAAACTCTCACAAATGTATGTAAAGTTCTTCAGACTGATTCAGCCCGTAGGGCGTTAAGGTGCGTAGGTTTAGGATGTGGCGGGATTCCTTTTGTCTCAGGAGCCTTTCTCTGTCTCCCCCTCTTTCTTTCTTGGGGACACTTTCCAAACCAAAGAACTTTAATTGGCTCCAGTCACTTCGATGAAACAGTTCCATGTGTTTAGCTATCGCATTAGCCTTGTCTTTATGGATGGTAGCACGAACGTGTTCAAGAATGCGTTTTTTCAGTTCACACACTGTGCTGCCCACATACCTCATGGGGCATGGGCACTCCACGACATAGACAACATGTGTTGTTTTGCATGTGATCAACTCCTTTATCTCCCAATTCTTTTTGTTTGACATTTGTACTTGTTTGGTCGGTTTGGCAATCTGACACACCTTACAGGCATAGCATTTCACAAACCCCGTTGTTTTTAGCCATTCCTCCTTTTTTGTTTTCTTAAAATGGCTATGGATCAGGTGATCCTTGAGGTTCTTTGCCCTTCTGTAGGTGATCGTTGGATGTGATCCTACAATGTCTTTCACTGTTTCATCCAATTGAAGTATTTTCCAATTGCGTTTGAGGATGTCGGCAATTCTTTTGCTTTCATTTGAATAGTTCATTATCATGCGAATGGGTTCTGATTCCTCTGTTGATTTTTTGGGTTTTCTCTGGAGACATTCCTCTCTGCTTTTTTGGTTTGTTCTTTCCCAGCATTTTTTCACTATGCCATTGTTGTATTTGCGTTTTTTGAATCTCTCCGAGGTTGCAGTGCTGTGTCTTTCCCACTCTTCGTTTTCGCTGCAAATCCTTCGGATTCTCAGAAATTCCCCGTAAGGGATACTGCTGATCAGGGATTGTTGGTGGAAGCTGGTTGCTTCTAATGTAGAGTTGGTGGCAGTACATTTACGATGCAATGTTGTGTGTATTTGATGCTCTCGTATGTAGATCTCCGTATCCAGAAATACAATCCTCTCATTGCTTATTTCATAGCTGAATTTGAGGTTTGGAATGCTGTTATTCATGATGTCGAAGTATCTCTGGAATTCTTCTTTGCTGCCATCCCAGATGATGAGTAAATCATCTATATATCGAGTTCAGCTTATTACTTTATTCAACTCTGATTCATTGCTGTTACTCCAAGCGATTTCCTTCTCCCACCATCCCATCGCTAAGCAGGTATAGCTAGGACTGAAGGAAAATCCCATCGCCGTCCCGCTGTTTTGGGAATACAGTTCATCCCCGAACCTGAAGATGTTTCTGGTTAGGCAAATCTGGATCATATCCAAGATCATTTGGTTGTGATTTGCAAATTCCATTTTTCTGTCTTTAAGGAAATAGTTGCATGCTGTTAGGCCCATGTCATTCCCTATGTTGGTATAAAGGGAGATGACGTCCATGGATACCAGATAGTATGTGTCTTGCCATGGGGTATTTTCAAGTTTCCTGAGTAGATCACTCGTGTCTTGTATATAGGAATCCAGGTCTAATACAAACGGATTTAGAAAGTGATCGATATAGTTGGCAATGGGTTCCAGGAGTGAGCCTTTGGCAGATAGGATTGGGCGTCCCGGGGGCATTTTTGGATGTTTGTGCAGTTTAGGTAAGAAATATATGGTTTCAGTTACTGGATGCGCCACCGTTAGATATTTTCTTTCTTCTTCGTCAATTAGGCCCTTGTCTGTCCATTCTGACAATCTCACGTCTACCATTTCTTTTATTTCCATGGTGGGGTTTTTTCTCAGTTTGTCATAGTACTTTGTGTCTCTTAATTGACGGTGCGCTTCCGTGATGTATGCCGTTTTCTCCAGTATTACCACGTTTCCGCCTTTATCGGCCATTTTTATTTCAATTTGATTGTCTGCAGAAAGCTCCACGAGCGCCTTCCTCTCCAATTCTGTTAGATTGTCCTTGTATTTTGTGTTTTTCAGTTTGTATAAGTCTTGTGTTACAGCCTCCTGAAAAAGATCAATTTTATTTCCAGGGGCCAATTGAGGATAACACTTAGATTTAGGTTTCATCCCGCTCAGTCCCGCACCTATTTGTGCACAAGCTTCTTCCAAGGGGATGTCATGGTTCACATCATCATTCAGGTTTATCAGGGTTAGCAGGGCCTCCGAATCTTTTACTGATAAGGCTGTGTCCCTTTCCTGTATGGGAGTCTTATTGGTCTTTCCGGTTTTCTGTTTTTCAGCAAAGTATTTGGCTAGCTTTATCTTCCTAATGTAGAGATAAAAATCTATCCGAACTTGGGCTAAGTCCATTTTTCTCATTGGACAGAAGTTGATTCCCTTTTTCAGAAGTTGTTCTTCTGTTGTTACGGGCTGAATCAGTCTGAAGAACTTTACATACATTTGTGAGAGTTTTGCTTTGATAAATTGTTTAGTGCCCAATACATACCCAAAGCATCATAACTGGTGTCAACATGAGAGAAAAAAATGTATGATGAAAATGAAATGTCAATAATGGTTAAATCACATAAGCAGGGCCTTAACACTGTGATATGAACCGGAAAAAGTAATTTGGTGAATAATTGGTGTCTGGAAAGCGCTATATCACATAGCAATACAAGCTTAACTCTAAATAATTAGAGACACCCAATGCACTGTGTTTAAATAATGATTTTTATAACACATAATGTCATCCCACTAGAGGGAAAATATCAGGAGTAGATATCGCAACTGCTTATGTACTAATTGAACTAAATCAGTTACCAAATTTACATAAAATACCATCAACTAATCCCACTAGAGGGATCCTAGCATCACCAGTGTGTCACAATTTAACTCGCAATTAATGTGATGTGCAATGTGGTAAAAATTGGGCAAATATGGAGTAATGTTAACACCATGGTAAAAAACTACATGTCCCATAAAGCTTAGAGGCACTGACAAACCCCTAACAGGAAGTGATGTATTGAATACAATGTAATGCAGTATATCAGGGAGGGGGAGTCAAGTGAGCGGTTGATCGTGAGCAAGGTATTTGAAATACCGAAACGCGTAGATCGTAACATCTGCCTGTGGAATGTAATGGAAAAATAAAAAAAACTGCAAAAGATAACCCGTTGAGTGTGACCCATTTGTTTCCTTTGTGAGGGAGCTGTGGATAATATATTAGCAGCGTGGTTCAGCTGCAGGGCGCCGCACCCGTCTTGAGCGCTGTCTAAGTGGCAAAAGGAACCGGCAATGGAAAATATTCAAATGCCATGAACAGCGACCGCTGACGAGAAACGAGGAAAACAGAAGAAGTTAGTCACACTCCGCTCGTGATCAAGAGTCCGAGGTAAGCGTGTGTGTGAAGGTGAATGGTAACATGTTATCAGTTGCTGAATGAAATCGGCAAAGTCAGCTTTACGGACCCCCGTATAAACAACGCGCAAGGTTAAACGCCGCAATAGACTTTCACTGCTGAAATAAGCGGCTTAAGCGAAACGCACAGAGTTGTTTCTAAGGGAGTACACGGGTTAGCAGCAGTAACAACCAACACGATAAGTAATTGTGAAACCACATAGGCAGCAAGATGGAGAAAAGGGAAGCGAAACGCAATGATTTATTACGTCAAATGTTTGAAAAGGGCTCAGTAGAAAAGGAAATCGGCGGGGCCAATGTGCAAGCCAAAACGGACACTAAATCGAAATTAAAAAAACTGGGAGAAACTGAGCAGGAAAGAAATCAATAAGTCTTGGGAATTGATCACCTTAAAAGAATACCTAGAGGTAAAACGGGTACCTAGAGGATTAAGGATCATGCTCATGCCCAGTCACCAAGACAGCTCTAATGAATTATTGCAGGAATGGGGAGAGTTCATCCTACAGTCATCCTTGGGACTAGTAGCAATTCTAGTCAAGCATGTCGAAATCGGCCTACAAAAAGTGAAAGAACAACTGCATGAAATGGAGAAAGAGCTTGCAACACTAAAACTAAATGCCGATATGACAAAGTTCAAGGAAGAACTGGAATTACAAATTGAAAAACATGAGGATACTGTGAGAGAACGCAAACATCAAAAATTTATCAGGGATGCAACAGATTACGCAGAAGGTCGAATCTTCTCGTTTTCAAAAAAGTTTGACCAAATGAGACAGCAAGTATTGAGCACGAGCTCCATAAGCTTATCAAGCAGTGCATCTTCCTTGATATCGGAAAATAATGAAGGAGAGCCTGGAACATCGGCCGCTATGGGACAGCAGCCTTTTTTAGGGGATATGCGACTGGTACTGCACCAAAAACAGTGGGAGCAGAATCTACCCCCTCGCCAACAACAAAGAGGGAGAGGGAGAGGACGCAAATGGCCCCAAAAAGACCAAAAAGGAGAGGAAAAAGGAGCAAAAAACAACGAAGGAACAAAAGTGGGGACAGAAACGCGCAGTATGCGGAGGAAGATGAACCCATAGAGGACGAATTACAGGTGGTCAATCTATCCAAAAGGGCAATATCAACAACAGAAGAACAACTTCTGAAAAAGGGAATCAACTTCTGTCCAATGAGAAAAATGGACTTAGCCCAAGTTCGGATAGATTTTTATCTCTACATTAGGAAGATAAAGCTAGCCAAATACTTTGCTGAAAAACAGAAAACCGGAAAGACCAATAAGACTCCCATACAGGAAAGGGACACAGCCTTATCAGTAAAAGATTCGGAGGCCCTGCTAACCCTGATAAACCTGAATGATGATGTGAACCATGACATCCCCTTGGAAGAAGCTTGTGCACAAATAGGTGCGGGACTGAGCGGGATGAAACCTAAATCTAAGTTTTATCCTCAATTGGCCCCTGGAAATAAAATTGATCTTTTTCAGGAGGCTGTAACACAAGACTTATACAAACTGAAAAACACAAAATACAAGGACAATCTAACAGAATTGGAGAGGAAGGCGCTCGTGGAGCTTTCTGCAGACAATCAAATTGAAATAAAAATGGCCGATAAAGGCGGAAACGTGGTAATACTGGAGAAAACGGCATACATCACGGAAGCGCACCGTCAATTAAGAGACACAAAGTACTATGACAAACTGAGAAAAAACCCCACCATGGAAATAAAAGAAATGGTAGACGTGAGATTGTCAGAATGGACAGACAAGGGCCTAATTGACGAAGAAGAAAGAAAATATCTAACGATGGCGCATCCAGTAACTGCAACCATATATTTCTTACCTAAACTGCACAAACATCCAAAAATGCCCCCGGGACGCCCAATCCTATCTGCCAAAGGCTCACTCCTGGAACCCATTGCCAACTATATCGATCACTTTCTAAATCCGTTTGTATTAGACCTGGATTCCTATATACAAGACACGAGTGATCTACTCAGGAAACTTGAAAATACCCCATGGCAAGACACATACTATCTGGTATCCATGGACGTCATCTCCCTTTATACCAACATAGGGAATGACATGGGCCTAACAGCATGCAACTATTTCCTTAAAGACAGAAAAATGGAATTTGCAAATCACAACCAAATGATCTTGGATATGATCCAGATTTGCCTAACCAGAAACATCTTCATGTTCGGGGATGAACTGTATTCCCAAAACAGCGGGACGGCGATGGGATTTTCCTTCAGTCCTAGCTATGCCTGCTTAGCGATGGGATGGTGGGAGAAGGAAATCGCTTGGAGTAACAGCAATGAATCAGAGTTGAATAAAGTAATAAGCTGGACTCGATATATAGATGATTTACTCATCATCTGGGATGGCAGCAAAGAAGAATTCCAGAGATACTTCGACATCATGAATAACAGCATTCCAAACCTCAAATTCAGCTATGAATTAAGCAATGAGAGGATTGTATTTCTGGATACGGAGATCTATATACGAGAGCATCAAATACACACAACATTGCATCGTAAATGTACTGCCACCAACTCTACATTAGAAGCAACCAGCTTCCACCAACAATCCCTGATCAGCAGTATCCCTTACGGGGAATTTCTGAGAATCCTAAGGATTTGCAGCGAAAACGAAGAGTGGGAAAGACACAGCACTGCAACCTCGGAGAGATTCAAAAAACGCAAATACAACAATGGCATAGTGAAAAAATGCTGGGAAAGAACAAACCAAAAAAGCAGAGAGGAATGTCTCCAGAGAAAACCCAAAAAATCAACAGAGGAATCAGAACCCATTCGCATGATAATGAACTATTCAAATGAAAGCAAAAGAATTGCCGACATCCTCAAACGCAATTGCAAAATACTTCAATTGGATGAAACAGTGAAAGACATTGTAGGATCACATCCAACGATCACCTACAGAAGGGCAAAGAACCTCAAGGATCACCTGATCCATAGCCATTTTAAGAAAACAAAAGAGGAGGAATGGCTAAAAACAACGGGGTTTGTGAAATGCTATGCCTGTAAGGTGTGTCAGATGGCCAAACCGACCAAACAAGTACAAATGTCAAACAAAAAGAATTGGGAGATAAAGGAGTTGATCACATGCAAAACAACACATGTTGTCTATGTCGTGGAGTGCCCATGCCCCATGAGGTATGTGGGCAGCACAGTGTGTGAACTGAAAAAACGCATTCTTGAACACGTTCGTGCTACCATCCATAAAGACAAGGCTAATGCGATAGCTAAACACATGGAACTGTTTCATCGAAGTGACTGGAGCCAATTAAAGTTCTTTGGTTTGGAAAGTGTCCCCAAGAAAGAAAGAGGGGGAGACAGAGAAAGGCTCCTGAGACAAAAGGAATCCCGCCACATCCTAAACCTACGCACCTTAACGCCCTACGGGCTGAATCAGTCTGAAGAACTTTACATACATTTGTGAGAGTTTCGCTTTGATAAATTGTTTAGTGTCCAATACATACCCAAAGCATCATAACTGGTGTCAACATGAGAGAAAAAAATGTATGATGAAAATGAAATGTCAATAATGGTTAAATCACATAAGCAGGGCCTTAACACTGTGATATGAACCGGAAAAAGTAATTTGGTGAATAATTGGTGTCTGGAAAGCGCTATATCACATAGCAATACAAGCTTAACTCTAAATAATTAGAGACACCCAATGCACTGTGTTTAAATAATGATTTTTATAACACATAATGTCATCCCACTAGAGGGAAAATATCAGGAGTAGATATCGCAACTGCTTATGTACTAATTGAACTAAATCAGTTACCAAATTTACATAAAATACCATCAACTAATCCCACTAGAGGGATCCTAGCATCACCAGTGTGTCACAATTTAACTCGCAATTAATGTGATGTGCAATGTGGTAAAAATTGGGCAAATATGGAGTAATGTTAACACCATGGTAAAAAACTACATGTCCCATAAAGCTTAGAGGCACTGACAAACCCCTAACAGGAAGTGATGTATTGAATACAATGTAATGCAGTATATCAGGGAGGGGGAGTCAAGTGAGCGGTTGATCGTGAGCAAGGTATTTGAAATACCGAAACGCGTAGATCGTAACATCTGCCTGTGGAATGTAATGGAAAAATAAAAAAAACTGCAAAAGATAACCCGTGGAGTGCGACCCATTTGTTTCCTTTGTGAGGGAGCTGTGGATAATATATATATATATATATATATATATATATATATATATATATATATATATATATATATATATATATATCCGGCGGCTCCACCATAGGGGCGTGGGGGCATCACCCCCCTGCTTTCTCACAGTGCGAGAAGCAGAATACTTAAAATGGTAAAACTATCATTTTATGTTATCAGCTTCTCGCACTGCGAGAAAGCAGAAGTGCCTCTGTGCCTGGTTGTGGGAGGGCGGTGGGCAGTCCTGGTCATGGGCAGGGTGGGAGTGGCTTACCCACTGTTTTGGGTACTGACTGTTTGGTTGGCCCCAGGGCCGAACAAAGCAGTCATCCGCACTCCCCCTCTTTAGGTCTCGCATGAGACAACGCATGCGTTGTCTCTTCAAGACATTTAGTAAGTGGCTTTTAAAAAGTGCCACCAGAGGCTTTTGCTGGCCTCCAGCTTGCGTTCACGAGCATGTGCACGTGCACAGCTGCCATCTTTGTTTTTATTGCTGTAATCAGGCTCCTCTGCAGGCACTACCCCCTCCCTTTTCCCCCTCCCTCCTGGTCAGCTTCATTTGTGTCTTCTTTAGCTGTGAATCATGCTCCTCTGCTCACACTCCCCCCTCCCTTCTCCCCCTCCCTCTTCGTCAGTTTCATTTGTGTCTTCTATCACTGTGAATGCTCCTGCTTCCACCAGGCACACACACCATCAGTCGTCACTGCACTCTTTCACCAGGCGCAAATACCACCAGCCGTCAGTGCACGCTTTTCCACCAGGCTGAAGGTCAAACAATATAGGAGCAGCCACTGCTCTTGATACTAAGTCAGTCTAACATTAGAGAAGCCATATCTACTGGTGCTGCAGAGCTTGGTCTCAGACGGGAGTTGTCCTGCAGTGCTGTTTGTTGCTGAACTCAGTCTTTCACACTCGAGCCGAGTGTCACCAGGCACGTACCTTTGCTCCGAGTTTCACACAGGGGCGATCACATGCCTTGGTGATCTCAGTCTGTCTCATGCCCGAGCAGTCACATTTCTTGTCTCTGAACTCAATCACATATCTCAATGTGTTTAGTGCGAGTTAATTTATTTTTCCAGGCATGCAACCTGAGAGAATGTTTGTGTTTTATTTTCTCACATCATCTCTAAATGTTTTAAAGATTCACTTTGACTGTAGATGGATTCTGCTCTCTGCTGGCCGGCTGCTGGTGGCTCCATGCCTCACCTGGGCATTCATTCAAAACCAGGCCTCTGCACAATGCCCTTCAGCCGTTTTCAAAGGAAAGAGCATGTTGTTGTTTTCAAAGAGCCTCGCTGGCCTGACACCTTATGTGTATTGAACAAATGTAAATTTCACAATAGACTCTGTGACTGTGTCCTCCCTGCTCGGATTGGTGTCACTACAACGCATGCTTTTACATCGCATGCCTTTACAACGCGGTTTTTACCACGCAGTCCATTACAACGCATAATGCTTTTAGGCGCTGGATAGTGAATTATTTAATTTACTATTCCAACTCCAGTCCCTGTGGATAGCAGGGAAGGTGTTGGATAGTAAATTAAATATATTCCCTATCCTAGAGCGCCCCCCAGCGCAATGCGTTGTAATGGTTTGCGTTGTAATGGTTGCGATGTAATGGTAGTGCGTTGTAAAAAATGCGTTGTAAGTGATGTTTACCTCCCTGCTCATCTAGTTCAACATAGTTTACAGCCCACCCTGTGTGCTTTGTTTGTATATGGCTTGACAAATGGCTTGCAACCTACATTAACTGGTTTGATGACGGCAGGGTCTTCCAAATGTAAGCCATAAAATGCAAGCCATTTTCAGGACATAAATAAAAACACAGGGCCTGGTAACAGATTGAGGAGATGACATCAAGGCCACACTGGCCATTCCAGGCCTCAGGACTTTCCCTCGGAAGGCTAGAAGGGTGTGGGCCGGTTTCGTAGTAGTGCAGCAGTTTTAAAAGCACTGCAGAGTTCCTTGTATATGCAACAATAAAAGTGTCAAGATAACTCTGGTGATTAATGTACATCCTGGAGAGAAATCAAAGTTTTGTCTGGTGGCAGTTTTGACTTATCTAAGGTATCACAGAGGGTTAATATGCCTGCTGCAAAGCACGTTATATATGCTGATCACAGAACAGTAGTTTATGTTCCTCTCTTTAACAATTGCTTTATTAACCTTCTTGCTTTCTCAAATATGCTTGAAAATGCACCATTTGCCCACTATTTTTCAAAATTTTACAAACCTAGCAGCCCACAACTAAAATATAATTAGAATTCAATAATTTTAATACCTACTTACTGCCGCCACCGCCGAGAGTCACGGAAAGCTGCCAGAGGTAACAGCCGCCACCGCCAAGAGCCACGAAACCTACAAACACCGCGCCGCTGCTCCGGGGACCACAACACCCGGCAGGCCTCGTGGCGGCGCGTAGCTGCTGATGTCAGACGCGGGGAGCAAGCGCCAGGAGGCGCAATAAATTCCCTGACACCCCGGCGGAGCGGGGGAGACCTACTTACCGCTGCCACCGCCGAGAGTCACGGAAAGCTGCCAGAGGTAACAGCCGCCACCGCCAAGAGTCTCGAAGCCTACAAACACCGCGCCGCCGCTCCGGGGACCACAACACCCGGAAGGCCTCACGGCAGCGCGTAGCTGCTGACGTCAGACGCGGGGAGCAAGCGCCAGGAGGCGCAATAAATTCCCTGACACCCCGGTGGAGCGGGGGAGACCTACTTACCGCTGCCACCGCCGAGAGTCACGGAAAGCTGCCAGAGGTAACAGCCGCCACCGCCAAGAGTCACGAAGCCTACAAACACCGCGCCGCCGCTCTGGGGACCACAACACCCGGCAGGCCTCTCGGCGGCGCGTAGCTGCTGACGTCAGATGCGGGGAGCAAGCGCCAGGAGGCGCAATAAATTCCCTGACACCCCGGCGGAGCGGGGGAGACCTACTTACCGCCGCCACCGCCGAGAGTCACGGAAAGCTGCCAGAGGTAACAGCCGCCACCGCCAAGAGTCACGAAGCCTACAAACACCGCGCCGCCGCTCCGGGGACCACAACACCCGGAAGGCCTCGCGGCGGCGCGTAGCTGTTGACGTCAGACGCGGGGAGCAAGCGCCAGGAGGCGCAATAAATTCCCTGACACCCCGGCGGAGCGGGGGAGACCTACTTACCGCCGCCACCGCCGAGAGTCAAGGAAAGCTGCCAGAGGTAACAGCCGCCACCGCCAAGAGTCACGAAGCCTACAAACACCGCGCCGCCGCTCCGGGGACCACAACACCCGGCAGGCCTCGTGGCGGCGCGTAGCTGCTGACGTCAGACGCGGGGAGCAAGCGCCAGGAGGTGCAATAAATTCCCTGACACCCCCGCTTCGCGGGACGCCCGGGGCTAAGCCCGGGCAAAGGGCGAGCCCTCTACGGCCCTCATCGGCAGGAAGAGGCAGGGGCAGGGCCCAGACCGCTGTGCAAAAACACCCAAGTAAATCATAATCTCCCAAAAATAATTGTATGCGTCTGGGATACCACCTTGAACTAACACCCCACGGACACGCATAGTTGCTATTTGGAAATGTTGCTTTTTAAAATGTCTAAAACTAAATCAACAGTCCCCATTAATACCATAGACAATTACATGGTTCAGAAAGTTGCCAAAATCAACCACGACAGGAGATCATCCCTGGGATTGAGTTACTCGCCAGACTTGCTTATCGATAACACCCCTTTATCTACTCCCGCTCTTGATATTAGCAATGAGGTGTTCCAGACCCCAGATAACAATCCACTGACTCAGCTCCTAGTAGCCATCTCCGAACCAGTTCCTGAGAGTATACAAGACAAAGAAATTATTACTCTAGAAGAGGAGGCCCCTGCACCGGTCCCTGCTCTGAGAGTAACAAAGGGGGGGAGAAGAATATATCCAAACGGGGTGGCCTCCGATCAAGTAAAAAGCGCCCGACGCTTCCCCTCAGGAAAATAGTGGAGATGATACAAGGGGTAACATAGGAGGGAAGGTTCACTTGGATGAAGATCAATTCAAGAAGTTGCTTAATGCCGTAGATAATAAGATCAAAACTATAACCAAACCGCTCCTAAGCAAAATAGACCAGCTCACAGAAGAGGTGAACAGGCTGGGGGTTCTCCTGCAAAAATCATTAGAAGAAAAAACGAAAACCCCTCTGCCAAAAACACCTAGAGTCGAATCAAAATCTACCCAAATTGTCCCTGGGTCAGATCTATTTGCAAATACTCCCTTGAACACCATGGGGAGTACAGCTCCAGGGAGGGGGGACTTGAGAGACCCAGATATTATTAAAGGGGACTCTGCAGGGCTGAGTTATAGAGGCAGAAAAGAAGATGACAATCTAGAGAAGGGGCCCGTTGAAATAATTGTGGAGGCTTCTCCATTAATATTGGTCCTAGCAAACGTCCCCCAACTGGAACCAGGGCAAGTAGAGAACATTCCTTCTTTGATAAATAAATCACTCCATTGGTTATCAAGGAACATGGCTTTTAATCCGGGAGGCAGGGATCAGTTGGCACAGGAAGTAGTTAAAGATAGAAGAGTTGAATGGATCGGGGGTGGTACCAAAAAATATTAAGGGGGATTGTGTGGGGCTACATCTTTCCGACCCAGAAGTTTTGCCAAATATTCTAGCTAATGTATACCCCCCTCAGCGTAGATCAACTGAAATAGTGCCACTAACGTTGGATTTCTTTTATACAAAAAAAGGTAACACCTTAAATCCAACAATGTTGAAAACCAAGTGGAACCCTGTACTAAGAAAAGCCAAAACCCTTGGGAATAGAAATAACTGGGGCATCTCGACGGAAAATAGGTTCTCGGCCCTTTCGGGTCTAAGTGAATGTGATTGACTGGAAGAATGGAGGAGCTTAAGAAAGGTTATGGCTGTAGAGGTCAACTACGGGATCGATGGTACTAAAAAGAACCTAGAAACAAATTGTAGTGAGGGCAAGACACCCGACCATAGAGAATATACTCCTAGTATAGTAGTGTACACCCCACAACTACCCATACCATTGTAAGCAATGAGGAAACTACTTCTTTATCCCTCTTGCTTCCTCTTAATCAGGGTACACTTTTACAAGAGGGCAATACTGAGTTGAAAGGTAGCATCAAATTCATTTCATGGAAAATAGCGGGAATCCACCATAAACTAGAAACTCCCGAATGGTGCGAGTTCATTGACCGTCATGATGTTATCATGTTGCAGGAAACATGGTCAGTGGCACCAGTTTTTCACCAGGGCTTCTTAAATTTCTATGTACCTGCGAAAAAGAATACTAAGGGGCGGCCTTCTGGGGGTCTAATTATTTGGATACGTCAATCCTTACAATGCACTATCAAGCAGAGTCATATTAACAATAGTGACCTACTCCCTCTAGTGCTCACCTGGGCTGATGGCCATAACCTGGCCTTATATAACATCTATGCCAGGGGAACCCAAGGGGGTACAGCCTCCGATGTGATAGGTGCATTAGATAATGACCTAGAGATTCTACCTACGCAGTACACTATCCTAGTGGGGGGAGACCTGAACACAACATTCGAACCACTAGGATGTGAGGATAATGATCTGGCCCAAGAGGAAGATACCAAATGGGGAATCCCCCAATTAGATCTCCCGCTGGTAAAAAAGTGGACAGAAGTTGCAATACAGGTTAAGAGCCTATGCCTGTCCAGGGGATTGAGGGCAGTAAATGGCCGCACCCCCTCTGACCCACAGGGTAAGCACACCTTCGACAATTTGAGGTCAAGTAGCAGGATAGATTACATCCTTATAGATGTTAGAGACTGGCATAAAATGGTAGATATGCAAGTGATTCCGAGATTGGAGAGCGACCACAACCCATTGTGTTTGCTCTTTAATCTGGAACAAGGTGTAAACTCAATTAACCTAAACAGGGATCTTACAACACTAGACGTTGTTTCATCCAATAATCTCCGTCACATTAAATGGGCAACCTTGGTAGATAAACCGGGGGATATGCAGGCCCTAGAGGGGATAGTTACTGAAGAGGCTACCAGACTGCAGATTTTTACTAATGAAATAAATTTTAATCAATTGATTGAAGAGTCACAGCCAAAGTTTTTTGCTAATTTACAGAAGCTATTCTTCAAAAAAAAAACAGCAGAGGAAGGGTACTAGACCACCAATAAAAAGAGGGTGGTATGACCATTCCTGTAGAAAAGCACGACAGAAACTCAGTGTAGCGCTGAGGTCTAAAATATGAGTTTTAAAGGCCAGGGATGAGTACAGGAAAGCACAAATTAGGGAAAAAAGATTGTGGGATGAGAATATATGGTTAGATCTGAAGAAAGCATGTGCAGACAAACACCAGAAAGAGTTTTGGGCCATCTTAAAGTGGGGCTGTGGGGGAATAGCAGACTGCCCGAAAAAACATGTAGCAAAGGAGGCTTGGGTGGACTTTTTTAAACCACAATATGCAGACAACTTGCCTCCCCAAACTGAACCCCCTCCAGAAAGGGTATTCTATACCCATGAATTATTTTCATTGAAAGACGCAAACGAGGCAATGGATGGAGTAACCAGAGGAAGGGCGCCAGGAATTGATGGAATACCGGCGGATGTGTTTTTATCGGACAGAGCCACCTGGTGTAAATATTTTGTATGGCTTGGTAATGCCATCGCACAAGGAGCAATGATCCCAGCAACATGGAAAGGAGCGGAAATAATGCCTGTTTTTAAAAAAAGGGATAAGGCTTTACCAAGTAACTACAGGCCCATTAGCCTTATCGACTCTGCACAAAAACTGATGGGCAGGATGATACAAAACAAAATACAAGCCTGGATAGATGATAAGGATATCCTCTCCCCGTACCAAGCTGGCTTCCGCCCTTTAACTAGCTCTGTCGACCAGGTATTCCATTTCTTAACTATGTACTGGAAAAATGTAACCCTGACAAATGGTCCATTATTTGCTGTTTTCGTGGACCTGAAGTCAGCGTTTGACTTAGTTCCCCGACAAAACCTTTGGATCGTCTTGCGGGATTTTGGAATAAGTCCTGAATTGCTGACTTTGCTCGTGAGGATGCACGAAAACAACTATGCCCGGATTAGATGGGGTGCTCAGGGAGACGTCACGGAATCCTTCCCTGTGGATAGAGGGGTAAGGCAGGGCTGCGTCCTGGCCCCCACCTTATTCTCCCTCTACATCAACGGCATAGTTGACTTTTTGAAGCAATTTCCGACAGATGCCCCAATACTAGATGGGGAGCGGGTCCCAGTATTAATGTTTGCAGATGACACCTTGCTGGTCTCGCGGACCCCTAGCGGATTGCAAAAGACAATAAACGCTTTTGGCGACTTCTGTCGGATCCGGGGCTTGGAAATAAATACAACAAAGACTAAGTTTATGAACCTGAATCCTGCCAAGAAATTCAAGGGGAAAATGCATAATGGGTCTTCACTGGAGGAAGTGAATGCTTTTACCTATCTAGGTATTTCTTTACAGGCCAACATGAACTGGAAATCCCATATGGACTCTGTGGTGCTAAAGTTTAACCAATTGGCAGGGGCAATAGCCCAAAAACATAAATCTTCATTTACAAGACCTATCCAGCCAATAATGGAGATTTACAGCAGGAAAGTGTTGGGCGCCTGCCTTTATGGATCAGAGTTATGGGGCTTCACCAATTTGAGCACATTAGTCGTCGCAGAAAATACATTTCTTCGACGAATAACTGGTGTCCCCCAGAGCACTCCCTCGACCCCGCTTCAATATGATCTCGGGTGGAAAAAGATCGAGGATATGGTCAGATTGCGTCCCCTCCTATACTGGAGGCGTGTAAAAACTACTCCTGAATTGAGTCACTACGCAGCTGCCCTTATGGATGTTGTTAACTCTGACCGGTTTCATAAAATATCCTGGCTCAAAGAAGTTAGGAACTTGCTGCAAAAACTGCACCTTGACCATTTGTGGACTACAGTAGACCCACATGCCTTCCCATCTAAGGCTTCATTGAAAAAAATGTATTGGGACATGATAAATAATACTGTATTGATTTCCAACCAACCATCTTTGTTGACATCCCAGTTCTTGGATTTCAAAATTACTCCTAAATGTGAACAGTACTGGGATTTGATTTCTAAACCCCTAGATAGGAAATTGTATTTTCAGTTTAGAATTGGCTCTTTACCCCTCAATGCCTTTACGGCCAAATGGTCCCCTGGTAATGTAAATACTTGCTCTTATTGTAAAGCACATGTAGAGGACATCCCACATTTTCTGTTTGTTTGCCCATTATATGCTGCCCCAAGAAGCAGATGGTTAAAACCGGTTTGCAGGAATATGGGGACAAGGAAATATCTAGAGGCGCTAAGGATTTTAAAATCAAATTGTGCCCCCAATCTTGCAATTGCTGTAGCCAAATACATGGGGTGGGCCTGGATAATACGTACGCGCACTTTAAAACTGTAATTAATTATGGGAAATGTATCTATAATGACAAACTTAACTTGCTAAGGCCTTGTGCTGTGACTTGATTTTACAATGTACAAATTTTACAAATTGAGTTATTCGTCAACAAAGTATAAAATGAATGATATTTAATATGTATTTTATTCTGTTCTTAAAATTCTAGCGTAGTAGTTATTCTGTTTAGCTTAGGGAAATATGCTTTTATGACAATGTTGTCGAATAAAGTATTTAAACTTGAAACTTGACTTGAAAATTTAATTAAATAATTAATGTACAAATAATTATAAATTAATAATTTGTTACCTTCCCACCTTATACCCCAACAAACCTAGCATGCCACAACTAGAATATCAGTAAAATAAGGCAGTATTCCACATTTTACATAACTAAAAATTGAATAAATAATTAATTAAAACTTATGATTGATTACTTAATTAACTTTACACTCTAAACCCATGCAAACCTAGCAGCCCACAATTAAAATATAAGTAAAATAAATAAGTAGTCCATGAATTACATAATTAAAATCAATTAAATAATTAACTAAAAATGTATTGTTAAATAATGATTACTTAGTTAACTTCCCACCATATACCCCTACAAAGTCCACAAATAATATAGAATTAAAATAAATCAGTATTACATAATTTACATAATAAATATAAATCATATGAATAAATTACATTTATTAAATAATTCATTATTATCATTAACAAATGAACTACCCTCCCTATTCCCCTATAAATTCAACAACCCACAACACTGAATAATTTTAAAAATTAAATAAACAAAATTCTAAACCACTTAACATTACAAGCTATATTTAAAAACAAATCTTTATATAAACAATAGTAACACTTAAAAATAATATATTACCTATAATACATTCAAATAATTAATAAACAATATTGTTAGCCTCTATATTATTGAAAACAATATAAAAAATATTAATATTATTGAAAACGAAATTACTTATCTCAAAAAAAGACGTTCTTGTCAACGATATTTGTACATCACGATATTTGTGTATCACAATATTTCATTTCTGATCTTTCTGCATCCCAATATTTTTAAATTGATATTTTGTCCAAATGCCATGTACCACGAAGGTATATATATCTGGAATTAGGTAGGGAAAATCTAGACTTACTTATCTGTTGATATTTTCTTTTCTTTATTCTGTCCTCAATATTTTGTTCTAGACATTCTGTGCCCTTGATGTTACTGATTCAATATTAAGGGGCACACAACCAGACCTCCATTGATGTAGGAGGTCCATGTTTGTGCAGACCAGACAATATATTCATTTATTTTAACCCATGTATCCTAACTTTTGTCATTAGATATTTTCAGTGGAAATCCAGCCAACCTAGGGTACTACATAACTCTTGGGGCAGTGAAAGGATATCTTTAAGGTCCAGGGGCGGCAGATGACCTGCCACAAGTGCACTTTTCAGCTATGCCTCTGCAAGTGATGTTAGGTCTTCAGGTTCACTGCCACTTGTATTACCTCTCAGCCTTACACCCCCACCTTCTCTAGATCTACACCCCCCACCACCCCACATTGTGTATCGTTCCTTTCCGAATAAGACCTTTTTTCAATCACTTACATTCCCAGTCCTACTCTTCTCCACCATCTGTGCTGGCCTCAGAATACGATCACAACTTGCCACCGTATTTTGTTGGCATCCATTTATCTTAATCTCTTCCTTCCTCGCAGGAAGAACCCTACGGGTCAGGCTGCCACCCTTCATATCAGAGACCAAGAAATTGATATTCCGAGTCCCACAGGGATTGTCCATCAGCACCACCATTTTCAACATATATGTGACACTGCTCACCAACATCACCATCATCTCTTACGCCGATGACACCTAACTCATCCTCTCCCTGATGGACAAAACAACCACCAGCAGAACCAACTTCACCAACTACATGACCATTGTAGCAGACTGCATACAAATCAACTGCCTGCAGTTCTACTCCGAGAAGATGGAAGTACAGGTTTTCAACAACAAGACCTCCCCATGGGGCTCCACCTGGTGGCCGTCAGAGGTACAACCAACACCCACAGACTACGCAAGAAATCTAGAGATCAGCCTAGACGACAAGCTCAACATGACTGCTCAATCAACGCAGTGTGCACCTTCTGTTTCCTCATCCTATGCATGCTATGAAAAATCTTCAAATCATTGCCTCAAAATACCGGACGGAGCGTCATACAGGCACTCATCACCAGCAGGCTGGACTATGGCAACATTCTCTATGCCAGAATCTCCAAACGACTTCTACACAGACTCCAGACCACACTACACCTCCGAAGGCTTCACTGGCTCTCTATTCATAAGCGCAGCCAATTTAAACTTCTCACACACACACATACAAAGCCCTACACAACACAAGACCAGAATAACTGAACAGCTGCATACACTTTCACCAACCCACCAGACACCTACACTCTGCCTCACTCTCACTCGTATATGTGGAGAAACAGGAGTATGAACCCATCAACCTATTGGGATTGGGGTCTAATGAAGTGTATACAAAACAATATCGCAAATGGTATTATTAAACACGTTAGTAAACAATACTTGGTAAGTATATCTATACAGTATTATCCTGAAAAGATCAAGGAGTCAGTTATTTTGTTCATGGTAGTGCTAAAAAGCATCATTTTATATTTATAATTCAAAGAAAAGGGGGACAGATAAATACAAATGGTTACAGCACTGTGTGAACAAATAAACAAACAGCAAATATCAGCCCAAAAGGTAGTACAAGGTGCACGAGTGCAGTGGGTTGTGACACTACGGCAGCGCAAGTGACAGAGAATACAGCGTGAACGGCGCAAGGTGCAAGGTGCAAATATATATAGTGAAGGTACACAATGGTTTCTGGTTCAATAATGGTGTCTTAGTTCAGTATTTGTAAGGAGAACCACTGTGGAGGGGCGCCTAGAGTCTGGCTGTTTGGTCGACGGCGTTTCGATCCGTGTAAATGAGGATCATCTTCAGGACATGGTGGGCTGGGTACAGTGCTGTGTGGGAAGGAAGGGAGACAAGGGTAAGGGGAAGCCAAGCAACTGGATTGAGGTCATGGGAAAGGGGGGGAGGGTGCTTACCATGGATCAGTAATTATCGGACCAGTATGAGAGGATTCAATTGGAGTCAAGCCTGTGGTGGTCCTGATCCGGGTGGCACGCGGAGAACTGAAAATATATATGTATATATATCAGGCATGAATTACGATTTAAAGGGAGTAGGTCTGTGTAGAGCGGGCATGAGCACTACTCACCAGCAGATTCCTGGGGTAGCGAGTAGTCCAGGAAGGGCAAGGGCCGTCAGGTGGCGTAGGAACGTCCACTTCGGCGGCAAGGAGATCGGTTATCTGGTGAGATGAAGGAAGGGAGGGGGTTGGAGCAATGATCTCGGGACTTAGATTTAAAAAAACACAAATGAAACGCGCTGAGAGAAATAACATCTGTACAACCTTTACCTCGGTGATTAGCCACTCCTCTATGTTGTCTCTTACTGTAACTTTTTACGATGAAATGTAAATGTGAATGTCGACATTTGTACATAATTATCAAGGTCTATTACATGAATGTTGATTCCTGGCCATCTTACACATTTAGGACCTGGGCATATATACACGCTGTCACTGTATGAAGCTGGCCTTCTATATTAACAACGCTACAAATATGGCTGTCTTACAACGTTGTTACATGCCTCCAAAAATGGGCCATATGGCCGGGATGCCTGTCACCCCCTCCCAACACAATCCCCAAGGATGGGAAGACGGACGCAGTATTTGAACTTTTGGAAGGCGGGAGGGAGTTACCCTCCCGGCCGTATTTATTAAAATATGAAACAAAATTAAAACATTAAATAAAAGTTTCATATCATGTACAATTTTCATTTATTACATTTCGATGAAGACATGTCACATTGGCTAACCTTAACAAATCTCTAATACAAAGGTTTTCCTAGCCGAGTCTAACATCCTGCAAATGCATACTTTCTAAATTAAAATTGTACATCCTAGCATTACGGGCCAACGGCAAGGTCGCAACCGGTGCCAGATCCCTACTACCAAAACTCTCGCCCTCACGGTGTGAGTGGCGGCCGCGCAGAGGACTGTACCCTCTGTGCCAACTCCAATTTCCCTTGTCTTGTTGGGGGCCCCCCATTTAAACTCGACGCCATCTTAAAGGTCGTCCGAGGACCCGTGTGAGGTGTCTGTACGAAGGCAGCGTGGACTCCCCCCCCCCCCCCACCCCACACTGTCTATCACATCCGCCGTCGCGGATATCCGGGCCCCGGGAAATTCGTAGGAGGGGCATATAGCCGCCTCCCCCCCTGGAAGGGGCCTATGGCCGTCTTCCCCTAGGCGATCCATACTTAGTGGGTGCCGCCTCCCCGTGGGAGGGGCCATTGGTCGCCTCCCCCCCGGGCGCTCCCATCCATAGTGGGTGGCGCCCCCCTCTAGGGACCTTGAAATTACTGCTCACCGATCATGACCTTACCGCCCGACCAAAAAATAAATACGACATTTTGATTACCTACTAAGGGAAAAAACATCACCCTGTCTACTTGCAATATTTACCTCTACTACAAGAAAAAAGAGTACCATTTTGATTACCTACTAAGGGAAAAACATCACCCTGTCTACTTGCAATATTTACCTCTACTACAAGAGAAAAGAGTACCTTCAGTTAGACCCCATCTCTTTAAACTATACTTTCGTATATCGCAACCCAGAGGGAAGAAGAAGTTAATCAGAAAAAAAAGACTTTATTACAGAACTAACATTGCCATAAGGGGCTGGTGGGTGGGTCAAAATTGGGCCTTGTTCCGTCGAGGGCTCACGTGCATCGAGTGGGTGCAGCTTCCAAGCACAGGAACAAGAGGATGCTTCTTCGGATTCCCGCTCTCTTTATTCCTCTTCGGGAGGGCGTGAACCCTCCGCCGGTACGCCTACTGGGCGTGGCCATCAGTGTAGGTGTCTAGGACAACCCCTCATGGGCGGGAAAAGGCGCGCTCCGGCTACGCCGCTTCGGGCATACCAGCCGAGACACGCCCCCCGCCCAAAATGGTTTCCCGGGAAGATCCGGGCCCCCAACCATACGTTCGGGGGGACCTAGTGGTCGCCCCTTTCCATATGGCCGGGATGCCTGTCACCCCCTCCCAACACAATCCCCAAGGATGGGAAGACGGACGCAGTATTTGAACTTTTGGAAGGCGGGAGGGAGTTACCCTCCCGGCCGTATTTATTAAAATATGAAACAAAATTAAAACATTAAATAAAAGTTTCATATCATGTACAATTTTCATTTATTACATTTCGATGAAGACATGTCACATTGGCTAACCTTAACAAATCTCTAATACAAAGGTTTTCCTAGCCGAGTCTAACATCCTGCAAATGCATACTTTCTAAATTAAAATTGTACATCCTAGCATTACGGGCCAACGGCAAGGTCGCAACCGGTGTTAGATCCCTACTACCAAAACTCTCGCCCTCACGGTGTGAGTGGCGGCCGCGCAGAGGACTGTACCCTCTGTGCCAACTCCAATTTCCCTTGTCTTGTTGGGGGCCCCCCATTTAAACTCGACGCCATCTTAAAGGTCGTCCGAGGACCCGTGTGAGGTGTCTGTAAGAAGGCAGCGTGGACTCCCCCCCACCCCACACTGTCTATCACATCCGCCGTCGCGGATATCCGGGCCCCGGGAAATTCGTAGGAGGGGCATATAGCCGCCTCCCCCCCTGGAAGGGGCCTATGGCCGTCTTCCCCTAGGCGATCCATACTTAGTGGGTGCCGCCTCCCCATGGGAGGGGCCAATGGTCGCCTCCCCCCCGGGCGCTCCCATCCATAGTGGGTGGCGTCCCCCTCTATGGACCTTGAAATTACTGCTCACCGATCATGACCTTACCGCCACAGGCCGGATAGTTGACCGGCTATCCGGCCCCCCCCAAAACTCCTCCTATAGGTCATGCTTCCTCAAACCCCTTAGCCAAGCTATGAAGTCGCCTATGAGTAAGACATTACCCTCCCGGGACAAATGAACCCCGTCATCTAGATACATATGATCACCCCGAATACACCCATGCGGAATACTGTGCAATTGCGCCGAGCGAAGCAACCTACCAATTTTGTTATTGACCTTTTTCACTGAATGGTTCAGTGCCGATACCGAAAGGCCCCCCCGCCATATCTTTCTAGGAATCATGTGTGACCATGCGATCGTGCACCCCGGGATTCTTTTTGCTAGCCAGTTAACGGTAGACAAAATTCGCTCGAGTAATACTCGCCTGCCGAGCGTCACCATGTCATTGCCCCCCAGGTGTACTATGATTACAGATGGCGGTGACCTTCGCCGCCCTAAGAGCTCCTCGACAAAAGATTCAAACTGGTCAATACAGAGCCCGCCCCTTCCGTGGAAGGTCACTCTGTACCCGTATTCCCCAGCTGGTGAGTCGCGTCACCTGCTTTGAATACGTCCCCGGCCCGCCTCACATATGAGTGGCCCACGACCCACACCTCTCTCTCCTCAGCCGGTGATCTCTGACCGCTAGTCCCATGGTGCCGGGTCGACTGCAAATTCCGCCCCGCATAATATGCTCGCGAAACTGTAAATCAAACAGAAGACAAGAAGCGTGAATGCATGTAACTTGACTTCACAACATGTGCAATCGCACATACCTTTTAAAACAGTTCGAGGACCATCGTCCTAACAGTTTAACCTCTTCATTACTCTGACCCCTGGCTGTAGCCTCAGTAGCAGCCCCTATCCTGAAGGAGTGGGTCCCAAAATCGCTCGGGTCCAAGCCTGCCGCTGCGATTGCCATTGTTAGCACCCTCTGAAACTGAAACCTCGTCAGTGGGGTGGCATCGATGTGTCTCAGCAAAATCCCACCCCATGTATCCGCCCTAAGCGCCAAATATTCTTCAATGCACATTATCGGGCACATGGGGGACCCTCGCAAGCGCTGGACAACAACACTGTCTCCCATAGCTCTCTGATCAGTCTTGGATTTAGCTATTGTGATCACCATGGAATCACCCCTGATCAGGATGTGATCCCGACATAGACCCCCCTCCACATCTTTCTTATTCTTTGCAACCAGTTCACTCATCCGCATAACCCCATGGAACGCTAATGCGAAAGCGGCCCGGAACAGAATTGCTTCGAAATGGGAGGAACATGTCGTGGGTAGTACCGACATAAGCAAGGACAACCTTTCCAAGCCAATCGGGCGCCTCTCGTCTACTCTACGACCTTCAAGGCGTTGCCAGCCGCGAAGGGCTTTCTTTAACAAAAAGGAAGATGTCGGGTCTTTGATGCCATGCACCTGCGCCATGAATGAAATGGCCGCTCGGTGCCTATTGGCCGTCGCGACCGATCGGCCTTCCCTGTGCAATGCCACCAAAAACTTCAGGAAGCAATCCTCCTGCCCCCATTTCTGATCCCCTGCCGGACCCAAAAATGCACAATAGGAACAAAACGCTCCTTTGTATGCCTTCCTCGTCCTGGGCGCTAAGCTTGCTGCCACGAGGTCTTGTAATCCGGGGCACCGAGTAGCCAGAGTGCTTCGGGGAACGGTGCCGCCGCTATGTCCGCAGTCGGTAGATAACCCCTGAACGCCTGCATATGTGAACGAGAGAGTGCATCAGCCGCATGATTCAGTACACCAGGCACATGTTTAGCCCTGAACTGTACATTCAATCTCATGCAAAGTAGTACAATTTCCTTCAACAATCTCAAGATCAACTTGCAGCGTGCTGCCTGATTGTTAATACATTCAACCACAGTCATATTGTCGGACCAAAATATCACAGAGCGATCTCTAAACTCGTCGGGCCATGCCATCAGAGCCACGAAAATTGGGAATAGTTTGAGGAACCCAATGTTACCTGTGAGACCGCTGGTGTGCCACCATGTCGGCCACGTCTGCGCCGACCTTCGGTTACCAAAAATGGCGCCAAATCCCACGCTCCCCGCCGAGTCAGTCCACAAACCCAGCTCGTCCGAAGACGCTGGCGGCTTGTTCCATACCACTCGACCGTTGAAGTCCGCCAGAAATGCCAACCAGATGCGCATGTCCTGGCGAACCTCAGCAGACAGTCTCGTGCGGTGGTGTCCTTCCTTGAGACCAACCATAGCCTGTGCAATAGAGCGGGAAAAGGGGCGGGCCATTGGTATCACTCTCAGGGCAAAGTTAAGCTGACCCACTGCTTGCTGTAACTGATGCAGGGTCACTTTTTCCTTACCCAGGCACAGTTCCAGGGAAGCCCTGAATTTCGCTACTTTCCATACTGGCAAACGGAAACATCCCTCCACAGAATCGAGTTCAATTCCCAGAAACTCCAGTGAAGTAGCTGGCCCCACCGTCTTACCTGGTGCCAATGGTACTCCGAATTCCTTCATGAGGATACAAAATTCCTGTAACGCCTGCGCACATTTTGTGTCGCCGGCTGCCCCCAAGAACAGAAAATCATCTAAGTAATGCACAACATGGCTATGCCCAGTGGCTTCGGTGAATGCCCATTCCAAAAAACAGCTGAATTTCTCAAAATAAGCACAAGAGATGGAGCAACCCATTGGCATACATCTATCCATGTAATAACGTCCTTGGAAAACAAAACCTAAGAGACGCTGATCCCGTGGGTGTACCGGGAGCAACCGGAACGCCGACTCGATATCTGACTTCGCCATCAGCGCTCCGGGCCCCAGGCGATTCAACATGGTGACGGCATCATCGAAGGATGCGTACCGCACCGAACAAACTTCCGGGTCAATTGCATCGTTCACCGAGAGACCCTTCGGAGCCGACAAGTTATGGATCAGCCTAAATTCCCCTGGGTCTTTCTTGGGGACCACTCCTAACGGGGAACAGATGAAATTTGTTACTGGCGGGTGCCCATATGGGCCCGCAACCCGGCCCAGGGTAACCTCTTTTGCAATCTTCCTATCCACCACCGCTGGGTTATGCTGGGCCGATAGTTGGTTCCTACAAAGTGATTCCCCCCGAAAATCCCCCGCCGGGATGTGGAAACCATATAAGAATCCATTCCTCAACACCCCAGCGGAGACATGATCAGGGTACTCGTTTAGCCAAGGGATCACTGCCATGACATCAACGGGGGTCGGTAACGGTACACAATGGCCCCCCTCAATTTTGTTTGGACCCTCCACTACCTCCCGACCCGCCATTTTTGGACCTGCACGAACTCTCGGGGTGCGAGGAATTCCCGCAACCCGAACAGGCATGTCTGAACTTGCATGTCCCCTGTGGTCTGGTGCAACTGCCCCTGTTAAAGCTCCAACAGACCCCTCTCTTACCCCCGTTCCCACCAGTTTTTGCTTGGTGGTCGCCACCGAGGCCCGCTCGAAAGGGCACTGTGGGCTGTTGGCGGGAAAAACCCGACCCATTCCCGCCTGGTGAGGACGTCTTCGTTGCGCCCGGCAGGAGCTGCTTCTGCCAAGAAATCGAGTCGAGACAATCCCACGTCAGAGATGAATCGTACTCTTTGGCCTTGCGAAATTTCATATCGTAAGCCATCCATTGATTGCCCTCATATGTTTCATAAAAATCCATTATTCGTGCCTGATAGCAAGACAAGTCAGGCAAAACCTCAGGCTTACGCTCCCCAATAATTGCAGTAAACATCGCAAAGGCCTTGGCCCAATTTGTGATTGTCTCACAAACCCTGAATCCCGCCATCTTGGCTCGCCATACACTCGGATGCCACAAATCTTTCTGCGTCTTAGCATACTCCATCTCGCGATGGTCAGTCAGCAGGAAAAACATATTTACATACTTGTCAGCCCATATCAATTCTTTCGTGGCCAACGGGATATGTTGAACCACTCCCTCCCGTCTTGAGGGCAAAGAGCCCTCCCCCGCCATTGGCAATGCCTGCTTACCCGGCTCCGTTGTCGTTCCCGCTGTTTTTCCGACGCCAGCTGCCGGTCCTTCCGGGGTCACCTGTGGGGGGACAAGAGGGAGATTCGCCTTTGCGGCATCTCGCGACTGCCGCAACTGCTGCATTAGTAACCTGGCCTCTTAGGCCGTGTCTCCAGGTGCCGTAGCACCCCCTGTTTTTCTGCCGAGCCATGTGGCCAACTGGGCGGCTAATTCAAGAGGCATGTCCTCCTCGTTAGCGGGCATAACCACAACCGGAATCGGCTGACCCGCATCTGGGATTGGTACTGGGGCCTCGACCGGAGTGGCAGGGCTCGCCGGGGGTACTTCGGGGACCGGAACCTCCCCCCCTGCCGCCCTATTCCTGACCCGTTTACCCCTACCCTCGGGGACAACTCCCGGCAATGCCGGGCCTATCACCTTCTTTGGTTTACCCGGATTGTTCATCGCAGCCATCTGCTTCTTCATGTTTGCCATATCTCGGCCAAGCGCCGGGACCATACCGACGTTCCGTTCGATCTTCGTCATTCTGCTTACCAGCATGCGAAACACCTGGTCATTCTCGAGGTTCTTTCCTGCCTTCTTGCCAGACATTGTTTTCGAGTATTCGATCCTAGTTGACCAACACAGTCCTGGATCCGTAGCCTCGAAGTCGCTGAAAGAGAAACACAAGAATTACAAGTTCTCAAAATTGTTCCTTGTTCCGTCGAGGGCTCACGTGCATCGAGTGGGTGCAGCTTCCAAGCACAGGAACAAGAGGATGCTTCTTCGGATTCCCGCTCTCTTTATTCCTCTTCGGGAGGCCGTGAACCCTCCGCCGGTACGCCTACTGGGCGTGGCCATCGGTGTAGGTGTCTAGGACAACCCCTCTTGGGCGGGAAAAGGCGCGCCCCGGCTACGCCGCTTCGGGCATACAAGCCGAGACACGCCCCCCGCCCAAAATGGTTTCCCGGGAGGATCCGGGCCCCCAACCATACGTTCGGGGGGACCTAGTGGTCGCCCCTCTCCATTCTTCTAGTCGGACATCTCCCCCAGCAATTCGCCTAACGCTACCTCTTGCTCATACCGCTGTCCACCCCTTGCTCATCCCTTTCCAGCAATCGGACACTCTGGCCGACTGGGAACTCTGATGACACTCCCACACACTCACGTGGGTTGTTCAGATCAGCGTCCCGGTTACCAATGACGCCGCGCGTCATTCCTTACCGGGGTCCTATCCAAGCCTCCCTAACACCGGTGGGCGTTTCCGCTTGCCGGATCCAATCCCGATATGTATACCACGAGTAAGCAGCCGGTCACCATAGCGACTGAGCGCTGCCACTCGATTCAACTCACTGCCCGAATTGAAGACGGTAAGACGCCACGGCGGCCCCTCCGTACTTTGCGATTCCTACTTGTTACCTATAGGCAATTTTCTGATCCAGGCTCTCTGTCCCCATAGATTCATCCCTTCACCATGTGATTCATATGACAGCTTGAAGGTAAGACGCTGAGGTTCTCTCAGCGCGTTTCATTTGTGTTTTTTTAAATCTAAGCCCCAAGATCGTTGCTCCAACCCCCTCCCTTCCTTCATCTCACCAGATAACCGATCTCCTTGCCGCCGAAGTGGACGTTCCTACGCCACCTGACGGCCCTTGCCATTCCTGGACTACTCGCTACCCCAGGAATCTGCTGGTGAGTAGTGCTCATGCCCGCTCTACACAGACCTGCTCCCTTTAAATCGTAATTCATGCCTGATGTATATACATATATATTTTCAGTTCTCCACGTGCCACCCGGATCAGGACCACCACAGGCTTGACTCCAATTGAATCCTCTCATACTGCTCCGATAATTACTGATCCATGGTAAGCACCCCCCCCCCTTTCCCATGACCTCAATCCAGTTGCTTGACTTCCCCTTACCCTTGTTTCCCTTCCTTCCCACACAGCACTGTACCCAGCCCACCATATCCTGAAGATGATCCTCATTTACATGGATCGAAACGCCGTCGACCAAACAACCAGACTCTAGGCACCCCCCCACAGTGGTTCTCCTTACAAATACTGAACTAAGACACCATTATTGAACCGGAAACCATTGTGTACCTTCACTATATATATTTGCACCTTGCACCTTGCGCCGTTCACGCTGTATTCTCAGTCACTGGCGCTGCCGTAGTGTCACAACCCACTGCACTTGTGCACCTTGTACTTCCTTTTGGGCTGATATTTGCTATTTGTTTATTTGTTCACACAGTGCTGTAACCAATTGTATTTATCTGTCCCCCTTTTCTTTGAATTATAAATATAAAATGATGCTTTTTAGCACTACCATGAACAAAATAACTGACTCCTTAATCTTTTCAGGATAATACTGTATAGATATCCTTACGAAGTATTGTTTACTAACGTGTTTAATAATACCATTCACTCTCACTCACACACGTTCCCCGCATTAGCAAAAGCAAAACTGGAGGTCGCTCATTCTCCTACATTACAAGATATGGAATGGCCTCCCTCAACACATCAGAGCTTGCTCGTCACTGGGGGGCGTGGCTTGCCCGCCGCTGCATCATGGCGTGTTGCGCTTGAGCTCCAAGGCGATTGAGGTCCGTTGGAGGTTTTAACCTGATTTCCAGTGCCCCTGTTTCGTGCAACAGCTCTCCCGGTCTGGTGTATATGCCGAGAGCAGATAGTGCTCGTTTTCGTTTGGCTGCAGCTGTCTGAGTTCTGTCAGGCTGAAGTGACGCTCGTTATCTTGACGGGCGACCGCCATCTTAGCTGCTTGTGGCGGAGTGTCGCATTTCTCCTCAGACACGATGACATTGATACATTCTCGCTGGACCAGCGAGATATCAGGTGCTATTCACTACATTTGGATACTTTTTGACTTCATATTATTCTTTTTTTTTTCTTTGCGCTGCTTGGCTGGTTATTTTGTGGCTATTTAGGCCTACATTTGTCTGTGTTTACCTTGGTGCAACAGTTTGACGTCGGAGCTACATTTCATCTACCATATGTATCTCTGGTTTGGTCTGCTGGTCTCTCGAGGGCTATTTTATTAATTCCTGCAACTGCATGTCATATAAGACCGCCTTTTTTGTTTATTTTGCTGGTTGGCTTTCAGTGCGCTCTATTCCTTTATTCTCTGTGGGGAATACACTCTTCTTGACCTTTTTTTTGCCTGCCTTTATTATACCTCACGTGGTTTATATTTTTCTCTGTGGCTGGTGTTCCATGGCTGCAACTATGGGCCGTTCATCAACTGCTAAAGATTCGAAAGAGTCCGGTGCCACTCTTAAAGACTCAAATCTCTGTCTCCTACACCTGAGTCTTCTCAAGCTGACACTAATACTACTCTTGACGCAATTTTAACGCATCTCAATGAGGTTCATGATATTGCGCAGTCAACAAAGACTAACACAGACTTACTGCAAGTAGAGGTGTCCGCTATCAGAAATGACTTCAAAGCTCTCTCTATTCGTGTTTCGGCCACGGTGACACGTATCAGTGGTGCTGAGGATAATATGCAGAAGCAATCTAGGTCTCTTAACCAATTGGAGCGCTCAATGGCGGCATTGCGAAGGAATCTCACTGA
Organism: Lissotriton vulgaris; assembly: GCF_964263255.1. Lineage (NCBI taxonomy): Eukaryota > Metazoa > Chordata > Amphibia > Caudata > Salamandridae > Lissotriton > Lissotriton vulgaris. The sequence continues at coordinate 1,708,033,531 of NC_141693.1, read as the reverse complement.
GCAGGAGGATCGTAATCGCAGATCTAATCTGCGCATTTTTGGTCTGCCGGAAGATGCAGAGAAATCAGCCTCCACTATGATTGATTTTTTATGCCACTGGATTCCTTCTACTCTTCAAATCTCCTTTCAGAGAGACTTTGAATTAGAAAGGGCTCATCGTGCCCCCACCTTTCGTTCTAAATTTGCCACACAGCCAAGAGCGATAATTTTTAAACCACTGCGTCATCAACACACGGAGCAGATTCTTGCCCACATGCGGAAGGTTAAAGCTGTTACCTGGGAAGGTCATCGAATTTCAATCTCTCAGGACTTCACCAGGGATACTGTGATAAGGAGGAAGGGCTTTCTTAATCTTCAGAAACGTCTTTCTGAGATGAACATCCCCTTTTCCTTTTCTGGCCCTTCGAAATTCCGCATTACCTTCAAAGGCCGTTCCAGGATTTTCGATGAACCTGCAGACCTAGCTTCTTTCTTGGACAATCAGATGGAACTGCAGATGGAGCTTCAAATGGCAGCTTTGCTTGATCCTGGTGCTTCTGGCATGTGAAGTGTATACCTATATCTCCTCTGCTCTCTCTTTTATTTTTCAGATCTATTGACTTAGTTGTCTCTTATGATCTGTTTGGTGGCTTTACGTTCCTCTGTTGATGGTTTATTGGTGTTGTCTGTTTGTGACTCCGCCAATGGAGTTTTGGGTTCTGTTTCATGTCTGCAATGAGTTCTCTCTTTTCCAGATCTATTCAGTTTATCTTTTTAGATTTGCGTAGTGGTTTTATTGCTCATTATTGTTGGTGTTTCTTTTGCTATTTTGTGTGTGAAATTGTCAGCTAAGGTGTACGGTATGTTTTCTTCTTCTCCTTTTCTGCTCTCTTATATATCTCTATGTTGTAGTCTACTACTTTCCTTGGTATATCTTCTTTATGTATTTTCTAACCCTTTTGTGGTATGGCTTTTTTCTATGTTGCACTTTCTCCTAATTGTTCTTTTCGTGTTTATCTGTGCCCGTGTCAGGCTTCCGTTCTTCTACTCTCTCATTTTATGGCTTCTTTTTTGCCTTATCTTTTGTGTGTGAGACTTTCTCTTATTTCCATCTTTTGTTCTTCTTTTTCCTTTAACCCCACTTTATGTTACTTCTATTGTTGTATGTTTATGTGGTCCATTCGCCTGAGGCTTCTTTCATGTTGATTGGTCTTTTGTGTCTATACCATTATTGATAATTGTATTGTTTTCTAGTTTGGCTATATAGATTGTTTCATAGATGCTTATTACTTACTTCTATATATCTTGTGTTAATTTCTAAATGATTGTATAATTCATTTATATATCTATCGCATGAAAATTTCATTGATTGGTTGCTTACCTATTATTATCAATTGCCTTTCTCTAATACGTATAAACTGTTCTCTTTCTTTTGCATTTTATAGTCTCCTGTCCTCTTACTTTCTATTAATATATATTTGACATGTTCCTGCATTTTCAAATCACATTACATGTAACAAGTTCTATATATTTAAGGATTGTTGATTAATTGCTTATTTTTAGTTTTTGAATATTCATCTTCATGATATAATGGTTTCTTGTATTTCTCTAGCATATTGCTTCTTTGATTGTTATATTAACTAGCTTTTTAGTGCCTTTCTCTATTATGTCCATTTATTTTCTTCCCTCTGCACCCTACAGTTTCTATGATACTTGTGTATTATCTTGGTAACTACGTGTTGACTTTACATATTTACATGATGAATTGTTTTTGTAATACTCTATTGATATTAGTTCAGATTTCAGATGTTCCTATATCCTAATTCAATGCAATCAGTTATGTAAGGTATTGGGGCTGTTGATATCAATTGTATTTCCTCCTTGTGACGGTCCCCTTTCTCGCCTTCCCACGTTCCCCCTAGTATGAATTTGGTCTTTTTCAGACCTCCCCTGCTGGTTCTTCTCTCTCTTCTCTTTTCTTCTCTTTTGTCTCTTCTCTTCTTTCGGATTTCCCTCATGGATTCTCCCTCTTCGATGTTAATGATTGATGTCTGGATGCTTGTATTTGTGCTGGTGGTTGTCTATTTTTCATCTATGGAGTCTTTTCTCTTTTTTTATGTATGTCTATGCCGGGTTTGAACGTGCTATCCCTTAATGTTAAGGGTTTAAATCATCCGGTGAAGAGGTCAAGAATCTTAGATTATTGCAAATCTCTCTCTTCAGATCTAGTCCTTTTTCAGGAAACAAAGGTCTCTACCAGAGAGGCGCTGTTCCTGAGGAAGGAATGGGTTTCAGATGTTGGTTGTTCTGATGCTTGTGGCAAAAGAAATGGGGTCATTACATTAATCTCAAAGAATTCAGGTTTATCCATACTCTCTTCTGATCACGATACTGAGGGTCGCTGGTTATTAACTAAGTTGTCTGATGGTAATACTGACCTTTATGTGATGAATATTTACGCCCCTAACAAGGATGATCCGGCCTTTTGGAAAATGGTTACCAAAAAATTGAATGATACACCTCATTCTGGGAATCTTATCGTTGGTGGAGATTTTAATTTACCAATGGATCCCATTCTAGATAGGAATTCAGCTTTTCAATTTCGTCCTCCAAAATCCCATAAACAAATGCTTAACATGTGTTCCCTCACTCATCTTCAAGATGTATGGCGTCTTCACAACCCCACTGGTAGTGACTTTTCCTTTTTTTCTTCACCTCATTCTTCCTTTTCTCGTATTGACTATTTACTGGTTCACTCTTCTCTTGTTTCGTCTTCCTCCTCTCCGCTTATTCATCCTATTCTGATTTCTGATCATGCTGCGGTCACTTTTACATTGCTGTCCTTTGCTCCTAAATCAAGAGCTCGCTCCTGGAGATAAAATACAGAAATTTTGCATGATAATGCCCAGGTTGATGAATTCTCTAGTGCAATCGAAACCTTTTTCCTTGAGAATGAAGGCTCAGTTTCTTCCCCAATTGTCCTCTGGGATTCGTTTAAATGTACCTTCCGTGGCCAGGTTATTAAATGTATGTCAAAAAGGAATGCTGCTATTAAAAAAGAACTTACAGATCTAGAAACTGAAATAAAAAGTCTGGAATCTACCTTTAGACACTCTAAGGATAAATCTTGTCGACAGGTAATCAAGCAATTAAAGTACAAATATAATACTATAGTTACCAAAAGAGCCCATATTGGGGTTCAGGCTCAAAAATCCAAAAGACTATTGTTAAAAAATCGAGCTGGGAAGATTCTCGCGGCCACATTAAAATTTCAGGATTCCTCCTTTAAGTCTTCTCAAATCTCTTCTATTAATGATCATCTTGGTTCTAAAAAATTTCAGACTGGGGAAATTCTTGAAGTCTTTCGTGAGTTCTACAATAACTTATATACCCCTTCTAATCAGGCCTCTTTTGAGCAGTGTCAGGACTTCTTGAAATCTGTTCTGGTGAAGTCGGTATCCGTGGAAGATAGCAATTTTTTAAATGGTCCGATTACTCCTGAAGAAATTAATGCCGTGATTAAAGCCACTCGCTCTGGGAAAGCTGCAGGGCCTGATGGTTACCCAATTCTGTTCTACAAAACCTTTCTTCCCGTGATTGTTCCCAAGCTTCAATCTGTCTTTGACGCTTTTATTAAGGATGGATCTGTTTCTGGCACGGCGGCTGAGGCTACCATTGTAGTGATTCCAAAAGAGGGAAAAGATCATTCAGAGCCCAAAAACTTCCATCCTATTTCCCTTCTTAACATGGAGGCTAAAATTTTTGCTAAAGTCTTAGCCAAGAGATTAGAATCCTTCATTCCTAAACTGGTTCATCCCTCTCAAACGGGTTTTGTAAAGGGCCGTCTTGCGCGTGATAATATACGTACATTTCGCCATATTCTCGGATCAGCTAAACGTTCTCATCTCCCTGCCGCGGCCTTGGCCCTTGATGCTGAAAAGGCCTTTGACAAGGTTTCTTGGCCTTTTCTTCGTGCTGTTTTGTGTGCACATAATCTTGGCGACTCCTTTATTAATATGGTCATGTCCCTATACTCTCAACCTAGAGCTAACATAAGAGTCAACTGTGCTATGTCGTCCTTTTTTAATCTTCGCCAGGGCACCAGACAGGGTTGTCCTTTATCTCCACTTTTGTTTTTATTATCCATTGATCCTCTCCTCAGATTGATTGAGATACACCCAGACATTAAAGGTTTTTCTTTTGGTCCTCATTGTATTAAAACTGCTGCGTACGCGGATGATGTCCTTATTTTCTCAGATGATATTGCCTTGGCTATTCCTGCTATCTCGGATACCATTTCCCTTTTTTCAAAGGTTTCAGGGTACACCTTAAATAAGGATAAGACTGAGATGTTCCCCTTGAATGCCTACTGTTTCCCTACGCATATGGGCTCTGCTGGTTTTAAATGGCAGTCTAAGCATTTAAAATACTTGGGTATCTATTTTGGTTCTACCTTATATGCTACTACTGCCTATAATGAATCCCAGACTATTCTTAAAGTGCGGCGTCTTTTGGACACTTGGTCTCCGAAACATATTTCCTGGTGGGGTCGCCTTCAGACCCTCAAAATGATGACTACACCCATTATTAATGTTGTATCCTCTATGCTCCTAGTAAAGTTATCGGATTCCTTCTTTCATGAACTTGATGTTTTGACCTCTAAATTTTTATGGAATGATAAAAGGGCTAGAATTGCTTCTAAATTGTTGCGGAAACCTTATGAAATGGGAGGATGCAATCTTCCTGATTGGGAAAAATACCAAACTGCCTTTTTGGCGTCTCAAGGTGCTCTATGGTTCTCTTCTCCCCTTATTCATGTTCCTTCCTGGTTGTTAATAGAGCAGGAATTGGTTTCTCCATTACCGACTGCCTCCTTTTGCACTGCGTCTACCTTGTCCATCCTGTTCTCCCGCTCTATAATTCTAGATACTCTTGCTGTGGTCCGGAAAGTCGACAAGAAAGTGGCGATTCCACTTCACAAATCTAGGTGGTCGTCTATTTGGCGGAATTCTAAAATTAAAAATAATATTAATCCCACTCTCATATCTTATTGGGCAGCTAAGGGGATCTCGCTTGTTAAACATCTTTATGGTTCAAATAATGAGCCACTACCTTTTTCCACCTTAGCTCAACAACATTCTTTAACTAATTTGGATTTTTATACTTTTCTCAAAATCAAAGTAGCACTTGCTAAGGTGCGTCTTCATCCTACTTCTCCTACGATTACTCTCTTTCAAATATGGACTAAATCTGGTCACGTAGCCTCTAAAATCTAGAAATTTTTATCATCTGTTTCATTACCTACTCATACGGTTGTTCAACAAAAATGGTTGCACCATTTTGATCATGGAGTTACTGATCATATTTCTTCAGATACCTGGCAGCTGATTGGCAAATTTTCTCTTCGCAATAAAATCGCCCCATCGTTAATGCAATCTAAATTTTTTTCCGTCAACCTTCTTCATTGGACTCCTGTTCGTTTACATTCGCTCAATCTCAAAGAAGATAACTTATGTTGGAGCTGTGGCTTATTGACGGGTGATTTTCCGCATATGTTTTTTGAATGCTCCCTCCTCCAACCATTTTGGGACCTCATTCATAAACACCTCATGCTCATCTTTGGTATTAAGTTCCAACTCTCTTTTCCATTAATTCTATTAGCTCCATTAGCTGCCCCTGTCCCTCTCCCCTTGGATTCCATGGAATTACAGTTGTTGGATCTCCTATTGACTATTGCAGTGAAAGTCATTCTTATGGAATGGAAATCCTTTTCCTCTGTTTCTTATCATACTTGGTGGGCTTGGGTCTCCTTTTTACGAAGTGCTCATACTTCGGTCGATCATGCTCACCTTTCTCCATCTATTGCTAGTGGGGTTTGGAATGCTTTGGATAACTATATGGATTTGTCATCAAAGGGGTTGGTTGACCAATATCCTTTCGATTTGTCTGGTTGAATGGCGTCTTGTTTGTCGGGTTAGTCCGTTGGAAATCCTTCTCTCCTTCTTTCTGCTCTTCCTTTCCTGTCTTCTCTCCTTTTTCCATCTTTTCCCTCTTTTTCTCTTTCGTTCTTTTCTCTTTTTTCTTTCCCTCTCTTACCCTGATTATACCAGCTGATAGTGATACTCTTGATTGTGGATTCTGCCTAAGATACTTACTTTCCCTTAATTAATTCATTTTTTCTGTTTTTGGCAGGCTACTTTTGTTTATGGATGCATTAACTATGACTCATTTTTGAATTTCAGCTTCTGATTGCTTTTTATCTGTTATCAATTGTATCACTTATACTTGTATTCTGTATCTTCATTTGCTTCTTTATAAAATAAAATTCTTTGGAAATTAAAAAAGAGCTTGCTCGTCACTTCTTGAATTCCACAATAATCTGAAGGCCTAGCTCTTTCTATAAGCACCTTGGAGACCACAAACCCACATACCTGCCCAATTGCCTGGAACAGCAGCGGTCGGTAGTAGGAGTACCTGCCGGGCGGTGACTTGGGGAGGGGGAGGGGAAGGGTGGGGGGTAGTAAACTATGGATTACGAAGGTTTACAGGTAAGTTAACATATAAATAAATAAAACGAATTTAGTTGTGTGCACTGCATCCCCAAATGCGATGCAGTGCGCGCAACGAAATTCATTTTATTTATTTATATGTTTACTTACCTGTAAACCTCCGTACTCCATAGTTTACTACACCCCACCCTGCCCCTCCCCACGTCACTGCCTGGCAGGTACTCCTACTACCGACTGGGGCTGGACTGGACTGGCCTGGACACACTCTCGGGTGATTAGTGCACTATACAAATCAATATAATATCATTCTTTCTCTTCTTAAGAAAAGGTTTGACAGAATGCCACCTCTTGTTAGTGTAAAGTCACTGGAATTGCTTGTGTGTAATATTTAATAGTGTGACGTTTAGGAGAATGTCCCTCGGTTTTAAGTGGACAACTTATCATACAAGGGGAACCCCAGGTCTCTGTAGCAGCTCTACTGTTTACTGATCTCTGTGTACTGCTCACATTTCCAGCCTGGACTCAGGGGGGGGGGGGCTCATCCACTAACTGCTAGGGCAGGACCATACAGCTAGGTCAGGAACAATTACCACACACCACCTGTGATCGCGGCTCTGGTGGCTTAGTGGACTAATGAGTCCACTGTAGGTAGGGGCCTGTGTTTTGACCTCATGGTCACAGGTTCATACCCCGGTGGGTCTGCCCAGTGACCTCTCATCCTTCTGAGGTCGACAAAATGAGTACCATTGAGTTATGTAACAATAAACACCTGTTATTCTGCGCCAAGATACTCTTGGGTGTACGTGTGCTTTGCTAAAACACATTATGCCAACCTCCTCAACAAGTTCATCACACACTGCTTTGGTTCAGCTTGGGTCTGCTTCCATGAGGAAGGGTCCAACTAACTACTACTGGGATAGAAGTATTGTGCATGGCTTGGAAAAGATGTGCAGTCCTGCCATGTGCTTTTGTCAGTCTAGCCCTATGTTTTTCTCAGTGAACCCATTGACTGCGCCCTGCTTTTGATAGTGCTGAACCTCCAAGCTCAGTGAGAGTGGCTACTGCTTCCTCATCTCAGACTACAAAATGGCTGGCGGCTGTGGCAGCTTCATTACATCTCAGAGGCACAGGCCGTTTTTTCCTAGGGAGACGAATTACTGTTAAGTAGTGTCCATATTTAATTGTTGATTATAACGAAACTGTCTCCTGAAAATAGGTAGGACCTCAGAAATCCCACTGGAGAGAGAGTGTGGACAGTACTTACAACATGTAACTCTTTTTTCAGAAATGGAGAATCTTATTTTCTAATTAAAAAGAAAGGAGGTGCTATTTGATTCCTTAAATGCAATTGCAAAATAAGGAATCGCAAATGTTGCGATTCCTTATTTTGCACGCAGATTTGCTACATACATACCTTTTAGCAAAAATGCTTTCGCAAACGCCGAAATTCTGGGAATTTCGGCGTTTGCAAACGCATTTGTGCTTGATACAAATGGCCATTATGTTTTGTTTCAAATAATAAGTTTCTTGCTAACATGGAAAAAAAACTTTACATGTGTGTGCGATGCTCAACAGAGGGAGATCAAAGTAAATTTAACTATTTTTCACTCTTCAGTATAGCATGTTCCTTCTCTTTTACAAATCATAATCTTTATCATGAATTAGGGACATTTTACAACATCTAAATTTTTTATTTAAATAGCTAAATGGCCTGACAGATTATACTTGCCAAGTAGGTATTCTTACAGTTCCATTGATACAGTATTAGGAGTTTCTCAAATCTCCAGTTGGCCGTCTGCTTACTGGCTTGTCTCTAGGCTTTTTTTGCTTTTTTAAAAGTTTTAAAATAACTGTTCCTTTAACAACATGCCCGTTTTAGGCATTCCGTCTAGCTCTCCAAGTTATCAATCAGACTGCTGACTGTCTACATTCCATGGGCCTCATTTATGAGAAATGACGCAGCGCTGCGTGAAAGCAGCGATGCGTCACTTCTCAGTTCGCACTCCTTGCGACATTCCTGATGCGCCATATTTAATGTATGACTCATCATGTCGCAAGGAGTTACAGATACGTCAGTATTTCTGACGTATCTGTAAGCGCAAAAGTGACGCATTGCTGGAGTGTGTCACAAAAGTGACGCAACTCCAGCAATGCGTCCTTTCACATGGGGCAAGCCCCATGTGAAAGGGCCTGCGTCAGTCTTACGCCTGCTGTGAGGCAGGCGCAAGATTTTGACGCAACAGCGTCCTAAAAGTGACGCAGTGAAATCTCATAGATTTCACTGCGTCACTTCTATGACCCTTCCTTGCGTCAATACGCCCCCCTAGCATACATTATACCTGGTGCAGGTATAATGTGGTGCAGGGGTTTACAAAGTGAAGCATCTACCTAGATGCGTCACTTTGTAAATATTGTAAGATTAACAGGAGTATAACCCATAGACCAAGTCAGGACTGGGTAGGTAAGATGCAAATAGAACACAGTGTCCTGAAAGGTGGGAGTCGAAAGACAATTATAAATAGCATGCACATAGCATTACTAAGGTGGACAAGAAGGAGAATACTGTTTTTTTAGTCAAAAGATAGTTATTCATCTTTATATGGTTACATTAGTTTACAAGGTCGGACGTATACAGTTAAGAACAGCACTGCATAGTTTGTAGTAATGACAACCACATGGAACTTGGTGCAAAAAACGTGTACAAAGGTGAAAGTGGCGACGCAAGTGAAGGGTGGACAGCATTGGCGGCGCACTGTGCATAAGGTGCAAGCTATTTACAGTGAGTGGCTTAACGGCGCATGTGACATTGTGATATCACAGTGGGCACAGTTGATTTAATTTGAAAGTAGAGCCACAAAGAAGAGGTGCGCCTATTGATCAGGCTGTTAGGTCGACGGCGTTTTGATCCGGATTAGTTCAGATCATCATCAGGACTGGTTGTCTGAATGAAGGAGTGCTTGGAGGATCCTGGTTGAGTAGAATCCTTGAAAACAACAATGAGAAGAGATCTCAGGGCGATTTTGGGAGCCACAGAGTAGATCGATTCTGGGCTGCGGGAAAGAGCTTGTTTGGTTGCCTCAGCGCTCTCGCAGGCCGTAGGAGTCGGCCGTTATCCGCACGCACTGAATAAATCAGCGTGCCGCGGCGTTCACGAGTCACGGAGTAGTTGTGACTCGTGAACGCCGCGGCACGCAGATTTATTCAGTGCATGCGGTTACCGGTCGACTCCTACGGCCTGCACCTCTTCTTTGTGGCTCTACTTTCAAATTAAATCAACTGTGCCCACTGTGATATCACAATGTCACATGCGCCGTTAAGCCACTCACTGTAAATAGCTTGCACGTTATGCACAGTGCGAAGCCAACGCTGTCCACCCTTCACTTGCGTCGCCACTTTCACCTTTGTACACGTTTTTTGCACCAAGTTCCATGTGGTTGTCATTACTACAAACTATGCAGTGCTGTTCTTAACTGTATACGTCCGACCTTGTAAACTAATGTAACCATATAAAGATGAATAACTATCTTTTGACTAAAAAACGAGTATTCTCCTTCTTGTCCACCTTAGTAATGCTATGTGCATGCTATTTATAATTGTCTTTGGACTCCCACCTTTCAGGACACTGTGTTCTATCTGCAACTTTGTAAATATAGCGCAACAAGGCGCATTTTTTACGCCACTGGTTACTTACGCATAATGTTATATATAGTGACAACTGTTATTTATATTGCATGGAAACAGCAGAAGTGTGGTATGAAATGCGTTTAAAACAAGTTAACATTATGGGGCGGTACAAATACAATAATATTGAGATTTTAATGTCGAGCAGTAACAAGATCGACTGCAAAATACCACATACCACTTTATTTTGTATAGATACAAAGAGGTAAGGATATATGTACTATTCTTAATTCTAAATCTACCTACCCTGATGATATGCATACCTTCAAGGTAACCAGTTCTACACTTTTTCCATCTCTAACAATCCTTCCAAACTACTTTCTTCATTCCTCTCCACCTGCTTCGGAGGTCTTCGCCTTCCATTTATTATCAAACCGGATGCAATGGCTGTAATTGTAAGAACACGGGTGTTGTAAGTAAAGACGTGCAAATTGACCTAAAGGAGTGGAAACATTGTACTAGAAGCACAAGACGAAAATTAAATTAAACTGGAAACGGATATCATATACGGCACCGCAGGCAGAATGAATGAATGAATGAGAGACAACTTATGTAGTGCTGAATTGACCTTGTAAGGTAGCAATTTGTTGGATGGCGTGACCGGGGTAGATTGTTATCATGATCTGCTATTTGTAAGGTCAACAATTGGTACAAATCTGATCTTTTAGTGGTGACATGTATATTTGTACATACAGCCATATATATTTGGATGGTACATGGGAGGAGGATATCCTATGTGGGTAAAGTAATTGTCATGCGTAAGGGCAAGAGATATGCGTTTGTTGTGTTATGGAGAATTTGACTAGTGTGTAGCTACGATGTAATTGTATGTGTGTGTGTGAAACTGAACAGCATTTGCATTATTACATATTGTGCCATTTTCAGGTTAATTTTAGGTTGATAAGTAGTCTAATGCTAGATTACTGGTCATGGAAACATGCAAACAGATTAGGACTGTACTAAAAACCAGAGAAACAGATATTCCAAAGGCTCTCGGTACACTACTCCACACCCAGAACTGATCAGGAACAGAAACACCTAACTGTATCACCACCACTACTACAACAACTACTACAATTGCTACTACATACGCCGGGGTATTTACAAAATTAACCACCCATGGCCGGAGAAAATCATTAGGTCATGTCCCCTGTTTTGCCATTAACTAGAGGCAAGAAGGTTTAAATAACCATCTCCATTGCAGATGTGTGGGTGACCCCCCCCCCCCCACACGTTTCTAAAGGGCAAGGAGGAAATTATCCCTTTGCCCTGTGCAGATGTGAACTTCCAAACAACCCTCCTTGCCTTACCCCCATGGGTGATGGGTGAAATATTGACCTACCACGCATTGACCAAGTGCTTGAGGTACTTCAAAACGACACCCTCACCTTATCCAAGGTAGAGAGAAGGAAAAATCCCCCTGCACTACCCAAGTGTGAGAGTGGGATTGGGGACTGGTGGTCAACACAACCCCTCTTCATCTTGCCAAACTATTACCAGAGAAGCTATTAGGCAGCAAGCTACTCCAATGCCTACTTCCCATTTTGAAGATAGCAATGGAGCATCTGTGTTCTGGAGCATCATATTCACTGCTGCTGCAGAACCTAGGGGTCCAGTACAGGTCCTGTCTTCTGCTTTGGGAGTTCGGGGGCTATACTGTGTGCCAGCTCTCCCCTCCTCCAGTACCATCTTTACTTTCTACAAGATGAGACTAGAGCAGCAACTTCTTTTGTTTATAGGTTTGTTCCACTCTCACCTCGACCTTGGGCAAGATGGGGGGTGCTGAAGAACACCGCACCCCGACTTGGGCAAGGCAGACAGTGGGTTAGTAATAGCTGTCACTCCCTCACACCTGGGCAAGACGAGGAGGGTGAGGAGAATACACCACTCTCACTTTTGGCTTAGGCCAAGGTAGTTAAGTAGCTGAGCCATTGAAGCCCTCAGCTTTGTCCACCACCATTTTAACTACCAACATTACAGCTACCAACAGCATTACCACCACTACCACCATTACTTCCACCATTACCATCACCACCACCACCCTTGCCATCATCCCACCGCTGTTATCACAAAATCAGCACCACCATTGCTACCACAGTTGCAGCCCGTGCAGATAAGCGTGGTGGGGTGGAGTGGGGCAGGGGGGTAGTCGACAGACGACCGAATAGGATTTATTTAATTCTCCCTATTCTGTCGACCCCCCCTCTAGCCCCGTCCTACCCCACTGCGCTTACCTGCACTGGCCGCTGATGGCTACCACCATCACAGTCACTAAAATGACCACTTTGTTTACCATTACCAACAGCATCTTATACTACCACCACTACTGCCATTACCATTATTACAAATCCCACTATTGCAGCACTGTCACTTCCGCTGTCACCATTACTGTCACAACTGCCATCATTACCAGAATCACTGTTATAATTACCATCCACATTACCAACGACTTCATCACAATTTCTATTGCAACCACCACCATTTCCACAGTTTTTATCAGCACCGCCCTTGCCACATCCAATCACACACCCACTTTACCAACCACCCACTCAAGCAGCCGCTCACTCACCCATTCAGCCACCTACACATTCACTCACTGAACCATACGGCCACGCACACAACCACTTAATCACCCATACAGCCACTGACATACCTACACACACCTATCCAGCCACTCACTTACCCATACAGCCACTCACACAACCACTCACTCACCAATATGGACACTTACACACACACACACACACACTCCATCATCCATAGAACCACCCCCACACCCACACACTCACTCACCCATACAGCCAAAAACACAGCCTTTCACTCACCCATTCAGCCACTCACACACCCACTCACTCATCCATACAGTCAGTCACACAGCCACTCCCACACCCATACAGGTACTCACACACCCACTCATTTACCCATCCAGCCACTCTCTCACACACACACCTATACAGCCACTCAGAACACCATACACACACACAGATACACATTCACAGAACCACTTACATAATATATGTTAGAAATAGTATCACTCATCAGTAGTTCACAAAGTATAGTAATTTAACTTTTGTAGTAACATAGTATGTATAACACCCATAAACATTTAGAAAACACAATGACTAGGTGATATCATCAGTGATGTCTTTTGAGTTGTCATCAGTGATGTCATGAGAGATGTCACTAACCATGTCATGAGTGATGTAATATGTGATGTCGTAAAAATTGCTTTGCAGGTGTGTAAGTTATAGTTAGCTCAGGTAATCATAACAGCTGAATTTCACTAGTTTTGTATGAGTGAAATCAGAGCCTGACTATAACTTCCCTGTAACCTTTTTTTAGTGAATTTCTAGTTTTTTTAAATGTCAAGTATGATGTCTATCGAAATCCATGGTGGGGGGTTGAACGCTGGGCCTGGTCTAGCATTGTGCTTCCCCCACAAAAGCTTGCTGCATCTGCCCCCCCCTCCTCCTTGCCATCTATTGTCCAAGTCCATGACCCTGTTCCCTCATTACAGCTGCGTATGGACATTGTTCTGCCACTGCCATTCTCGCCTGCCCTAAACAGTTATCTTGCTGCCCCCTCCACCTCCTCCCTATCCTCTGTTGTCCAAGTCCATGCACCAGCCCCCTTCTGCCCTTCCTGGTCTGATGTGCTGCCACTGCCTTCCATTTAACTGGATGTCCATGCCCACGTCTCCTGCCCTCCGTTGCCCAATTCTATGCCCCATCATTGCCCTTCAGCTTTGCATCTGTGCTTAGCTTGCTGCCCCTACTCTCCTTCCCCCACCTGCTGATTTCTGTGTGCATGCCCCTGCTCCCTCCTTTTTGCCTACCATGTTCCATGGACCTGCCACTGCCCCTCCAATCTGCTCTTGAGTGTTCTGTTGAGCTGCCACTGTTCCTCCTCTCACCTGCCTAGCATGGTCAGACCAAGTTTTTACCATCTAATGTTAACAGCTGTATTTCTAGATTTTTGGGTATTTATACCGTAATTATGCGATGAAATTGAGCTATATGACATGCTATTCATTAAGATCAACAGCTATAGTATTTTGTTTATGTTTATGCTGAATGTTGTACATTATAGGCACCTGTCATTTTATGGGTCAACAACACTAAAAAAGGCAAAATAGAAAAAAAGTTAAAACTATGCAAACATGAAAAAAATGGCTGCGTATAAAAAACTGATGGTGGACTCCTTAAAATAAAGAAAATCTGCACCTTATCTGTGGTCCGTGCTCCTTGTTTGATCCAAGAAGTGGTAGGAGTTGTCTGGATATTCGTAGCTGGTTTGTGACTCCTCCAGCTAAACACGGACCCCCTTCTGGAACTGTGGCCGCATGCTGACAAAGGAGTTGGAGCCTGTAACAGGGCAAAAAGAGATTAATCTGGGAGGATTTCAGGCGTGGCCCCCCAGCTCCCACAACTATGGCGAATTCGGCAACAAAGCAATGGAGGTAAGGTAGACGAACTGCGGGTCGGAGGACGCGTGTTTTAGCTTAACCAGATGCTGTATGAGGAAACAAAAAAGCCTTATTTAAGTGGGTGGTGGGGTAAAGAAGTTGTGCAGTATCTAGTATGGCGAGTAATATAGACAAGACTGAAAATCTTTTGTTTTACTACAATCTATTAAACAGAGATAATTTCCACCTCAGCGCGATGTCAGCGGATGAGCTCAAAGAGTGGGAGGCGGAAGCAGCTGACATGTTCAGCGATACAAAGGAGTACAATGTAAACTCAATTTCCCAGCATGCACCGCAAGGGGACAGGAATACCAGCGTAAAAGAAAAAATCTAAATTCTAGAAAAATTAAGCAGATCTGAGCAAAGTAAATGGTGGGAGGCGAAGTCATTACAAAGGTACCTGGACGTTGGGAGAATACCCCGAGGAGTAATGATTCTAACTGCTCCGAGTTATGAAAACCCCGATAGAGAGATGATGAGAGAGTGGGCGGAGACAAACTTAGATTCCTCTAGAAGACTTGTAATAATCCCAGTGAAGTACGCAGAAAAGAACCGTCTTAAACTTCAGGAACAAATAGAAACGGTAAACCAAGAACTGGCAACAATGAGTAATATTGAAGAAATCAACAAACTGAAAGAAGAAATTAATAAAAGATTGAAAAAGGAGGAGGCCAAGATACGTGGGAGGAAAGCCAACAAGTTTCACTGTGATCGCACAGATTATGAAACGGGGCGTATCTTCACATTGGCTAAAAAATAGGATGCATTAAAAGTATAAAAATATGGCAACCCAACCACAAACCCAGCAGGGGCCAGCAAAACAGGACCAAGCACATCATCTAACTCGGAATGGAGTTCTGCAATTGAAAGTGAAACGGAACTGGGGGACCCCAAGTACTTGGAAAAATTGATCTGGTTGAGGAGGTAGATTTTTTGGTATACGAAAGACACAATACTTTGAGACCAAGGACTCAACAAAACAGCCAAACAAAACAAGATCTACCAAACGCCGGGAGAGGCGAAAAGCAAAATCAAGAAGACACAAGGAAACCACAACCACACCCACCCAGATGGAATTGGAGACAATAGAGAATTCCAATCAAGGTAGTCAAACAGTGATCAATTTAACAGATATTGACCTGAACAAAGCTGAGGAACAACAGTTATCTTTAGGGTTATCTTATTGCCCTATCAGCTCATTTGATTACCCTAGTACCAGGTTGGATGTCTTCAAAAGTATAAGGAAATTGAAACTAAGGAAGTACCATCTACTTAATAAAAGTAAGGACAAAGAAACTACAGTACCTATACATCCCATGAGTCCTTCTCTTCTTAACCCCACTGACACGGAACAAACGCTAGTAGATGATCTATGGGAGTTAGCTAATGAAAATGATACTCAAGAAAAAAATATAGGACTTGACGTTACACTGACTAGACCCACCACACTTTTTAGACCAGCATCTAAATTCAATCCGATCACACTAAGAAACTCAATAGATACACTAAGAAACTCAATAGATATTTTTCAAGATCAGCTGGTAAAAGGAATCAAAAAACTCAACTATAAAGTACAAAGAGCGCAAAAACAGAAGATCAATAGGGCGGAATTTCAATACCATCAATTAATTAAGAAACTAAAAACCAATTCTGAGGTCATTATCTGTAATGCGGACAAAGGAGGGAATCTAGTTCTGTGGGGCAAGAAAGAATATACACAAGAGGCCATGACTCAACTGGCAGATACAGCTTGCTACCGCAGGAGTGACCAAATGGAATTAAAAGCGACATATGGAATGTATAGCATGAAATTGGCAACTTGGAGAAATGGGGGACTATTCACAACGGATGAATTTAAATTTCTTAAGAATGACAAACCAGTGACCCCCATTCTCTATTTTATACCAAAAATCCATACAAATGCACTAAAGCACCGGGAAGGCCAATATTATCGGCACAAAATAGTCTCCTTGAAAAAACTTCACAGTATGTGGACTATTTTTCTTCCAGGAAGCAGTGCAAAAGTTGCCCTCGTATGTTAGAGACACTAGTGACTTCCTCCAAAAAATTTAAAACATAGACTGGAAACACGATAACGCTGGATGTAACTTCATTATATGCATCAATAAAGGATGTCATAAGAGCTCTTCAGCATTATCTAGGAAGAAGCACACCTGACAAAATGTTGCTCAACATGGTTGAGTTTTGCTTCTATAACAATATTTTTCTTTTTCAAAACACCATGTATAAGCAGCAATGTGGAGTTGCCATGGGAGCTTAGCTTGCTGCCCCTACTCTCCTTCCCTCACCTGCTGATGTCTGTGTGCATGCCCCTGCTCCCTCCTTTTTGCCTACCATGTTCCATGGACCTGCCACTGCCCCTCCTATCTACTCTTGAGTGTTCTGTTGAGCTGCCACTGCTCCTCCTCTCACCTGCCTAGCATGGTCAGACCGAAACCAAAGGGGATGATGGACAGAGCGTTTGAGCAAATCAAACACTCACCCCCAGTCAACCTATCTGGGTGTAATCCATCATCATTCTATAGCTAACTTCACCACCCCAGTTCAGACATGGCCATTTGCAAATCAGTGTGATCCAGTGCCTCATGGGTACAGTCCAGCCGGAACTGCCAAGCCACGTCTTCTCTGGACCGGAAACAAGCATCCTGGGACCCGTTTCGGGTTCATAACCCTCATCAGCCAGGCTATCTTGAAACCAGTGGCAAAGTGAGTAAGGGACCCACATCTGGGTATACCCTGCCAACTTAGGGTGAACAAAGCGATACCAAAGAGGATGATGGACAGAGCGTTGAGCAAATCAAACACTCACCCCCAGTCAACTGATCTGGGTTTAATCCATCATCATTCTTTAGCTCACTCCACCACCCCAGTTCAGACAAGGCCATATGTAAATTAGTCTGACCCTGTGCCTCATGGGAACAGTCCAGCCCTAACTGCCAAGCCATGTCTTCCCTGGACCAGAAACAAGCATCCTGGGACCGGTTTCGGGTACATACCCCTCATCAGCCAGGCTATCTTGAATCCAGTGGCATAGTGAGCAAGAGACCCACGTATGGGCATACCCTGCCAATTTAGGGCGAACAAAGCTATACCAAATACACAAAGGTTACATTGATGCTATATTTAGGCTCGGATTTCACACATACAAAACGATAAAAATGCAGCAGTTTTAGTTACCTGAGCTAACTAGGACTTATGCCCTGCGATGCACTGCTTATGGCCTCTCGTATTACATCACTCATGACATTGTCAGTGACATCACTGATGACAACACTGATGATGTCACCAAAATTGGTGAGAAATGCGCTGGGGGGCCTTTTGTTAATCTGTCCTTCTTCCTGGCAAAAGGTGTGAACATCTTTGCATACTACTGTTATATTTCATATTGGCCCCATAATATAGGCCTCTGTAAACTCGTTACCCTTCACCTATATTCTCTCCATACATTACACTTGTCACTGTTTACAGGGACTGACCTGTTACCTAGATATTACACTGCATTCAGAACACAGGTTTTCCCTAGTTCAAAATCTCATACATTATGTATGAGGGTTCTTGGAAGCACAGCAAGACTGCCATCTCCTGTATAAAATCTATGTATAATGTTCATGCCCAACGTCATCCTTAGGCCGACACAGTAATACAGCAAGGTGGGACCCCTGCGGAGACCTATGGGTATATATACATAACATCTTGCTAAGATAGACACAGGAGACCAAGACTTCCAGGCTGACACACTGACAAGAGATGCTGAGGTTCGTGCACGTAGATTCTCCAGCTCGCAGTGGTCTAAACATCCATTGCGGGGTGTCCAACTCGAGACCAGGACAGGGTGCCATAGTCTCTCACTTCAGGTAATGGGGTTGACTAAATTCTAGAGGGATTCTTGGCTTAAACCTCTTTTTCACTGAAAAAAAATTACCACTATAAAAAAGAGCATACTTAATCTCCCTATCCCTGTTCCTATGGACGACAGCTACCATAACACTAGTACATTAGACTCATTTCCTCTGATCGACACAAAAATATTGTCTGACCTATTAGTACGTGTTAAATCTGGATCACCCGATGACATCTGTCCCCCACATATATTTAGAGAGGTAGGACTAGCCATTCCCCAAGTAGTACTTTCATTGTTGAATGAATCACTCACACAAGGCAAGGTCCCTGGTAGTTTTAAGAATGCCCTGCTCATCCCACTGTTAAAAAAACCTGGTGCAGACCCACTCGATCCGATTAATTATAGGCCCATATCCCTCTTACCTTATGCTTTTAAGATTCTGGAAGCCTATGTCTCCTCTTGCCTGTCCAAGTTCGTTGAAAAATCGGATTACTTGGAACCAAATCAGGCTGGTTTCCGCCCCTGTCACTCAACGGAGGCCGTGATTCTGGCTGTCCAGAATACTTTAAGATCCAATGCTGACAGAGGCATACATCAGGCCCTTGTACTTCTTGACCTGTCGGCCGCGTTCGACACGGTTGACTATACCATCCTTGTCAACCGTGTCGAACAAGCCGGTTTGAGAGGTTCTGCCCTAAATTGGATCACCTCCTTTATAACAGGGCGTTCGCAGTCAGTAAGACTTGGCAATTTTACAGCTCCTAAAATTCCAACCACATGTGGGGTCCCTCAAGGCTCCTCATTATCACCTTTATTATTTAATCTTTACCTTCGCCCATTACTTTATTCTTTGCAGAACTCCAAAGTTACCATCTACAACTATGCGGATGATCTCCAGCTTGTCTTTCCACTCAACACTGCTGACTCCGTGACAGAATTTCAGAACACGATGACACATATACAGAGATGGATGAATCTCAACCATCTAAAACTTAACCCAGGCAAGACAGAGCTGATCTTGCCTGGGAAAAGTAAATTGAGTTGGGGCCCATGTTTTTGGCCATCAGACATGGGAGCCCCACCCACAAAATCCCTCTCTGTAAAAAGCCTGGGGGTCACGTTGAGCGCAGATCTATCTTTGAAGGGACAAGTTGGAACAGTAGTCTCCGCTAGTTTTTTCCAACTCAAAAAAATAAAAAAAATAGCCCAGTTCCTCACACAATCTGCTCTTCTTCAGGATGTCATTGCTCTTGTTCTTTCCCGACTGGATTTTTCCAACAGCCTTTATCTAGGACTCCCAGTTGGCCAGTTGAAAAGACTTCAGCTTGTCCAAAACCAAGCAGCCAGGCTGATTTGTAAACAATCTAAATGGCAGTCCATCAGACCCAGCTTGGAAAGATTACATTGGCTACCTGTAAAACAAAGAACTGAGTTCAAAACTGGATGCATTATTTTCAAAGCCTTGCAGGACACTGGACCAAAATTCATTAGGAATCTTGTTTCTAGGTATAGCCCATCTTTAAACCTTCGCTCTGCGCATAAAAGCCTTCTGACTGTCCCCTCTTTTAAGAAAAAACGGTTGGGGGGTAACTGCTTTGATCACCTTGCAGCTACCTTTTGGAATTCCCTTCCCCTGCCTATTAGACAGAGCCCTGATCTTCTCACTCTTAGACGCTCTTTGAAGACCTGGCATTTTAAACAGGCTTACTGTTAAAATATTTGGTTTCTTATACAGGCTCACGCTCAGAGTAATTACTAGTGTTATGTTCCTCTCCGATAGCACCATGAAGCCCACGGGCGTACGTGCGCTTAACAAGTAATTTTTAACATAACATAACATAACATAACCCATGCTAGGTACACATAGGTACATCTAGTTAGGGAAGGCATCGTAGGAGTACGCATCTTTCATCATGTGTTTTATATACTTTACTGTATTCATGATTATAGTAAGATCCTTTTACCTTTATAGTACTTCTAATCATTTATATCTTACACTTTCAAACCGTTGTTGCAGCACATCTATTTTACACCAAAATAACAACTGTTCAATAGATGCTTACTGAAAACGCTCCGCCTGTTTTATTCGGTGTATCTCTCTGAGACAAACTAATTAAGCATGAGTGACTGAACGAAAGGTAGTATAATGTTTTCATGATCCTGAGGGGATCAGGGTTGTCATGTTCGATGGTTGCCAAGAACTAATGTCTCCTTGGTAAGTGGAGACTCTACTGGCACAGTGAGCTAGTTGGTACGACCCAAATCTAAAAACACAAGCATTTCAGCAATACGAACAAGAATATCCTCTACCAAATGAAATAATGCCTCTAGATCAGTATGAATACATTATTTATACTGATGGTTCTGCTCACCGGCCATAGGGAGTAAACAGCAATACAGTTAAATGACGTATGCAGTATGGAAAGTTTCATCCAAATTGCACAAAAACACAGTCTCTCAGAGATTGCAAGGCACAGCAAGCAGAATTAAAATCACTAATACTGGCACTTGTAAATATGGATCGAGAATTCCCCACACTAATTGTGTGTGATTCCTTTTATTGTGTACAGTCATACAAGGAATATTTACATCACAGGGGGCAAAATGGGTTTAAAGATGCGAAAGGTGATATTAAGGGGGAGGAGCCAAGCCGGCGACCGCAATGGCCGCCTAGTCCCTCGGCTCCGATCATAATCTCCTCCCAGGACCACATCCTGCATGAACTACCGCAGCAAGACGGAGTGCACGGGGACATTAATGCGTCCGATCACCGAGGGTGAAGTCCCGAGGTTCGTGCCTGCTTATGGAGGCGAGATATAGTCGACGACGTTCGCGGCCCGCAGCAGCCCTGAGACTGGGGACTCGGCCAGACTGTGAGGCTGGTCCCCGAGTGAATAACAGCGGCCGCCGGTGGCCTGGAGGGACCGGTCAGCTCCGAAGTGGCAAACAGCGGCGGTTTTTCTGGCAGGCTCATATTGGCAGACTGTGAGCACAAGTGAGGACCAAGACTATCGCTGTGCCCCCATGTAGACGGATATTGCGACACGATTTTCACTTGTCCTCCGCCGAGAAGTGTTTTGCTACTCGTCCCGCTTCTGGCGGAGGCTCCCGAATTTCCTACGAGCCGCCATTAAGCTAACTGACTCCAGCGGTGGCTTTTAATTGATCTCGGTGGCCCTGCCGGTGGAGCTACATTGCTCGCTCCCTTGCTGCCTGTGCCTCGGCCCCACTCCGGACCTGCTCTGACCCGTGCTAATATGGAGAAGGGGAACATGGTACACGGGGAGTACGGAACAGATCTGCACCTTGGCGATCTGATGGCCTCCCTAGCCGCCCTCCATGACAACTTGGTGCAGGGCGCCCGATTATTGGGGGGCAAGTTGGATGAAGTGACCCTCGCGGTGGAGCGAACGAGATCGGCTGACCCGTTAATGCATAGCGAGATGCTGTCTTCAGCGCCCAGATGCTTCAAGATGGCGCCTACTACTGATGCTGGAGGGTCGGAAACACTGTGCCTCGCGACATTCCATGATTGTACTATTGGATGCACTGGACAGTCTGGAGGCGCTAGACTGGATCTGACTGGTAGAACCTTTTCCTACGCCCTGCTGCTAGAGATCCTGGTGCTGTTCCTGCCGTGTTTGAACATTGAGACGTTGTTCTCCTGTGTTACTTCGCTGCATGAAGTGCAGAAGGTCTGTTTCAGTGCCAGGTCTTGCCCGTCGCACTTGCTGGAGATTGGTAATGTTGCTGGATCTGGTGATATAAGCAAGACTTGACAAGGATAAATGACGTTCCTCCGGGTCATCGTCTTTTGTGCTGGGGGTTGTGAGGGTTGCGCGACACGTTGTCTTAGCTAATGATGCGCCGGGTTGATTTCGTCCCTTGCGACTTGTTTAATTCGATCTGACTCTTGCTGCTTTAGTTCACATCATGTGCAGATATAACGATTATGTGAGGGAGAGGCCGAGGGACTGCTATAGGTTTGCTCTCCATTTTTGTTTCCTTTGTAGTTGTAGTTTGGAACCCCCTCCTCCTTTCCTTTTTGTTCCTTTGTAGATTTTGGGGTTCTCTTTTCCTTCTTCTCTCTCTTGAGTCCTCTCTTTAGGCTAGGCGGTGGTAGTTCTTCTACTTTCTTCTAAATTTCGGGTTCCATACAATGGGCGACAGGCACGCTGCTGTGGGGGAGGCCGTAGCCATGGGCAGGGGTGCAGGATGGGGGGTTGGGGGAGGGGTACTTTCCTTTTTTCTTTTCTTCTCTTCGTTTCTAGGGCCCCTTTTTCTCTCTTGTTTTGCTTGGTATTCTCTTTCTCTTTCCTTCTTTTTCTTTTGGGTAACCGAGTGGCGGGGTGTTTACTGTACGCCTTTATGGCTTATGTTACAAGGGGTGCTGTTTTCATAACGTTGTTACTACAGTGGGTATTGCTGCTTTGGGGAGCGGAATGTACTGTTTTATAGTCAATCCTGTTTAATACGTGTTACTGCCTACGCTCCGCTCGCAGTAGTCCCGACTGTGCATATCCTGCTCAATGATGACCCCTTGTACTTGTATGTTTTGATTGTATGGCGTCAGATCCTGCTCCTCTTTAAAACTCTTAAAAGAAACCTCTTTAATCCTGGTGCCTTCATGGTACGGACAATATCCTGGGCTGAGAAATGGCACACGAGAGGCGGACTGCTACATCTGTTTGAATTTATTGAATTGCTTTGACCGTCTCTGAAGTACTGGCCGGCCGTGAAGGTTGTAGGCCTGTGATTGTAACTGCCCTACGTAACAATAAAGGTTTACCAAAAAATAAAAAAAAAATAAAAAAAGATGCGAAAGGTGGCACAATTAAGCATAAAATGCTATGGGAACAGGTAGTGGAGTTAGAAAACGAACTAACAAGGGCTCACATGATACATACGCTGAGTCATGTTGTAAGGAATTCATGGCTGACGAAGCCGCAAAGGGGGCTGTATGCACTGCTACAGTAACTGCCACCACACACAATCAGCAGTACCAAAAAGGTTTTCACTCAACTACTGCGGCCCTTAGCACTCAGATGGGCCTTACAAGTATATCATGTTATAAAACATTTGTGAGTCTTTGTTGGACATTCACAATTGGCACGCTACATTCTGACCGTGGCTTCCAAGGAAGCCATGAGAAGTCTAGGTGTAGCATTGTGGTACTCCTCTCTGTACCATCCCGAGGAAAATTTTGTTGTGGAGCCGGGACTTAAAGCAATCTTTAACAGCTAGAGTATTAGACTTGAGTGGCAATTGGGTAAAACATCTGTCTGGAGTTCAAAGGGCATTAAATAATCAGCCAAGCAGCTCTCTAGGGGGTGTTTCACCCTATGAGGTCCTATTTGGGATGAGAATGTGGGTACCTGATCTTGATTGTGAAGGCACAGTGGCGGATGAAAAGCCTTTTGACATCCATAAACGTTTGTCTGTTTTACAGGACCTGAATGAAACAAGGGCACTACATAGCAATGTCCAGATGAACAGGACTGCCACTGGGGAAGTAAAAAGTGTCACGGCAAGACCTGTCTGGATCCCTAAAATAGGGGATCTGGTCAGAGAAAAAATAGCTGACAGAAAATAATTTGGGTCTCTCATACAGAAAGCCTGTACCTGTCCTGGCAGTTGAAGGACCTCTTGCCGGTAAAAAGGAGAAAAGATTTGTCTCAATTGACCTAATCAAACCACATTATGTAGCCGATACTGAGTAGTAGCCCGCATAGACTCGTTCCTCTTGACACTGAAGTTCAAAATGAGAACCCCACTGGAACACAAATTTCAATTCGACCAAACACGGATAGCTATGTCAACATACCCCAACAAGAGCAAGCTACAGTGTCCACAAAACCTGTGGAATTAAGGAAAAAAGATCGAAATGCATCTGACTATTCATTGACCATGACACTTTTTCATTAGATCAAAGTGAACCTAAAAGGATGTCAGCCCAAAAAACTCGTCTGCAGTGATTTAAAGATTTTCGGAACTTTCTTAAAAAGACTCACCTGGTATTACCTTGGGTGGAACTCTGGGTATCTACCGGAATACTTTTCTTCCTTTTCTGGATAGGCTTAGTAACTGTCGTTAGTATGCTTATAAATGGAACTTATCTTGAGAAAGCTCTGTGGCACAAAAAAATTAATGTCATTCTGAAACCGCATCTATCATCACATTGTGAAAGGAGAGACTTACCATCAGTGAACATTACAGCAGTTCCATATACCTGAAGGTATAGTATGGAACAAGGTTCATTACGATATATTTGACCCAACCGAACGTTTAGAAATACCACATTTATTTAAAATATAATTGAGTGGTATCATTACCTCCAGTACATTTTCCGATGATTGGGATTATGAAACTTTAAATAATATGTTGTCTGATTCCGAAGATCTGCTGCCTTTTCTAATAATGAAATGTTAGAAGACACATCAGGCTTTTGAAACAATGTATTGCTATCAACATTATGGTCATCACTTTCTGCATAAATCAACTAATCCCAGAAATGTTTTCACATACCAGCATTGGGAACATTGCCCGACACCACCGAAAAGTAGTGCAAAAATGTTTTCATATTTTTCAGGGTTTAATACTTCAGACTGGGCCTCATTTTATTATGAGGTTCCACCTACATCAGCACAGAAAAATATGTTGACAAACACCAAACACATTTATTCTGCTTCCTTTATTGACCTGTTGTCTGAACAAGGTTTTGACTTATGGAAAGACTCCATAGATCTAAAATCTGTCTGGGGTACTAGGGACTGGCAGGTCCAGGGAACAGAGGCACTATTTAGAGCATGCCTTATTCCTCAACAAATAATGTTTTTGAAGCCGGGATTAGCCAGGAATAAAGATTTGAATACACCACGGGTGCCAGCACCATCACACATTTAAGGTAACATAACATCACAAGAAGAAGTTACAATACATCATGTAATACAATAGTTCAGACCCCGATTGGAAAAGATTGTTGATTTGGGCCGTAGACACCAATAACTGTCAAGAAAAATTCTTGTGTAAAACTAAAGGATTTAAGATCAATAGGCCAGATCCACGTTCTGAACAGAGACAACACCTAGGGGTAGTGACATCATACAGTGTTGGGAAGTTATGCCTCGATTGGCTAAAGACCTCAACACTAACTCATTCTCTTCCTTATAGAGGATGTGAGCCTGCAGGATTTTTTTTAGGTCCTAGGAAGTCACGTCACAAACGTTTCTATTGTGCTGTCTACAATGAGATTTGAGGGGGCTGTAATTCAAAGGGACAGTAGGCCGGTAGAAATTCATCAACAGTTAACTTCAATACTGTTAGAGGTCTTTTTCCACTTCAGGTATTTAAGGGAAATTCCCCCAGACCCATCCCTGGTACACTGCTGAATGTCGCAAAATTAAAGGAGAACTGATTAAAGCAGTCAGAGCTAAAGATAGACCCGAAATGAAGTCACTAAGGGTGCTGTATAAGCATGTCCTAGAGAGGGAAAGAAAGACGTGGGAGGAGGGCCAATGGGAAGACCTGAGCGAGGCACTACAACGCAGAGATCTTAAATCGTTCTGGGCAATTGTTGGCTCGGAGGGCAGAGTTGTGCAAACCGCCGTATGTCCTAATATAACCCCAACATCATTGGAAGAACATTTTAGTGGCCTTAATGCTCAATCGGGCACTGGCGATTCCGAGCTGGTATCCCTGAGCCTCCTCCATGTGTATCGACTGGAGGGGGCCCAGGAGATATCGATCCTGGAGGTTGAGACTGCCATTTCTAGGTTACTACCCAACAAAGCACCTGGGCGTGACAAAATCCCTGGTGACTTGTTCCGGTCCGAACCTAAAATTTGGGCCCCTTATCTCTGTGTTTTATTCAACGCAATACTAATGGGTATAAGTCCCCCGGAGACCTGGAGGGTGGCTGAGATAGTGCCCATTTTCAAAAAAGGCTGTCCCTTGCAACCCTCAAATTACAGGCCCATCAGCTTAATAGATATTCCGCAGAAGGTATTTGGGAGGATACTACTGGACAGGATCCAGCAATGGGAAGAGGAAAACCAAATCTTAAGCAATTTACAAGCTAGCTTCAGATCTGGCATTTCCACGTTGACCAGATCTTCCGGTTGCAAGTCCTCTTCTGGAAAACAGTGAGTGTGGAGGGTGGGAGTCTTTACCTCATTTTTGTGGACTTGCGAGCCGCGTTCGATCTGGTCCCCAGGGATAAGCTCTGGAAAGTCCTCCAAGATCTTGTAATGCCCAACTATCTATTGGATGCATTGATTAGGCTCCATTCACTTAACTTTGCTCAGGTCAGATGTGGAAAAATTGGAGAATTGTCAGCACAGTCACCAGTGCAAAGGGGGGTACGCCAGGGGTGCGTGCTGGCTCCTACCCTCTTTTGCATGTATATAAATGGGCTTGTTAAACATCTTTTAGCCATAAAGGACATGGATGCCCCAAAGTTAGCTACAGGAAGAGTGCCCGCATTAATGTTTGCGGACGACACTCTATTATTGTCACGAACAGCTACTGGCATCCAACGTGTCCTTGATGGATTTGCTGATTTCTGTGCCTCAAGTGGATTGGAAATCAATTTGGCAAAAATCAAATTCATGATTTTCAATCCACCAAGGCAAACGCGACCTAATCCTACTCTGAATGGCATACCGCTTAAGAGAGTTAAAACGCTTGTTTATCTAGGTATCACTCTCAAGGAAGACCTGGGTTGGGATGCACAATTAACTAAATCCGCATTGAAATTAACACAGACAGCTGGTGGGTTAACAAAAAGGTTCAGAACATCTATATTTAAGCTGGCTGCCCCTATTACTGAGATATATACTGTCCAAGCCAGAGCTGCAGCACTATACGGGGCAGACCTATGGGGTCACTGCCGACCAAAAAGTTTGGTAAAGGCTGAAAACACATTTATGAGAGAGTTGTTTGCCCTACCTGTTAGCACTCCATTGGTCCCACTCAGATTTGACCTAGGTTTGCTACCAGTGGAAGAGGAGGCCGCCATGAGACCTTTAACTTACTGGAGAAGACTTTGGTCTGTCCAAGGACTAGCCCCGTACCGCGCAGAGTTTAAGGAGGTTTGGGTGACTCTGAGGTTAAAGAAAGTGACCTGGCTATCACATATTAAGGACCTCTGCGAACAACTTGGTCTTTCTGGACTATGGGAATCCCCTGAGGAAGTCTCTCCGACTATAGCTAGACTTGACCTGGTAAGAAGGTTTAGGTCTAATACTTTACTGGCCCTGCACGCTAACATGGCAGTAGGGAGACTGACCGTTGAATTCCTCAATGTAAAAATGGAATATAAGAAAGAGGAATTCCTTGACAAGATCCATCCAGTCCAAGCAAGAAAGCTGTACTTACAACTAAGAATGGGTAGTTTGCCATTAAGGACACTGACATGTAAATGGGATGCGAACAAATGCTCACAGTGCCCGGCGTGTGAAGATCCAATAGAAAATGAAAGCCATGTATTCTTCTTTTGCCCAGCGTATGTGCTGTCCCGAATGAGGTGGATTGAACCCATCTGTAGGAATCTGGGTTTTCGTGAATGTGAACACGCGCTTCGAGTACTTAAATAAGACACTCACCCACCGATCGTTTTCACTGTGTCCCGATTTTTAAATAGTATGTGGATCATGCGTAGAACTTTTATAACGACCTAATTCTAGATCCCAGTATTCTTTTAACAGTTTTTGCTGAATGATTTGATAACTACTTAGACGGTTTAATTCTTATTTCTTAATCATGATTATCGTTTTTTATTGTAAATTATGTTTATATATGAAATATGTTCTTAACCCATGTACTAAAAGTATTTTATTGTTCACTTTTTATTATGATATGTACTTTTATGGCCCTCTGTGGTCGAAATAAAGTTATCAATGATGATGATGATTTGGAAAATATCACAACAAGAGGCAGCGGAAAGACTACAAGAAATAGATCATATAAATCTAGAGAAAGTTCTAGCAGTGGTCGATAGTGGGTTAACGCCACTAACCTCCAGGATATATTCACTGGGCAACATTGTTTCTTCAGCTATTGATGGACTAGAACAGGATTTGTCCATATTACAACATGGGAAATCACAATTGTGTTCTATTATGTTATTAAGCTGGACGCTGCAATCTTTGTGCACAGGCTATGTGCTTTGGCGTTTCATAAACAGCACGTCTCTGTTTTCTTCATACAATCTGACAGAAAAACAGATAGAAATGGCACAGAGAGGGGCAAAGTATACAATGCTGCGCATTGAAAAACTGGACAAATTATCCTTCACAGTGGCAAAATCACCGTCCACAGAATGGTTAATCCATGGCCACATAACTCTTCCGGTCACAACCTTTCAATTCCAATATTGCCTAGAACCAATGCAGTCAGATAGATATGAAAAAATGGGTAGGGAATTCATCAAGGAATGTTGGGAATTACCGTACAGATTTCGATGCGGAAGTGGGTAAAAAGAAGTGTTTCTAAGTGGTACTAACTGCGAGAATACTTTAAGTGGATCACTTATACGCCAAGATATAATGGTTCATGGAGCCTGTAACGGTTCAGTGGCAAACTTGTCCTGTCACTTAAAGGTTGTCCCAGCTGCCATGATCACACCAGTGTTCAGGCTACTTTCAAATGGGAGTTACTTGATGCTGAACGATTGCGATTCTCCTATTAACATGACTAGAGAATCTGGATTTCACCAAAGACACGGAGGCTGACATTATGCATTATTCATTTAATGCAGTCCAAGCAGCCATATAATCACAAAGCAGAATTAAGCCAGCACAAAAAAGGCATGAGCCAACAACAATCTGCCTTTTTTAAATGCAGCTCCAAGCAGATAAGTTGACTCTTTCTTTATCTCATTACAAGACCGGAGGCTACATTATACATGTTGGTAACTTTGTAAAACAACATCAGACATATGTTCAATATGTTTACAATAATGACAATAATGACGTGCAAAGGTACTGGCATTAGACCAGTCAGCCACTTTAAGGATGCCATCCACCTTACCTCCAGACCAGAGAGATTTACTAGTTATGGCACCTCTCAGGGAATGAGCCTGAAACTTCTTTAAGTCAATAACTGCTAAGCTCATAGTGGTTTAACCCCTCTAGCAATAGAGGAGGAGCTTATACCTTTGTGAGGTTTCACAAAGGAAATAAATGATTGGTTGACACCTTGGGGACGAAGAGAAAACATTATTCGATCGTATTCTTTCATGCAGTCCACGACGCAAAGATTTGGGCATAAGTCGAAAATAGAGTCAGACATAGTCGTACTTCTTTATAAACCTCAAGTTTGAGACCAAACATATTATAAGATATGCTAGTAATTTCCAGGGCTTTGATATCGGAAACCCTTCTGCAAGAGATTAGGCATAAGAGTGTAGCTAGCTTAATGGAAAGATTTTTTCTGTTTAGAAGAGAATTGGAAGGCCAATGATTGAAGAGATCGAGAATTATCCCAGAGGGATTCATATTTAGATTTAGGAGGTCTTCTTAATCGAATGCTTTTCATGACTCTGCAAATAATTAAATTTTTACCTACAGTTTTTCTATTGACGAGGACATGACCAGTGGAAATAGCCGATCTATAGCAATTGATAGATCTATAGCTGAGGCCTCTTTCAACTTGTTCGACAAGGAAGGTAACTATGTCAACAATAGGTGCCTCCAAGGAATCCAGGTTATTTTCAGGCACAAACCTACCCAGATTTTCAAGATGTTGTTATAGCTGTAGTGGGTGCCTGGTGCTCAAGATTCTCCAAGGAGAGTTGCAGCCATCGTCGAATGCTCTGAGATTTCATTGGATCTCCTGACACTCTCCAGGCAAGAAGGGTTAAACTCCCGTTCTGAATTAGGGGGTGAATTCCTCCATCTAGGTCTGTAAGAAGATTCTCGAGGGAAGGAATTAAGAAGGGGGGTTGCAAGCTAGTTCTAGAGTGGTGGGGAACCATGCTTGAGATGGGCAAAAGAGATTAATTAGGACAAGGGAGCACTGATCTTGTCTCACTTTCTGAAGAACTCTCTGAATCATGGCAAAGGGAGGGAACGCATACACTTGAGCTTCTTTCCAAGATTGAAGAAAGGTGTTGACTGCCAGTGCACCCTGGTAGGGCATCCAACTGAAATATTTTTTCAGTTGAAAGGTTAGTCAACTCGCAACCAAGTCTATCTCTAGAGAGCCCCAGATCTTGTTTAGGGTACTGAATACGGAAACATTCAGTTTCCAATCGCTGTAATCTAATAGGAATCTTGAGTTCAAGTCTGCAGAGATGTTCGATTTCCCCAGGAGGTATTCTGCTTTGAGAGCAATCTTGTGTTTCAGATAGAACATCCAAAGTTTCTTTGCTAGAAGTAAGAGGTCCGCGGATTTAGTGCCTCCCAGACGGTTTATAAAAGCTACAGCTGACATATTGTCTATCTTTAGAACAGCTGACCTCCCCTGAAGAGAGTGTTTGAAACTCATGAGGGCGTAAAGACCACTTGTAAGTTCTAAATAACTTATGTGGTGAAAAGATTCCTCTTGTGAACAGACACCACCAGTGTTCTGATTGAGAAGGCAAGCTTCCCAGCCATGAAGGCTCACATCCAATTCCAAAACAAACTCTGGATTTGAACCAAAGATTGCCTTCACGTTCCACGCATCCAGGTTCTTCAACCACCAGGCTAATTCTGATTGGGCTTCTTGATCTAGGCAAATCCGATCTCCGTACCAGAGACGAGATCTTAAGGCTCTTGCCTTGACCCTTTGGAGGGCCCAATAATTGAGGGGACCGGGAAATATGGCTTGGATGGATGAGGAGAGGAGACCCAAGATTCTGGCTAGCTCTCTCAGAGATAGGTCTTGTCGTTTCAGGACGTGTCTTATTTCCTTTCAGATTTTTGAAATGTTCTTGGAGGGAAGTAGAATAAGACACTGTACTGTTTACTGTAAAACATAGGAATTTCAGGGTCCTTGAAGGAGTCAGAAATGACTTCTCTTTGTTAATGATGAATCCTAGACTCTCTAGAAGATCCATCACAGAGTTCAGTTCTTTGACTAATTGTGAGGGGTCTTGGGACATAATGAGAATGACATAATGAGAATGTTGTCTATGTAAATGATTAAACGAATGCCTCTTAGTCTTAGGTATGCGACGACACACCTCATGACCTTGGTGAAGCACCAAGGAGCGGAAGAGAGCCCGGAGGGGAGTGCCTGAAATTGGTATAAGTGATTTTTCCAGACAAATTGGAGGACAGGTTGGTGGTTTTCTGCCATGGGAATGGTAGCCAGTCTCCCTCTAGAAGTAAATCCCTCAGAAGATGGATGCTCTCCATCTTGAAGTGTCTGTAAATCAAAAACTTGTTTAGATCTCTTAAGTTTATGACAGGTCTCCAACTCTTGAACTTTTTCGTACCAGAAAGAGGTTGCTTATAAATCTTAGCTCTTATAGGGGAACCTCTATGATCACTCCTTTCTGAAGCATGGAGGAGATCTCTTCCTCTACAATTTTTGTTGATTTAGAGGAAGGTCCCTCGGGAAGGAGGTCTGAATGGGTGTATGAGAAAAGTCTATCATAAAACCTTTTACAGTGTTTAAGACCCAACAGTCTTGAGTAATCAACTTCCAGTTGTGTGAAAAATGTTTGAGTCTGCCGCCCACTTTTAAGGGGAAAGAAGAGGGAGGGAGAGTACTCACCTGAAGGTGTGTTGGAGTTAGGTGCTCCGCTGGACCTAAATCCTCTGCCTGATTGTCCTCTACTTCGTTGAGTGTAGAACTGAGGTACATTGTATTGTTGGTACCCTCTACCTTAACCACGGCCTCTGGAATAGGGCCTTTCATTAAAGTCCTATGTGGAAAGAGGTAACCACTTTATGTAGAAAAGAAGGCCTAGTTTGAAGGACAACCTTGTCCGATGGACAGCAATGAAAGGAGATTTAGAAGATGGAGCCTGCAGCTCACTCACCCTGCGAGCAGAGGTGATGGCAACCCGAAAAACAAGTCCAGAATCTGAGAGGACAATTATGTAGTGGCCCGAAGGGAGTGCACATAAGGTAAGCTAAGACCAGATTCAAGTCCCACTGGAGCATTACGAAAGGAATAGGAGGAAAGAGGAAAGTAATACCCTTAAAAAATCTAGTAACAATAGGGGACTTGAAAAGAGAAGGCTGATCAGGAAAGTGAAGAAATGCCAAGAAGAGTACCCAGAGCAGAGCCCTGCTGGGAAAAGATAGAATGAAGAGGAAAAACTTTGAAAGAGGAGCAGAAAGGGTATCTACAGCCTTCGCTGTGCACCATGCCACAAATTTGTTCCATCTACAGGTGTATACTGTCTTAGTAGAGGGATACCTGGCTGCCAAGATGACAGTGGGATTCTATCAATGTGAGTGGTGACTAATTTTATATGATTTTGTATATTCTCTAAACTCGTGGATACACTGCAATTTGAAAATCAGGCCTCTGCGAGTGGCAGAATGAGGGCACTGTGTGTTTTTAAAATACCCCTCACACACTATGAATCCCATAGTGTCATTCTCCCATCATTGGGGTCTTCCCGTCCCTCTACGGGGCGGGGCGTGCTTCGACCTACGAGTAACGCGGGAGCACTTATATTTTTGACAATAGGCTATGTGATGTGATGAGGATAGTGATATGTGTTAGGGAGTGTAGGGACCTATTTACGTGAATGGTAGTGTAAAAAAAAGGGTAAAAATTCCCTGGCTAGTCGAAAAAATTCACTTTAATGGCTTCGCAAGCTGTGAACATTAAAAAGGGGGTTAGCAAGTAGAATTACAAGTGTGGTCTACTTTGTCGACATGACATGTTTCATAGGCAGACCCCTCCTGCCTACTCATCAGGACCTCTGTTGATCCCACATCCACGGAGCTGCTGAAGGGTATGGAATAAAGCCAGATTAGGCATGCAGTCACTAATCAGTCAACTAATCACCCTAAGACGCAGGCTCATGAGGCCCTATCACCACGCTTCAAATATTAGGTAATTTTTCATGAAAATGCCTCACTAAGGGCCAACTCAAGCCCCGAGGCTAAACCTAGCAGCCGCTTTTTGCTGTTAAGTTTTAGGACCATAGGCATTTAACATTTAGTTTAGAATTGAGTTTTTTTTTTGTAGGGAAACTTTCTCGAATGAACAGAAGGGATTCGTTTCTGACAACTGCATAAACATGAGAACTTTGTTTCCCTGAGAGTCGGTACAATATCTTCAGAGTCGTGGAAACAATAAATTACAGTTTCTCGCAGTCAATCGTGCATGCTTCGTTTCTACAGAGTTGCACAGAAATAGTGAGACAGGTGTTTCAATAAAAAAGGGTTAATTGAACAGTCTTCTTTCTCATGCAAGAGATATGAACTGCTACAGTTGTAAGACAGAATGCGAAGTATATTGCGTACGGCGTAAACAGTAATATAAAATAATACTGTAATAACATGGTCTGTAGCTATGACATATATAAAAATACATACATAAATAACACAGGCTAAAATACCCAACTGGTGCTTCTAAAATAATCCTATACCGGTGTACCTAACCTAAGTCTAGTATGAGGGAAGAAGTAGGTGCTGTTTTAGCTATAGTTTAGTTTTTCCAAGAATTGCCAAAAGTTTCTCTAGTTCTAATCAGCTCCATACCTTAGAATGAGAGAGGTTGGTATCTCTTTCCCGGGACTCTATCTCTAACACCCCGCAAGGGGAGTCAGAAACACTGGGGCTGAATTCTAGGCGAGGAGGAATACAGCGTCTCGTCGGTGCGTCAGTTGGGGACTTGACTTCCTTCTGGACTTGCTGTGGCGACCCGCGTTGTGCAAGTAGGTAGCCGCACAGTGCCTTGCCATAGCAAGAGAATGTGTATATATATATATATATATATATATATATATATATATATATATACAGTGAAAGTGTTTAGGAATGCCTGTATTGACATACAAGTCGAGCATATGAACGTCATGAATGAACCCCTAAGGAATAGGTGTTCATGCATAATAAATGAATTCTTGAAGAAATCAATATCCAAACAAAGTCCTATAGGCTTAAGAGTCTGGTGTTCCAAGAACTCATTGTGACGAAAAGGATCGGATGTTGACCATGCCTGTATGTGGTTAGTATAAGCAATGCCTAAATAAAAATCTGGATTTCTATGCCTAAATAAGGGCATTGCGAATTGACCTATATAAGGGCATATATTAGGAAATCTGTATACGGTATCTAAATCGACACACAACAGATTCCCCTGATGCTGCACCCACTGGAACTTCAGGTCCCACTGCAGAGCCCCCATATGCCACCTGGCACGATCCACCAGCAGAATGCAGGAGACCATGAGGCCCAGTAGCCTCAGGGTCAGTCTCACCAAAATCCGGGATAGAGGCTGAAACATTGATATCATAGCCTGAATATCCCGGACTCGCTGCTCGGGAGGATAAGCCCGAAATTGCGCTGTATCCAGAACTGCTCTGATGAAAAGGAGCTTCTGAAAGGGAATCGGGTCGACTTTGGCACGTTAATAGTGAACCCTAGCGAATGCAGGAGGTACGCCATAGTCTGCGGATGGGAGACAATAGCCTGGGACGAGCCCGCCTTCAACAGCCAGTGGTCGTGAGAGGGGAAGACTGGAACCCCTGATCTGCGCAGATGATCTGCGACCACCGCCATCACTTTCGTGAACACCAGAGGTGCGCTAATAAGGCCAAAAGGGAACATGGTAAACTAAAAATGCTTGTGGCTTACCGTGAACCGTAGGTAATGCCTGTGGGCTGGCAGGACGGGAATGTGGAAGTAAGCGCCCTGCAAGTCCAACACTACCATCCAGTCTCCAGGATCTTAGGCAGACAGGACTCATGTTTACACTGAGTTTAACAAGTCAAATTACAGAAAAGGAATTCTTGCCTTGACCAAATATATATGTTCTACACAGTGTCAGTCATTGATATATGGGGAATTGTTAAACAAGATACAGTTGATATTAAAAACATACAAACAAAATTATCATATTAATGTATTCAGAGGACAATCATTTCTGGCATGGCTCTTCTGCCAGAAATGACTTCTTAAACTCAGTGTAAACATACATACAGAGGACTATATGTTTTATCCTTGTTTGTGTATTTAGCCTAAATTATCTATAAAAAATAATAATGAAAACTATTTTTGATACTACTGAAAAGAGGTTGCATGTAGATATTTTTTGATATTGTCTAGGTCCATAATTATCTCCATTGTTCCTAAAATTGTGATATTTACACCCTAGTTACTCTCCCTGATTTAGCAACTTGTGTCAGGGGTACCCCTTTTTCTCATAGATAAGATCCAGTCCTTTGTCCTTCTTGAGTACCAGGAAGTAGTGGGAGTAACAGCCACAACCTACTTCTGGCATAGGGACTCGCTCGATAGCTCCCTTGGCCAAGAGAGCCGTAACTTCCTGACAGAGAAGGGCCAAGTGATCCTCCGACATGCGACGAAGTGTTGTTGGCATGGATGGAGGGGTAGTCTCGAAGGGAAGATCTGCAAAACCCATCTGTCTGACATGATGTTGTGCCAGTAGGGGAGGGATGGTGCAGTGAGCTACAAAACGGTGTTGGATCTAGCCCTGATCTCTTGACTGGGTGAGAGTATTCTGCTTAATTCAGAAACTCTGTCCATCACCACCCCTTGTTGTTAAATATTTTGTCCACCATAAGCGTGGAAGGGTATACTCAGATGTGAGTCCCTTGCTCATTGCACCATCAGGATTCAAGCAAGCCGGGCCGACGACGGCTGAAATGCCAGAAACCGGTCCCCGGAAGCTTGTTTCCTTCCCAGTGTAAGAATTGGCTTGGTAGTTTGGTTTGCCCTGTTCCCATCATGCACTGGGACAGGAACAGACTAATTTGCATATAGCCAGGTTCTGAGCTGGGATGGTGCAGTGAGCTAAAAAACGGTGTTGGATCTAGCCCTGATCTCTTGACTGGGTGAGAGTATTCTGCTTAATTCAGAAACTCTGTCCATCACCACCCCTTGTTGTTAAATATTTTGTCCACCATAAGCGTGGAAGGGTATACTCAGATGTGAGTCCCTTGCTCATTGCACCATCAGGATTCAAGCAAGCCGGGCCGACGACGGCTGAAATGCCAGAAACCGGTCCCCGGAACCTTGTTTCCTTCCCAGTGTAAGAATGGGCTTGGTAGTTTGGTTTGCCCTGTTCCCATCATGCACTGGGACAGGAACAGACTAATTTGCATATAGCCAGGTTCTGAGCTGGGATGGCGCAGTGAGCTAAAAAACGGTGTTGGATCTAGCCCTGATCTCTTGACTGGGTGAGAGTATTCTGCTTAATTCAGAAACTCTGCCCATCACCACCCCTTGTTGTTAAATATTTTGTCCACCATAAGCGTGGAAGGGTATACTCAGATGTGAGTCCCTTGCTCATTGCACCATCAGGATTCAAGCAAGCCGGGCCGACGACGGCTGAAATGCCAGAAACCGGTCCCCGGAAGCTTGTTTCCTTCCCAGTGTAAGAATTGGCTTGGTAGTTTGGTTTGCCCTGTTCCCATCATGCACTGGGACAGGAACAGACTAATTTGCATATAGCCAGGTTCTGAGCTGGGATGGTGCAGTGAGCTAAAAAACAGTGTTGGATCTAGCCCTGATCTCTTGACTGGGTGAGAGTATTCTGCTTAATTTAGAAACTCTGTCCATCACCACCCCTTGTTGTTAAATAGTAGGGGAGGTGATGGCTGATCCTGCCACCCACTGGCAACTGGTGGTCCTGAAAGGTCAGACTAGCAAGGTTTGTAGGCTTCTGCCAAGGGGCACTGGTAGAATGGCCCGCCTGCTGCCACCCAGACCCACAGGGAGAACATTACAAAAAACAATTTGATGGACAGAATGTAGATCAATGTCTTACATTCAACCCAGTACAAGGATCTGGGCCTAAATCCATCGTTTTTTGCACTCCACACCACCCTGGGTCAGATAATGGCTTTATGCAAATCAGCTCTGACCCTGTGCCCCATGGGAACAGTCCAGTCCGAACTACAACAGCCATATCTTTCCCAGACCGGAATCAAGCATCTGAGGACCGGACCGGTTTCGAGGTAACACCTCTCATCAGCCCGGCTAGCTTGACTCCAGTGGTGTG
Source organism: Lissotriton vulgaris (assembly GCF_964263255.1). Classification (NCBI taxonomy): domain Eukaryota; kingdom Metazoa; phylum Chordata; class Amphibia; order Caudata; family Salamandridae; genus Lissotriton; species Lissotriton vulgaris. The sequence continues at coordinate 1,707,995,898 of NC_141693.1, read as the reverse complement.
GAGGCTCTGGGACCCACGTCTGAGCTACCCCAGTACACTCAGGGAGAAAATTACAAAAAACAATTTGATGGACAGAATGTAGATCAATGTCTTACATTCACCCCAGTACAAGGATCTGGGCCTAAATCCATCGTTTTTTGCACTCCACACCACCCTGGGTCAGATAATGGCTTTATGCAAATCAGCTCTGACCCTGTGCCCCATGGGAACAGTTCGGACTGGACTGTTCCCATGGGGCACAGGGTCTGAGCTGATTTACATATCGCCATTGTCTAACCCAGGGTGGTGTGGAGTGCAAAAAAACGATGGATTTGGGCCCAGATCTTCGGACTGGGGTGAGTGTGTGACATTGATCCACATTCGGTCCATCACCTGTTTTGTTTGCATATGCCACCCAGACCCACGGCACTGGGTCCAATGTCCCCTGCCCCTCCGAGGCTGTGGCCCTGGGTGGAACATGGTGTGGCACCCCTTCCATAGCCACAAAGTGGACGAAAGACAAACTGAACTGTGCGAGAGGTGGCAGCGAGGCCCAAGGATCTGGCCGTAGCTCTAGAGTCCTTGAAGCGCTCAAGTGTATTGTCCGCCTTATGGGCAAACAGGTGACGGCCATCGAAGCGCATGTCCAAAAGGATTGATTGGACATCCCCGGAGAAGCCAGTGGACTTCAGCCAGGCGTAGCGCCTCAAGGCTACTGATGTAGAAATTGTTCTACCCAGCGAGGCGGCAGTATCCAGCCCACATGAAATGGTGAAATTTGCTGCATCTCTACCCTCTGCAACAGTATGGGAGAGTACGACCTGGGCCTCCTCCGTTCACTGTGGCAGCACTTGCACAACCGTGTCCCACACAGAGTGGGTGTAACGACCCAAGAGGCATGCAGTGTTCACCAATCGCAGTCCTAAGCTGGCGGAAGAAAACATCTTCTCCCCAAGATGGTCTAGCTTCTTGGATTACCTATCTGGGGGAGTAGTAGGCTTGGACCACTAATCTCTTTGGGGTAGGGTGTTGGGGGAGGAAAATTGGTTTGCCCCGAGCCAGGCTGTAGCATTGGGCAATCATCCTATCCACAGGAGCCCCTGTGCTGGACTTGGACCAAGTGCCCAGAAGGGTATCTGTGAGGGCCTCATTGAATGGCAGTAGGGGCTCCGAAGAGGCAGCTGCCAGCTGAAGCATTTCAATCTGGAGATTATTCCTGACTGCCAGCGTAGGAAGCTCAAGAACTCAGCCGCCCTACACAACACCACAGCGTAGGAGGCTCCCTCCTCCGTGGCCACGGTACGGGGTGAAAGCATTCCAAGGTCTGGGTATCCAAACCACTGGCCTCACCCAGTCCTGCTCTTCAAGCTGGTCTGCCAGAGGGTCAACAAACCCCTCCCAGTTCTCCTCACCCTCTTCTGTCTGTCACTCAGGGTGATCAGGAACACTAGGGTAAAACAGTGGTACAAAAGTACCATCCGATGTCGGTCTGGCTCCGTGTCCAAGTCAGGAAGGAGGCCGGGATCGAAGGCAGCCAGGGGCACAACTGGTGTTGGAGGAGGCGGAGGCGTTATCAGAAAGATCGGCGCCGGGGAAGCTACAGTGAGGTATACGGGCACCAATCCAGATCCAGGCCTGGATCCCAGGGGGCCCTTCGGAGCCAAGGCCGGAGCCACCGGCATCGAAGGCCTTGGGCCCCCAGCTGAGTCGGTGGGGCCGGAAGGCACGCCGAGTCGGGCTGCAAAGATGGAATAGAGGACTTCGTAAAATGCACAAAGCTGGGTAGGGGATGCACCGGCTCCCGGAAAGGGAGGGAAGCAGGGAGCCATCCCAGCAAGCTCCGAGGGGCGAGCCAGGGAACAACGACCCTCCGTGTCCTGCACTGTGTTGGCCGACGAACAGGGCAAAGGCGAAGAGCGACAATGCTCCTTCGCCTTCTTCTTGTGCTTCGACTTACCCAAAGACGAAGACTTCGAGGACCAATAGTGGTGGTGGCTCCGTGACTGGTCCCACAACCTTCCCCTCGACCGGGACCTAGAACGGTGGCGAGCCGACTGCTGGGCCTCTAAAAGCTTTCGGGACCGCTTCCGCAAAGATTTAGGATTCAGAGTCCGGCAGTCGGAGCACGACTTCGGGTCAAGGTCGCGCCCCAGGCACCAAATGCACAGGAGATGCAGATCGGTGACCAATATCAGCTTGTGACAGGAGTCATAAGGCTTGAATCTGGGTCAAAGACTTGAGATCCCTCATGCACCAGGATTTGAAACGACTCGAAAAAAGAGATCAACAAAAGCCGAAAAAGAAAAGTGACTAAGGGTACCGCTCTCTCTGGATCTGCGCTGGCTGGTGCGGAAAAAGAAAGAACTGACGTCAGAGCGCAGGGGTGGTGTCTAAGTAGATACCGCAACATCATCCCAGCAATCACAACGCTGAAGATGAACGTGAAGTCTACCAAAATCAAGTACTGCTGAAATTCTCCAGCTCCAGTCTGACGCCTGGAGGTAATTCTAGGAGGTAATTCTAAGGTAAGGAATCTATAACAAATAGTCTCTTTCAGATATGCCCTTTTACTCACAATGGTGTTGCAGGTATATTTCAGTTTTTCAATCTCATCTAGTAAGGAATTTTTATGAAAGGACTTGTTATGTGATTTTTTTTTTAAAACACTAAAATTACTATAAACTCCTATTAAAAATTCCCGGAAACAAATGTTTGCTTTTCTCACTCGAGCTCAAAGCCATTTTCACCTTTTTAGGCACACTGATTTATCATCCCTCAGGTCCAGCCTCAGAATACCGTCAAGGGCTACCAGAATTAAGTGCTGAACTTAGCCTGCAGAAGCTTAATTTTCCATTACTAGAAGACCTCAAGCTACATTTTGACAATGATAGCTATGAAAACATAAAAAACCTTCACGAAATGGCAGCCATCCAGATGACTCAACTCATAAAGCAACCCACCCACAAACTGGGCCACCTACTAGAACCTATCTTATCTAATATCAATTGGCTCATAAGGATATGCTTATCCCAAAATACTGGTCGAACCACCACTAAGTGCCCTTTTCTCTGCACACATTCCTGCATAAAATTAAACTGTCCATTCCCGCCAAGCTAAGGTGATGCAGGTCAAAACTAGATATTGCAACCTGAAAAAGCTCTCTAGCCAAATCCACCCCAAGTATGGAAGGGGAAATTGGTGAGAGATGTAACAAGTTTGCTCCAGGGGACAAGTCGCCCAGCTGGATCTGCTCCTTGGTTCTCAGCAAATCTTGAGGAACTAAATAAGAAGCAAAAAATCTAGAAATAGAATGGAGAAAATCGTATGGTGGGCCAGGAAGGCATTGTACAAAAACGACCATTAAAAAATACAAATGTGTGATAAGAGAAGCAAGAGTCTCTTACTTCAGTGCCAAAATAGGAAATGCCCCAAACTCTTAAAAAGAGTTATTCAAACTCGTAACTAGCCTTATGACACCAGTTAAGGGTCAAGTTGGCATTACCCCCTTAGAGGAGCGCTGTAATGTGCTTGCGATCATTTACTTAGGAAAGGTGAACAACATTCTGCTAGCCCTACCCAAAGATGTCATCCAAAGCTCTGCACCGGTCGCAGCAATGCCGGCAAAAATCACACTGGCGGCCTTCCATCAAATGAGCAGGGAAGCAACTGAGGAAATTCTCAGGACCATCAAATCAGGGTCCCGATCGACCCAGTTGTCCCTGATATATGAAGAAGAAGAGGAAACACAATCTTTCCACAATAACAGACATATATAACTACTCACTAAATAGTGGCATGGTCCCCCCGGCATGAAAACATGCAGTGGTTAAACCCCTCTGAAAAAGCTCTCAGGTGATCCCCATCACGCAGAGAACTATTGGCCCATTTCCCTACTTTTGGGGGTTAGTAAGACCCTGGAGAAATATGTCAACAAGCATCTGTCTGCCTTTTTGGAGGCTCCCACCATCCTACACCCAACTCGGGTTTAGGGGGGCAGTAGCACACAAATTGCACCATTAGCCACAATGGAAGAACTCAGAACTATTTTGGACCAAGGTGTCTCAGCTGCAATAATTTTGCTGGATCTGAGTGTGACCTTCGACACCGTTTCACCCCCTGTCCTAATTCAAAGGCTAAAAGAAGAAGGAATCGTCGGAAATGCTCTCAATTGGCTTACAGCCATTCAAAAGCATAGGAGGTTTCAGGTGAAGGAGGATTCATGGCTCTCCTCAACTCATGCATTGAAGTGTGGAGTAGCACAGGGATCTTCCTGAAGTCTCACTCTATCCAACCTCTAGGGACACCCACTGGAAAACATGGTGCAAGCTCATGTGATTGCTCTGGTTTCCTATGTAGATGACAAACAGATCGTCATATCACTCGCCGCAGACACTAACAAAACCTCTAATCAGCTAAACACCTGTCTCAAACAAGTAACAAACTGGATGTCTGACAGCTGTTTGAAATTGTAGGGGGATAAAATTGAGGTTTTAGTCATAGGAAACAACCCCTCTCACTGGTTTTAACTCCACTGGCATGATTGTCTTGGTCTACTTCCCTCACCCTCCCCTACAGTCAAGGGCCTAGGATTCTGAAAAGAAACAGGCTATCCATGGAGGTTCAGGCCAAGAAACATTCTGCATGCTGTTTTGGAATTCTCCGTACTCTTAGAAACTGTTAAGCTGACTCCCAGCTCCACTCCAAAGAGCGGTTGTACAGGGACTAATCAACTCTTGTCTGGATTATTTATACTCCCTCTACCTAGACAGTCCCAAATATGTGATAAATCGACTGCAGTGTTCTTAAATTAGCTCACAAGGGGCATCCGGGAATGTCTGCCATGAAGCCTCTTGTTCATATTCATTTTTGGTGGATAGGAATGGATAGGATGATTTACAGGACTGTGAGAGATTGTGAAGTGTGTGCGGGAAGTGAGAAGATGTTGAGGATCAGTACCCCTCCCATGAAAAGCTGTGTGTGGCGTAATTTTCCATGGCTTTTGATATATCTGGACCTTCCAATTTTTTACCTACAAATTCTCTGTTTGCGTTAGTCTCAATAGATTATCATTCAAAATGGCCAGAGGTCAAATTAGTGTCACAAACTACCATAGGGGTTGATGGTTGCATTTTCTAACGAAGTATTTGCCTGAGTAGGATGCTCCTCAGTGCTGGTCACTGGTAATAGGGTGCTGCTCACTAGTGGTGAATTGAGACCTTTCTTAAGCATTGCAATGTTAATCATATAACTACTGCCTTTTATGAGCCACATGGAAATGGTCAAGTAGATAGGTTCAACCGCATATTGAAGGGTTATGGTGTGAAAGTACATCGTCAGGGTGATGATTGGAAAGATATTTTGAGGGAGACTTTACGGCTGTCCCGTATAGCCCCACATACTACCACTGAGGTCACTCCATTTAGATTACTAAAAGGCAGAAATCCTGATTCTTGCTTGTATCTGTGGTGGTTTAAGAAGAAGTGGAGAAGCAAAGATGCTGAGTGGAATGTGACAGATGTTGCTGAAAGAGTTAGGAGAAAACAGAGTAAATCCAAGGAATGGTATGCTACTAAGTGGAACGGGAATTCTCATTATATTGATGTTGGAGATTGGGTGAGAATTCTCAAACCTGTTTTTTTTTTTAATAATGAATTATCCAGGTTTGGAAAAGTTTTGAAGGTGATGAAGGCATTTACTAACTGTGTGATTACCCAAGATGGCAAAGTATGGAATGTGAGGAGGGTCGCAAGGTGTAATTGTGAGAGCATGAGCGGTAAGAACATATGGGGAAATGAGGACACTGAGGAAAGACACAACGGGTTCATGTTGAAGCTTGACAATAGAGTACCACATAATTACTATGATGTGGCTAGCAAAGAAAGTATGGTGTCGCATGACCCTATTGAAGTGTTAGCTGATTCTGTGGCTTCCAGGGTTAATTGGGGAAGCAGAGTCCGACATTCTCCAAGAAAATTTGCGGATTTTGTAAATTAGGAGATGTATTTCTCCCATTTTCTTCCTCCTTTTTAGATTAGGTTTTTTTTTTTTTTTAGTTTATTGGGTTTTTCCATTTGTTGTTGTTGTTTCGTTTCGTTTTTGTTTTCAAGAGGAAAGATGTGTTGCATTGTTACTTGTATTAGAATATATTTGCATACATTCAATGCACTTTCCATGTTATGTTTATGAGTGCGTTCTGGACTCCAGGTGAATGTTAAACTGGAATTCCTAGCTGCACTGCAGTTGAACTGGCGCTATCGTGCCTATAGGACGCTATTCTGTGCTAGTAACAATAACCCGTTACTGGATTACTGGATCTAGCAGGGTTGTGATACTACAGGTCCCATGGTCAAGAGAGCACGATGTGGAGGAAGTTCCTTTGCATATCTGGCACCTGTACTCTGGAACGCTCTGCCAACGTACATCAAGCTGGACGAATCAGAAATCAGCTTCAGAAAATAGCTGAAAAACATACATATTCTAATCTCTAGGGAGGCAAGCAGTACCTTCAGCAGAGGTTTATTACCAGCACTAGGAGGCCCGGTGAATAGCCATGCGCTATATAAATTCCCAAAAATAAAATAGAATCTCTTGGTGAGGTAAAACATGACTTTGTTGTCAAGTGACTAGAGTCAGATTTGACAAAAACAAGATCCACATTAATGCCGAAGTGGGAGGAGGACACAAAAAGTAATCGCTTTTCTTTTAATGATCTGACTAAGTGCTATTTGTTTCATGAGCTGAATCGAATACTTTCAGGGCACCCTCATTATTCCCCTTGGAGTTTTTTATTCCTGTGCTTTCTGGCAGGCCTCTTACGACATCTGCCCTGGTTCTTAGTAGAACTGCTAGCATTCTGTGAAGGAGAATCTTGTGTATGCAGAACAAAGAAAGCCATTCTAGAATGTTCCCAAGCTGGTGAGTTCATAAACGAAAGCCGCTACTGCCTCTGGATTTATTTAGAAGCTGTTTCTACCCAAGTGTGTAATCTTCACACATTATTCCTTAACCTTCTCCTGATTTCTGGTTTCTTAAGTGTGCATAACTGCCTCTTCTGGACACGTGTTCCTGGCAAGGTACCCTCACCTTTTGACCTGCCACTACATCAAATCATCTTACCAGACTGGAAGGATCCACTGATATCAAGGGCGTTTGCTGCAACTTCTACTGAGGTAGTTATGAAAGCCACAGATGACATAAAGTGAAACGTCAACTGGCAAAGTCACAGTGAAACAATATGATTTCCACCTTCTGCCTGATTCTCTTCTAAAATTCTTCCTCTGAGACCTCCTCAAAGACCAGCTGTTTTATTCAGAAGCTGCCAACCAAGAATTCCTCAAAGGATATACTGTTACCCTACGACAAGTGTCTCAACTGAGCTTTCTACTTGAATCATGTGGATTTCCGGCCAGAATGCCTCTTTGGACCCCTTGTACACCTTCTACCTACATGTCCTTTAGGCCTCTTACCCAGATCTGTGCCTCTTTACAGTTTTCTACCTGGATCTTCTGCAAGCCTCCACCCTTGTCTCCACAAGAGCAATCTCAATTGTGTTGACACCAGAAGTCTTATGTAAGCATTATGTTTATTATCATAAGTGTACCTTCAACCAGGTCTGGCACAAGCTGTTGATTTGAGTCTTCTGTAAGGTCCAGAGCTGGACTTCATTTAGAAACCATTCTTGGAGACGTGTTGTAGCATCCTATTGGTTCTCATCTAGACATTGTATTTGATTGTGGTCATCTTTCTAGCAGCCTTCTGTTTGCATCTTATCCATCTCTTCTATCTTGGCTTTCGACTGCAACCCATTCTATACGCCTATTTCTACCTATATCTCATCTAGGTTTGATTACATTTCCATATCTACGCATCTTTTCACTACGTCTCATCCAGGCCTTCTACTTGGATCTCCTGAAGACCACCTACGTGAACAAATGTTTTGAGTACTTGAGGTACTAGGGCAAGATGAGGCTTTTGGAATTTCAGGTTCACTTTTTTCTCATTGGTGCTGTATTGTGGCACTGTCAACCATCAGTTGCCTTTGAGATTGTTGGAAAGGTAGACATATTCAGGCAAAGACCCTGCCCTGCGTTTTTGATGTTTGAAAATGCAGCATACCTGGAAGACATGACCTTTGAGCTGCCTTGCAACTGCAAACCAGAAGAGGTTCCTGCTGTCGTTTGGTACTACCAGAGACGCCTCGGCAGCAATGAGACCACCGTCCTGACTGATTATAATGGCACAACCTTTGTGGATTCAACCAACATTCGTCGAGGCACCAGCGTTTTGCTGCGTTTCTCCATACGGATGTTTAGCCTCATTGTTTTCAAGGCACAGGTAGAGGACACAGGCCACTACATATGTGGCAATCGGCAAGGGGCATACTTTTATGGCTATGACATAGATGTGCAGAGTTCAAGAGATGCCATCATCCTCTTTGCAGACTGGAACCAGCATCCTACAAAGGACCAAGAGGAGAAGCGCTTCTCAGTCTTCACCACCTTCTGGGACTGGACCATATGTGACCGCTGTGGGGTCAGAGGGGAACAGAGGAGGATTGGGATGTGCTATGTGAAGAGTGAATACCTCTTCACTCGATACCGCAAGGCCCTTCAGAATGTGGCCTCCTGTGGTTCTGCTGCAGTACCAGGACGCTTCAAGGGCATGATGACCGCTCGGAAGACTGAGATCCTAATCCGGAGCTGCACCATGCCTTGCAGAAAAGAGAAGAAGGATAGGATAAAAAGCTTCTTGACCCAGAAAATCAACAATGTTATCGCCAAGATGGGTTCCACCATATCCATCCCAGATGTTCCCACACAGTTCTACAGCCTGCAAATGGGCTATACACTCGTTATAAGCTGTCCAGATGCAAGGCCAGAGAGTGCTGTTGCTTGGGATAAAGATGATAAGCGACTGTACCGGTCAGAGTATCTCTCTGGGGGAAATCGATCTAGGAGAATCTACATTGACCATGGAAACCAGTTGCACATCACATATACTATGGAAGAGGACAAAGGGCTTTACTTCTGTTGGCTTGAAGGAAGGCGGACTGCTGGTTTTCATCTTTTCGTGCTTCGCAAAAAAACGCGGGTTCGCTCAATCAGTGACCCAGAGACTATTTTTGCGATGAAGCTCATCCTAGTTAGCTATCTATTCCTCTTCGTCTTGTTTGTTATAATCCACATCTGCAAATGCATCCTTTACATGTGCGGATGTGGCTAAGGTAGAGCTCTCAGTGCATCCATTCCCAATTGTGACCTTGCTATGTGTTTTACTCTGTTTAGTAATGTAAATATACAAATTCGTTTCGAAATTATATCAGTGACTGAGCAAACATTCTCTGTACTTTGGCTTGATGGTTTTTATTTCAATGTAATACCATAGCTCTTTTGAAGCCCTGCCAACCTAGGCGTACTTCACAAGCTTTATGTTGTAAAGTATAATCGTAGTCACGAGGTAAGTAAAAGTAGAGGTTTATTTGTCAAGTTCCAAGATGGTAGTTACAAGTAAATGATTATACTTTGCAACATTAATACACTTGACTCCATACAAGAAGGTTATGCTAATGATGCTCTCAAGGTAACTCATGTTTTTGTGCTCGGGTAACTGTCTACCATGATAAACATTTCATACATAGGACCCAAGCAGAACATTTGCTTATTCGCTGATTATATGGAAAAACAGAAATGGAGTGTCCTTCAAAGACACTTCACTCTTATTTGCTTAACTTGGTCGTGTCTGTTTGGGATTGGTGTTCCAGTGGGGGTTCTTGCTTTCGGTAGTGGTTCCATTTATTCCTTGTCCTCTGATCTTTTCCAGGTCCTGTTTGGTGAGGGTGATGCTGCCGCCCTTAGCAAATGGGAGTGGCTTTGATATGGACTCCCACCTCACTCTCCCCTGCAAACAACTTATCAGGCCACTTTTGCAACAACCGCCGCCACACGCACACATACACACCTCACTTAATTGCTCACACTTCCAAACATTACCCCCACACAAATAATTACATCATCTAGCTGTTGTAGTCAAATGGCAGGGTCGTTCTACAAGTGTCTGGAGCAATTCTGGTAGGAAATATGTTCTTTATTTCGTGTAGGACTCTTTGTTTACAGCACCAGCAGGTAAGTCCTGCCAGGTCTCCATCCCCCTCCACCTCTCCCCATCTCCTAGCTTCTATTGCAAACCACACACCAACATTCTATCACATTATTCACCCACAACATTCCAGACACCAGCTCACTCATACAGGGAATAGGGACACACAGGATTCTGCAGTAGCCTTATCCCCTCACAACACTACACCTTATCACCTGTATCTCTTTTGCAGGGCTTTTCTGCTTTATTGCTAGAAGAGGTGGCAAATGAATGATCCTCTAATGAAAGTCCATGCAGTCAGTCCCCCATACTTAAACTGAGCTACTTCACTTCACCCGAGTGAGTGCTGTTTGTCAACTGAAACTGGGTAAGTAAACAATGGAAGGAGTAATTCCCCGAGGAAAACAGTGATGAAATCCGCAAGGTACCATGAAAGTGAAAAAAAGGAAAAAGAAATTCTTTATAGAAAAAGCCCCCTCACTCACCAATCTAGTTGGTGACATGCTTCATCATAAGGGTCCCACCCGAGTAACCGAATGTTACCCTGGCGTGCAGCTGATTTACAGTGGAGTTGTTTTTTTTTTACAATAGTGCAAGTGGGTGAAAAGTGTGTTAAAATTGTCTTTATTGTACTCCCTGAATTATAATGCAGAGCAATAAGACAAGATTAAAAATGTGTGTGATACCCTCGGAGGCTTAAGTGGCCAATGGTATCTATAGTGAACGTGATGGTCTACATGTTTCAACCTGTAGGTGATAGTACTAGGTTGTCTTAAGGACCAATTGGAATGACCTACCGTAAATGTTTCAGGGTGATCTGTCAACCGAGAGCCGAGGGAAAGGGGGGGTATCAAACACAATTTACCCATGCTATTTACATAGGGATTTTTGCATAGAACTACAGTTCAAAAAGCTGAATGGAATTGTGAGAAGTTGGCCTGATATGTAGTGCTCACTATTCTAGTGATCACTGTGTATCATTCCAAACAACCCTTATTGATGATTGGTTGTAAGTCAACCTTATAGACCAGCTATCCTAGTAGCATGGACAAGAGCAGTCTTTAGGCTAAACTCTAGAGGGCGTGTTAAGCCAGCTGTTATACCATCACATATACCCCTTGAACACCAAGTGAAAGGACACCACACAAGTTGTTATGAAAATAAAAGGATATTTATTTATAACAAGTCTACCCTGATCTCTTTATGAGTCAGGGAGCTAAGCTCACAACAAAACTCTTAGGAAAATACTTTAAGTTGCACAATTTACACAAATGCCCGAGGGGCACGAAAAACCATATACACTAAAAGTGGAATGCAAAATACTAGCAGGTAAGTAACACGATCCAAATCCGACTAGATAGGCTGAAAACGTAAAAGGATCTGGACACTTAGATAGTGAACCTATGTTGGAGCACCTAAATGCTCAAGTTACCTAGCCCAGGGGCTGCGGCTGCATGGGTTCAAAAGACGTCGGGAATCCTCGTTAAAGTCTATGGAGCCTGAAAGAAGAAGTTGCTGGCAGGCGACCAGTGATGATGTTCGGAGTGATCCAAGCCTGGATCGATGATGGAGACGACCTGAAAGCAGAGGGGACTCAGTTCTTAATCACTAGCCAGTGATTAGGTGGGCACCAGGATGGCACCGGATGAAGTCACCTCGACCAGGTGAGTGGGCGACGCTGGACTCTGCTGTCCCTCGAACCAGGAGGCGTTGTCGGCGACCAGGATGGAGGTGCGAGCTGTCCCACGAAGGTGTCTGCTGTCGGCGATGCTGGGCCCAGGATTGGGGCAACAAACCTTGGCAAAGTCAAGCCCACGCGGTGGAGTCAAGATGGCGTCTGGAGTAGACCAGGAGGGTCCGGGGTGCTCCTCTCTTGGAAGGGAGCAAGGGCCAGTCTGGAGCAACCAGACCAGCGGTGTAATCGTCGTAGTTCGTCGTCAGGAGGGCCACTAGCCAGCAGGCAATTGACTGGACAACGCGGTGAGCAGCAAAGAGCAGAAGGGCCCCACGCAGATCTCGTGAATGCTGGGGGGCTGGACTTCGGTGCTGGAGCTGCTCAGGGTCAGGGCTTCTCAAACCCCAAAGCACTCACTCGAGGATCCCTCGGCGGTCGTGCTGGTTAAGCGTCGTGCAGTTTTGAAGATGTCCGGTCCCTTCAGGTCTCGTCACACCCACGAATCTCAGCTGGGCTGATGATGCAGGTAGAGGTCAGAGATGCCAGGGAATCTGGGTCTCGTCGAGCTGGGCAGTCTTGATCCGGAGGATGGACGTGCAGCAAGCCGCGATGCTTAGATGGTGCCTGCAGGTGAGGGTGGCTACTCCTTAGCCACAAGGGAGAGTCTTCAGAAATGTTCAAGAGTTCTTTCGTGGAAAGTAGTCAAGATTCAGAATTATCTAATTTGGGAAGGGGGCCTGCTCCTACCTTTATTCTAAAAAAAGGGGGCAGGCACGCGACTAGGTCCTGCCCATGGGTGGGACCAGGAGGGGGGTGGTTACACCCCTCTCCCTTGTCCGGACTTTCCCCAGCTCAGGGGCAGGTGTGCCCCTGGAACTGGTTCAAACCGGCAGATGCATAGTGAGCACCGGGGTGCCACTTGCAGTCACCTTCCTCTCAGCCCTGCCTACCTGGGATACACAAAACCCTGTCTGGGATGGTGCTAGCACCGCCCCTGACAGGAAACCCTTTGTCCAAGCTCTCCTCGCTGGAAGGACTCCCAGCAGCAGGAGGTCAGACTTGTGTCTGTAGTGGCAGCATCCATTTTGTGATGCTGAGGCTCGAGTTAACTTTAACCGGGGTTCACAGTTACATACATGTTGTGTCCCTCTAGAAGGGTGGAATGCTAACCCCGTCGCCAGAATTGGTGAGGGGTTAGTATTCCCATTCGTATGACACCTTACTCGACATGTTTTGATAAAGCGATACCAAAGATAGCAAATAACCGTGAGGATTATAATGCACTTAAGAGTATATGGTACGCGTTATCATGGAACAGCTATTAGGACTTGGTTCCGCAAGCTGCAAACGGGCTCAGCTCATGCCAGAGCACCATCTCACATAATTCCAAGCACTCTGCCTTCAGGATTGTTAAGGCCTGCCATAGAAGTGACTGATAGGAATACATGTGTCCATTTTAGGGTTAGATATAGGGATACTATATCTAAAGCAAAGGGTGATTACACCACCTTGCCCCAGCTGTCGTGCAGCCAGTTGTGTCAGATTTGGATGGCCATCCAGGGGTGGCATAATACATGCTGCAGCCCCTGGTAGGCCCTGGGTACACCTATGCCCTGGGTACCTAAGGTACACTGTACAGGGACTGATAAGGTGACTCAGTATCCAATTAGATATGTACCTAAGGCACATGAAATCCATTTTACAGAGAGAGCATTAGGCCTGGGGCCCTGAATAGCAGGGTCCCAGGTCAACTAAGTCGAAAAACCAGCAAAACACCAGGCAAAAAGTTTGGGGTAACCATAGTCAGATAGCCACCTTCCTACAGGAATGACAACAAATTTGGCAGAAATGTAGATCTTTATGCAGAAAGTGTGCCTTTTGTGATTTCGTGTGAATCATTTCAGTAGTTTTTGACAAATTGAGGTTACAAATTTATGCATATCTGGACTCCCGCAAGAGTCCTGCGAGCGCAAAACATGAAATAATAAAGCAATCTGATTATCCAAAGGGTCTCTTCTCCCGTCGGCCATCTCACTCATATTGAACGCGAATACTGATTGCCTGGCCACAAGATTAGGAGAAATGTTGTAGCTGTCATTTAAGGACCTGGAGATGGAGCTATATTTAAAGTCATCATTTTTTGGGTGCCCGCAGGACTCTTGCGGAAGCCAGGGGGACCAATCTATTCCTGCAACAGTCTCACTGAGTCACAGGGGCCATGCTGGCTCCTGCAAGAGCCCAGTGGGTTCTGAAAACCATTAACAAAAAAGGAAAGGGTGGACATGTCTGGAGTGGGTTGGCCATCTACGGGCCGCTGACCATAGACATCATCCAGGGGAAGGGGCAGTTTCTCCATTAGGGCTCAGGGGCTGTGCCCCTCTGAAATTCCTACACATTTACATAAAAACATTAAGTAGATGGCTTTATTTAGAGATATCTCTAAATAAATCGATGTATTTAAGCCTGGGTTGTCTCTATTTATGGCTGCCTGCTCCACCTTGCTCTGAAGCAAGAGACTGAAGCCAGGCAGTAAATCAACTTTCTGAGCTGTGATACAAGATGCAGGGCTTTCTGTTTTAAAGTCCTTCATTGCCATTGTGTTGTATGGTTGTATGCACTCTGTAGGCCAGTGACAAAATCCGAGTCATGGTTTCAGGTGTCGGAGACTTCATCCCTGTGTGATTTCAGATATCCGTCATTCAAAGGCATAGATCCCACCCTTTCGTCATACGTGAAGTGGTGCCTTGTTCTCAGTAATGGTAAGTCTTTGCATTCCAATGTTGTGTTATATATATTGTGCTGAGACCCCTCATCATGCTAACCTCCCCCACTGTGACACCCCAAGGCACTCGCTGCAGATTGCTGGCTTCGTTAGAAGTGGGGCTGCTGTATTTGTTCTCCTGCAAAATGGATCCCAATAACGAGAAGGATGCATGTTCCCTGGCGATGTTGATCCAAATATCCGAGTCAAGCAAGATGAGAAATATGTGCTTCCAGTGGACAGTTCTCTGGTGTATGAAATTAAAACTGTCCATGTCTTCATGCCCCTAAGTTAACACTGATGCCAAAAACATGGATTGACTTGCAAACAATGAATGTTAAAAAAGTTAACGGAAGGCATTTCAGCGATTTAGTTCCTCTCTTATTTCACCTACTTTACTTAATCTTGCATTCCCCAAGAGTTAGCTATTGTTGTAGGGATTCTACTCCTACACAGAACTGTGCACCGAGATCCAGGACCTCAGTGAATTGTGGTGGACTAAAAAACTCACCTCAGTACCTAAAAACCCTAACCAACTAGTATAAGTGTCACAATAGCTCTTTGTCCTACAGCAAAGGAACCAATGATTAGACAACCCAGAACATGCGACTTAGGTTATACTCAGGAATGGTGGGAAGCAAGAACACTCTTTCATTATACTCTCATACCAGTCCACAACAGGAGTAAAAATTTAGACATGGGAAAGGTTAAAATATTTATTTAACGATATGCTCTAAGATGCAGTATTTTTGCTAACATAAGCAGACATATGATTAGAAATAATATTATCAGCATTGTTACAACTCCATAAAACACAAAAGGAGAAATCATATTACAATGATGGTGAAAACAGGTTTTATAGCGCCAAGTAAATCACCCTCCTTTGCTAGGAACTATGTTTTATAAAATATAGGTCTCTTAGGCTTGTGTGGGGGACCCTATACCTCTAAGATCAGCAGGAATGTATTACATCAGGATCTGCAAAAGCTCTTTCTCTCTGGAAACGGAATTCTTCCAAGTGCCTGAAATCATGCTTACAGTGCAATATTAAAGGCACCAGAATCATGTTGGCTGCAGCTGCATGTATGTTGTGGCTAAAACGTGAGCCGATCAGCCCGAACAACAGCTACTTTGTTATGATAACCTTGGAGGCTTTAGCACTCACTGTGCAGACTAGGGTCGCGATGTAAGTCTAGGGATGCCGAAAACAAGCCTTTCTCATGTGAAGCAAATCATGCAACCTAACTTACAACAACAGTTATATGCAGTGTTGTGTGCAAAAGCAGCAAAAGGTAAAATGGTGTTTAAACTTCTAATAAGCCTATGCTAACATAGCAATGTGCGCAACTAGGCTCAGCCCTCACTACACCCTCCCTTGATCGGAGAACGCACAAAAGTGGGGGCAATTTTTAGAATGCAGAGTTGAAGTTCGAATGAGACAGAACCAAGTTCAAAATTATGCCAAATTGCATAATTGGAAGTAAAACCGAATTAGTAACCAAAAAAATGGAAAAACAAAAATGCAACAGGGGTATATTGTATCAAAAACCTTATAATGTGTAGAAAAAAATTAACAAAAATCATTAGTTTAGTATGTGTCTATGAAGGAGAAAGAAATCGTCACTTCAATTCCACAGCGTATAGGCACAGTACGTTGCAACTGCCACCAATAGGAAGTCGTTGTTATCTTCACTGAACATTTCAGCTATCCAATTCAATAATGAAAAAGAACACACATGTTCTTCAACAGCCAGAGCCTCTAGCACCATCAGAGGACAACTCAGATGTTCTTCAGAAAACTGCATGCCAGAAAATCATGGTCGGCAGACCATATATTTCAATTGCCCAGGACTCCATGCGCCGCTGCGCAGGCCATAATCCTGACACCAGAACAGTCTGGTTCATCAGCAACTAAGGGACTCATTAGTAGATCATAATCCCGGTTAGGAGACACCGTATTACAGAGACACAAATCCAGGGCCCACTCAAAATTGCATTCCAGGCAGTGGAAAACTGGCTGCACGCATGTAAAGTACGAAAACCGGAAATATAAAACATACGCCACACTCAGAGTAGCCAGAGGCAGCGATCCACAGTATTCAAGCATCCGGTAACGAAGTTGGAGCAGCCGGGGCAAATTGCCGTGGGGCACGGAATGTGCAACCATTTTGGAGCAAGCATATTAACAGCAGTAAATTGGCAGCCAAGGTGAGAATTAACGGAAAACCGCCAGAGACGCTGGAAAAAATAGAATGAAAAAATGCCGGTATCACACCAAATATAGGGGGTCATTAGGATCGCGGACAGGATCGCGGACGGACTTGAGTCCGTCCGTGACCCCAGAGTAGGAGGGAACATCCACATGGGCAGCGGTGTTCCCTCCGTGCAGATTAGGATGTGACCGCCAGGGTGGCGGTCACATCCTCTATCTTTAACATTGCGGCGGGTGCAGCTTCAAACTGCACCCGCAGCAATGTTAAAAATGCATGCACCGCATTTACGTGCACAAAGCCACAGGCACCGCACGGTGCCTGCTGCTTTGTTCACGCAAATGCAGGGGGGTACCATAAGTACCCCCATGTGCACCCCCCACCACCCCTTCACCCAGGCGTCCCGCAACGGGCCCCCGAAGTGAAGGTCCGTATTCTTTTCCAAGGCGGAAAAGCATACATTTTACACCATCCTAATATGGCTGGCGGTGTCTGATAGACACCGCCAGCAATGTTAAAGCTTTTCCGCCTCGGTTGGAAGGCGACCGCGCCGGAAAGGCTGCGGACATATTTCAAAACCCACCGCCATCCTAATATGGCGGTGGGTCTTTCGAGGCTCCGCAGCAGTTTTCCCGCATCCTCCGGGCCGGCGGTGGCTTCCGCCGGCCCGGAGGATGCGGGAAAACTGCTATCATAATCGGCCCCATAGTTTGGAATGAAGTCGCAAGGACAGAAATTACTTCTTTAAAAAAGTGTACCAATCCTGTGGTTGAAGAGGCATTGAATATAGTGTCAATCAACGCCCCAAAATGCAGGGGGAGATCTGTATTAAGTAAAGCATGTACCTCAGTACGAGTATTAGACACGTGAAGGACGAATGTTTCACGCGCTGATGTAAGGGCGACTTCTCTTTGAGACAAAAGAGCCCTTATTCTACTCATCTTGTTGAACTCTGCTTTCAAGGTCGGAATGGAAGGCCAGATGGATATATCCATGTGGAGAAGGAAACAGGACATTCTTACGACAGACTACACGTTGGGAGACAGTCACTATGTACGGTATCCCTGCCAGCATACAACAGCAATCGTCACTATTTAATAACAAATAACGACTGTTTACTAACAATGTGAAAGTAGGTGTAATTGCTGGGGCGTGTGTACCTTTTAAAATACAGGCCAAATTCGGTGCTTCTTGATTACAAGAACCATGCAATTGTATATTCCTACAGACTAATGAGTCATCTGGTGTGGAAATGCAATCTTCACCTTTCAAATAAACTTCCTTTCCTACCCTTAAGCACCTGTAGGTAAAGGGCAGAGACCAAACTTCATGGAGATATGCGCTACCTAATGGTTCATATCTGGCTATGGCATAGTGCTTCATGCATGCTTCGAATTTAAACAGTGGAAAAGGTAGCGTTATTAACCCTTGAATAAGCCAAACTGCAGAATTTGTTTCGGCCACAGCAAATGGTAAGGGTTCTAACTTTTCAATATGCAATAGTGAAAATGTAGCATCTTTCATTGACATGAATTGATGTTTAACAGTCAAATTAAAGGGCAAAAATAGCGAAGAAGTGTTCATGTATTCCGAAGGCACTTTCACAGGCTTCAACATTTGTAAAGTCCATGCAAAATACATAATAGAACGCAATTCATTTTGACCATGGTACAAAACTGAGACTTCATCTTGCACAATATCAACAACAGAAGAAACAATATTATCTAATGTGTAAATTCGGGAAGAAAGTGTGTTAATGATATTATCTAAGACTGCAAGCACTTTTTCTAAATTAGCTTGATCAATAGCTCTTAACCTAGAAGCAGCTTCAATTAGGGACAGTTTCCAAACTTCGTTGTAAACAGCATAAATCCACCTTTTGGACCTGCCGGCTGCAGGACCTTTCACAAAGTCATTCAAATGAACATCGTCAGTCAATTTAGACAAATAAAGCTTAACTGCCGCTAAAGTGGAGTGTTTGAGCCAGGTCTGACATAGCTTGCCTAGAGAATGGTCCCTCTCAAAACGGGGATCCACCCTAACCTGTGTATATGCAGGGGCCAAACCCAGAAAATGATGCTGGCATGAATCTGCACTTTTTTTATAACTGCCAACCTTGGGGATCCAAACTGGAAATGTTAAAAGACAAATTTAGTAGCAGAGTCTGCAAATCACCAAGGGGCTAATGGTATGATTGTTCCAATTGGGGTATTCCCCCAAATTAGGAATAGAGGGAGCATTTAGTTTTTTAGACGTAGCCAATCCAAAGCAGGTGGTTTGCGAAATAGTCAAATTCAGAAAAAACATATGGTTCGGGATGAGACATGCACAATGCAAAGCCTCAGTGCCTTGCACTTGCCAATTTTTAGAACCCCAAACAGATTTATGATAAATAGTATCTTTCCACAGCTTAAATATTTCAAAAAGGGGGGTGGGGTCGCACACCACTCACTCACCAGCGGGATCGCCCCTAAGGACTATGGTCAGTGTAGTCTTGTATTCCGCGATGTATCTTTCTTCGCCATCCCTGGA
Source organism: Lissotriton vulgaris (assembly GCF_964263255.1). NCBI lineage: Eukaryota > Metazoa > Chordata > Amphibia > Caudata > Salamandridae > Lissotriton > Lissotriton vulgaris. The sequence goes on along the minus strand of NC_141693.1, from coordinate 1,707,976,646 downwards.
CACGTGTTTCGGGGTATTTACCCCTCATCAGCAGGGAATAGGCCATCTTCTTATCTTCTGGGGTTGCTGGTGGCTGCCAAATATTGCCAGGTCTAGTACCACACGGGCGCGCGGGTGCGGGGTCCCAGGCTCGTCAGCCCGCTTAAATATTTCAAAAAGGGGGGTGGGGTCGCACACCACTCACTCACCAGCGGGATCGCCCCTAAGGACTATGGTCAGTGTAGTCTTGTATTCCGCGATGTATCTTTCTTCGCCATCCCTGGACACGTGTTTCGGGGTATTTACCCCTCATCAGCAGGGAATAGGCCATCTTCTTATCTTCTGGGGTTGCTGGTGGCTGCCAAATATTGCCAGGTCTAGTACCACACGGGCGCGCGGGTGCGGGGTCCCAGGCTCGTCAGCCCGCTTAAATATTTCAAAAAGGGGGGTGGGGTCGCACACCACTCACTCACCAGCGGGATCGCCCCTAAGGACTATGGTCAGTGTAGTCTTGTATTCCGCGATGTATATTTCTTCGCCATCCCTGGACACGTGTTTCGGGGTATTTACCCCTCATCAGCAGGGAATAGGCCATCTTCTTATCTTCTGGGGTTGCTGGTGGCTGCCAAATATTGCCAGGTCTAGTACCACAAGGGCGCGCGGGTGCGGGGTCCCAGGCTCGTCAGCCCGCTTAAATATTTCAAAAAGGGGGGTGGGGTCGCACACCACTCACTCACCAGCGGGATCGCCCCTAAGGACTATGGTCAGTGTAGTCTTGTATTCTGCGATGTATCTTTCTTCGCCATCCCTGGACACGTGTTTCGGGGTATTTACCCCTCATCAGCAGGGAATAGGCCATCTTCTTATCTTCTGGGGTTGCTGGTGGCTGCCAAATATTGCCAGGTCTAGTACCACACGGGCGCGCGGGTGCGGGGTCCCACCCCCTTTTGAAATGTTTAAAGCTCCCTCGAGCTTGCGGGCTGACGAGCCTGGGACCCCGCACCTGCGCGCCTGTGTGGTACTAGACCTGGCAATATTTGGCAGCCACCGGCAACCCCAGAAGATAAGAAGATGGCCTATTCCCTGCTGATGAGGGGTAAATACCCCTAAACACGTGTCCAGGGATGGCGAAGAAGGATACATCGCGGAATACTAAACTACACTGACCATAGTCCTTAGGGGCGATCCCGCTGGTGAGTGAGTGGTGTGCGACCCCACCCCCTTTTGAAATCTTTCCACAGCTCATAGCCCCCATCAGCCAATTGGTCAATAAAGCACTTGGAATATAACTATTTTGTGTGGGTAAGTTTAACTTTGGAAGAGGACTTCTCAGTCATCTTAAAATAAAATGCTTCATGGTTGGATTGAAAAATCAGTAAAGTAAGAAAACTTTTTCAAAAGAGTTTTGGAGCTGCCTTCAACATGAACCAGTTCGGGCTGGACTGTTCCCATGAGGCACAGGGTCAGACTGATTTGCATATGGCCATGTCTGAACTGGGGTGGTGTGGAGTGCGAAAAAACGATGGATTTAGGCCCAGATCTCTGTACTGGGGTGAATGTATGACATTGTTCTGCATTCTGTCCATCAACTGTGGTTTTTGCATTTGTCACCCCAGTGGGATGGGTATGCTCAGACATGAATCCCATGCTCTCCACACCACTGGATTCAAGCAAGCTGGGCTGAAGACGGCTGGAATGCCAGAAACCGGTCCTCGAAAGCTTGTTTCCGGTCCAGGGAAGGCATGGCTTGGCAGTTCGGGCTGGACTGTTCCCATGAGGCACAGGGTCAGACTGATTTGCATATGGCCATGTCTGAACTGGGGTGGTGCGGAGTGCAAAAAAACGATGGATTTAGGCCCAGATCTCTGTACTGGGGTGAATGTATGACATTGTTCTGCATTCTGTCCATCAACTGTGGTTTTTGCATTTGTCACCCCGAGTGGGATGGGTATGCTCAGACGTGAGTCCCATGCTCTCCACACCACTGGATTCAAGCAAGCCGGGCTGAAGACGGCTGGAATGCCAGAAACCAGTCCTCAGAAGCTCGTTTCCGGTCCAGGGAAGGCATGGCTTGGCAGTTCGGGCTGGACTGTTCCCATGAGGCACAGGGTCAGAATGATTTGCATATGGCCATGTCTGAACTGGGGTGGTGTTGAGTGCAAAAAAACAATGTGTTTAGACCCAGATCTCTGTCCTGGGGTGAATGCATGACATTGTTCTGCATTCTGTCCATCAACTGTGGTTTTTGCATTTGTCACCCCGAGTGGGATGAGTATGCTCAGACATGAGTCCCATGCTCTCCACACCACTGGATTCAAGCAAGCCGAGCTGAAGACGGCTGGAATGCCAGAAACCGGTCCTCGGAAGCTTGTTTCCGGTCCAGGGAAGGCATGGCTTGGCAGTTCGGGCTGGACTGTTCCCATGAGGCACAGGGTCAGACTGATTTGCATATGGCCATGTCTGAACTGGGGTGGTGTGGAGTGCAAAAAAACGATGGATTTAGGCCCACATCTCTGTACTGGGGTGAATGGATGACATTGTTCTGCATTCACCATCAACTGTGGTTTTTGTAGCGATAGGGACTATGTCACCCTCATAAAAGTCAGGTACGTGAAACCCACCGCTCCCGGTATGATTCTTATCCCCTGGTTGGTGTGATTATCACAAGTTAATAAGAATTTAGATTCTAGAAGATCAGCCTGCAAAGTTTTCCAAAATGGCTTATTGAGCCGGCAGCCAGAATGATTTGGAAAAAGTAGGTTGTACCAAAGCGTAAAGAGCCTTGATACGCTGGGCATAGCCGGTAATGTAAGTACGCCAGAAATTCAAAAATCCCAGTAAAGATTGTACTTTTTTCTGTGTTGTAGGAGTGCGCAGCTGTGCACATATGTCCAGGAAGTGAGGTGCTAAGCCTCGACCTTCATTGTTGAGCTCATAGCCCAGGAACAGCATTGTGAACTCTGCAATGTGAGATTTTGCAAAGTTGAACTAATAGCCAAAGTCCGCAAAATGGCAAATTATGCGGTCAACATGACACAAATGCGGCCATAATTCGTTGTCTGTGAAATAGATGCCATCCACATACGAGCATGCATCTGGGTCGAGTCCCTCCAAAAGAGAGACTATGCGGGCGGCAAAGAAGCCTGGACTGTTCTTCTAGCCCATAGCCAAACGTCTGAACTGGCGTTCTTTGCCACCACTGCAAAAGCTGTCCATTGACTACTAATAGAGGACAGGTTGTGGGTGAAAAAGCCATTGGATATGTCAAGCATAGTCTTCACACAAGACTATCCACAAGGGCGGAATTGTGAGTGTTTTGTACAGCCCACTTACGACAATGGGAGTTTAAGTGCCGATACTCCAATACCAAACGGTACGAGCCATCAGGCTTAGTCACAGTAAAAAGAGGTTTATTCATTGGAGACTCACATGTTTCAATCACACCTTGATTTTTCAATTGGTCAAGGATTTCTGCCACATGAGATTTTGCTTCACGCCACAAAGAATATTGGGGTTGACGCTGTGGCATAGACCGCAATGGTATCTCATGTTGGGGGAAAATTTGTCCCAGCCACAGTGAGTATGGTACAAAGCCGGCGCAAGCGCCTTAGCCTACTCTTCTGCAAACTGCAGGGCCTGCTCCTTCGACACTGTGTGCGCGAAAGCAGAGAGGATTACCTCCTCTCCTTGTGGAGCAGACAGAACGAAGGGTGGGTGCCAATCAGCCTCTACTAACAAAATGTCATAGGTAGTAGTTAAAATTTTCCCAAAATACCCCTTTTACAGTATGTTGTATGTCACCTTCAATTAAAAGGACTATTTCATAAAGTCTTTCAGGAGGAGCCACTCTAGTGTCAGCTGTCTCAACAACAACAAAACTGTCAGTTGCTGTCACCTTCAGAAGTGGACGCAATGCTTCCCGCACTATGGTAATTTACGCTGCGCTGTCTAGTAGCGTCTCAGAAAAGGGGGTGGTGATGAACAGAGTGTCTGAATTAAGCAGACCACTCTTACCCAGTCCAAAGATCAGGGCTTGATCCATCACCGTTATGTGAATCCCTAGCTCATTGCACCATCAGGATTCAAGCAAGCCGGGCCGAAGACGGCTGAAATGCCAGAAACAGGTCCCCGGTAGCTTGTTTCCTTCCCAGTATAAAATTGGCTTGGTAGTTTGGTCTGCCCTGTTCCCATGATTGCCTGGGCCAGGGTCAGACTAATTTGCATATAGCTTGATCCATCACCGTTTTTTAGCTCACTGCACCATCCCAGCTCAGAACTTGGCTATATGCAAATTAGTCTGACCCTGGCCCAGGCAATCATGGGAACAGGGCAGACCAAACTACCAAGCCAATTCTTATACTGGGAAGGAAACAAGCTACCGGGGACCTGTTTCTGGCATTTCAGCCGTCTTCGGCCCGGCTTGCTTGAATCCTGATGGTGCAATGAGCTAGGGATTCACATAACGGTGATGGATCAAGCCCTGATCTTTGGACTGGGTAAGAGTGGTCTGCTTAACTTCGACACTCTGTTCATCACCACCCCCTTTTCTGAATCATTTTTGTCCACCATAAGCGTGGAAGGGTATACTCAGATGTGAGTCCCTAGCTCATTGCACCATCAGGATTCAAGCAAGCCGGGCCGAAGATGGCTGAAATGCCAGAAACCGGTCCCCGGTAGCTTGTTTCCTTCCCAGTATAAGAATTGGCTTGGTAGTTTGGTCTGCCCTGTTCCCATGATGCACTGGGCCAGGGTCAGACTAATTTGCATACAGCCAAGTTCTGAGCTGGGATGGTGCAGTGAGCTAAAAAACGGTGATGGATCAAGCCCTGATCTTTGGACTGGGTAAGAGTGGTCTCTTAATTCAGACACTCTGTTCATCACCACCCCCTTTTCTGAATCGTCTAGTAGCGTCAGCGCCCATGTCAGGTTCCAAAGCTGTGTTCTCACTATCCGTGGCATATCTCGCTGTTTAAGCAGCAACTTTCTTTTTCTGAAACTGGGGTATTTGATGTGTAGAGTTGTCCTGCTTGCCTTTACCGTCTGTCTTGCGGGGTTGCTCTTGTTTTGCACCCATTCCTTTCCGCCGTCTCCTCCACCGGTGAGTGAGACAGAAGTGTCCTGCAAAGAGCGAGGAGAACGTTGTTCAGGAACCTGAAAACATCAGGTGACTTAATAGTAGTGCGGTCACGCAATTCATATGTGCGCTCAGTAGACGCAGGTATTGATGAAGCAGGACCGGAACCCTGTTTCTTTGCTGTTTCCCCTGTTTTTTATTCTTATTCCAATTGTGCTTTGGAACAAAGGGGCGATCATCTTTGTCAAATTTCGCCGCCTGCGTTTGCGTCAGGGCCTCAGGGATTGGGTTCCCGGGCCCAGAATCAGCGGGGAGGGCGTCCGTGGAGCCTCCCTTCCCCTTCACCAATTAGCCGGGCCCAGGGGGAAGGTGGTCCCAAAGCAAAATTGGCCCAGCAAAGGGGCCTTGTGGCCCCCTCCCCTTTATCATTTGGGACCTGGGGTATGGAGTCCCCAGGGCCAATATTGGCCAGTGGAAGGGCTGCCTCCTCACTCTTCAAAATATGGCCGTGCTATGGGAGATGGGGGTCGGGGGACCAGGAATCAGCCCAGGGAGGAAGGCTGCATGCACCACTCCCATTTACAATATGGTTGGGTCCAGGGAGATGGGATCAATGGGCCGAAATCGGCCCGAGGAGGGGCGCTGTATGCCCCACTCCCCCATAAATTAAGGACAATATTTGGTCCTTGGGGCCAAATATGGCCCAGGGAGGGGGGCCTGAGAGGATGGTGTCCCTGGGTAAGGGAGCTGTGTGCTCCCTTCCTGCGTTGCCTGTCTTTGAGGGGTTGGCCACAGGGCCTGGGCCTAGGCCCCGCCCTGCATCCAACCCCCCCACTGCATGCAGACTTTGGTCCTGCATGGCAGCTGTTGGATTCATGTATTGTAATTGAATATTACTTTGAAGAGGTGTAGTGTAGCGGCCAGGACAGCTGACTTCGGAGCACTGGGTTTATGGTTCAACCCCCAGCTCTGGCGGAGCTCAGCTCAGCACCATGTGACTCTGGGCAAAAGCTCATTTAATTTCCACGACGGCCCCCAGCGCCTTGAGACACATAAGGGTGAGTAGTTCGCGCTTTACTAATACGAATTTTACATTTACATTTACTTTATGTTAAAAAATATTAACAAGATAAAAATAATGAAGAATATTTATAAAGCGCACGGCTACCTCGGGCGAGGTGTCCCGACGGTAACGTGGCAGACTACAGAGAATAAAGCCCAAGCAGCTATTCCCATTGCTTAAAAAGCCAGGTTTTCAGCGCCTTTCTGAAATCCTGCTCCAAGTTCAGCATGCGTAGATAGGGAGGCAAGTTATTCCACAGTTTGGCAGTTCCAACTGAGAAAGACCTACTCCCTTTCCTTGCTTTGGCGAAGCAAGGGACAGCAAGGTAAAGTCGGAGGTTGGATCTTAATGTCTTGGCAGGACGGGCAAAGTCGCTTCCTCAGGTAGCCTGGGGCCTTACAATGAGCGGCACGGAAAGCAATAATCAGAGCTTTAACTTCGATCCGCCTGGCTACTGGGAGCCAATGAAGTTGTTTAAGGTGAGGGGAATTGTGTTGGTGCAGTGGGCCTTGCTGATTAACCTTAATGCCGGGTCTACACCATTTATAGCGTTTTAATCAAGAAATCTGGTAATCCCAGGTAGAGGCCATTGGCATAGTCGAGGTCGGAGGTCACCAGGGCATGAACCGTGATCCTCTGGCTTTCTTCTGGCAGGAAGCCCACAAATTTCCTAATGGTTCTCATCTTTCCAAAGTAGGCTGTCAAAACTTGCCAGACTTGGGTTGAAAGGTTCAAGTCCTTATCCCACCTGACTCCAAGGTTTTTCACCGAGTCCTTGGGCACTGGTGAGGAGCCAAGTTCCCCGGGTCACCATACGCCTGAAGGTGGCCCTGCGAACTGCGGTCTAATTATTTTATTGATTAAATAATAAGACCGCCGTATTATCGGCATACAGTTTTAAGCAGTTTCTGGACATCCAACCTGCTATGTCTTTTAAACAGTCTTTGAAAGAGTCAAAAGCTGAGGTAGTGTGGTCTATGAAGGAGAACACCAGCTGGGTGTCATCTGCGTTTGAGACCACCTTGACCTTTCTAATTGCAATTAGAGCTGCCAATGGAGCCATGTAGATGTTAAAAAGCAACAGGCTTAAGGCCAAACCCTGGGGCACGCCTCATCTGAGCAGCTTAACTGAGGAGGTGTATGGGTGGGGAAAACTTGCTGGTTACGGCCATTGAGATAGGAGGCAATCCACTTGAGTGCCGTCCCCTGTATTCCTCTCTGCGTAAGTCTTTCTAGCAGTATTACATGCGACACGTATCGAACGCCGCCGAAAGGTCTAATAGCACAAGCATGACTGATGAACCGGCATCCACAGGCAGTCGGATGGAGTCTGCTACTTCAAGCAGCGCTGTTTCCGTGCTATACCCTGCACGGAATCCCGATTGAGAGTCATGAATCAACTGATTGGTTTCCACATAGTTGGCTAGTTGTAAAAGAGTCAACTTCTCTAGTACCTTAGCCGGTGCCGACAGCAGGGAAATAGGCCTGAAGTTGCTAATTACTTCCGGGTCGGCATTGGCTTTCTTCAAGAGAAGTAGCAGATAAGCATGTTTCCATGAGGCTGAGAAGATTCCAGACCTAAGTGAGGTGTTCCAAATATGAATTAGGACCTGATTGAGCCGCTCAGCCAGCAGCCTAAACTGCTGAGCCAGACAGAGATCCCCAGGTGACGCTGATTTGCATTTCCGAAGATCGTCCAGAGACACCTCTGCGGGAATAGAGAGAAAGGATATAAATACATGCTGGTTATTGGGAGAGTCAAGGTCATCTCCAATTGCTCTGGGATCGGAAGCAGAGGGAAAAGAGGAGGAGAGCTGCATAATCTTTTCTTCGAAGAAGTCCGAAAGACCAGTGCAAAGTTCCTGAGAAGGTCGGAAGCCGTGCTCTACTGCTGCGAGATGAGTGAAGGATTTCACTATCCTAAAAACTTCCCTTGAGGAGTTTTTAGTGCTGGCAATACGGTCAGCCAGGAATTCTCTTCTCTTGGAGTTAAGTAATTTATGATAGTCTTTGAAGGCGTTTTTATACGTGTTTTTAGTGTCCAGCAAATTTGACTTTCTCCATTTGCGTTCCAGTCTTTTACAAGTGATTTTTTTCTGTGTGACCTCCTCTGAGAACCACGGGGTGGATGGGGCAGATCTGGATAGGCAAACAGATTTCAGAGGGGCAATTTTATCAAGCGCTGCCATCAGCCACGTGTTAAAACACGCTGCGTCATGGTCGGGGTTGTCAGTAAGGTGTGGCCTACAGCCATCAAACATAGGGCCTAGTTTCACATGGATGGCCCTACCCCCAGTTCCTTTTAACTTCGTTAGATCTTATGGTGGCCATCAGCGTGGTCCTCAGGAACAACGGAAAGGGACCAGCAAGTGGACCGACCAGATGATATGCAGCTCCTGCATGTTCGTGCAGATGAGGTCAAGTATGTGACCAGCCTTGTGAGTGGGAGAGGAGACCAGCTGAGCTAGGTTGAAGCCTGCAAGAGCAGTTATGGACTAAATACTGTGAAGGCATTGTGGGTCGTCGATATGAAGTCGACTGTACTGATCCCCCAGTACAGTAAGGTTGGCATAGCATGTGGATATCTGAGCGATGCAATCTGCCAGATTCGGCGTGAAGCTATGGGAGCAATCTGGTGGCCTATAAAGCAGCAACACCGAGAAGGAGGAGGGTGACAATTTAATTAAAACCTAAAAATAAAAAAAGCAAAAGTTACAGGGACATTATAGTTATGAAATAAAAATTTAAAAACCTTGCAAATTCCCTGCAAAAAAAACAAAGGTTACAGGGACGTTATAGGTAGTTTCAGAATGTATACACCCCAAACCATAGAAATTCAGCAGTTATCATTAGAGCTCAGGTAACTATAACTCACGCCCTCGCCATCTACATCTAATTATCCCAACTGCTAATCACTCATTACATCCTCTTTGACACCATTAATATTATCACAGCAACATATGCTGTAAAATTATTGATCAGAAAACTGTGCATGGCGGTGGTCCGCGTTTTAATTACTAGAGATAACTCTAACTATAACTGCTGAATTTCTATAGTTTGTGTGACTAAAATCTGAACCTAACTATAACATCTGTGTAACCTTTGTTTTTTCAGTGAATACATACATATGTATACATAATTTTTTTTAATACAATTAGGTGCTATCAACTTTCAGGGATGGGTAGGGGGTAAGTGGATAGTAAGCAGTTAGGGTTCGGGTTTTTAGTGTTTAGGGATAGGTGGGGTAAGGGGTTTTAGGGTACAGTGATGGGTATGTATAATCAGTAGTAAGGGGTTTTTAGGGGTAAGGGCTATTAAGAGGTTTGCAGGCTTCATGGATGGGTAAGGGGTAGTAGGTGTTTTTTAGGATTTAGGAATGGGTAAAGGTAAAGGCTAGTAATGGATTTTCAAGGTTTAGTTTTGGGTATGAGTAAGGGGTAGGGCCGGGTTTTTATGGTTTAGGGTTGCGTAGAAGGTTACTACCCTCATTTTAAAAAGAAATATATAATGTATATAGATATATCTTCACTTGAAATACCAAAAGTTAAAGTGACAATATAGTGAAATAGTCAGTTAAAATGTTACATTTTAAACTCAAAAGCCACTGAAATTCACCAGTTATAATTAACTGAAGTAACTACAACTTATGCCCTTGCCATGTGCAGTGTTGTCATCAATGATGTATTTTCAGTTGTCGCATTTCTGTTGTCAACGATGTCATAAAACATGTCATGAGTGATGCAATATGTGAAGTTATAAGCAGTGCAATGTGAGGGTGAGTTACTTCAGTTACCCATAACTGGTGAATTAAGACTCAGCTAATTGAGTCCAGAAGATCATTGAGATTGTCCCCTCAATATCCCCTTCAATTAGAATCTAGACTTTGTCAGCCAAACCAGGTCCTTCAAATACCCATCCAGCCTTTCTACTAGAAAAAAGTCATTAGTTACCTACAGGTCGAGGAGGAAATTGAGCTTCAGGTGGGCTATGTCTAGGACAACTACTGCTCATGCCCTGCTCTTCATCCTGACCCTTTTTGTGTGTCCTCCTGTCTTCTTGTAGCAACTACCTTCTTCTTTTGAAAGTGCTACTTAGGTGGTCCTCCTGATCCCCAGTTGTCCCCTTTCTTCTGCTGATGGGCATGTCCCTTGTCAGGCCCTTGCTAAGAGTCGGCCCTTGGTTTCTTATCTCCACCATGCTGTGGTAAATTGGAATAATGCTCATCAGAGGATTGATTTCTCTCTGGAGCCCTAGTTTTCCTCCTTTTTGATGGATTTTCCTAGCTGCAGATTCCCCTTTTGTTGAATTATGACAGTCATCAGAGTGCATCTAGAAACTTCAACGTTTTTTTTTACCTTTAGTGACATACCTAAAGTCTTATAGTGCCAGACCCAGGCCAACATCAGTTCCCTTTTTTCCACATCTTCAACACAAATTTGGAACTCGCTTTCTCAAAGAGCAACCAAATTCTAATAGTGCCGTGCTAGGATGTCTGTCTCAAAGCACTCATGAGGATATTTTTCATGCAACAACTCAACATTAACAGCAGTCATCATATATCGACTTTTTGGTCTAGTTTCTCGTGTGCTTCCTGCATCAGCAAAATTCCCCAGTACATGCGCTCTATTTAAAAACAAAAGTCAAACTATACCTATACCTCAACATATGTTCAGTCTTGGTTGTGCATTTACGTGATGTATTTGTGAGTGATTTGGTAGACCCACTATCTTATTAAGTAATTTATCACCTCCGCATATGGTCCTTTCCACGGTGGTGTAATTCCAAGGGCATTTTTCTATAAGTGATCAATCTAGCCCATATTTTGGCATAGTTTTGCAGACTTCCCCGGGTGATGAAGACAGGGAGTTCCAGTTCCATAATAAAATCCAAACCTGCTTTCCATACCACCACTCTGGTGGGTTCTCTGCTTTCCATAGTTTTGCAATATCTTGTTTTGCTAAGGTGAGACCTAGGAACAGCAGATGCCTTTTGTATCAATTTCCTCCTACAGTGTCGGTGCTATGCAATAGTGTTAGTTTTGCAGATCTTGGTAAGTCCCAAGCTAGTACCTCAGTCAGACAGTTTAATATCCTGCACCAAAAACGTTCAAGAACTGAACACGACCATACCGGATGTATAAAGGTACAATCTTCTACATGACATCAAAGACAAAGCGGAGCCGCGACCAGCCCCACCCTCCATAGCCAATGTCTGGTATAATACCCTCTAATTAAATATTTAAACTGGATTAAGTTTAGTCGGATCAAGACTTCATCCCCTGAGGCAACTAGAGCGCCTACGCCAAGTCATCTCCATCAAACGGACCAATATCAGCATCCCACGCTGCTTTTAGGGAGTCAAATATTGTGGGGCTATTGGTGAGCAAGGTTTGATATATTTTGGAGATCTTATGGTCCCCTAGATCCCCCACAAATAGTTTGTCATCTAATGGGCTAAATTCTGGGATAGTAGTCATGTCCCTGATATATGGGTGAAGTGTATCCCGCAGTTGTAAAAATGTATAGAATTGCGTCTGGGGCATAGCAAATTATTTGCCGAGGCCTTCAAACGATTTTAAAACTGTTCCCTTCATGACATCTCCAAGGGTAGAGATTCCAATTTGATCCCAGCTTCTGAACCCCTGGGGATCCATGACTTGTGGGAGAAGACGATTCTGCCACAGCGGAGTGGCCTGCATTAGGAGCCCTCACCTTCCAATTCTACAGAGGGTCCTCCGCCAGGTCATGATCACCACTACCACTCTTGTCGCCGGGGGAAGATCTTTGGGGTCAATCCTACAATAGAGGAATGAGTGAATAGAAAGCTCAACCATGATCCATTGTTCTAGTCTATATGCCAGATCCTCTTTGGACCCATACCACCATTTGTTCAGTATTTGCAAGTGTAGGACTGCATGTCTGCTGCGGCTATAGCACAGCAATAGGTGGATTGTATGCATGTACGTAGGGCCACCTTGGCCACATCACCTCCCCACATTAAGTGGCCCAGCATTGCATCGACCTGGCAAAACCATGCCACTGGGACTGAATATGGGTAAGATTGTAGTTGGTACAACAGTTTGGACAGAAAGACCATCTTAAAGATAGCCGATCTTCCGTAGAGCGACAGAGCAAGTATTGACCAATGTTTACTCTCGCGCTTCACCTTAACGGTCATTGACACAATATTACGCTGCCAGGCCATGGTTTGATTATCCAATACGTTAGCTCCCAAATATTGAAAGCCATTTGTCACCGTCGTAAGTTCTTCTGGCCACTGACTACGTCCCATTGATCCATTTAACGGCCATAGCAATGATTTAGATACATTCATCTATAGACCAGAGGTTTCCCCAAACACCCACATGATTTGTAGTATTCTGGGGCCAGATCGATGTGGATCGGTCATAAAGAACAGGATGTCATACGAATATAAGGCAATGCGGTCAGACATTTCGGGGGTCCATTCAAAGCCTCAGTATAATGCATCCTTTCTCACCCAGATCGCCAATGGCTCAATGGCCAAAGCTAAAAGTAAAGCGGAGAGAGGACACCCCTGCCTGGTTCCACGCTGAATCAGAAAGCGAGCCAACGTCGCTCCTGCGACTCGCAACGTGGCCGTAAGGACTGTATATAATAGTCTGATTAATGCTATATACCTAAGCCCCATGTTTAGATGTTGCAATAACATGTAGGTCCAGGTGACCGAATCAAATGCTTTGTCCATATCTAGTAACAGCAAGGCTGCTGGCGTATCCAACTCACGAGGATATTTAATTACATTTCACACAATGCAGTACAGCAAGCAAAGTTGCTGTACTACGTTGCATCAAGAGGAAATAGTTGAAATGCACCATATCAAATAAGATATGGCCCATTTCTGCTGTCTTCTATCGCTGGCACACTGTGTGCTGCCTAAAGCCAACGCGGGTACCCTTGCACCATGGTGCAATGATGCCTGTGTTACAGGCATCGTTGTTTTTGTGCTGGAAGGGAGAACCTACCTGCACAATCACAATCCTTTAAGGCATGTTCCTCTTTCTATGTGTGCTGCAGAATGCAGCATTCAAGAAAGACGGTGTATTGAGGACAAATAAAGAAATTTCTACTCGTTACGCCTGGTTCTGGGAGACATAGTATTTTGACGCATTCCCAGGTTAACTCACCCTTCATTATTGCATAGCGTTGTCTTCAGGTTGTGCCCCAATCCAGTTTCGTTTTTGGCCTGCTGCCATCTTGTAGTTTGCTGTGCCTCCCCGCCCGGACCTCCACCCCGCCCCCGCCTCCCAGCTGACCCTCCCCCCCACTGATACTACAGGCCCTACCCTCCGGCATCTTCTCTGTGATCGTCCTCCAGAAGCGGTCGCTCCCCACGCAGCTCCCCGCACCGACTGCTGTGGTATCGTAGCGCCTCACACTTCCAGTCTGCCTTTACTCGCATTGCCAGTTCGCCTTTACTAGCATTGCTAATATCTCATTGCTTCCTGTTTAATATTCAATTAATTTAGCCTCGAATACGCGCATTAGTGCCTGTCTGCTGTCGTGTGAATTTAATTACCGCAGTGCTATATTTAAAAAGCGCGCAGTCAGTAGAATCGCATTGTGCCTTTTGATTAAATTATTTCACTGCATTATTGCATAGCGTTGTCTTCAGGTTGTGCCCCAATCCAGTTTCGTTTTTGGCCTGCTGCCATCTTGTAGTTTGTTGTTGTGCCTCCCTGCCCGGACCTCCACCCCGCCCCCGCCTCCCAGCTGACCCTCCCTCGCCCCTCCCCCCTCCACCATCCACTTATGACAGATGCATCTGTGCGCAGCGTTCACGCGCTGCGGACGCGCCCCTTGCGTGCCGAAGGTGCGCCAAAGGTAAGCCCGTCTACGCCCGTCCGCGCCTGGACCGCACCCAGGGTCAGACCCCCTGGTCCTCGCAAATCCCACTCCACCCGCATAACGTATGACTCCGCTACCCTCTTTGCCCTTAACCCCGGTCGCACACCACAATGCTGCGAAGCGACCCCGGGACACACCCACGGACCATTCGCCTGCCACTCCTGCAAGTTCACCAGCATCAGGACCCACACCAAATCCACTTCCTCCAAACACAGCTCCGACTCTAACCACCTGAAGTGCATCCTGCTGAACACCCGCTCGGTCCAAAGACACACCACTGAACTCTGGGACTTACTCGATACTTTTTCACCGGACATCGCCTTCCTTACAGAAACGTGGATGAACGCCTCATCGGCGCCCGACATCGCCATAGCCATCCCGGACGCTTACAAGATCATCCGAAAGGACCGCATCAACCAAACAGGAGGAGGCATCGCCATCGTCCATAAGAACACCATCCGAATCACGACCAGCCCCGACGACAACCTCGCGACCGCCGAACACCTTCACTTCCAGATCCACACCGACCCCAGAACCACACTTAGAGGCACCCTCATCTACAGACTACCAGGAACCTGCACACAATTCAACGAAGACATCACTGACTTCATCAGCCCACATTCCCCCACATCCGATAACTACATTCTACTGGGCGACCTCAACTTCCACCTGGAAAACAAAAACGACAACAACACCAACACACTTCTGGATAACCTGGCCAACCTCGGACTCAAACAACTTGTGGACACCCCCACCCACTCAGCCGGACACACGCTCGACCCCATCTTCACCTCCAGCAAACACATCTCCTTCGATCACACCACAGCTCTCCATTGGACGGACCACAGCTGCGTTCACTTCAGCTACAAAAAGACCACGACTCACAACCCCCCAAAACCTATTCCTAGAAGGAACTGGAACAAAATTACCACCGACCAACTCTTCACATCGCTCAACCAAAACCCTCCTGCCATATCATCGGACCCAAACCAAGCTGCCACCAAACTCACACAATGGATCACCCACATCGCTGACGAATTAGCACCTTTGAAAAACCACCTGATCAAACAAGGTAGCAAAAAGGCCCCCTGGTGCAACAATGACCTTAAGAAATCCAAGAAGTTTTGTCGTACCCTCGAGAAAACCTGGAGAAAAAACCCAACCACTGACAACCTGACCACCTTCAAGGATGCCACCCGCAAACACCACCAACTGATCCGATCCACCAAGAAATCAGCGTTCAAGGATCGACTCAACAACAACGCCCACAACAGCAAGGAACAATTCAACATCGTCAAAGAATTTACCAACCCCATCGCCGGCACCAACGACATCACTCCCTCCCAAGACCTCTGCGACTCTTTATCCTCTTTCCTCCACAACAAAATCGCCGACATACATAACAGCTTTGAAAACCAGTCCGAAGATCAGACCACTCCACCCACCTCCGAACCAAAACAGCACTCTCACAACCATTGCGCCTGGAACCCAATCACTACTGAAGACACCATCCGCCTGATGAACTCCATCCACTCAGGCTCACCAACCGACCCATGTCCCCACCACATCTTCAACAAAGCAGACTCCATCATCGCACCACATCTCCGCGATGTCATCAACTGTTCCTTCAACTCCGCTACCTTCCCGGAAAGCTGGAAACATGCCGAACTCAGCGCCCTTCTGAAGAAACCCACAGCAGACCCCTCTGAACTTAAGAACTACCGCCCCATCTCACTCCTCCCATTCCCTGCCAAAGTCATTGAGAAAGCCGTCAATAGTCAGCTGGCCGCCTTCCTTGAATCCAACAACTCCCTCGACCCCTCACAGTCCGGCTTCCGAGCCAAACACAGCACCGAAACCGCCCTCATCGCTGCTACAGACGACATCCGAACGCTACTGGACAACGGAGAAACAGCTGCCCTCATCCTACTTGACATCTCCGCCGCCTTTGACACAGTCTGTCATAGCACCCTCATACAACGCCTCAGCAACGTCGGAATACAAGGAAAAGCTTTGGACTGGATCATCTCATTCCTCGCCGGAAGAACCCAGAGAGTCCGCCTCCCCCCATTCAAATCAGAGGCCACAGAAGTCATCTGCGGCGTACCACAAGGATCATCACTCAGTCCCACCCTCTTCAACGTTTACATGAGTCCCCTCGCATCCATCGCACGCCAACACAACCTCAACATCATCTCCTACGCAGACGACACCCAGCTGATCCTCTCCCTCACCAAAGACCCAACACCGCCAAAACCAATCTACACGAAGGAATGAAAGAAGTAGCCGAATGGATGAAGAACAGCCGCTTAAAACTAAACTCGGACAAAACAGAAGTCCTCATCTTAGGATCATCCCCCTCTGCCTGGGACGACTCATGGTGGCCTCCGGCCCTGGGTACAGCACCCATACCTACAGATCACTCACATAACCTGGGCTTCATCCTAGACTCCTCCCTCTCAATGACCAGACAAGTCAATGCCGTCTCATCCTCATGCTTCAACATCCTATTCATGCTCAAAAAAATCTTCCGTAGGATCCCCACCGAAACAAGAAAGACAGTCACCCACGCACTGGTCACTAGCCGACTGGATTATGGAAATACCCTTTACGCCGGAACCACAGCCAAACTACAGAATAAACTTAAACGCATCCAAAACACCTCAGCCAGACTCATACTGGACATCCCCCGTCAAGCTCATATTTCCGATCACCTGAAAGACCTCCACTGGCTTCCCGTCAACAAGAGAATAACGTTCCGTCTCCTCACCCACGCACACAAGGCCCTCTACGACCTAGGACCCGAATGCCTCAACACACGACTGTCCTTCTACACACCCACCCGCCAACTACGATCATCCAATCAAGCCCTCACCGCAATTCCGCGTATACATAGATCCACCATGGGAGGAAGATCCTTCTCCCACTTAGCGGCCAAAACCTGGAACTCTCTCCCCACTCATCTCCGCCTTACAAGGAACCACCTCTCCTTCAGAAAACAGCTAAAAACCTGGCTTTTCGATAAGTAATGCACCCACCCTCCCTCAAGCGCCTTGAGACCCTCTGGGTGAGTAGTGCGCTATACAAATTCTTGAACTTGAACTAAGCAAATCTCTAAAATAGTTTTATGTCGAGACTGCGTGACAAAAGTGATGCAACCCCAACGCAAATCTTAGTAAAATTGCTTTAAGCCCAGTAGTGACTGCCAGGGATAGATGACCATCAGATGTCCATCGCAACCCTCACTCTACCTGCCTATAGTGCCTCTGGTTAGATAATGAGTTTAAATTGTTAAGGGGGGAAGGCAAAATGTTTCATTGCACCGAAATGACAAATTAGGCAGGTGTCACTCCAGAGCCTGATGGAGGTCATCAACGTTGCACTCCAAGAGCAGATGGGGAAAGCAAAACAAACACAAGAAGCACAAAGCATTAGCAAGAGGTAAGTCACCCAGGTGTCCTCCTACTCTCACAGTTTCTCAATCTTCAGAGTTGGTATCTCTGACATCTTCCAAACCAGTGGAGTTACCCTCAGCACCGTCCCAGGAGCCCACCAGCAAACCAGCAAAGCCTGTGCAGCCTCGGGCACCTAAGCCTTATCCTGACTCCCCAGACCAAGGGTCTCTTCAGTTGCATTTCTGAACGCCATGTTTAGGAGCTTCTCCAGGAAGGCCGCCCGCTCTTGAGCACCTTGGGGGGCCTATGTTCACACCATTGTTGCAGACTCCAGAATTATTCTCAGGTATACATGAAATGGCATTACCCCTGAGGCTGCTGGTGCAGCCTCCCCCACGGTTTGGCACCTCCAGCACCACTCTTGCTGATTCATTGCTTGGATTCTCTAGGGAAAAACACCGATCTGAAAGAGATGCCAAAAGATTACTGGAGGAGAGCTAGTGCCAGGAAACTGCTCTCATCTGTGGCTTCCCTACATGCGATCCTTTCGGTTCCAATTCTGATCCCCTGGATCTTTATGGAACTGGAGAAGCCTGGGATCAGGGTCCCACTTGACCTACCTGCTGAGTCTGCTGGCATACCTTTGCCCAATGGTCTTGATACCTGGCCTGAGATAGAGATGGAGTTCCTTTCAGGGACCCCTGCTCCTAAGGTTACACGTTTCCATTCTGTGGTGAGTCAGGAAGCTGAGGTTATGGATTTAATGAGTCAAGAACGAATGTGCTCACAGAAGTTCTTCAGCCTTCTACCCCTTTATTGGAAACATTGATCCCTTTCAATGAGGCTTGTTAGAACCAATGCTGTCCGCATGTGAGAATCCCGCTTCTGCTGCTAGGGACCCCGCCTCTTACCCGCACATCCTTCTCCAGAGAGTCTGGTAATTCAAATCTCTTGTTCTTTGGGTCCTGTTTTGGAAACATCCCACCCATTCTATCGGCCAGAGAGTCTAAGTGACTGGAGACTTGGAGTGAGAAGGGTTTTTCGTGACGTGGCCCAACTAGTCATCCCCCATGTCTCTCATGACTTCAAATCTACTTTTATGAGGTTATAAAGGATGGCCAATGTGCTTCTCAACACATAATAAAGTATGGTCTTGATAGCCATCATTATGGCTGCTTGGTCTAAGGGGTCCTCTGTCACTGTGCATTGCAGTGGTTGCCTTTACACATTGGGATGTTCCGCAGATGTTCAGGCCCCTCTCATATGCCTCCCCTTGGAGGCCACACGTTTGCTCAGTGACAAATCTGATTCTGCATTGGAAAGCTTCAAGACTCATTCTCTAAGCCTGTAACAACATGAGCCTCAGAGAGATTATAGGCATTTCTATCGCTTTTGTTGTTTTTGAGTGGCTTTAACTTTAGCCAGAGGCAGTCTGCTGAATCCCAGCAGACCCAAAATCCCCTTGTCAGACAATACAGCAGCAGAGGTACAGGAAACTGAGGGTCTAAATGTCCCTTTATCTCTTCGTCCTTTACCTTCTCATCCCCTACACCATCAGGCAAGCAGCTCTAGTTTGCTCCTACCAGAGAATCAGAAGCTGGTGGAAGGCTGGGTGTCCTCTTTTCTATGAGTGTAAAAGGCCATCCCTTTGGAACAGTGGGTCCTACAGATAGAAGACAAGGAAGGGTATGCCCTATCTTTCCTTCAGGCTCTATCCCCATCCCGCCCCAACCGTCTTCACTTTCTGGAGACCACTTCTCCATCTAGCAGCAGGAGGTGGCAGCACTGCTTCTGAAGGGAGCAATGAAGTCGGTGTCAAAGCAGGAAATTGGGCATGGATGCTATTTGCGATATTTCCTTGTTCCCAAAACGAATGGCAGTCTGTGGCCAACCTCTCTCCCCTCCAGCCCCCGTTTCCTTGGTTCCGTGAGGTCTGAGGAAACTTTGCTCAATTCCTTCATATCGACCCAGAGTGGCCTAACAAGGTGTTGGGACCCAGACCTTCTGCACCTCTCCCTGTGTGCCTTAGCCTGTGCGCCCCCTTCCGTCTGCCTCTCAGAGCAGATCTCCTCTCCCAGTTCAGGGGGATGGTTCTGCACCCAAATCTTCAGAGCCTCCACCTTCATGCCTATATATAGAGCGGGGACAGCTAAGCTCCTTTCTGCTGCTGCCGCAGGTGGTCGATGCAATCTTGTCCACTTGCTGTCCCTCCACAAAATCTATTTTCTGGGAGGTCGAACAGTTTGTCTCGGGGTGCATGTACAACAACGTGATCCCCAGCGGTCCCGATTGTCAGAGGTCCTCCAGTTTGCGCTCTCTCTGGCTCAGAGAGAGTGTGCGGTGGCCACTGTCAAGGGTTATTTGATTACACTGTTTGCGTTTCTCCGTCCATAAGACCAACTGCCCCTGTTCAAATCACCTGCTGTGCTAAGGTTCCTTAACGGTTTGACCAATTTGTACCCCAACTCCTTTTATTACGCCCCATTGGACCTAAATCTTGTTCTTAATTTTTTGATGGAGTCTCTTTTTGATCCCCTTTACAGTTGCTGATTGCGGTCGTTGATTTTAAGGACTGATTTCTTGGTTGACATTACTTTAGCGAGACAGGTTAATGAGTTGCAAGCACTGAGAGTCCATCTGCCATTCCCCCAACCTTTTTTCCGGATAAGCTGGTATTGCCAACTAGATATACTTTCCTTCCCACTGTAGTTACTCACTTTCACCTAGATCAGTCCATCACTCTTCCATCTTCCACGAAGGAGGAGAGGTTGTATCACCTACGTCCTAGGCAGGTAGTTTCAGGTTCTATATCCACTGCAACAGGGACATCAGATTGGACGGCCAGCTCTTTGTTGGCTACTTTGGAAGAAGGAAGAACACTGTGGTTCAGATGCAGACATGGTCTTGCTGGATCATCCTCTGCATCTGAATGCTATGCCCTTGCTGCAAAGGAACCGCCTGAGTGAATCAGGGTCATTCCACCAGGGCCAAGAAATGAGTTGTTGGACCGGAAATGCAAACCGGCCCTGGCAATTAAGTCTGACCTGCTGCGGGGGATGGGGGGAGGTGGTGGGAAACACTGCTGCTGCTTTTGGTACAGGGGGCTGATATTGCAGAACTGCTGCAATCCCGCTACCTGTACCGAAAACATCCGACGCGGGTCCAAAACCAGACCCCACCCTTCCGGCCCACAGGAAAAAACGCCTTGTGCCCTGTTTTAATTCCAGAGATTTATAAGACAGTAACATCTGCGTCCCTTCACACGTATGCTAAACACTAATATTTAGACTCAGTGATGCACAGGGACAGGAACTTTGCCAGACCAATATTACACAATTTTCTCTTCTAACCATGCATCAGTCTGCCTCCTGGGGAGATACTGCTTGGGAATTTATTCAACAGATGAGAAATCTGCAGATAGATCCGGATACCACCCAATTCCCTGTCTGATGGATGGAAATGCAGGGAGGAAAGTATTCATGAAGTTCTAATTAGTGTTGCACTATATTTGATCAATTTTGCGCCATCTGTTTGCCTCGAAGGGATGAAAAAACACAGATAAAAACTGATGTTGTAGCACAGGGGTGGGCGCTATATGGATTCAGTGATGCCACCAGGCATCACTTCCAGTGCAGACACTGTGCCAGCGCCTCCAACTGGCGTCAAAGAGCTTTGAAGTTTCTGAATCCAGTCTGTTGCTTGGGATAATTTAACATGAATATGCAGGTAGATAGAGTATCCACTAGAAAGATTGTGGGTAAATAGCTTTTTCATCTGAAATTATACCCTCCTTGTAAGTAAGTAATTTTATTCGATCAAATGAAAAATTGATCATTTACATGATTAAAAGCCATCATAATACAATATCAGATAACAGTTGGATAAAATTAGATCAAAACATCAAGTAGCAAATAGGGACAATTACAATTAAGAAGTAATAACAGTTCATTTCAATAAATACTGTTTTACATATACTGAAATTAATTTGAAAAAAAACGTCAAAAGTTTCCGCTACGCATACAGAAGATACCTAGTTAGTGCAAATACAAGCCACCTGGTATTATCATACGTAAATATCCTAATGGCATCAAAGGGGCAAGCACAAGATAAAATACGACAAACAGGGATGATCCATTTTTTCCGATAATCATTATATGCAGTACAGAAAAAGAAAAAATGTTCTATGGTCTCTGGTTTGTCCAAACACAGAGGACATGTAGATAAAACCAGTGCATTAGCCCAATTACTTCTTCTAGTGTACAATGGTAAAATCCCATATCTGAACTGCAAATATATAGCTCTAGCCTGAAGGGGCTCAATATCATCTAAAAACTTTTCAAAGGTAAGTTCGCATTTGAAATTAAGAAAATGTATTGTGAGCGAACCATTAGTACTATTTAACAAGAATTCATTGTCCATAAAAACCCAGAACCTTTTTTAAAAAACGGAATAGTCGGCTTCTGGATACACTCTGGATCATCCCATAAATAGCTCATACTGAGCTTGGTGAACCAATCCCTCAATTGTTTAAGCCATTTGATGCGCCCGTTTTTTTTAATGTAAATCAAGCAGTTCGCCAATAGCACACCATAATGGTACCTTTGTTCTACTCACCCAAATTCTTAACCAAAAGGTGAGCGCCCTTAGGATAGCATAATATTCTATGCATCTTAACACTAAATCAGATCTAACGGGTATTAGAAGAGTACATTCTGGGACGCTCACAATTGCCCTTATAAACTTATTTTCGGCCCTGGTCAACTATTTTACATTATCCATACCCCAAAGCTCAGCCCCATAAAGGGCTGCTCCTATGCCCTTTGCCTTATGAATTTCTAAGATAGGCGCTAATGGCCTATTGGGGAAGTTCTGATCTTACACAAAACTGCTCTATTGACGTGTTGGAGGGTCAAAGTACTCTTTCTAATCTGGTTTGACCAGGATACATCATCACTTATCCTGATACACAAATAATCAAAGGCTTTAACCTTCTCCAGAGCCTGTGAGTCCAGAAACAAGGGCCCTATACTTTTCTTATAAGGGTTGAAAACCATGTATTTTGTTTTACCACAGGTTATCATTAAACCCCTGCTCTTGCAAGCCTTTTCAAATCTATTTAACAAGTTTTGGATGCCACTGGGAGTTTTTGCAATAAGTAGCATATCATCAGCAAATAATAAGCAAGGGATATGTTGACCAGCCAATTTTGGGGGGTCGCCACCACAGTTAATATGCTACCCTATAATGCCATTTATAAAAAGAGTAGGTGCCAGGACACACCCCGGCGTACTCCTTTCTGTATAGATATTTCCCAGAAAGGGCAGCATCATTATGCCATCTCACCTTTGCTGGGGTTTCATGGTGCATGCGGATCAAGATGTTAACCAAATAAACCGGCATCTCCATGTCCCTCAGGGTAGCCCACAGCTGTTCCCGATTTATAGAATCGAAAGCAGTCTTCAGGTCCATGAACACAACATACAGGTGGCCCCTGTTGATGGTGACCTCTTTCCAGATCACCATCATAAACGTGAGGACCTGGTCTGTTGTGCTCGTGGATTCCCTAAAACCTGCTTGGAGGTCCGACAGAATATTTACTTCATCCATCCAGTCTTGAATTCGATTTAGGATTACTTTACCAAAAATGTTTTGGGGGACCACAATTACACTAATTGGCCTGTAATTCTCTGGTAACCCTTTGTCCCCCTTCTTATGGATAGGAATAATTTCTGCGCCCAACCATGTGGGCGGGAGCGTACCTCCCTTAAGTATAGCATTGAAAACTACAGTCAGGACCGGGCCCCATACAACCGGCTCCGAACTAAAAAGATCACCTGGAAGTCTGTCCAGGTCAGAGGCCTTCCCCTTCTTTAACATATTTAAAGCCAAAGTGGTTTCACTAACATTGATCTCATAGAAGTCCTTTACTGAATGTTTGGTGGGCATAAAACGGGGCTTGTTGTTCCCTCAGAGTTTACAAAAAGCTGTTCGTAATAGTCTTCCCATACCTGGGGGCTGTAGGTGGGTGTCAGATTGAGCCACCTCCCCAGATTTATCTCTAGCTAAAAGGTCCCAAAAAGCTTTACTACTCTTTTGATGGGAGGCCACTACCAGAAGTCTCCATTTTTCAATTTCCCAATCACTCCCGGCCTCCCTTTGTGTTTTTTGATAGCTTTTCCTGCACTTTCTTATGGTAGAGCAGGAACTTTCCTTAACTGCTCTAATCGGGGTTGTTCTAGCCATTTTGCAGGCATCATTAAACCATGGGGCTGAAAATCTATTCAACTGCAAGTTACCTAATGGCTTACAAAAATACCTCTTAGTATCATTTTCAGGTTCCCAAAGACCCTTAAAAGGTCCTTTTTATTGCAATTTTCTGGATCTATGTTACCGATAACACTCCTTGTACTTCATCCCTTAAGTAGAATTTGTTTTTCTTTTTCTTAAAAATACTACAGATTTTCACACTCTTCACTTGGCATTGTTTCCTCTTTCCTTTTCTTCTGATTACTCTCATGTTCTAATTTGAGTATTAATTGGGATATCTGTGGGCTTTGTGCCACGGATGCCTCTGCCTATGAAGACAAACTTGAGAGTAAATCTTTGGTGACTCCATCTTCTTCTGGTTTCAGGGTATCTAGCCGCATGACCAATAGAGTTGCATCACTCTTTATGTTTCTAAGAATATTTTCATCTACAGTACCAATGTTACCTATTAGTTTCACTTCTAGGTTCACTGTAGATGCAGCATCATGGAACTGCTGCATCTTTTTCAGGACATTAGTCCATACTATACTTCTCCACAACTGGCATTATTGTGGGTTTGGTACTGTTCTCATTGGGAGGCACATATTCTGTATCCAGTGTTTAACCTGTGGGATCAAATAATGCTACACTGCTTCTAGCTGACAAGTTTTCCTGGTTCCCAAAAAAGGAATGTAGTTTCATTAAGTCGACAGTGTTCCACTATTGCATTTATTATCTGTGGATTAATGGCAGTTGCTTGTGCTAGTTTAGGTCTCTGAATAGTATCTGTGACCTTAGGAAACATACTCTCCTATTTGTATATGTTTGTTATTTCTGTGGACATTTCTCTAGTTTCCCCTGTTTGAAGTCGATCCATTTCTGAATGTAGTGTGTGTGTCACTAAGGTGGGACATGTCTGTCCTGGAATGTCAGAGTATCTAAGCGTACTTTCTGCATCACGTGGTATTGTGTCTTGGGATAGAGTTGTGTTTTCTCAATATTTTAAAAGCACTTAAAAAAAGATATGGATCGCAGAGGTTTGGAGGATCTATTTTTTTGTGAATGGCCCACTACAGCTGCAGCCTATATTTCAATCAATGAATTGAATACTTACATAGTATGTGACACTGTGGACCTTATATTGCTTGATTTAAGCGCAGCTTTTGACATGGTGTCTCACACTGCGTTAGTGGAAAGCTTAAGATCTTTGGGCATCAGCCCTCGATTGGCTCATCTCTTTTCTCGCCAATCGATCCTTCCAAGTTTTCTCTCCCACTTCTAGTTCTGCTACCCTTCTCTCACCTTATGGGGTACCCCAGGGTTCCATCCTTAGCCCTCTACTATTCAATCTGTACGTCAGAACATTGGCTGATGTTGCAGAGAATGCTGGTGACTGTCCTGTAATGAGGAGGATCGTAAAATACCGGCGGATGTCTCCGATTCGGTTGTGTATACCACTTATTTTCAGAGGTCCCGGGCCATCAAGGACTTACAGGGGCCAGGTCCCATGTTGAGTGCCATGTCAAGTCAAGTCAAGTCAAGTCAAGTCAGAAGATTTATATAGCGCGCTACATACCCATAGGGTCTCAAGGCGCTTGAGGAGGGGTGGGGAATTATTTGTCGAATATCCAAGTTTTAAGTTGTTTTCTGAATGATAGGTGGTTCTGAGTAAGGCGAAGGTGAGTAGGAAGAGAGTTCCAAGTTTTAGCTGCAAGGTAGGAGAAGGATCTGCCTCCCATGGTGGTTTTGTTGATGCGAGGTACAGTGGCAAGAGCTTGGTTGGAGGATCGTAGCTGACGGGAGGGGGTGTAAAAGGACAGTCGTGTGTTGAGGCATTCAGGTCCAAGTTCGTAAAGTGCTTTGTGTGCGTGGGTAAGGAGGCGGAAAGTAATCCTCTTATTTACGGGGAGCCAGTGGAGGTTTTTCAGGTGATCAGAGATGCGTTCTTTACGCGGGATGTCTAGTATGAGCCTGGCAGAAGCGTTCTGGATGCGTTGGAGTTTTTTCTGGAGTTTTGCGGTGGTACCGGCGTAGAGGGTGTTTCCGTAGTCCAGGCGGCTAGTGACCAGTGCGTGGGTGACCGTTTTACGAGTTTCGGTGGGGATCCAGCGAAATGTTTTTTTGAGCATGCGAAGAATGTTGAAACAAGATGATGAAACGGCGTTGACTTGTCTGGTCATCGAGAGTGAGGAGTCCAGGATGACGCCCAGGTTCCGTGCGTGGTCTGTCGGGGTGGGTGCCTTTCCAAGTGCTTCTGGCCACCAAGAGTCGTCCCAGGCGGAGGGGGAGGTGCCTAAGATGAGGACTTCTGTTTGTCGGAGTTCAGTTTCAGACGGCTGTGCTTCATCCACTCGGCCACTTCTTTCATTCCTTCGTGTAAGTTGGTTTTGGCGGTGTTAGGGTCTTTGGTGAGTGAGAGGATCAGTTGAGTGTCGTCAGCGTAGGAGATGATGTTGAGGTCGTGTCCATCTCAATTTTATTGGTTTCACACCAAGGAGAGTGCCTAAGCCCCAGTAGAAAATGTACTCTTACCGTAAAAGTGGACTGGCCGGTATCTTTTACCGCTTCTTTCGTGAGTTGTGATCTGTTAGACAGGGAGTGATACAAATCAGATAAACCTATCAGAGAACCCCTGATTTGATAAAGCAGAGCCCCAGCATTGTACTCCCAAATCAGTACACACAGAATGACTGAAATAATACAATTATATGATAATTTATTGTGCTGTATTTGTCTACACTTCATGCATATCAGAATAATCATAATTATTACAAGCAGCTCAGCAGATAATATGCAGATTAGGGCAAATGTTAGGCAGACCCTGATCACATTTTTACCACATCCCTATTCTATTAGTCTGTTCCCAACCTAATATTTCAAACATTTTACAGCCATATTACATGTATGACCCTCAATAAAGTCAAGCCATGTACAGCTTCAGCACATATCTTATGCTGTCATTAGGTCAACAGTTGGAATTAAGCCTGAAATGGCCTGTACCCATTTGTTCAGTTCTTCTTTAATGTCAATCCTTCAGTGGTTCTGTTTAGCAGCATGAAAGTGTAAAGGGGAGCAAAGTTTTGAAAATCAATTGATGATAAAAATTCAGGGGAAACAGAAGAAATCCAAATCTCCTGAAGAGGTTTACTCGGTGCAGCAAGAAAAGAACTGCAAGTGCTATAACTATTATGCATGAAATCAGGAAGCAACTTGGCAGGCAACTGGATCCAAAAGAGGCCTAATGGTATCTCTCAAGACATTTGGGCTAAGATAGTGAGTGGCATCTGCAGAGCCAATGCTTGGGCCCAATCCAAAGTACACCTGATGCCAGCTTCACTGAGAGAAAATTGGCACATCTTAAGAGATGGATAAGGAAAGCATGGCTGCTGAAACATCTTTTCCCCATAAGGCACTACAGCAAATGGGATGGGCCTACGGGTAGGTACTCTTTCCTGTTGCACACCTCACTCCTGCCTGTTAAAAATGATGCTGCATTTGTGAGTTTAAATAAAACTGTGCATTATTAATATTGCGCATAGCAATTAATCTACACTTTAAATCACATGTGTATACTGACATGGAGCTAATGCAATTGAAAATAATTTGGTATGATCTGCTAAAGGCTAACTATGACACAGTTAGACCTCAACTCCATCTTGTTCATAATGGATATCTCATCATGTTTATATTTCTGGTGCATGTAGTTGAGCAAAATGTGGATTTGTTTGTTGCTGAATTACACTGTTCCCGAATAATGCCTGCCAGAGGGCCTACTGTAACACTTTCTCAAGTACCTATTTCATGTACTCGGTATTGCATTAATTCACGGTGGTTTACTGTGGTTTATGTAGCTGGTTTGTACTAACACCTCAGAATTACGTTAGATCACAAGGGCTTAATCAATATTCATGCTTTGGGTAAGGGCTAAGGTGGTAGGGTTATGTGACATTTAAAAATCTACATTTTGATGAAAATGTAAATATTTGCTCACATCATAATGAGTTTGCGGTTCTAATGCTTCTCTATGGAGCAAATGGTTATATAAACTTTTGAATTTGGGGGTGGGATGGATCTTTTTGGGTTCCTACCAGGGTTTCTGCCCGATTTCCTACTGATGTTGCAGTGTATCTGAGACTTAGGGCCCGAGTTATATGTTGGTGGGAAGGGAACTCCATTGCAGCATCAACTGAGTTCTCTCTCCATCATCATAATGACCCTCTGGCCCGATCTATATGCTGGCAGACCTTGAGTTTGGCCATGGTGGAAACTACTACGTCTCCACCAATGCCAAACTTTTCCCACGGCCCTGCGGAGTAAGGGCTGCTAGAGAAATGACTACATGTTCACATGCCCAAATGTGATGGGCGCACATTTAGCCAATTTTTTGGGTGGTTTAAATGTCTTTATTAATTTGCAACACACAAACATATTCATGTACGTTTAGCTGTCTTTAAGCAACGTCTGAACAGTACAACCGGACAGAGCCAATTGAGGGCGCGAGCCCAGCATTGAAACATGATCGGCCAATTTCACGTACATGGAATAAAACACTGTAGGTATATGCAAAAAAGGGAAAACAACCCTCCCCAGAAACCCCCTCCCTCCCCCATCCAGTGCCCTTTGTCCCCCACTAACACCATGTCCCTTCCCTAAACTATGCTAAGCCCTCAGTGACCCTCTTAACAGTCCGTCTTCCGTGGCTCCGTGAGATGCAGCAGTCTAAGATATCTGGGGCATGTGATTTCTCGAAATTCGGTAGCCAAGAGCGACAAGAATGGGTGCCCTAGGTCGTCATATGTGGATCCCTCCCCCGCCATAGTGAGTGTCAACTTCTCCATCCCGAGCACATCCCGTAATCGGAGGAGCCACCCTACAAAGAAAGGTGCGTTGGGAGTGTGCGCCAATGTGTAAGTATGTTTTGTACTGCTGAGCCCAGTGCAATGGCCATCTGCCTGCCTCTACGGGATCTTAGTGGGTAGATCAGGGAATTAGGAAGACCTAACAGTACGTAAGCCAGGAAGCGCGGGATCTCTGTCTCTAAGTGCTTATCCACCTCATCCAACACCTGAGTCCAATAGGGTTGAATATGTACGCATTACTACAACAGATGCACTAGGTTGCCTACCTGGCCATAGCCACGCCAGCAGGTCACCTCTCGGTTGTGGTCTATCGCATTCAGTCTCTCCGGGTTATAGTACCAGTATGTCACAACTTTCGTGAGTCTCTCCGTGAGTCCCATATGGTACGCCGAGTGCCGGGCCCTATAATATATCCCTTCCCATTCTTTGTGGCTTAGTGTCCTGCCTAGTTCTCTCTCCCACCGCTCCCTGCCAGGATTATGTGTGTGTGCCTGTGTGACCTGTAACATCTTGTAAAGAACAGAGATGAGCTTGGCATCAGACGTGCGGGTGATGAGCCATCTTTCGTATGGGGAAAGGCGTCTATCCGAGCCCGCTCGCACCTGTGGGTGGAGTGCCCAATGCCGCACCTGTAGGTATCTTAGTCTTTCAGTCTCCGGGAGACCATACTCCTGCCTAAATTGGCAGAATGGGATGACCCCCTCGGCTCCATACATGTGGTACAAGAACCGGCAACCAGCATGCCTCCAATGTGCAAAAGCCGCCTTTACTGTGCCAAGGGTGAAATCAGGGTTGTCGACCAACGGGGTGAGGGGAGACGGGAAGGTTGTAAGTTCGTGTTTGATATTGTGGCGTCCCACACCTCAAGGGGAACCCGCGTTATGTGTGAGGCATACAAATTAGGGGGCCCTTTGAGACTTTCACAGGAAAGGGATTTCCTGGAATGGTTTTGCTGCCACTGCCTGGTCTTGAACCAACCAGTGTTTCTCCGATTCCCATCTACTCCACTCGACCAAATATCGCAATTGGGCCGCCTGAAAGTACAACTGGAGATCAGGAATTTCCAGCCCTCCTGCCTCCGGGGGAAGTGTCACCAGCGTTCTTCGCATTCACGGTTTCTGACCATTCCAGATGAACTGGGCCAGATCGGATTGCGTCTGTCGAATCCACCCAACAGGCGGTCGGAGAGGAAGTGTACGGTAGAGGTAGAGGATCTGGGGAAAAACAGTCATTTTGACCGCTGCGATTTTGCCTAACCAGGAAAGAGGGTAGTGCTTCCACTGGCCAATCTGGCAGCAGATTTTGCCGCGTAGTATAGCATAGTTGGTGGTAACCATAGCAGGGAAGGAGGAGGCCAGCTGGATCCCCAAATATGGGATTGTATCCACCGCCCATTGAATAGGAAACAAACTCTGCAGATATTCCCGGGTGGAATGGGACAACGAGAAGTCTAGGGCCAGCGACTTGTCTGAGTTCACTTTGAACCCGGCAACCCGGGCGAAGGCATCTAAATCTGCCAAGCACGCCGGAAGGGCTCTCCTCGGGTTAGTTAGTGAGATTAATACACTAATTTTGTGAATATAGCCGCCAAACCTGATCCCTTCAATCGCCAAGTTCTGTCGTATTTTCTGAGCCAGAGGCTCTATGTACAGGGCAAAGAGAAGGGGTGACAACGGACACCCCTGTCTCGTACCCCTCCCGATAGAAAATTTAGAGGAGGTGTATCCGTTCACTCTAACCGTGACCATAGGGAATTTGTAGCAATTAAAAATAAAGGTACGGAATTTCTCCCCTATCCCCACCCTTTCCAGCACCAGTTCCAAATAGGGCCAGTGAACGCGTCCAAACGCCTTTTCGGCGTCTATGGCCACATCATGTATTCCCCGGGCACCCGAGTAGCTTTCTCTATTAGGTGGAGAATCCGCTTGGTGTTATCCGACGTCTGGGGTTCTGGCCGGGCATATGAGGGCCAGACAAGCAGCAAGAATCCCTGTGTACAGTTTAAGGTCAACATTGAGAAGGGATATTGGGAGATATGCCCCGCATTTAGTTCTATTCTTCCCAGGTTTAGGGATTACTGCTATTGAGGCTCCTAAAAGGTCACTCGGTATCGCTCCCTGTTCAGCAAAGGAATTAAACAGCCGGGTAAGGAGCGGGGCAAGCACAGCACAAAACATTTTGTAGAAAATAGCAAAGAAGTCGCCCGGCCCTGGGGCTTTCGCCAACTAATGGCGAGATATAGCGGCTTTAACCTACTCTGTTTGGATGTTCCTATTAGGAGTTCGGCCTGAGCGGCTGTCAGTGATGGCAGGGAAACTGAGTCCAAAAAGGCACCCCCTTCAAAGCTATCCGACAGGCCCCCAGTGCAGAGAGTAGCATAAAAGTCACGAAATGTTTCCGCTATAGCAGCATCTTCCGATATGCTAGTTCCATCTGATCGGACAATCTCCTTGACCCCTTGTTGTTGACGAACTCTCGCAACATATTGGCCAAGAGGCGCCCGCACCTATCTACCCCAGTATAGTAAGTGTGTCTCCGTCGCAAACCTGCAAACTCTGCCCTGTCTTGGTCAAGCACCGCCAGTTGGTGGTGCATAGTCTTAAGCTGTCGCCACACCCTCGGGCTCCCGTCCTCTGGTGTATCTGCTCCAGTTCACAAACCCATTGCGTGAGCTCATCTCGCTTGCGCTGGCGCTCTCTTTTGTCAGCAGCCGAGACAGCGATAAATTCCCCCCTAACTACGGCTTTCAGCGCTGCCCATTGGGTTGCAAGGGTTTTGTCCGAGTTCGCATTATGAGAAAGGTAGTCAGAGATGGAGCTTTGTATGTGCTTTACTACATCAGCCCTGTGTAAGAGAGTGTCCCTGAGACCCCATACCCTGGAGGGTTGCGATGTGGGTGGGAGGGTGAGAGTGGCAAATACTGAAGCATGGTCCGATAGTGAGGCCACCCCTATCTCGACTGTAGTCGTGAGCGCGCGCATTGGGGCCAAAACCAGCAGATGGTCTAGTCTTGTGTAGATCTTATGTGCATTGGAGTAGTAAGAGTATTCCCTATCTAGGGGTGAAAGCTGCGCCAAAGGTCGTGGAGTTCTAGGTCATTCAAACGCTCGAGCCCCTCTGCAGAGAGCACACCCACCTGGTGAGTGCGCTGACTGGATCTGTCCAAAAGATTATCAAGCACTAGTCGCCCCCCTAAAATGATATTACGGTCCGATAGGGCTGTGGCCTCAGTAAGTGCGGAGTGTAGGAACCTCTCCTGGCCTTCGTTCGGGGCATACAGGGAGCCAAAAGTAAACGTCAGACCGCCCAAGGCGAAGCTGTAGGTCAAAAGTCTCCCCTTAATCTCAGCGCCTTTATGCAGTACCTCCCCTTTAAACCGTGTGCCACCAAAATCACCACCCCAGCCGTTTTAGTAGAGCATGAGGAGAAGAACTGAGTGGGGAACCTGCGAGACCGCAGCCTATGACAGTCTCGCGCCACCAGATGGGTCTCCTGAAGTAAGCATTTATCTGCTTGCATGGTATCCAAACACGACAGTACAGCTCTGCATTTCCCCGGATTATTAAGACCCCTCACATTGAGGGTTAGAACCCTAAGGGTGGTATCAGGCATGCCCAAAATCCGGCGGGGTCAGAATTGAATGTAGGGAGCTATGTGTGGCGTCGCTGGTGCATTTGACCGCTAGGCAGGGAAGGGCTGCACAGACATGTGGAGCTATGCTGGCACTAAAAGAAAGTCGGATGTGGAGCACTGGACATCCCCCCTCCACCCCCCAACAATTCCCAAACTATAAAACATTCTAAGGAAGTAAAAAGAGGCTAAGACACATAGTCCATCAACAATGGTTGATCGGAGAGAGGATATTGGGGTAGATTACCAACAGGAATGGTATCCCCATCCCGCCAATGGCCTGGACCTTAGGAAATCAGACAATCGGTCAAGGATAATGTCCAAAGTCATCCAGGCTGGGTGCCAGGGAAGTCCGCAGAGACGGCTTCCAAAGCTGACCTCCTGCCCTCCATGACCTCTGCGGCTCGGGTTTCCTGAGGGGCCGCCGGCGGCCCTGCTGACGCCATCGGAGTATGGAATCGTCAACTTCCTCCTTGGAATCCTCATCTCCACCTTCCGACTCCAGTAGTTCCACACCCAGCAGCCTGCATGCCTCGGACAGAGAACGCAGCTGGTACAGTTTGTTATCCATGCGAAACACTAGTCTTAATGGATGGCTCCAGCTGTAGGTGATGTTGCGCTGCTGGAGGTGCCTAGTGATAGGCTTGAAGGTTCTCCTCCTCTGCAAGGTGAGGGCGGACAAGTCCTGATAAAGTACTGGAGTATGATCTCGAAACTGCAGGGGGTGCAACTGACGCGCCTTTTGGAGGATAGCCTCTTTGGTGCGAAAGTCTTGGACGCAGACTAGCATGTCTGGTGGCGGGGCCGATGGAGCCCTCGGGGACCCACTCTGTGTGCCCGGTCCACTCGCAGCTCTGTCTCCAGTGGTCTGCCCAGTTTGTGATTGAAAAGTTCTCTGGAGTAGGCGAATATATCCTTCGAGTCTTAGTCAATCTTCATGCCTCTGATGCGGATATTGTGGCGTCAGGACCTGTTTTCCAGTTCCTCGACGTGTGCTTGAAGGTCTACCTGTTGGTCATGATCCTGAGAATCTCTTGTTGCAGAGCGGCTATCTCTGTGTCCCTCCCATCGCTTTTACCTTCCAGATCAGCGACTCTCTCGCCAATGCCGTCCACATCCTGCCTGACCTCTGCCTGACTACTATCACACTACAAGTGTGAAACTTCAGACTATTCCAGGCCCATAAAGCTACAAGAATATCTTGAGCTGCAAGTATTAGTCACTTTTAATGTATATTGAACTAATAAATAACTGTTGGTGAACTCTTGCTTGAGGGTATGAATGCCATCTCTTAGAGCGACAAACATAGATTCGAGGAACACCTTGATGATGGGTTCAGCCCCTTCTTCCTTCCCTGACTTTGGGCCCGAGGACCCAGCCGCTATGTTGGAGGCCATTTGATCAGCTTGCGCCTTGACGAACAAGTCTTTAATGGTCTTGTCCTTCCGATTTCTGGAGGAGGACATAGCACTCTCTGGTTGGGCTCAAGAGAGTCGTAAAGGGCCCCCCCTGTCACTGCGATCGGCTCCCCTGCAACAGCTGGCGACAATTAACGTCCCCCCCGACCGACAGAGGAGGCAATAATCCGGGATGCTCCCAGAGGTGTTATGAGAGGTGTTGCTCTTGCTGACCCCACAACACTCAGGGGTTCTCTGCTTTGCCAGGATTCACGCTAGGTCCCACGGGCCGAAGTCCAGCCACTCTTCCCCATGGTACACCGACACGCCCAACGTGCACAGTCTTTGGCGCTCTCAACTGCATCCGTCCGGTACCACCACCGCAAGTCGCAATGACCCCCTTCGGTAGCCAGTCTCGTCTCTCAAAGCCCAAGCCGGGCGGCTGGGGAAGCCGGTGAGAGGATAATGCTCGGGCCATAGCCAATCGCGCTGCACTCTCCCTTTGCTGCCGCAATGTCGCCGCCAATCTACCCAAGGCTAGGGGTACCGGTCTCCGCGGTTCCCGGGCATTCCTCCAGCCTCGGTGGGTCCCTAAGCTACAGTCAAATCTCCCTCCACCACCATTTACGCCAGCGGCCGCTGCACACACCAGAGGCATCACTCATAGAGGGGCAACCCCACGAAGCAGCACTCCAATCCAACAGACAGTCCCCCGGTGTTGAGCTATAAACGGATAGGGTCCCACTCAGTCAGTCCTCTCGTGGCTGTGGCACGCAGTCCAAGAAGTGGTGGCACACCAGACTCTGCCACCGCCCAGCGTCGCTCAGCCATCCACCGCCCCACTCACCAGTATCTGCAATGGCCCACCGCTAACGGACTCCTCTGCGGTCTCCAGTCACCAACCAGCAATCCAAGCAGCAGGCCCGACCGTGGGTCCACTGCTAACCAGCGCTCCGAGCCTCTCCCACGCCTGCACTCCAACTGGACAGTCTGTATCGCATGGGGGGTACTCGGCCGCTCCTTAGGCATTGCGTATCGGGGCCCTCCAATCACCGGCAACACCACTGGGGGCCACGCTTATGCCTGCGCCGATCCGGGCGCGGCGGGCCTGCCTCAAGATGGCGGCCCCGTTTCACCTACACAGTGCCGCCACTGGACCCCGCCACCAAGGGAGCACCCAGTCTCTGTTGCTCCGGTGCCAATCTACGCTCTCCGCGACTCACCGGTGGCAGCGAGTTGATGTGCAGGCCGTTCCTGCCTGCAGTCAAATCCAACGCTTCGGGCCCTGTACAAAATGGCGGTCCAACTCTATTCCGCCGTGGAGCCACCGTACCCGGCCACACAGGGGGGGTAGCACCAGCTCGCCTCGCCGGGGCCGCCCCAGCGCAGTCCACCTCTCCGTCTACAGATCTGGGGGCACGCCAGCCAGGCAAGGGCGAGGGGCAACGCGGCAGGTCTCTCGCCACTCCGGCGCGGCTCCAGGCCGCACCGATTCCCCACCAGCCGCAGCGATGACCTGCCCGCCGCTCGGGGCCAAATCAATCCTCCAGAAGCCGCTCACTGCCTCCAAACTGCACTCGATGGGCCCCGGACAGATTCTCCACCAAGATAAGGACCGACTGTAGCAATTACGGCCAAAAAGCTGGTGCTAATGCAGGCCGTCGGCGGGAGCTCCGGAGCAGTACGTCTGCTCACTCCGCCATCTTAGCTACGCCCCGACTGTCCATATAGCCATTTTTAACTGTTCTTCAAATCCAGGCAAACTCTGGCGCTGAGGAACATTATGTTTTTTTATTTTCAAAAAGAAAATCCTATTTCAGGTTGTTGTTTTTTTTATTACAAAATTGGTGCAGGGTTGCATCATGCTAATACAACCCTGCACCAAACAGCGATATGCATTGACAGGAATGGCGGTTCCTGACAATGATTTTATAAATGACCGCCAGCTTAGCTGTAATTTATCAATTAGGTGGGAAGTCCCTCCATCAAGGGGACAGAGTAGTTTACTCCATCCCCAAGGCGTAACGGCAGCCCTTCTGCCAATATATTTAAGTCAGGTCCTTAGTCTATTTCTGGTTTTGCCTCTTATTCTGCATTGTTTCTGTTACTGACAACCTTCATGGCAATGACTTTATGCATTTAAAAGAGACTATTGCTGCATTTCCGTAATGTAACTTTTTAAATTTTGTATTAAACTTTCATGTTTTTTTATAAATTCCACTCTAGAATTCACTTATTGAATCAATCCTTTCGTAAAATGACTATTTTGAGAAGCTGTTTTGAAGCTTGTCTCTGGGGCACAGTGTCTTGGGATTGAAGGTTAACCCCACACCTGATCCACCCAAATGCAGAGTGCACAATTGAGATGCTGTTTATTTTCTACGGCCCCTGCGCCCCCGCTGCAGCTCTTCCTCACTGGCCACCAGATCTACCCCCACTATTCTGGGACTCAAAAGAATGAATCACCCTCAACCCCAAAGAGGAGGCCAGGATCTTGTAAAGTAAAATGTTGTCCCCACAATACCTGGAGCTGACGTGGCAGCCTTGCAAGCTTTACCATATGAGATAACAACCCAAGGACAAATCCCATTATTGAAATTGAACATTGAGAGAAAATTTAGCCAGAAAGCCACTTTGTCCCAAATTATACTGGGTCTGTCCACACACAGAGAAAATGTAAGAAACCTTATAGAGTATGTGAACCCATCTCTGTCCTCCGTCTTTAATGGGTGAGGTAAGATATCAGTGAGTGAAGTTACACCAGTGATTGGCCCAGATCACTCTACACCAACCAACTGTTGTCTCAGAAACATTGAAATGCACAAGCAAACTGGAGGTGGGGAAGTCACCCAGAGTCATCCACATGCCCAGCTGACCTGATCACCGCTGTTGTGTTGGAAACCTTTTAATGGAATAGTGGAACAAACCCTGAACCCTGATGGATCAGAGGGAAAAATCATCAGAGTTGTGTTACAATAAAAAAAAAAACTCCCCACCGTGATACAATGAAACATAACTCCCTATTAGTTTATATAGTGCCTAATAGGAATCACATGCCAGAAGTGCAAGACAGAATGCCAAAGGGGATGATGGACGGAGCGTTTGAGCAAATCAAACACTCACCCCCAGGCAACTGATCTGGGTTTAATCCATCACCATTTTTTAGCTCACTCCACCACCCCAGTTCAGACATGGCCATATGCAAATCAGTCTGACCCTGTGCCTCATGGGAACAGTCCA
Source organism: Lissotriton vulgaris (assembly GCF_964263255.1). NCBI lineage: Eukaryota > Metazoa > Chordata > Amphibia > Caudata > Salamandridae > Lissotriton > Lissotriton vulgaris. Next base: position 1,707,939,877 of record NC_141693.1, on the reverse strand, counting down.
GCCCGAACTACCAAGCCATGTCTTCCCTGGACCGGAAACAAGCATCCTGGGACCAGTTTCCGATTCATAATCCTCATCAGCCAGGCTATCTTGGATCCAGTGGTAGAGTGAGCAAGGGACCCACGTCTGGGCATACCCTGCCAATTTAGGGCGAACAAAGCAATACCAAAGGGGATGATAGACGGAGCGTTTGAGCAAATCAAACACTTACCCCCAGTCAAATGATCCCACGAAACATCTTACCAGTATCTACTATTGCCACTGGTCCCACCACATTCCCACGAAACATGTTACCAGTATCTACTATTGCCACTGGTCCCACCATACCCACAAAACTTCTTATCAGTATCTACTATTGCCACTGGTCCCACCACATTCCAACGAAACATGTTACCAGTATCTACTATTGCCACTGGTCCCAACACATTCCCACGAAACATCTTATCAGTATCTACTATTACCACTGGTCCAACCACATTCCCACGAAACATCTTACCAGAATCTACTATTGCCACTGGTCCCACCATATTCCGACGAAACATTTTACCAGTAGCTTCTAATACCACTGGTCCCACCACATTCCCACAAAACATCCTACCAGTAGCTACTACTGCTATTGGTCCCACCAACACGAACACCAAAGAAAAGACTACAGAACTGATGCCCAAATGGCCACCATAAGGGATTAGGTAGCAAAATAAGTACTCAGTATGTTGAAAGTGATGTTTTCTGAGCAAGCAATCAATGTGCCAAAACAGAATATCGGACGCCATTTGTGAATACAGAGACTATCACTAGGGGTTGATAAAGAGCAGATGCCATGTGGATGGGTATGAGTTTCATACCAAGATATCCTTTAATGCACCTGGAACAATCACTCATTAGGCAATTCCAGACATGGTAAAGGTACCAGAATATCGAGTTTGAAATATGCTACAAAAATAAAATATCCCACGCAGACACCAAAATACTATGAAGGTAAGTATATAGAGATCAGTATAGATTCAGTATACTTAACTCTACATATATTCACCATGACAATATATATATATATATATATATATATATATATATATATATATATATATATATATATATATATATATATATATATATATATATATATATCTTCGGGATACACAGCTGTGGTGTGAAGAATAGCAAATCTAGACTTCCATATATCTACTTACCCTCACAATATTTTGGTAGTGGATACTTTTGTGACATCACGTTTAAAACTTGATACTCTTACATGCAACACCGACCACCACACCAAGTGTAAACTGGGCGCAGGTCAGAGCTAGCTGCATTGGCGTCAAATAAAGTAAATTGTTGCTCCCAACATTCTCGTGTTTATTAACTCTCCTTGCTTTAGGCACCCATCATGTTATACATTAGGTTCCTGGATAGACCTGAGCAGGATACCTGCAGGTTCTTGTTTGCTTTATATGAAATTATTTTCAAGAAGAGAGAGAAAAAGAAGCCTTGTTTAGGCCTTGATTACAGGTTGTGCAGAGGGGAATTTCTGGGTGGTATTCCACTCTGCATAATTATCAGTGGCTCGGTGTTCACACACCCGGATTTCCCTGGTGCAGACCCACCCTAAAGGCAAGAGGGGGCATGTAATGCTCCACCCTTCCAGACGACCTCTTTCACTTGGGCTCTATCTCCCTTGTGGACGTTTACATTTTTGCACGAAGGTTATATGGAAAGGATCTTTAATTTCATGACTCCCGGATGAGACAACCTTGGTGGCTTGTGTGGCTGCAGAGAGGGAAGTGTACAAAGTTCCACAAAGATTCCTGGCAAGGGCTGGAAATGGAAATGTAGAGATTATTAGTGAAAAACTATGTGATTTGGAAGCACTGAGGAAGGTTTTTTGTAGTCCTATTCGAAGTTTCCCCTTGTACCATCTTCGCCATCCCTGAAGAGACATTCATGATAGGGGTAGCATATGCAACCTCCCTCCTGTGTCCTAGCCAGATGGTATGTATTGAGGTGTTAATGCAATTATGGCAATCTGTGACCATGGTGAGGAAGTAAGGCTGAGCAATGTCTATATCTCCATGTTTGGAGATGTAGCACCATCAATTAAGGACTTCAACAAGCAAAATTATGAAACAAAGAAAAAAGATGAAAGAGCAATGAGTTTATTCACAATTGTTGCAGATTAAACCATTCCAAATTTTCTGTGTCAAAACATAACCAGCTCATTCTATTGTATTTCTCTTTCCTTGCTGAATACCTAGGATTAGTTATAGGGTGAGAGAGGAGGAGATGTGACCTTGGCCACTGCGAATTCACCAGGTGCAGCGTGACCGGCCAGTCACTCACACTAAATCTAGCCTTTCAGAGTTAGTCTCATTAGAAGCCATTGGTTAGTTAAGAAATAGCCCTCATTCTTTTGGCTCTTCAGCAGTCACCGTCATGGCCGAGGCATCAAATGTCGGCTTCTGCAAGTCACGCCCATAGCATGGTCTTGATGTTTGCTTGTTGTGTCGCGTTTTCCGCTGGAGAAAATGGACCTGCATTTCAGAGCGTAACCTCCCTCGAGGAGTGTCCCCTGGACCTAAGACTGCTATAGTTCTACAGCTACTAGATTCTGCTTCCACCTTTCTGCGGCTTGAGTCCTACTCCACGTCTTTCTGCTCCTGTGTCGACTCCTTGATGATCTGCAGAAGGCCAGAGAAACAAAGGCAGTGAGATGACCATAACTTTCAACAACAAGTAACCAATGTGACTTGTTAGTTTTCGCTGCATTGTGACTTTACACCACAGGCGACAAGGCTTTTCATTACTTTAGTAGAGTGCATCCTTTACATTGAAGAGTGCATGAATATCACTGTCTATACCTGTGTCTGCGTGGCACATGGACCATAGACATATACAATTCTGAATAGCTGAATTGATGGGATGGGCTTAGAGGCACGGCTAATGTTAGATGGCCAAGAGGCTACCTATATGTACGTGCATGTGATTAGCTACAGTGAAGCAGAGCCCTTGTGAGGGGAGCGGTGCTGGGAGTGTTCTTTCCTGGCTATTGTGACATGGTCTTAGAGCATGGAAAGTGACCAGGTGAGTCTCTAGGATGAGAAGTAAGGCTTCGATGAGCAAACATGGGCTGCAGGGCGTTCTCCTGGCGCCCACAGTCCCATGCAATTCAATGTCCATAGTGTGCATCCTCGCGGGATACCTCTGCAGAGCACAGCAAGGCCAGGGATACACTTTCCTTCATCTAATAGATGTCACATATTGAAAGAGAAAACGTTTCACTTTGGTACCAGCAAACGTCAGTATTTCTATTTAAAAAAAGGTAGAAAATCAAGCAACAAGCATTGCCTCTTCTAAGTTACCCTAGCACGTATATGAGTCGACATTCAAAAAGACAAACGATTTGTTGGCTCTGAGTTATTCCTATGCGGTGTCTAGTCAAACGTGTTATTATCATGTACAGACATTTCGTAGTCGCATGCTTTGTGTGGAGTTGGTCTGTTGCTTTTCTACTTAAATATCATTTGTTAAAAAAGACTTGGCTTGGCTTGGTCACTATCGATGGTCTCTGCTTCAGAAGTCAAAGTCTTCAGGATATGCTGTAAAATACTCCGTACAAATGCAGGATTATTTCTACTAAACGCTGGCCTATTTAGCAGTTTCTCTGAGCTGCTACCTTTGGGCCTTTCTGGAGTCCATGGGCCTGAGTCTCCTGACAAGCTTCTGCCAAGCAGGTCAGGCACTTCTATCGGACAAGCTCTTCTCAGACCCTCAGCACCAAGACTTCTTGGAGAAACTCCTTACTTCCGACAGAAGTCAGGGAACAATCAATACGAGATGAAGATAAAAGGGGTAGAGGCAGAGGTTCTCAAATGTACTGAAGATAACTCTTGCTACTACTAGGAAGGTAGTCTGGAACTCTACTGTGCAGCAAGCAGGACAATACTAATTTTCATTGTCAGTTACCACGTGCGTTCTTTTCTCACTGAGGTTGCAACCGGATAATTTAGAAGGTAAACCAGTTAACTATTGGTGATGAGGCGTTAGTCAATTAGAATAAATTTGACAGGCTTCCATCTCCCAGTTTTTCAGCCAAGTGATTCACTTCTTTTGATGGAGAAATGTTGTGCAGTAACAAAGTTATTCCAAAAAGCACACAAGATGGCAACCTCATTCCTCATCTGCGTGAAGCTCTCTACTGCCTTGGACTCTATCCATGATTATCCTATATCAACAGCCTGCACTGGAGCAGTGAATGATAAATGAGTGGCCCCTGATGCTCATGTATTATTCCTTTATTTAGTTTTGTTGGGTGTCTCGGTCCCACCCACAACCATGGACACTGTTCGCTAAGTAATCAATATTGTGTGTTAAGTTGTTAATATTGTGTATGGAATCCCAGATGGACTTAAGCAAGAGGTAGATGGGTTGAGCCTTACCTCTCTAGGAAGGACCTTTAGGAACCACCCAGGGGTAAGAGCAAGAAGGGTCAAAAATAGAAATTGGACGTTCACATCGAGAGTCGGGCCAAAGTTAGCCCCACTGGATTTGGGGTCTGAAGTTCATCTGCATCTGTTCTTGGCATAGAGGGCTGCAGAGTGGTACATTATGAATAGATCGCCATCTGGTGTTGGGCTCGGATGATTGCACTTTGTTTTTCTCTTGGAGAGTCTTTTGTCTCTTGGTGACTCCTCCCTTGGTTGGTAGTGCGCATGGGCATCGGCTCCATCCTTAGATTGTTTTGCCATAGTAGGGTTAGATGGAGTAGTATAGTAGAATACAGATAAGAGTGCCCATGTAAGTGTATCTAAATAAGATAATGTTGGAACAGACACAGGTTTCCGGGGAGGCTGGGAGGGCATGTACCACTCTGCAGCACTCTATGCCAAGAACAGATGCATACTGGTAAGTAGCATATTCCGTTCGAGGCATATGGGCTGCAGATGGTACATTATGAATAGACTATACAGCAGTTCTCTCCCTAGCGGTGGTCGCCCGTGTCTGTTGCAACTGTCTGAAACAATGTTTTTAATACTGCTTGTCCCACTCTAGCTTGTTGTGTTGCGTGCACATCTACACAGTAGTGTTTTGTGAAGGTGTGCGGTGTAACCCAGGTAGCCGCTTTGCATATGTCATCTAGTGGAATGTTTCCCAGAAATGCCATAGATGCTCCTAGTTTACGTGTAGAGTGAGCTCTAGGAGGAACAGTTAATGTTCTCTTTGCCTTTAAGTAGCATATTTGAATGCATTTTACAATCCATCTGGCAATGCCCGCTTTGGAGATGGGATTGCCTTTATGTGTGGGAGAAAACGCAACAAATAGCTGTTTTGTCTTTCTGAAAGTTTGTGTTCTTTCTATATAGTACAATATGGCCCTTCTAACATCCAGTGTATGTAGGGCTCTTTCAGCTACTGTTTGTGGTTTTGGAAAGAAAACCGGTAATTCCACTGACTGATTGATGTGGAATGCTGAAATAACCTTCGGTAAGAATTTTGGGTTTGTTCTAAGAACCACTTTATTTTGGTGTAGCTGCATAAATGGTTCTTGAATCGTAAAAGCCTGCAGTTCACTTACTCTTCTAAGTGACGTGATAGCTATGAGGAAGGCTACCTTCCATGTGAGGAATTGTATTTCACACCTATGCATAGGTTCAAATGGTGGCCCCATTAGTCTGGTAAGCACTATGTTGAGATTCCAGACTGGGGAAGGTGGTCTTCTTGGTGGAATGACTCTTTTGAGTCCTTCCATGAAAGCTTTAATTGCTGGTACTTTAAACAGTGACAGATGTTGCCTGTTTTGTAGGTACGCCGCTATGGCTGCGAGATGAACTCTGATAGAGGTATATGCTAGGTTACATTGCTGTAAGTGTAATAAATAGCAAATGATTTGTTTAGTGGATGCGTCCAGAGGGTTGATGTGCTTACTGTTACAGTGTATAGCAAACCTCTTCCATTTTGCTGCATAGCATGCTCTGGTGGTAGGACGTCTTGCTTGTTTAATGATTTCCATGCATTCTGGTGGTAAATCTAAATACCCAAACTCTATGACCTCAGGAGCCAGATCGCTAGGTTCAGTTGTTTGGGATCTGGGTGCATTATTTCTCCATGGTTCTGTGTAAGATGCATGGGTAAAAACCTTAGCTTTTGATGTGGTACTTGTGAGAGTTGTAGCAGCGTGGTGAACCACGGCTGTCTTGCCCACGTGGGTGCCACTAGTATCATTGTCATTGAGTGTTGCTGCAGTTTCCGAACCAGTAATGGAATTAGTGGTAGAGGAGGGAACGCATAAGCAAATCTGTTGAACCAATTTATCCACAGTGCATTGCCCTGGGACCTTTGGTGTGGGTACCTGGATGCGAATTCTTTGCATTTTGCGTTCTGATGATTGGCAAACAAATCTATCTCTGGTTGCCCCCATTTTTGGAAGAATGGCTGTAGTATTTGGTCGTGCAGCTCCCATTCGTGTACTTGTTCTGACTGTCTGCTTAGGATGTCTGCTATTTGATTTTGAACTCCTGGTAGGTGTTCCGCTAACAGGTAGATCTTTTGAGGAATGGCCCATCTCCATATGTCCTGTGCTAGTCTGGACAGCTGGAGAGAGTGTGTCCCCCCCTGTTTTTGAATATAACACATTGCAGTCATGTTGTCTGTTCTGATCAGGACTGCTTTGCCTGTTATTTGCATTTGGAAAGCTTTTAGTGCTAGAAATATTGCTAATAGTTCTAGGTAGTTGATGTGCAGTTTCTTTTGCTGCACACTCCACTTCCCCTGTACTGTGTATCTGTCCATATGCGCTCCCCATCCGGAGAGCGATGCGTCCGCTGTTATTATTACTTGTGGAATTGGCTCTAGGAACGACCGTCCCTTGGAAATGTTTTCTGTGTTCCACCACTTCAGAGAGCGATACGTCCGGTCGTTTACCAACACCAGATCTGTAATCTGACCTTGAGCCTGATTCCACTGTGTCGCTAGACACTCTTGTAGTGGGCGCATTTGTAGTCTGGCATGTGGTATTAGCAGTATGCAGGAGGACATCATGCCTAATAGTTGCATAAACACTCGTGCTGGTAGTGAGTGTTGTGGTTGAAATCTTTGTATTAACCCGACCATTGTCTGTACTCTGATTGGGTTGGGGTATGCTATTGCCTTTTCTGTGTCTACTGTAGCCCCCAGGTATTGCTGAATCTGGTTTGGTTGCAGGTGTGATTTTTTGTAGTTCACTGTGAACCCTAGGTGGTGCAGCAATTGAATTGTCTTCTGTGTGTTGTGAAGACATTCTTCCTTTGACTTGGCCTTTATTAGCCAATCGTCCAAGTATGGGAAGACATGTATTTGTTGTCTTCTTAGGTGTGCTGCCACCACAGCTAGGCATTTTGTGAAAACTCTCGGTGCTGTTGTGACACCGAACGGAAGGACCTTGAACTGATAGTGTTGTCCTTCTAACACAAATCTTAGGTATTTTCTGTGGGCTTTGTGAATTGGGATATGAAAGTAAGCGTCTTTTAGATCCAGTGTACAAAGAAAGTCCCCTTTCTTCAGTAAAGGAAGTACTTGTTGGAGCGTGACCATGTGGAAGTGCTCCGAATTTATGTAAGCATTGAGAGGTCTGAGGTCTAATATTGGTCTTAGGGACCCGTCCTTTTTGGGGATCAGGAAGTATAGAGAGTATACTCCTGTTCCTTGTTGATCTTTTGGGACCTTCTCTATTGCATGCTTTTGTAGAAGTGCTAGTACTTCTTCTCTTAACAATGTCAGATGATCTTGACTCATTGGACGCTGTTTGGGGGGATGTTTGGTGGGGTAGCTGTGAGTTCTAGGCAATAACCATGTTGGATAATTTGTCTCACCCACTTGTCTGACGTGATGTCTTCCCAGACAGGTAGGAACTGTGATAGACGTCCCCCGACCGGTGTTATGTGGTCTGGGGGGAGGTCTATGAAGTCACTGTTTTGGTGTTGAGGCGTTGCGGTTGTTATTATTTCCGCGGCCTCTTCCCTTATTGTTGTTACCTCTGTAACTGCCTCTTGAATTACCTCTGGGTGATGTTGGTGTGAAAGATGTGGATTGCTGATTCGTTCCTGTGTTCTTTGAGCCCCCTCTATAGGTGGATCTACGAAAGGAACCTCTGTGTGTTGGCTGTTGCAATGATCCCATTGACTTAGCCGTTTCCGTATCTTTCTTCATTTTTTCTAATGTCTCGTCTGTGCTTGAACCAAACAATGTCTTCTGATCAAATGGTTTGTTCAGTAGGGCTGTTTGTACTTCTTGTTTGAATCCTGAGATTCTAAGCCATGCGTGCCTTCTTAGCATGACACTAGTGTTAATCGACCTTGCTGCAGTTTCTGCTGCGTCTAATGCACACTTAATGGAAGTATTGGTTATTATTTTACCTTCCTGTATTAATTGGTCTGCCTTCTTCTGATGTTCTTTTGGGAGATGTGTGAGAAGTTTTTCTAACTCATCGTAATGTGCCCTGTCGTAACGTGCGAGTAGTGCTTGTGTATTGGCTATACGCCAGCTATTCGCTGCCTGTGATGCTACTCTTTTGCCTGATGCATCTATTAACTTCGACTCTTTATCTGGTGGAGGAGCCTCTCCTGTAGATAATGAGTTTGCTCTTTTACGAGCGTTTGAGACCACCAGCGAGTCTAGAGGTACATGCCCTCTAATAAATATTGGGTCCTTTGGAGCCGCTTTGTATTTTTTATCGATTCTTGGGTTTAACACCCTGGCTCTCACTGGGTTTTCGAATATTTCCTCTGTGTGAGTAAGAAGACCCTTCAACATAGGAAGAGTACCTAATGTTCTCTGTGCATTAGGTAGAGTCTCTAACAAGAAATCCTCTATTTGAGGTTCTGTATGCATATCTAGTTTGTGATATTTTGCTGCCCTATTAATGAGCTGCACAAAACCTGTGTTATCATCAGGTGGTGAAGGCTTTGAGGGATATAGCTCTGGGTCGTTGTCCTCATCTGACCCTACATCATAATTTTCCCATGGATCCTCCTCATCTGGGATAGTTTTGTCATCCCCTTGAGGTTCTCCCTCCCCTAGATCACTGTCTACATCTGACTGAGGTGTAGCTGGTCTTGGTGTGGAAGGTGTAGGAATATTTGACCTATTGTGAGGAATAGGAGAAGAGGGTGTTACTCTAGGACGAGGAGAAGCAGGAGGAGTTATATTCGTCCCCATTGTTCTCTTTTTTGAAGGAAGAGGTTTATCTTCTGACTGTTCACTCTTTCTCTTCTTCGTGACCACTTTCCCAGTTTGTGGATCAATAAACAAGATCTTTTGTTTGGGATCTGTCTGTTGCTCCTGAATCGGTACCGAGGGTCCTGGTTCCGAGAGGTGCTTTTGTTTTCGATCGTCAGATCTTGTTGTTTTCGACACCGAATGTCTGCTCGATTCCGACTTTCTTGGTATCGAGTGTCTCTTGGGCGATAAGTCATATTTATGTTTCGACATGGAATGTTTCGATACCGAGCTCTCCTTTGTATGTAGCCTCGGTGCCGAAGTCGATGTCGCCCTTTTCTCGGATCCGACATGGTGGGAGTCCGAGTGTTTCGGTTTCAGTTTCGGTTTCGTTGCCGGGCCCGAGGGCGGGGCGTCGGAAACTTTTTTCAGCGGTTTGACCGGGCCCGAGGGCGGGGTCGTTACCGCACGGGGTCGGTTTTTCGGTAAGGGGACGTCGTCACTCACGGTTTGTTGCTCGATGAGTTCTTCAACCTCCGACTGGTCCCCTTCCGACCCCGACTGGTCCTCTTCTTCCTCGATTTGTTCGTCTCCGAACAGCTCCGGGATAGCTTCCGCCTGCATTCTGGAAACCTCGTGTCTTCGAGCTCGACGATTTCTAATCGTTAGCTTGGAGGAGAATGCTGCGCAGGCTTCGCAGTCCCTGGATTCGTGTTCAGGCGATAGACAGAGGTTGCACACCTCGTGTAGGTCCTTGTGTGGGAACTTAGCACCACACGTTGGACATTTTTTGAATGGAGTCCTTTCCATGGACTCCGGGCTTGACTGCGTCGAGAAAGGCCTCCTGTTCTTCGACGTAGATCCAAGTTTTTCTCTCTATTTTGAATTTGTAACGCGTCGGAATGGAAATGAACGCGTTCGAATAACAATACCGTCGAATTGGAAAGGGAATACGCGCCGAAAATCACTTTCTTCTGAAGTTGATCTGGAGCGTCTCGATCTTCATCCGAACCCGATGGCGGAAAAAAACAATCTAAGGATGGAGCCGATGCCCATGCGCACTACCAACCAAGGGAGGAGTCACCAAGAGACAAAAGACTCTCCAAGAGAAAAACAAAGTGCAATCATCCGAGCCCAACACCAGATGGCGATCTATTCATAATGTACCATCTGCAGCCCATATGCCTCGAACATAGGGGTTACCTCATGTACCTCTCATGTTCTAAACTCCCCAACTATTCAAACTCCACTAGAAATACTGAACATCATGAATTTCTGATTCCTTGTGGAGAGGGCGTAGTCAACACGTACCTCTCCATCTCTAGTCTCCACGGTCCTGACAACGATAGTTCTCTTCCTCTGAGTTTCTATTGGTAACTTGCTGTCCAAACTGGTCTCTGGAGGGAAAGAAACACAAAGATCATGGGTTTCTGGTTTACTCAGACAACAAGGGTAACACATTGTGACTATCACAAATAAGTGATTATATATTTGCTAAGATCAAGGAACACATTGAAGGCCTTCTTTTTTATTTAAGTTACACACAGAGAGGTCAAAGTCTGGCAGGAACAGCTGCAATACTCTTAATCGCTAAACATGTTCCACAGCCGACAACAGATTCCCAAATTATTTTAGGAAAAGTCTTGCTGTTCTCTTCAGATGGCAAAGATGTCATGCTAAAGACCCCTCGAAAAGTCACTTACGCAGACTATACCCTGCTGGTAACACTCTGCCACCTGTTTGGTTTCTGAATAACTCATCAAATCACTGAGAAGCACCTTACAAGAATAAGAACCAAGAGGCATATTACCAAGGGGGGCGATAGGCAATTATCGCTGATTTAAGCGGCGCTAATTCTATCGCCCTATTAGCAAGCTGTCGCTAACTGATGTTAGAGACAGCTTTTAGGCGATAGCGAGTGGTTTGGGACCCGCTTTGCATGTCAGCGATGTTTATCGCTAATGACATGCAAAGTGGGCGTACCCAACCAGTTAGCGACTGAAAGCAGTCACTAACGTCGCTATCGCTTATTAGCAAGGTAGGCGTAGCGTTAGAAATATTCACGCTAAGCGAGAATATCTCCAAATACTAACACCTGCCCAAACCATTTCTTAGCCATGTTATCCTATGGGAGGTGGATAATATGGCTAAGACCATTTTGTCGCTAATGCGTGAAAATCTCTGTATTCTCAGCGATATTCACGCATTTCGCTGCTATCGCAGGATATTTTAGCACAATGGAGAAAAACGATGCTAATAGCATGTTTTCTCCGCTAACATATCCAGCGGTAGGCAGCGATAAAAAAATCGTCGTTAAGCCTATTTAGAGATAAATATCGCTACTTGTTGGTAAAATGCCCCCAAGTCTTTCGAAAACAAAAAGGGGACACAGTGCAGGGAACCTGCGTCATGGGGCTGGGTAATATACTATCATGAGTAAAGGAATGACTGAAGTCCCTGGAACACTAGGCAACATAGTTAATCCTATATCTGGAGAAAAACAGGCACTCCACGAAAAAAGTCAGCTGTAGACTCAGTTGAAGAACAACTACACATGAAATACCTAACACAGTACAGGAGTCTTGGTAAACCCCAAGCAATGGGCTGCACTTCCACACCTGACAAAGATTATGTAGAGGGTCATAGGTCCCAAACATAAATCAACTTCACTATGCTTTTGGGTAGTAGGGTACAAGACATTCCTCCATGTGACCCCTCTGCTGGGAAAGCCTCACATACATTCATACAACACTATTATAGAACCATTACATGTCCGGGGGCACCCCCACAAAGACCCATCTTGTGGCAAACCTACAGCAAGAGACACACACTGTACCACAGGGACCAAGGAGTTAGTGAATTTAAAGTAGATAAATAATGCCGTGCATTAAAACCCTGCAAAGGAAGGAATGCTTTGCTCTCGATAAGTTGGTTTTGGATCCTATGAGAGAAACACGTGCATAAGATCTTCATTTTGTCCTAGCTCTAGATATATGCACCAGTCTACAATGAGCCACCAGACATTCACACACCATGTACTCATATATCCAGTTATCTGCCCTGTTACCACCATAAACTACACTTTCCTAACTGTAAATAACTGAAATATTGATTTCAGACAACGACCTTTCAAGTCCATTTCTTTGCCCTAAATATCATTACAAACCCAACACAGCCTGCAAAATTACTATTGCTTTTGCTGTCATTCTCAGTTTAATCACTCATGCCTGCGTTGTCCATTGAGTTTATTTATTCTAGTCATCTTTTCAGAAAGCTGGATCCATACATTCACTGACTTTGTTTTTGGTATGAAATGCTCCTGTTTTGTACTAGGCCTCCCTTCAAATCTCATCTAATAACAACCTGTTTTAAATACCGCTGCTCATGAAAAGTACTATTACTGTACTCATCGTAAATTGGAATAGACATGTCTCTTACTTCTTCCCACCTTCCTTTTAGCAGGCTGCTCATAATCATATCTCTTCTCACAGGACTGTTAGTGCAGGCCACGCCAAAACTTTTCCCCATCTTTTAGTAATTCATAGTTCCTCTGAACCAAAACCTGAGACAGTTTCCCAAGCAAGGCACTGTCAAGAATTTGCATGTCAATAAAGTAACATCTTTTAGTAATTAATAGTTCATCTGAACCAAAACCTGAGACAGTTTCCCAAGCAAAGCACTGTCAAGTATTTGCATGTCAATAAAGTAACATCCTTTTTCCAGTCTGGCTTTATCTTTCCTATAAACATCAAACACTTCTTACATTTTCCCTGAAACCTTTCCACACTGGTTGACCACATGGTCATCAAAAGAATTAGATAACTTTTAGATAATCCTTCAGTTTTGATATCTCTACAGTCTCTGTTCACGAACATTGGCACTATTACCGATTGACATTGAAACAAAACAGCTTGATGCAGATCCTTACAGCACCCGCCAAATTACTCAATCATTTGAAAGTAATTGCCCTTCTGCTGGAGCGACTTTCTTACCCAGATCATAAAGCTGCATCCATCCATGGTCTTACCAGCTTCATTATACGACTTCTATGCGGAATGGTTCAATATTTGGCTGAAACCCAATGAGAACGCTAACCATTGCTCGTCTTAAACCTGGTTGCTAATCAAGATGACCAATCACAGTTGTGCTGCATGCAATCACCTGGTATGGTCATTCGAAAGAACACTGTGTTACTCACCTGCTTAGAGATATGGAGGTTTACCTTTCCTTTTAATTGTTGGTACTTAATCATTTGTTAAATGAGTCCGCATTTTCCCAATCCTCTTCTAAAGATAATGCTCCTTTACTCAATCTCATGGTGCCAACCAGACGTTGCAAAAGGATTACAATCTATGATCTGTAGTTCAGTATGGTGAAAAAAGTTCCTTTTGCTAGCCCTTGAAAATTAAGACGTATACAAAAAGTAATGGACGGAATGCTTGAATTCATCTTAGCCGCTAGTAATTACTGGGGATGCATCCCAGTCCATCATTATTTTGTACATCATGGTACTTTCGTTTGGAGCCAGCCATATGCAAATCAGTCTTCTTCAGACCCTTCCCCAATGAGAACAGTCCATCCCAAACTGCCAGGTAAGGTCCTCCCTGAATCTGAACACAAGCAACCTAGGACCACCTTCGTGCTGATTAGAGCTCATCAGCCTGGTATAGTTTGGTTCCAGTGAACAAGTGTGCACAGGATCCATTCCTGGGCATACCCGTTCCACTTACAGTGACACACTGACGTATACAAAAAATGATGGATAAGAATGCTTGACTCAATCTCAACACTGGTAATTACTCAGGACAACATCCCAAGCCATTAATTTTCACCCACCACTCCACCTCCGTTTGTACCCAGCCATATGCAAATCAGTCTTGACCTTGCTCCAAAGGGAACAGTACAGCCCGAAGTGCCGGGCCAGGTCCTTCCTGAACTGGAACACAAGCAACCTATGACCGGTTTTACCCTCATTAGGGGTCCTCAGCCAGGTGTACATAGGATCCATGTCTGTCTTAGGGGACAAGCGATACTTGGCTGATGAGCCCTAGTAAAGGCGAATCTAGTCCTGGGATGCTTGTGTTCCGCTTCAGGGAGGACCCAGCCTGGCATTTCGGGCTGGACTGTTCCCACTGGAGCATGGTCAAAACAGATTTGCATATGGCTGAATCCAGACTGAGGTGGCATGATGGGAAAGAAGCAATGGATTGGGATGTGGTCCCGAGTTATAGCCAGTGACCGAGATTAATTCAAACATTCCATTTAGCACCTTTTTTTGATGCCGTTGAAAATTAAGAGGAAGCAATAAAAAAGGTACCATGTCTTTTGCCCTATCACTGAATTCATCACCACGTCTAGGCTCATAAGACCTTATTTCTAATTGCTTTCCCCACATTCTCACATGTGGTGTCCTCACCTCGAAGTTGCATGTTGGAGAAGGTTTGCACAGGAACAGTGATCCTGGAGAAAGGGGGAAAAGAAGGGTACATTTCAAAACTTGCTTAGGTGGATGGCATGACCCAGACATAGCTTTAAATCTTTAACTATCTGCTATGTATATTTACCACACAAACACACACCACTAACCATGCATCTCTACAAACTAAATCAGACTCCAGTCTGTGAGGGAAACATCAGAATTTGTTATGTAATGTAGGTCTCACACAGACTTTTGAAAAGTATTGCAATGCCATACGAAAGGCAGATCATGCACTAAACAAATGGTAAACAATGTAATATCTCAAGAAAGGCTTCTAGGACAGATACAATGCCATGCCTACAAAAAGTTGCATAGCTTCCTTTCATTGTATACCTATCTCACTGAGTGCTGTTTGAAACCACAATAGAACACATAGGCATCACAAACATTACCAGGAGCTCCCCTGTAATCTTATACACCCATAAACTGGCAATGTCCAGCCACCTTTCCTCTGCAGTAGGCTGAACTACTAGATACTGAATATGTGCATGGTTGAAAGCAAGATCAGGGTAAAAGTCGATGTGAAGAACTATAGATATTTTCAGACGCACCTACTCTCCTCTCCTTCCAGGAGTTTACGATAAGTGGCGATTTCGATGTCCAGAGCCAGCTTTACATTCAAGAGATCTTGATACTCCTGCACGTGCCGTGTCATCTGATCTTTAAGGCTTCGTATATCATCCTCAAGGTGGTTCACTGTGTCCTGGTAATTGGAGGACTCAGCAGCAAAGCGATCTTCCATCTCCCGCATCTGCCTCTCCATCGACTCATTCTTTGGCAAAGGAGAAGTATCATTAACTACAGTAACGGTCATGTGTCATTCGATTATTAGCAAATCACTTCTTCACTTTTTCTCGAACAACTTTGTTCACCTTGACCAATATCCCTAACCACTCTTCTCTTTGCCAAGCCCTTCACCACTGTTTCATTTACTGATGTCAACCACACCATATTAATCAACAATCATTAACAACATACAATAAACCAACCACTTCCTACTTTTTCTTTAATCAAAGCATCATACCAATCTGTCTTTCAGTATACCCACCACATTGACCAAGAACGCTAAACACTGATTCCTTAATAAACCTTTTTAACCGACTCCCACCAGACACGAATGGACCAACAATACTTAATAGCCTTCCTTAAACAATCCCTTTATTCACTTTTTGACCATCACTGCATACCAATGTTTCTACAACTACCCAGTGCATCTGTATCTATCTTCAACTAACACATTGTCACTACTCTTTCACTTCCCAAGTCCCGAATCATGTTTCTTTAACTAATTCTCCCATCATCTTTCCATCTACCACTTTTCCACTATTACGCTTGTACTGACAGCACCCCTCGCCACTCTTCTCTTCCATCAGTCATTCTCACTGCTCTTCAAAAACCAACACTTCTCTGCCATTGTCTCACTAACCAGCCCTCCCCTATCCCTCTTCCATTACCAACCTTAACGTCACTGCCTCTTTTTGACTTCTCAACTAGTCTTGACTATCTAGTCTGACAACATGTAGAATGGTCAGAGACAGAGATTCCTTTTATACTGGTGCATTCCACTGACTTACTAGTAATTTCTGACATTCATTACTATAGATGGCTCTTTGATTTCCAAATAACTAATTTCATTTTTTGGTTGATTGAGCCTTCATTGCTGGAAATTAGTGTCTACTGCAGTTGTGCTGTCAAAAGCCTAAAAACCCTAACAATTCCCTGTAATTCATCATTCTGTTTTGAATTATCCAAATATTTCACTGGGACCATGCTCAGCTATGTTATCTGCAAGTATGTGTCAACAGTTATCTACCATGAGATGGATGTGAGTTGATAGTGCTTGATGCAAAACTCTAGGAGGGAGTCAAAGTCAGTATCTCGTTGAAGTGTTGGTTTGACTTTATTATTGAATTTGTTTTTATGAAAATGCAGACGGAAGTAGGAATACACTCATTGCTAGTTGGCCAGGTTTAGTGAAGAGGATTCACAACCTTATCACTACCCTCCCTTATAGAGTTAAATGCTATACTTTCTCATCACTTAGAGGATAATGTTCCTCTGATCCTGTGCTAAATTATATCCTTTTCCCTCTTGTTTAGGGTTTTCTTTTATTCCTTTCTTCTAACCCAACTAGTGTTTGTCATAATGTTATTAAAATGCATATACCTCACATTGGGGCAGATATATGAAATACTAAGCAAGTCTAATCATGTACAAGATAACACAACCTACTAGACCGGAAAGAGTTCTACTTGATAAGAATTGAAAAGATAGTACTGAATGCAACCCACCACCCATCAGAGTGCCACCTACCGTTCCTCGAAGTGATTCCATTTCACTGTTGAGGCTCTGGAGCTGACGCCGGTACTCGTTGGCTTCTTGCTTAGCCTGGCGTAAAGCTTCATTGTTACGCGCTGCTGCATCGGTCATCTCAGCAAACTAGAAAACAGGACTGCAGTCATAATACCATAGCATGGTATGGAAATGTAAAGTTGAAAAGACAGGAAAGTAGAGGATAAAGAAAGATGGCTTAAAGAAGATGGGAGCAAGAGATGAGAAAAAGAGGAGCGAAGAGAGTACGAGTGATAGAAGGAGTGATAGAAGGAGTGAGGGACGAAAGAGAGAAGCAAACAGAATGGAAAGAGAGAAAAGTAGGAAAGAGGTGGATGTGGAGGGTAGGGTAAAAATAAAGATAATGGTGAAGGAAAAAGGAGTACTTGAAGTAAGTGGGAGCCAAAGTGAAGAAAACGTGAGAAAAAAGATGTGAAAAAAAGATGAAAGGATGAAACTGGAGCAAGAGTAATCAAGGGCAAAGAGAGGCGAGAAGAAACACAGATGGGAGAGAAAGAGAGACATAACAGACAAAACAAACAAGTTGAAGAGAGGTAAAAAGTACTGGTGGACGTAACTAACATAATTTGATGTGGTGTAATTTAGCAAAATTATGCAAATAATCTAACTCAGCATTTAGCACTATATTCTTAGCACAAAATGCATCCTTGCTTCCAAAATGGACCAAAGAATGCATTTACGCTAAGATATTAGCACTGAATGCAATGGAACACAAATAGCAGAAGCCAGTAGCCACTCATACTCGCTAAGTTTGTTGTTACTCATGCATTAGAATTGTTGTCTCAAATTACTCATAATTGGTTGAATGGCCATAATTGTGTAATATTTGTTAATTTTGCCTCTAAAGATTAACGTGAAATTACCCAGATTACTCCAGTGTCATAATTTTTTTTACCAGACCTAGTAAAAAGAGAGCAATGGCATGATTGAACATGACATGAAGAGTCTGGCAGTCACCTCCGAAGAGTCACCAGCCCTTGGCTCATATTATTTATGTGCTCTAGCCTGACGGTGTGTACTTCTGCCGGAAAATGAACAAGGCCTGTGGGAGAGAATTGTAGATTTGGCACATATAGGACACTTAGGATGCAGCATTACCAAATCCAAAGTGAGAGCAATTTACTGGTTCCCTGGTCTGGATATTCTTGCGGAAGAGAAGGTCAAGGAATGCGTCATGTGTTCTATGAGTGACAAAAGTAAGCGCATAAGGAAAGCATCTTTGTACCCAGTAACGGTTCCTACCAAGCCATGGGACAAATGTGGAATAGATAAAGTGGGTCCTCTTAGGTTTTTCTGCGTGGGCTGGGAAGTTTATCATTGTATTGGTGGACTGTTATTTGCATTGGATTGTGGTGAAAGCGGTTAACATCACTATACAGGACATGATTGACTTCCTATCTGATACTTTTATGTTAGAAGGAATACCCAGTTCCATTGGGAATGATAACGGTTTCCAGTTTACCTTAGAAAGAATGAAAGATCAGTTATTGAAATTGTCTATTGTACACCTCAAACTGCATTGTATTGCCCAAAGGCTAATGGACTAGTGGAAAGGGTAAACTGAATGTTTGCGAGGAACCTAGGAGTCTGTGGGAAGAAAATGACAAACAGACAAACAAAAACATAGACACAAAGATGTCCAATCAATGGTTTGTGCATATGTACAGTGGCCATAAAGAGTGACTTTGTGGCATGACACGTGCTTGCATACCTATCAAGGGCCGTGGCCGGTATGCATGAGATGCGCATCTCATGCATAGGTTCCTCGCAAAAGAGGTAAAACCCCACAACTTATGAGTTTGTTTTTCCTTCTTTTTTGCACCATTTTACACATAGTGCTATTTTTAACTTTCACGACCATTGGCAGGGCGGGCCTTAGCGCGCCCCTCCTGTCATTGGCACACTCGCTTACCGGTCCTGATGAAAGCCCAGTAAAGTAACACATAGAACGGGCAGAAACATGTTGACCTTCTTTACAGGGTAAACACCAGTATAAAGTAATTGGCTAGTTTCCCTTCACATAACCTGTTTTTAATATGTCAGGTTGACCAGTGAATAAAGTTTTTTTGGTACAACCATTGACATTTTTAACCTCATTATTATTTTTCTCACTTCATCTTCACACAAAAATCTGCTCCGCAGTCTCCTGGCGTCGCAGCACACCGGGGAGGTACTCGATCTCTCCCGGTGGACCCGATGATGAAGCATGTCACCACTAGGGTGAGTGAGGGTTTTCTGAAAAAACAGTGTATTTTTTCATGAAATTGGTCTTACTACTGGACCACTTACAACTGACCTCAGACTTCACGTGCTACAACCACCTTTTTATATACCTTGTCTTTATGGACACTCTTCCTTTGACTAAACATGGTGTGGCTGGTGGTAAACGGAAAGTGGGTGACTGGGTAACTAAGGTCAGTACTAATGTGGTGATGCTTGACGACAGACGACGGAAGAGTGTGGAGCATGGACAGAATTTCCAATTGTGGTAGTGTGTTGTGATCTTTTAAGTAGTGCTGCATGCACATGCTAATCCAGCTCCATGGTAGCATTCTGTTGAGACAGTTTGACTCCTGAGTAACAGCAGGCTGGCAGCAGGAGTTGGTGGTCTGTACTTCTAGACAAAATAAAAGCCACCTGGATGTGTCTTCACAATATAGTTCTTCCATAGAGAAGATTTCTAATACTAGTGAATATTCTCCTACCAGTCAGGACCAGTTTATGAGGACCCATAGATCCCGTCTACACCACCCACTTGGGTGGCACCGAGAATATGTTTCCAAGTAATCCTTCATGGGAAGGAGATATGTTGTAATGGCTTGTTATGTGCAACATATGCTTTTCTGGTATTTTGTACTTTTGTATTTATACAATGAATAATCACATAACTGCTTTATATTTTTCGGTGTAGTTTTGCCCTTTTGGTTTGCCCCTTCCTATTCCTCATTCCCTTTAACCGTGGTACGTTCTGTGCCGGAATGTTGGCACAGAACGACTGTTTAGTCAGGTACTGCGACTTGAGGTTGTGTAAGGTTGGAAATAAAAAATACTTGCAATCTCTTTATATTTATGCTTCGTTAACTTCACATCAGCCTAAAGTAGAGCCATTACACCACGACATATGGTGACTAAAACTAAAGAAAGCAAACACAAAAATCGTGCTCTTTCAGAAACAATCAAAAAATTATCAGCCAACCCTTACCAGTTTGCAATAATACAGAGACTCCCGAACACACAAGCAAATACATTAATTTGGGAATATCATTCAGCAGATGTTGGAACTTCACCAAAGCCAAGAAATGCCTCCAAGAGGGGCTTCTGCTAGCTTCTATGTTACAAAGGTCAAGGCATGAATCCGCCAGTGAAGCCATGGGGACTAGGGGGAACTTTCCAACTGTGACAACAGCAGAGACCCTAGAACTTAAATGGACAGCGATTCTGCTGTGTACGTCTGTACAGCATTGGCAACACGTGTAACCCCAAAACATGCCAGTAAGGCATAGGTGAACTGCAATATGTTACATTAAATAGAATTGTAGCAGAGGCAAACATGTAAGGTAGAGCAAGCAGAGGAGAAGTGGGCAATGGAAAAAACAGAGGAACAGAGATTGAAAGAAAAAAGACGGCAAGTGAGAGACTGAAAAGGATATGGGAGGGAAGAAGAGATTGGGTAGATGAAGAAAAGCCAGAAATAGATGATAGAGTACAAGAGAGGGCAGAAGAAGGGAGGGAGCGGCAAGAAATGAAAGAAGAGAATGGGTAAGAGTCTGAAAAAAATGAGGGGCAAGAGGGATGAAAAAAAACTGAAGGGCAAAAAGCAAAAATAAATGAAGGAGGAAGAAGAAGGAAATGAGTCTGCGAGACAAAACTAGAAAAAGAAAAAGTTGAGTGTAGGGGTGTATTGATGTGAAAAGAGAAAGACAAGGTAGTGGAGGGTAAAGAAATGGCAATGGTGAGAGAAGAGTGACAAAAAAGTCATGAGCAGAAAGAAAGAAGAAGCGAGACGAAGAGCGGAAGTAGTGAATAGTGGAGACTGGAGAGAGTGGGCAGAAAGATTTGAAGTAGGCAGGAGACTGAAAAAATACTATATGGGTGCTTGTCAACAACACCTTTGTTAGGCGAGGGATAAGACAGAAAGAGGCAAGGAGACAGAAAGTGGAGATAGATAGGGAAGCACAGAAAGAACAGAAGTGAGAGGCAGGAAAGCAACGAGGAAGAATAACAAGCAGTAAATTGGAAGGAGGTGGACCAGAAGAAAGAAAAAAGTCAAAAAGGAACTACAGAATCGTGCTAAAAAAAAGAACGAGATATCAGCTGCGAGTACAATGAACCAAAATATCGGTGTCAGACAAGAAATATGGAATGGAAAGAGGAACAAATGTGAGAAAAAGGAAGCAAAAAGGAAAAATAGGAAGAAGAAACATGTGGGTCTAGCAGCAAAAACGGGGGGACTATAAGCATTTAAACATATATACGTGTATAATATTAGGGACTCAGTGATAGTGATTCTCTCATTAGGGTTACATGGAACATAGTGTGTGCTGAGTGTCATTTAGGAGATGTCTCAAACTTTTTCTCTTTTAACACATTTGCACTAAACTTAATCCCCCACCACAAGCGACCTGACCAGCTGCCCATATTTTGTATATGTATGAATGAGGGAACAACTGAACGGAGATATGTCGGAGATAGAAAATAGGATTAGGTAAAAGTGTCAACAGGTTGAGCAACATTCCCTTTCTCATTGGACCACCATGTATGCGCCCCTCCCCCCCACCTCCTTATCTAGCTCTCTCCACATAGCCATGTTCACTGGTGGAGGGAGGCAAAGGAGCTGTCGCCATAAACAGTCCAAGGAATAGGGCTCTTTCATATCCCTTAACAGATCTCAAGGTATTGCTGGCAAGCCGCAGCTCTGGGGCAACCAAAAGAAACACTTCGATGGTACCAGC
This sequence comes from Lissotriton vulgaris, assembly GCF_964263255.1. Lineage (NCBI taxonomy): Eukaryota > Metazoa > Chordata > Amphibia > Caudata > Salamandridae > Lissotriton > Lissotriton vulgaris. The sequence goes on along the minus strand of NC_141693.1, from coordinate 1,707,917,911 downwards.
ACAGCATGGAGTCTCGCCTTAGGTGGATCCTATCCTCCAACACCTCGTTCCTGCGCGGGACACATACAAGAACTCAATGCAACATTCCTGACACAAATTGAGGCTTGGTGCTTGGAATCCCAGCCGAGCCAAGCTGAAGGATGCACATCTGTACAGGCATCGTCCTTTGCGTCATCCAGAGGTTGATTGTTAATGTTTGTTATTTGTGTCTATGCATCAGAAGTAGGCATGGTTCCTCGCCACCTTCACCCCTGAGATGTGGATGAACGCAAACGGTATCTTCAGGGGACAAGTGAATGTTACCGCGAGCAAAGGACCATCTTAATGCCCCTCTCACACCTACCGATGGCCATGCTTTGGGTTGTATCTGTTTGGGGGCAATAACCACTAACATGACTAGCAACTGCACAATTCATTAGGTTTTCCTTTAACTGGGAAGCGGCACTAGCACACGCAGTGTGTGAAAGAGTCCAACCAATGAATTCTAGCACTGTTTTCAGGCCAGAGTTTAAAAAGCAACCTCCGCATTGTGAACACTTCAATAAGGGCTGCGACAGTATAAAGGGAGTTCTGACATGACCACCGGCTTTGTCTGAACAAGAAAAGCAGGAATATCAAACCCAGTAGGCAAGAGAGTCGGAACAGGGTTCTCTAGAGCTGTCTACAAAAAGGAATCACATATAAATAATAGAAGCCCAAAAGCTAGCCTTGCCCAGAAGAAGCAACACAATATATTAAGACTGTTGCGAAACACTTGCTGGCAAGAATGCATCTTACATGGAAGATTAATATATCTGTAATGGAACCAAAAAATGAATTAGAGAACTACTAAATGTTACAAATGTTGGACCTACCTGTCTGTAACTAACTCCTTGGTACTTACCAAGGATAATCAGTGGATGTTTTAACCTCCTACAGGACGCTGAAGCACCCTGGCCTGTTCCAAGAGCTTACATATATGTTGAATTGTAATGACAGGTAACTCATCCACACCCAAACATAGATCTGGGCTGAATAAGAGAAATTCCTTTCAATGACAAAATTACCCACTGTGATTGGAACCCTAATATATAATTGTTCCTTGTGTTGCATAGGCCGAGATTCCTATCATACACCTCCATTGAAGTGTTACATTCACCTTGTTGATGTCAAACGGTGTGCATTGAGTCTGCTAGGCAGAAACTAGGGGACAGATTTCCTTAGAAGTCACACAACGCAGCAATACAACTTTCTACGCTGTGTGGCAGTGAGAAAACGGGAATGCATCATATCTACTAAGATACAACACATTCTTGCTCTCTCCATGTGCTGGCTAACTGAGTGCAGCCTAGCGCCAACTCAGGCACCCTTGAGCCATGGTGCAAGGGGGCCTGAGTTACAGGCAGGATTGTTTTTGTGCAGGAATGGGCATTTTCCACATTCCATGTGTGCTGAAGAATGCAGCACACGTAAGAAACAGCAAATAACAAGGGGGTATAAAGAAATGTGTCCTTTTGCCGCTTCCCTTGGGATGGCATTCCTGGGTTTACTAGTCTTAGTAAATCTGGGAATGAGCTAAAACCCATGGGAGAATGCGAGCTAACCCCCACACTCTACACGAGGAATGCCTTCCCAACACAGAGTAACTCATGATAGCGACTTGCACTGCTTTGAGCCACTCCAGATTTACTAAACCATGCACAACCACACAAGGTGACTTTGTATTGCTTAGTAAATTTGACTTGAGGGCTTGCATTGCCTTCCACGATGCAAAGGTGACACAAACCCTTAGTATCTCTGGGCCCTGCAATCCAAAGGCTACATCTGTTTGACTACGTCACCATTGCAATGGGTGGCAAAAAGGGATATTGCCGAAGAAAAGAGGTGGATAGAGGATTCAAATGTGACAATAGAGGGAAAGCGAAGAAAGTGAGATAAGATGGACTGAGAGGCAGAGAAGGGGGAAAGCGAAGAGCAAGCAAGAGACAAGTGGTTAGAAAGATGCAATAGGGAAGAAGAGGGGGGGAGAAGAAAATAACAGAGACTGATATTAAGAAGAAAAAATAGGCCAAGAAAGAGCAGGAGAGTGGAGGAAAGTAGGGAAAGGATGATAGTAAGAAAATGAAAAAGAGAATGAATGAGAAGTGGTTAATGACTATTAAGGAAAGTGACGCAAAACAGATTAAGAAGCGAAAATGAAAGAAAAGAGTAAAGACATTGTGATAAAGGTGCATCAGAGTCTAAGAGGGAGGAACAATGACAAGAAAGGAATCATCCTACATATAGAAGCTGTTTTATCCCATCTTCTCCCTACCCCTGACATTGGTATTTTACACTTTGTTCTAAGGAGTGAGAAAGGATTCAGCCTAAGCATCATATTACCAGCGGCGCCTCCTCCACTATGGCTAGTGAGCGTCGCCCCACTGCCTGCAAAGGCAAAAGGAAAACAAAATGATCTAAATGCAGATCATTTTATTTTGACATATTTTTGGGAGGTGGGGCCACAGCACTGCAGCAGAGGGAGGAGCAGTGGTTGGCCCAGCAGTCAGTGTGCATGACGGTCTGGCCAGCCGTCTCAGGCCGGCCAAACTGTTATGCACACTGACATTTCTCCAACCCAGATGTGTTGCTGGGTGGGGAGATCAGCACGACAGGCTCCCAGCTCCCGATGGCGTGCAAAACCAGTGTGCTCCGCCCAATCCGTATGCTGTTCTCATGGTGAGAGCAGCATCGGGATTGGCCACTGGGGAATCTGGGAACTTCAGCTGGTACTCAGAGCGTTTTTTATTATCTCAGCCCCTTCGCTTTGCTCCTCTGAGTGGCCTTCACCCACTGCACAGCCCCGCGCTGCCCCACCACAGTGCCCTGACGCCAGCTGCTACTGCCTAATACCAAAATCACAGGAGTAGAGAAAATCACATTAAATGCCCTTTGACCCCAGATGCATTGTGGGAAGCGAAACCACACAGTCTTTGCCCACCAATGACAGACAAATGCCCTTTTATAAACAATCTTTAAGTAATAAGTAAAACGTATTGCCATAGCATGTTAACAAGAAGCGACCTGTAAAAGGCACAAATCACTAACTTCTAAAAGTTATCAAAAGTAAGGCTCCTAACCTTCCTTCAAACTATCAGAAGTACCGTGTTCTCTCAAGGAGGCCACTCGAGCAGAATTCGAGTGAATGCGTGGAAGAGACAAGACCAACGCTAACACCATTCGACTAGGTGAAGTGAGGTCGATTCTAGAGAAGAGGAGGCTGCTGCTGGAGATGGGTGTCCTGAAAGAAAGGGAAGGGAAGAGAACAATGGGTGAAGTGACAGACCTCCCCTGACTTGGAAGACAGGGATGAAGCGCATAAGGAGTGTTTTATTGAGATGTTTTAAAGTTCCTTCACAAAAGTCAATAAAAAGATGGCTGAAAAGAAAAATATTGGTAGCCAGACTAGTTAAATTTCATGGTTCAGACAGCTGCCAAAAGGGGGTTCATGCAGAAACATGCGGGTAGCAATTCCCTGTACCCATGTACATTAGATTCAGAGCCTTTCACTCCTTTTTATCATCTGTCACTGTAAAAAATCTACAGATGGAACACACATAGGCAGATAGCAATGTCATTTTACAAATCGGTATGTCACCACACTAGGTCTAGATCTCTTTCAAGTGACCATAACTTCACCAGAGAAGACTCTAGGTAGGGCTACTTAGGAAATAAATGTCTGCCTTTGTCTATAATTTCAGGTGCTGCTTCATTCAAAGACGGTATTGCCAGCACGGTTATATGCCCCTGCAGAGCTTTAATGAGAGGGAAATGGAATAATGTCAGGAGATTGCCTCACTGAACATTGATCAGTATCGACTGTTTAAATGAAGATTGAAAAATTAAAGGAGAAATTCAAGGACCAGATCAACCATAGTGCTAAGCCACCTTATTGTAGCTAGAATGATTTATTATTAATTGAGTTTAAGATCTATCTGAAATTGTGATATCTGAATCCATCTTAAAATATGTTGTGCTGTTTATAAGATAAAATAAATCATCTTCATCCCAAGGTGTTAAGATTTTGCATCGGCTCATGTGTATTATAAACAAGATGGATTGTTAATTGTTTGCTGCTCAACAATCTGATTCCCTCGAATAGTTGTCATTTTCACATTTTCTCTCTAAATAAATGTGAAACTTTATTAGCAAAATTTAAAACGATGAGCTAGTCTATTGATTTGAATCCTGCATTGATGTACTTATATGAAATGCTGCCTCTGAGGAAAATGTTGAGCTATCTCGGCAGCCGCAAAATTTCATGATGGTAAATAATAAGATCATTGTGAAATCGTATCCCAGGAAATTGAAAATTACTCTTCTGCTAAGCTGAGTGGTATAACCGGGAGCAACTTGTAAGCTGACCACTACTTTCAACATCACGCAACAAAAACTTTTCTTGCGTCCATTCATTAACACTCTTTCTCAGTGTCTGCTGTCAGAGATCAACTACAAAGTCCATGGAGGATCCAGTGAGGTTACTACATCTTTTGTCATCAGTGGTACAGTGATCACTGCGCAATGCTGGAACATCTGACGGCCCCTGGAGATGACCTCCGCTGTGCTTAGTTGGTTCTCTGACTACCTGGGATCGAGAAATCACAGAGTAGGATTGAGGCCTTTTTTCCAAAATGTGTTTTTTGAACTATGGTTTACGGCGGGTATCATCGCATTCAATAATAGGTTTTAACTAGTATATGAGGCCTCTGTTGAACATCTTCAGAGGATCTGGCCTGACGAGTACAATAGACTCCGATGTCACCCAAGTCTTCTGGATTTAAAGAGAAAAAAGGTATAAGAAAGCTAAAGTGGAAAGACAAAGTGGGGGCTGCTTTCAGCTTGAAAGCTTATTGGCGGAATAAGAGGGGTGGAGGAAACAGGGTTATGTGAAGTTTCAACAGTATGTAGGAAATGGAGACACAACCATTTGGAACTTATCAGTCTGTTTCTCAATGAGAGACAGTGAACAAGACGTGAAATAAAAAGTTACTTTGTATAGCACTGCATAGTTTGTTCTGCAACACTGTCACTCATTCGAAACAAGCAATGGCAAGAGTTTAATGCTGACAGCACTTAGTTACACTTTCTTTTTTGCAAATAAATGCATTTAATATAATCGTAGGATGTGCATTGGCTGTAGTAGGTAGACATAGCTGTTGCTTTGCCTATATGCTGGTACATTTCCATTGTCTCAAAAGTTGGCAGTACACTGTTGCATGATTGAACTGGGATTTTTCTATTACGATTATCGCCTAGTTTTGATTCCACTTCATACCTCTTTCCTCCACCATTCTGCACGTCCTTTCTATCTCACTCTTGTAGCTCTTGTTCTTTCCTGATTTCTCCCTTTGTCACGGTTTTGCTATCTTTCTTATCCTCCTTCTTCCTCCCTCTTGTGCCCTTTTCTCTGTCTTGCACTGGTCAAAGTCGAAATGATTGTTGATGCCCACCACCCGCAAGCACAACTGACATTAAGCACTGAACGGTGGTCTCCTTTAAGAGGGGTGATTATGTCTTAACAGCAGACAAGGTACAGTTATGGTTTTCTATGAAACCAAAGTCTTTTTCAGACTGCCATACGTGATATTTTAATACTTGTAGCAGGCTAGTATAAGTCGTCTTCTAACTGAAATCCCATAATTAGGTCTCGCTAGCGAACGCAGCACATACGCTGCTTTGCTTGGCGAGACTATTGTTGTTGCTTTGGTGCTGGAAGGGAGACAAACCATGAGCGCGCTCGGACATGCGATGTGCGAGCATGGTGTCTCCTCTGCCTCAAACGCTCCCACCACACGCTTGCCTTTTACAGGAGCAGGAGGGAGATGGCAAAGCTTGTAGGAATGTAAGGAATGCAGAATGGTTAAAGGCAGGATAGAAGTGCACGTGCCTTTCCTCTGCCACTGCCCCCCCTCATGTTGCTTAAGTTCTCATCACCAGCCAGGCTGACCTCATCCTTCAAGGTTGACACAAAATCCACGAGGCTGGCGCCGAGTCCACTCCCCTCAGACTTGCATGCTTCACAACATGCAGGAATAGTTAAACTGCAAAGGCTTGCATCTGAGACAGGAAAGTTTGGCAGCTTAGAGCTCATTCTGCTGCACACACATCTCTGGGAAGGCTGCACGTTACAGGCATGAACATCATTGGAGCCGACCCAGCCTCTCGACCTTATGGAGTCGGCACAATGAGGACCACAGAACTGTCCGGTGATAGTTACATCTGTTACAGAAGTGTGCAAGTCAGAAGCGCAATTTGTGGGATATGTGGGGTAAATGCTCAATGTGACGAGCGTAGGTGACGCTTGGTTCACTAGCCGGAGACACGACACACGCTTTTGATACACAGAAGGTCAAGGGTGACTGCTGCTTGCACATCGAAACAGCATTTTATTTTCTTTGAAGTATTTCTGAAGAGTATTATGCATTTTAGGAATCTCGATCCACGCCAGCAACCTAAATTCTGATGAGTTGGATAGAAGAATTCGCAAGGTAGAGATTGTTCACAACAAGGGTTGAATGTGAGTACAGGCGCATTCTGTTCAGGGGAGCAGTCTGACCTAAGCAGGCAGGTGTTTTGTCAATCGCTTCTGTTTTGGTGCCTGCTGCACTTGAGAGCCACAGGACCACACAGACACAGCCAGCTGAGGGGAGGATCCAGGCAGAGCTTTAGATGCTTTGGAGTAGGTGTGGAGGTTGGGGCTGAGGACATGGGCGGGGCAAGGTGCGGGGCTAGGTTTCATAACTTCTTCAAGCTTTGAATGCAATAAATCTGCGTGATTTGTATGAATGTAGGATGAGATGTGGAAAAGAAAAAATAATCCCAGCAACTCTACTAGACAATGGCCGAGTCAGTCACTGTGTTCTGTATGAAAGAGTTTGGCTTGAATTAGCTACCTATGTCAAATGCAATTTAAAGTCATGTTTCTTTGTGAGTTACAATTCTGCTGCAGCAGGGATAATGTTTATGCAGAGTTAAACAAGGACTCTATGGCTTGTGCTGATGGCATGCAGAAATGTTGTCAGGTTTAATAAGATATGCGTCTAAGCGCCTAAAACACGGTGGCTTTGCAGCGCTACAATTCTACTCAAATATAGCCCTTTACCTTCACGACGACCATTTCACACTTGCTCTGACATGCTGCTTGCAGCTGGGTCACTCCATACAACACAGCAGGACACACTTACTTGCAATGAAAGCATTGTCATGTTACATGCCACAAACTCGGAAACAAAGCACAGTGACAGTGGCTCAAAAGGGGTGCAGAAAGGGGTCAGAAGGGCACTCCTCGTCTCCGATGGTCGGTATGAAAAGAAGCTTCATTGCCCCGACCAAGGTTACCCGTATCGAGATGAGTAGTCTGTTTGGGTCTAAGATGCGTCACTCACAGTCAAGGGGCGGGGCGTAGAGATCATTGGTGCAGCAGGTGCAGTGGCACCGGGCCGAGATGAGCAGTCTGGGACGAAGCTGTGTCTCTCACAGTCAGGAGGCGTAGATATCATTGGTGCTGCAGATGCAGTGGCACCGGCAGCCATCAGCAGTCTGGGCCGAAGCTGTGTCTCTCACAATCAGGGGGCGTATTTATCACTGGTGCTGCCGGTGCAGTGGCACCAGGCCAGGATGAGTTGTCTGTTTGGGTCGAAGCTGTGTCTCTCACAGTCGGGAGTAGATATCATTGGTGCAACAGGGGCAGTGGCACCGGGCCGGGATGAGTAGTCTGGGCCGAAGCTGTATCTCTCACAGCCAATGGGCGTAGATATCATTGGTGCAGCAGGAGCAGTGGCACCAGGCTGAGATGAGTTGAGTGTTTGGGTCGAAGCTGTGTCACTTACAGCCAGGGGGCGCAGACATCATTGGTGCAGCAGGTGCAGTGGCAGCGGGCAGCAATCAGCAGTCTTGGGGCGGAGCTGTGTCTCTCACAGTCAGGGGGCGTAGATATCAATAGTGCTGCGGGGCAGTGGCACCGGGCCAGGATGAGTTGTCTGTTTGGGTTGAAGCTGTGTCACTTACAGCCAGGGGGCGCATATATCATTAGTGCAACAGGAGCAGTGGCACCGGGCAGCGATCAGCAGTCTGGGCCAAAGCTGTGTCTCTTACAGTCAGGGGGCGTAGATATCAATGGTTCTGCCGGCGCAGTGGCACCGGGCCGAGAGGAGTTGAGTGTTTGGGTTGAAGGTGCATCACTCACAGCCAGGGGCGTAGGTATCAATGGTGCAGCAGGAGCAGTGGCACCGGGCCATAATGAGTTGACTGTTTGGGTCGAAGATGTGTCACTCACAGTGAGGGTCGGGGCTTAGATATCCATTGTGCTGCCGGTGCAGTGGGACCGCGCCAGGATGAGTTATCTGTTTGGATCGAAGGTGCATCACTCACAGTCAGGGGCATAGAGATTGTTGGTGCAGCAGGTGCAGTGGCACAGGGCAGAGATGAGCAGTCTGGGCCGAAGATGTGTCACTCAAAGTCAGGGGCGTAGCAACCAGTGGTGCAGCAAAAGCAGTTTAATGTCCTTTGGTAGCAGGGACCGACCCGAAGGCTACAGCCAAGAAGTGGAGTGGAGGAAACAGAAAGCATAATGCAAAACACATGACAATTCAGGACCAGACAGTGATGTTACATATACTAAAACGTCTTTATAAAACACTACTAAACGGAAAAACTTGAAATTGGTGTTGGCAGGCAACACATGAAAGAACCCTTTTAATCAAAACTAGGCAACAATCCAAAATAAACAGTCCTTGCGAAAAAAAAGGCAAATTCATCAGGAAAAATGTGTTTTAAAAAAAAAAAACATTTATTTAATAATGGTCTCAGATCTGATGCTCAATTAAAATGAGGTATGTGAATCAAAGTGATTTGCATAGGATCACACATTTTGGGTAAGCTGGGAAGATAGTATATGAACTTAGTTTTTTCTTGGTTAGGCCTGGTGGTATTCAGTCACTGCATGAGTGTCTCGTTCTCTGGGCTTTTACCACCAAAGTACCATGCTTTGAGTGAAATTACTTCTTGACCTAAGTTAGTACACTCTTTAATGAACAGAAGTATCTCACGTTAATTCAGTCTGGCTCCATGCATGCGCAAAGCGTCTTTGAACTGGGTTAAGCATACGGGAAGAGGGGAGTCTGTTTTAAGGTCAAGGCTGGAGAACGCATGCGCTACTCTGCGAGGCATGCTGTATTCAGGTATGCTTGAAGCTCCGCCCACTCTCTACCCATATTTTTCATTGGCTTGTGTCATCGTCCTTTGTAAAGTGTGGATTTTCATTAGTGAATAGGCTTAGTAGTCCCTCCTTAGTACCGCCTTGTCTCATTTTGTAACCTCCCATTAGGACACCCCATGTTACTCGGAAGGCTTTAATTACAGCCTCCGAGCACTATTTTGTCACATGGTTTACAACTGCCTGCTGTTGCAGGCAAAACACGTTCTCCCGCAATGCTTTTTTCCTTTTTTGCTATAGCGCGGCACGCCATGCTGATACATTGGCGGCTGCGCCTTTGGTTTATTTGCGGCAGCGAGCACTTCCGGAAGTTTTTATTTTTATATTTCTTCACTTTTTGTTGTTGTTTGCAAGCCTCCCATGCTGCGCTTTCACATTACTGACGGCTGCGCCCCTTTCTTTAGACGAGCCGCGTCTAAAGAAAGGTGCATTGCGACTATTAAAGTGAAACAGCGGCATGAAGGGCTTTTACAAAAAAAAGCATTTGTTTAACAACTTGACAAAGATGCTTTTTTTTTTTTTAAAGCGTCCCATACCGCATTTTCACTTTAATGGTGGCCAGACCCATTCTTTAGACGTGGCTCGTCTAAAGAAAGGGGCGCAGCTGGCATTAAAGAGAAAGTGTGGCATGGGGTGTTTTTACAAAAAAAAGCATTTGCAATGCAATAGGTCTTGTTCTCCATGAACTGAGCCCTCAGAGCCATGGATAAGGCTTTCAGTTATTTTCCAATCGAGACTACAGTCCAAAGCTGAAGGACATTTTTCCGTCCAAGGACTCTGGGCGTGTCTACTTCTGTCCTTAAGGTAAAGAATATATATTGGAGTATTTAGTTACCTTTTGAAAACGCTGCTGTTCACACATTTCAAGCTTGTGTAGGAGATGGATAAACAGTGCCTGGAAATGGTTTAGATTGTGGAGTGTGCCATATGCATACAATAATATATTTATTCATTCATTATGTCAGCCACCAATATGTCTTTCTTCTGCACTTGAAGCAGGCCTTAGACGTAGAACCTTCAAGGTAGAATGGAAACTATTTTGACACGCTAGTGACTACCATGCCGCCTAAGAACCAGGAACACTGGGTCAGAGTTTAGCCCATAAGACAATTATCCACAGTGCAGTTTCATCAGACAGGCTTTGTCAGGCTGGCGTTCTTCATTTTGGAAATTTGTCACAATGGAATCGAGCCGCTTCAGCATACTTATAGTGAATGTAAGCCAAGCGGCCAAGAAGGGTGTCAAATCAGGCTGCTGCCTTACCTTGGATTTATACCACTCCTCAGTCTCCTGTAGGTTGGATGTCGCCAGAGACTCATACTGAACACGAATCTCCCGTAGCGCAGCGGTCAGGTCAGGCTTCACCAAGTCCTTTTCGATGTGAACCTGTTGATGGGTCAGCTGGTCATGCAACTCTCGCAGCTCCTGAAGAGACAGACAGTAATGAGTGTCTCAGTAACTAGTGTCCTACTTGTACTAACCATGGGTCCTAACAAGGGCGGTCTTCAACAATGACGCTGGGTGGGAAGTACTACCAATGTCTTGGGATATCCCACAGATGTTACCATCTTCTGTCAAAAATCCTCCACAAATGCATCCATAGGAGGACCCCCAAACAACTCATAAGAAAACCACTGGACTGTATCACAGAATACTTCATGCAACCATCTGACAAAAACATTCTTCTAAATAGGCTGCAGCAGGAAAAGAACGCCAGCCATGTAATGGGTTCTCAATGACCACCCGCACCCAGGCCCACCATGGCTTGTAAAAAAAATGCAAAACACATTATTTTATCCCTCTGTACACTTCCTTCAGCCTAGGGATTACCTGGTTTGCACAGCCACGCTAGGATGGACATTTGTTAATTACTTCATTCCTTAATTGCCTTATAGGTGGAACTTATTCAAGAATGATTTTGTGTGACAGTATATCCCATGACAACAATCCATTGATCAAATTATTACTTTGAAGGAAGTGTAGATCACATGCTGTCAGCAGTACCAGTGCACCACCTAGAGTGTGGTGAAGGGAACTTGGATGCAGTAACCCTATCACAGTAGATCAGTGCTGAGAGGGAATCAGGAAGAGACACAGTTTATCTAAAGAGAATCCATGGCACAGAACTGGAAGTGAAGCTAAGAGTATATATAAGTTTGCCTCTTACCTCGTCGTGGACTTTCTTCAGAAAGTTGATCTCATCCTGCAAAGAATCAATCTTCCTCTCCAGATCTACACGGATCAGGGACGCGTCATCCACATCCTAATGAAAGCAGAAGAGGAACATACATCAGAGGGATTATTACCACGTCCACACTCAAAGTCCTCCTCACTTTCAGCTCACCTTCGGTCTGCCTTTTTTCACTCACACCTTTTAACCTCCCCACATGGGGGGCTTATGTTCAAGACTATCCCTACACCTCCCTCTCTTTTACCCACCTGTCGCCAACGCACCACAGAAGACTGCCATGTTCACATCTCCTTCTCAAACCTGTGTTCACATCTCCTTGTCATACCTGTACAAGGCCCTGGAATACACACATTCTTCCAAGTTCATTCGCTGCCCACAGAAATTTCACACACTAACATTGATCAAACTCTCCACATACATTGTACAAAACACACTGAAACGTGCCTTTGTGCTTGCACCTCTGCTACCCCTACCAACCTCAACTGGTTTGTCACACATACATTGTTCTCACACTATCACCTTGTCAACAAAGGTCCCTCAAGTTTAAAATCCCATCAGACACCTCTAAATGTGTTCTAAGTCATCCTTTCCCTCTCATATCAATGCCTCCACCTCAACATTTTCCAAATCCTTCTCAAGGTTTCCTGCTAACACAACCTTTGCATATACCAATCAGTATCCCACCTATTCTAACCCACTGTAGAACCCTCCCACATGTTGCTATCTAAACCCTTTCCTCTACCATATGGGTATTACTGTTAAACTAAGTCATCCATCACCAAAATCTGTCACCCGTCAATATCACCCACTTCAAAGCTACTCCTCATTAGCTTCATCTATTTAGATGTACTCTACCCAAACCACATCAATCCTGGCTCTTCGGGCCTAACCCATCATCACGCAATAGAAGTCTTGAGGCTTCCATTACCTCTCTGCAGGACTAACCCATTCAACCACACTCCAGATGCAGTTCTACGCACCCTCAAAATTTCCTCTACTATCAATCCATGGGAAACACCTCACTGCCATCTGCTACTGCTGCCCACCATCCCTAGACTCACCCATGTCTTCCCACTCCAGCACGTGTGCACCAAATTCTCTTTCCCTCCTTCACTGGGATACGTTCTTCTTTGCCTTACACTTTCTTCTATCAACGGCCCCACTTACAGCTCTTAAACTTTCTCTTCCAATCACATTTTCCTCTGCTGTTATTAAACTATTCTTTTCCTATTTTTTAATGTACTCGTTCCCCTCTGTTGGTCTTTTTGACACACCTTTTCCTATCCAATTGTCCTCTCATTGTTCGCCACTTTTTATCTCACACACCCTTTTCTCTCATTATTCAGTATCCACTTCTCAGTTATTCCTAGGCTCCCGGCTTGACCTTCCGCAACCGAACAATATTCACCATTATACCCATACTTCTTTCTCAATATTCACAATGATATCTCGCCTCCCCTTCTCTCAAGCTCTCCGCACTTCTGTGCCTCTCAATATTCACCCTGTTCTCTCACCTCTCCTTCTCTCCAACTCTCCACACCTCTGTGCCTCTCAATAATTCACAATGTTCTCTCATCCTTCCCTTCTCTCTGGCTCTCCATACTTCTATGTCTCTCTAGCTCTTTACACTTCTGTGTCTCTCAATATTCATCATGTTCTCTCATCCTCTCCTCTCTAGCTCCCCACACTTCTGTGTCTCTCAATATTCATCATGTTCTCTCATCCTCTCCTCTCTAGCTCCCCATACTTCTGTGTCTCTCAATATTCACAATGTTCTCTCATCCTCTCCTTCTCTCTAGTGCTCCATACTTCGGCATGTCTCAATATTCACCATGTTCTCTCACCTCCCCTTCTCTCTAGCACTCTACACTTCTGTGTCTTTCAATATTCACCATGTTCTCTCATCCTTCCCTTCTTTAGCTCTCCACACTTCTGTATCCCTCAATATTCACCACGTTCTCTCGCCTCCCCTTCTCTTTAGCTCTCCAGACTTCTGTGTCCCTCAATATTCACCACGTTCTCTCGCCTCCCCTTCTCTTTAGCTCTCCAGACTTCTGTGTCCCTCAATATTCACCACGTTCTCTCGCCTCCCCTTCTCTTTAGCTCTCCAGACTTCTGTGTCCCTCAATATTCACCACGTTCTCTCGCCTCCCCTTCTCTTTAGCTATCCATACTTCTGTGTCCCTCAATATTCACCACGTTCTCTCGCCTCCCCTTCTCTTTAGCTCTCCAGACTTCTGTGTCCCTCAATATTCACCACGTTCTCTCTCCTCCCCTTCTCTTTAGCTCTCCAGACTTCTGTGTCCCTCAATATTCACCACGTTCTCTCGCCTCCCCTTCCCTTTAGCTATCCATACTTCTGTGTCTCTCAATATTAACCATGTTCTCTCATCCTCCCCTTCTCTCTAGCTGTCCACACTTCTGTCTCTCAATCTTCACCATCTTCTGTCAATCTCTCATCTCTCTAGCTCTTCACACTTTTGTATCTCTCAATATTCACCCTGTTCTCTCACCTCTCCTTCACTCTAGCTCTCCACACTTCTGTATTACTCACTTTTCACCATGTAACGCCATCCTCTCCTTCTCTCCAACTCTCCGCACCTCTGTGCCTCTCAATATTCATCATGTTCTCTCATCCTCTCTTCTCTAGCTCTCCATACTTCTGTGTCTCTCAATATTCACAATGCTCTCTCATCCTCTCCTTCTCTCTAGCGCTCCATACTTCGGCATGTCTCAATATTCACCATGTTCTCTCACCTCCCCTTCTCTCTAGCACTCTACACTTCTGTGTCTTTCAATATTCACCATGTTCTCTCATCCTTCCCTTCTTTAGCTCTCCACACTTCTGTGTCCCTCAATATTCACCACGTTCTCTCGCCTCCCCTTCTCTTTAGCTCTCCATACTTTTGTGTCTTTCAATATTCACCTTGTTCTCTCGCCTCCCCTTCTCTTTAGCTATCCATACTTCTGTGTCTTTCAATATTCACCATGTTCTCTCATCCTCCCCTTCTCTCAAGCTCTCCATACTTCTGTGTCTCTCAATATTCACCATATTCACCATCTTATGTCATCCTCCCCTTCTCTCTAGCTTTCCATAGTTCTGTGTCTCTCAATATTCACCACGTTCTCTCGCCTCCCCTTCTCTTTAGCTATCCATACTTCTTTGTCTTTCAATATTCACCATGTTCTCTCATCCTCCCCTTCTCTCAAGCTCTCCATACTTCTGTGTCTCTCAATATTCACCATCTTATGTCATCCTCCCCTTCTCTCTAGCTTTCCACACTTCTATGTCTCTCAATGTTCACCATGTTCTCTCACCTCCCCTTCTCTCTAGCTCTCCATGCTTCTGTGTTTTTCAATATTCACCATGTTCCCATCCTCCCCTTCTCTGTAGCTCTCTACACTATGGTGTCTCTCAATATTCACCATGTTCTCTCATCCTCCCCTTCTCTTTAGCTCTCCACAATTCTGTGTATTTCAATATTCACCATGTTTTCGAATCCTCTCCTTCTCTCTAGCTCCCCACACTTCTGTGTCTCTCAATATTCACTATGTTCTCTCATCCTCTCCTTCTCTCTAGCTCTCCATACTTCAGTGTCTCTCATTATTCACCATGCTCTCTCAGCCCTCCCTCCCCTCCCCCTCTACCCTCTGTAGCTCTCAACACTTCTGTGTCTCTCAATATTCACCATGCCTCTCATCCTGCCCTTCTATCTGGCTCTCCACACTTCTGTGTCTCTCAATAGTCACCATGTTTTCACTTCCCTTCTCTTTAGCTCGCCAAACATTGGTGTCTCAATATTCCCCATGTTCTCTCATCCTCTCCTTCTCTCTAGCTCTCCATACTTCAGTGTCTCTCAATATTCACCATGCTCTCTCAGCCCTCCCTCACCTCCCCCTCTACCCTCTGTAGCTCTCCACACTTCTGTGTCTCTCAATATTCACCATGTTTTCTCATCCTTCCCTTCTCTTTAGCTCTCCACACTTCAGTGTCTCTCAATAGTCACCATGTTCTCTCATCCTCTCCTTCTCTCTAGCTCTCCACACTTCTGTGTCTCTCAATAGTCACCATGTTCTCTCATCCTTCCCTTCTCTTTAGCTCACCACACATTGGTGTCTCAATATTCACCATGTTCTCTCATTCACTCCTTCTCTCCAGCTCTTTACACTTCTGTCTCTCAATATTCACCATGTTCTCTCATCCTTCCCTTCTCTTTAGCTCGCCACATATTGGTGTCTCAATATTCACCATGTTCTCTCATACTCCCCTTCTCTCCAGCTCTCCACACTTCTGTCTCTATATTTACCATGTTCCCTCAGCTCCCTCCCTCCCCCTCCCCCCCCCCCCCCCCCCCCACGTAGCTCTCCACACTTCTGTGTCTCTCAATATTCCCACATCCCACATTACTATCTGGGTCCTATAGTCCCCATCGCTTTACATTTCTTGTCCTTTATGATTTTCCTTTGTCGCTTTCCCTCTTGTTCCCATCATTCTGTTGCCCTCTCTCAATCACTCCCCTCCTCCATCACTCTCTCTTATTCTCCGCCACAAGCCCTCGCCTGCCCTCCGCCTCCCCTTCTCTCACAATCTTACCACCTCTCCCTTCCTCTCATCCCCCTCACATTGCTCACCTGTCTGTATGAAGACAAATTGTTTTCAGCTTCCGAGCGAAGATTAATCTCGTCTTGTAACCTTACAAATAACAGAAAGAAGAAAGAGCGAAGCTTGAGTCTGGGGAAGGTTTCACTAACGATTTTCTGTTTCATTATCCAGACGAGCTGGGAGGTTTCTCCCCCGGCTGCTCCCGCCGGAGACAGCGGTGCATCTCTAAAAGTCCTGGCGCGCGCGTGTGCGTGCCTGCCTGCCTGCGCGCGCAACTTTGCTTTTTCTGTGTGCACTTTTTTAGCTCCCATAACTGAATCTAACATCTGTCTGTTTAGTACACTTTCCTTTTGGAGGTTGGCCTTTGGCAATGTTAGGGCTAGGCCATAGCTCACGAGTAGACATTTTATTACACAAGCATAATCTTACAGAGATTCTGATTAGCACGGTTCACATATTCGACATATTTTTAGTTTTACTTGGACTTGAGCTTTTTTAAATATTTTATTTATTTTTGTTTATTTATAAAGTATTTGCATGTTGGAGAGTGGCTCAAGTCAGTGCTTTAAATGGGAAAATATAAGTGCAGGTACTCATTAAAAGGAGGTAGAGGTGTGCCAAGTGGGCGGGGCTAAGGGCAAGACATGATGATACATAATATGATATATAACAGTAAATAAAAGCATAAATCATTCAATCACTGCGAAAGTACAAAAGTATTTACGTATACATATATATATATACATATATTCAGTGCTTTAAATGGGCCGGTACTCACCGGTACTGAGTACCGGCACTTTTGATTTTTTTTGCCGTAAGTACCGGCACTTCTCTGTAGCCAGGAAGAGTACCGGTAACCTGATCCATGGCAGGCGCAGGTAACTTTTCTCCTCCAGTGCAGGGCAGAGACTGCACTACTTCCGAGGAGCTTGTAATTAGCTCGGCTGAAGTAGCCATTTACAGAGTTGCTGGTAAAGATTCCAGCAGCGCCCATTTGAAAGGCCCCAAACTGCAGGGGGTTTACAGGGCGTGTGTCACGCTGTGATTAAAAGGACAGGGTCTCTAGACAGACCCAGCACTGTCAATCAGGTGCGCAGCGACCATTCGTGTGAAAGTGCCATCGTGGCTTTCATTTTGTGTAATGAATTTTTTTTTTACATAAAATCGTTTCTCATGTGTTTAATATGTGCTGCAACTGGTACGTCAATATGTATGATTATATTTAGGCCTAAGCCCCGCCCCTAGCTCCGCCCACTTGTCACACCTCTATTTTAATGAGTACCTGCACTTATTTTTCCCCATTTAAAGCACTGTATATATTTATAAATGATAATGAAAGTTAACAAGAAATACAGCAGATTTTGAACTCTGCACTAATTTGTGTTAAAATGCCATTTTTAAGCCCCGATTTCTGAACTGAACAATTGAACAAATATCTGGTACTTTTAACTGAAAAAAAAGTGCCAATCTCAACTTCAGTGTCATCTCACGTTTTTACATCCCTCCCCTCCCCTTCCTAATATGTTCAGCATCTCGTTTCCCCCCAGCCAGATCCATTGCCAGTTGTCACAGGAGGTCATTTCTGGAGTGCTGCAGCGTTTCCTGCTATCCATGGTTACTTTCACACCCATGGATCCCTCACTGTTATGTAAATGCAGCGATTAGTTGATGGGGCACACAAAGGGAAGCAGCACCTACGCAGTAAAAAACAAACATGAAAAGATAAGGTACATGATTGTGTTGAACTGCCACTCGCTTAAGTGTGGCCAGTGCAGCACCAGCCCAGGCACCTAATTTACACACTTAATCAACAGGGCAAGGTCTGGCTAGACCCTGCTCTGTTAAACATAGCGTGTGACACAAGCCCTCTCAAACCACTGCAGTGTGAGGAATTGCAAAGGAGCTCAACTGGGCTTTATCAGCGTCTCTGCAAAAGTCGACTTCATGGCTCAGTGTGATTGCGAGATCCGGAAGCAGAGCGGCATCTGTCCTGCGTTGTAGGAGATAAGGAACCTGAGCCGGCCGTGCCACCAATCAGGGTATTGGTACTCTCCCTGACTGAAGAAAAGTGGTGGCACTGAGGGCTAGAAAATTTGGAAGTGCCGGTACTCAGTACCGGTGAGTACCGGCCCATTTAAAGCACTGGCTGAAGTAGAAAATGTCACTCAGTCGACAACTCAAAACATTGCCTGCCTGCCAAATCCATTGAGCAGGTCTGTGACAAGACCTCTGTACCCACGACATAGACCGCTGTGGGTGCACAAGCGGTACCACATTAAATAATTCTCTTGCATGACTTTTTGTGCTTGAGGACACACCTTGCATACAGTTTTCATGCAGACAATAGCTCAAGTAAAATGTAAGTAAAACGTGTAATTTTTTTTAACTAAAAATGTACATTATGTTGAAAAAAATCGCATATTTGCCCACCCTTAATCATGCAAGGAAATTAAATGTGCGCTCTACTATTCCAACTGTTCCAACTCTCCATTAAGCAGGACTTAAATTGGTCTGTCTTCTCTGAGGCAAAGCTCTGACACATTCCATGTTGACTCCAGGGGTAGCCATTGTGAGAAATGGCTTCCACCGCGTTGTTCTCCTACCCTTTAGAAGTGGCATTCTGTTGGTGTTGTTGGAAGAAAGCGGGGCAGTGTTAGGCGGGTGCAGTCGTAATTTGTTGTACAAGTTGGATGTTGGACCCTGTCCAGGCAGGGTTTTGTTTCCAAATGTGTAACAAAATGACAGACACTTTACATTCCCCGACTGAAGGCAGTTGTACCCAACTATTTATTGCACAATACATTTTTTAGGGGGGTGAAACACCCCAAACACCCCCTTTGGAGCTACACCCCTGGAAACGAATGTCTGTAGATGGTTGCTGTTTTCCCCAGACAAATCAACAGTATTACGTATCACACATGTCACTAGAGTATTGCCTTTCCCCATAGATATCAATAGTGAACACACATGTAAACGTAGCATCGCCATTCAGTTATGCAGTGCTCTGGGCCCACTTGACTTACACCGGCACAGCGAGGACTGCAGCTTTGGTGCCAGTGAAGCTAGAAGGCACGCTCTCTCTGGAAGTGATGCACACGCATGGAAGCAGCACAGAGCAAAGGACAGTCTGATGCAAGTTACAACAGAAGACAGTCATTGTGCCTGACCCGAGCTTCTAGTACACGTGCCTTCATGCCATGTATACAGGGGCGTAGCTTAGTGAGTGAGATTCGGTAGGTGTGAATTTCAAATTTCCCCAAATAAAAAGGCAGGGCTTCAGGGTGAAGGTGGGAGATGACCAAGGTCTTACATGGACTGCTCACCTGAGGAGCTGGGCCAGTGCTGATTTGCATTAGGTGGGTCTCTGGGGCTGATTTAGCGTATGCCTCTTCATTCCACCACCCCACTTTATCTCACGTTCGCAGTCCATCCTGGCATATCTATGGCTATCTCCCTCTCCCGAGTGCGATACAGGGAAGACATGGTTTCAATCAATCAATCAATCAATGACACTTATAGAGCGCGCTACATACCCGTAGGGTCTCAAGGCGCTTGGGGGAGGGGGGGTGCCGCTACTGCTCGAACAGCCAGGTCTTCAGCTTCTTCCTGAAGGAGAGGTGGTCTTGGGTCAGGCGCAGGTCGGTTGGGAGGGAGTTCCAGGTCTTGGCGGCCAGGTAGGAGAAGGACCTTCCTCCTGTAGTCGCTCTTCGGATGCGGGGGACGGCGGCGAGGGCATGGTTGGCTGATCGGAGGTGGCGTTTGGGAGCGTAGAAGTTGATCCGGCTGTTGAGGTGGCTCGGGCCTTGGTCGTGTAGGGCTTTGTGTGCGTGGGTGAGGAGGCGGAAGGTGATTCTTTTGTTGACGGGGAGCCAGTGAAGGTCTCTCAGGTGTCCGGAGATGTGGCTGGATCGTGGGATGTCGAGGATGAGTCTGGCTGAGGCGTTCTGGATCCGCTGGAGTCTCTTCTGGAGCTTGGCGTGGTACCGGCGTAGAGGGCGTTGCCGTAGTCCAGTCGGCTAGTGACGAGGGCCTGGGTGACGGTCTTCCTGGTCTCGGTGGGGATCCACCAGAAGATCTTCCGTAGCATGCGTAGGATGTTGAAGCACGCCGAGGAGACGTTGTTGACTTGCCTGGTCATGGAGAGGGAGGAGTCCAGGGTGAAGCCCAGGTTGCGTGCATGGTCTGTCGGTTTGGGTGCGGTGCCCAGGGCGGGAGGCCACCAGGAGTCGTCCCAGGCGGAGGGTGAAGAGCCCAGGATGAGGACCTCCGTCTTGTCCGAGTTCAGTTTCAGGCGGCTGGTCGTCATCCACTCGGCTACCTCTTTCATCCCTTCGTGCAGGTTGGCTCTGGCGGTGGCGGGGTCGTTGGTCAGGGAGAGGATCAGCTGGGTGTCGTCGGCGTAGGAGATTATGCTGAGGTTGTGTTGGCGTGCGATGGCCGCGAGGGGGCTCATGTAGACGTTGAAGAGGGTGGGGCTCAGAGAGGATCCTTGAGGGACGCCGCAGATGACTTTGGAGGCCTCTGACTTGTACGGTGGTAGGCGGACTCTCTGTGTTCTTCCGTCGAGGAAGGAGATGATCCATTCCAGCGCCTTGTCCTGGATTCCGACGTTGCTGAGGCGCTGTACTAGGGTGCGGTGGCAGACAGTGTCGAATGCCGCGGAGAGGTCTAGGAGGATGAGGGCCGCTGTTTCTCCGTTGTCCATCAGGGCTCGGATGTCATCGGTGGCGGCGATGAGGGCAGTCTCGGTGCTGTGGTTGGCTCGGAAGCCGGACTGTGAGGGGTCGAGGGATCCATTCGTCTCGAGGAAGGCGGCCATCTGCTTGTTGACGGACTTCTCGATGACTTTGGCTGGAAACGGGAGGAGCGAGATGGGGCGGTAGTTCTTGAGTTCGGTGGGGTCCGCTGTTGGTTACTTGAGTAGAGCGCTGAGTTCGGCGTGCTTCCAGCTCTCAGGGAAGGTGGCGGTGTCGAAGGATGTGTTGATGATGTCTCGCAGGTGGGGTGCGATGACAGCGTCGGCCTTGTTGAAGATGTGGTGAGGGCAGGGGTCGGTATGTGATCCGGAGTGGATGGAGTTCATCGTGCGGATGGTGTCTTCGGTGCTGATCGGGGTCCAGGCGTGGAGGGTGGTGGTGGGGGGTGGTTGTTCGGTCATGGTGTGCGTTGGTTGGTTGTTGAAGCTGTTGTGTATGTCCGCGATCTTGTTGTGGAAGTAAGAAGCGAGGGAATCGCAGAGGTCTTGCGATGGGGTGATGTCGTTGTTTCCTGCGCTGGGGTTGGATAGCTCTTTCACGATGTTGAAGAGTTCCTTGCTGTTGTGTGCGTTGTTGTCTAGCCGGTCCTTGAAAGCAGTTTTCTTGGCGGCGCGGATCAGCTGGTGGTGCTTCCGAGTGGCCAGCTTGAGGGTGGTCCTGTTGTCCGGTGTAGGTTCCCTTCTCCAGACTTACTCGAGGGCTCGGCAGTTCTTCTTGGAGCTCTTGAGTTCGTCGGTGAACCACGGGGCTTTCTTGCTGCCGGGTCTGCTGGGCTGGGTCCTCAGCGGGGCGAGCTCGTCCGCGCAGATGTTGATCCACTTCGTGAGGTTGTCGGCGGCCTGGCTGGGGTTCGCTGAGCTGGCAGGAGGGTGCTGGCTCAGGGAGGTGGCGAGCTGGTCTGCTGTGATCTTGTTCCAGCTTCTGCGGGCGGCCTGTTGCTGGTGGTGGTGGGTCGTCGTTCTCTTGAAGGTGAAGTGGACGCAGCTGTGGTCCGTCCATTGAAGCTCTGTGGCGTGGCTGAAGTCGATGTCTGTGCTGGAGGAGAAGACTGCGTCGAGTGGTTTGGCAGTTCGGGCTGGACTGTTCCCATGAGGCGCAGGGTCAAGACTGATTTGCATATGGCATGTCTGACTCTGAACTGGGGTGGCGTGGTGAGCAAAATAACGATGGATTAAACCCAGATCTGTGACTGGGGGTGAATGTTTTGCCAATGTGTAACATTGAGTCCATCACCATCAGTGTTTTTTTTTTATCTCCCTCTCCCACCTATGCCTTCTCAGGACCACAAAATCTCAGAATGGTCGACCCTGTGCGATAAACAGCATAGTGAACTGTGCGCATAAAGCATACCATAACGGGACCTACAGAGAGGATCAAAGCTGTGAAGATACTGCTAACCCTTACCTGAGCATCTGACTCTCACTCATTCATCACACCAGCGCTGCTTCCCATAGCATGTTAACCACAGGCTGGTGGATATAACACACAACATGGAAACACTTCCCACTTAGGATCAAATTAAGGGCAGCACCCTTCCAACCACACAGGTTGCACGATGTAGCGTGCTACCCCTGCGACCAAGTGCTTCATAACCCCACACAGCGGTAGTACGCAATTTAGACACCTTACTGTACAACTTCAGTACAGTACTGTCTGGACGGGAGTACTTTTCTCTATTCCTCCATGCACTTCCTCTCCCTCCCATTGACAGGAAGTTGTATTTATTTATTTATTTATTTATGCATTTTTATATAGCGCAGACTTTACCCGAACGCGTCAGAGCGCTTCACATTAGGAACAGAAATGAAACATAATGAGAAACATTACAAAAGAGCAGATTACTAAAACATACGTTACTTACATAAGGTAATAGTGACAATTGTGAGCTAACAAAAAACATGAGGTAGTAAAAATTGTGAGCAACCAAAAATACATGAGGTAGTAAAGGTAAAAATGACAATTGTGAGCAAACAAAATACTTGAGGTAGTAAAAATTGTGAGCAACCAAAAATACATGAGGTAGTAAAGGTAATAGTGACAATTGTGAGCAAACAAAATACTTGAGGTAGTAAAAATTGTGAACAACCAAAAATACATGAGGTAGTCAAAAGTGCACAAGAGGAAAAGTGACAAGTGTGCAGTTATAAGAGAAAACAGAGTATAATTTGAGGTATAATACTGCAATAAGTGCTAGGCACAAGAACAGGCGTTACGTAGGCAAGGTGGCACTTGTGCAAGTATCAAAGGTAAAAACATGTGAGAGGTAGCAACCGTGTGTTATAAGGGCAAAGTGTTATGTGCACGTTACAAAAGGGCACCGAACACAAGTACATGGAGAATACTGCAAAAAGGCAGACACTCCCACCACAGGAAAACACTGGGAAGGCACTCCCATGGTCATGGAAAGTAGAAAATATCAGTAGTGGGAAGTCTTCCTCCGAATAGCAAGAGGACGTGAATTACTTTTGGAGGTGTCTCTGGAGGAGGAGAACTTTGAGGTCCCTTTTGAAGGCCTGGGAGGAGGCGGTGGTCCGGAGCTCAGGCGGAAACGAGTTCCAGATTCTCACTGCGTTGCCTGAAAAGGATTGGGCCATTGTTCTTTCCTTCTTGAAAGTGGGAGGTTCAAGCAGTAGATTTTCGGCATTGCGTGAAGGTCTAGAGCCTCCAGAGAGTTTCAGTTTATTCGCCAGGTAGCGGGGAGAGGAGGAGTGCAAGGCTTTGTGGGTGATACAAGCGGTCTTGTAGATAGCTCTAGCCTCGAAGGGAAGCCAGCGGAGGGTGGATAACATCGGTGTGATGTGATCGCTTCTTTTGGCCCCATAGACGAAACGAGCTGCTGAATGGAAGACAGACTTAAGTGGGGACAGGTGAGATTTGGGGAGGCCAGTAAGAAGAGAATTGCAGTAGTCTAGTCTGGAGAGGACCAGCGATTGCACCAGGGTTATAAGGTCCTGCTCCGGGAAGAAGCGACGGATTCCCCAAAGAAGGCGCAGTTGGTAGCGAGCAGATTTTGCAATAGAATTGATGTGGGGAGTTAGATTGAGTTTTTTGTCTAGAATGACACCAAGAGATTTTGCGCTGTCGACAATGATGGGTTTGTTGTTTAGTAGATTCATCTGATCCATCCATGATTGAACCGGGGGAGGAGAGAGTGGGGAGGAGAAGAGGAGGAATTCAGTTTTGGAGGGATTCAGAATCAATTGATGAGATGACATCCAGTTTTGAATGGAGTCAAGAGTAGATCTTAGGATGGAGAGATCATGAGTGGAGGCAACCTTGAGGTAGAGTTGAGTGTCATCTGCATAGAGATTATAGTGGACCCCGGATTTGTTTAGGAGGTTTCCCAGTGATGTTCAGTGCCCACGTTTCAAGGTTCTATTGTCGCCTGCTTTAATTATGTTAGAAACGCGGAAGCTATACCACTGGATTATTGTGTCACCCTCATAATGAGCCTTCTAAAATCCCGTTTAACTTCTGAGTTTATATAATAAGTAAAACCGAAGGAGTAAGAATTATATAGCTACCGCTGTGTCTGATGGCGGCTGGTTTTAAGCGAGGGCCGATTATGGTGGATCTTATTTGCTGGAGCTTTTGTTCTCCAAATATCACAGAGCGGTATGGCGAACACTCTTTGTAACAAATGTATAGAAAATTGGCTTTTTCGCTCCTCTGAATAATGCGGATTGTATCCATACGGTGGCGCTGTTGAGCAAGGGTCTCAGATGCGCTGCTCACAAATTTTGCTTTATAAAAAATACCGGCCAGCAAAAGTCAGAGTTCTGAAATATTCTGTTTGTCCTGATCGGGAGCAAGACAAATAATTTAAAGTTTGCATTTAATTTAATACAGTTGGGAATGCGCCTCTGCACTTAATTACCATCAGAAAGCAGACTTTCTGAAAAATGTCTGTAAAAGTATGTTGTGTCTTAATTTCATTGAAAGGCAAAGAGGCTGGAAAAACCTCCTTCTCGGCGTCCATCCAGAAATCATTACTGCACTCGAGTTAAGTCTAATTTTCCGCCGGGGTGTTTGGGGGCTGGGGTGCGGATGCAGAGGAATCAACGTATCATGGGCAACATGGTGAGGCCGGCTCAAGTAAAACCAACGCCCATATGTACTATGATTTCGGGATTGCGTCACTTTTGTGGCAAAGCGGCGCTGCAACATCCTTTTTGGCATTTACAAATCCACGCAAATTCAATTTGAGTGGCTTTGTGTGGTTTAGTAAATTCAAATCACACACTGCCTGGAGTTACTTTGTGTCTGGGATGCTTATATGGGTGTGACAGGGGGGTTCACATGCATTCACCCCAGCCGCGGCTCCTGCAGGTAAGCTCGGTTGGAAGGCGGGTGGGGGTGGAGGGAGTCAACAGAAGACAGAATAGGATGTATTTATTTATTTTATTTTCCCTATTCCAACGTCTGTCAGCTTCCTCCTTCGCACCCAGGCCCGCCGCCCCACAGAGCTTACCTGCAGGAGCCGCGAATGATCCCCCCCCCATGTATTATGACGCAAACCCAGATTTACAAAGACTTGTAAACCTGAATTTACGCCAAAATGGTACGCTTATCAGACAGAGGTGTAACGAGCAAAATAGCCTTATTACTCCTCATTACTCCCTTTTTACAGTTGTGCCGCATTCTGCAGCGCACATAGAAAGAGGAATATTTGTGTAAGGATTGTTTTTGTGAACCCTTTTTGGTACCCTTGTACCATAGTGCAAGGGTGTCTGCATTGGCGCTAGGTAGCCTCGAGTGCGCCAGCACAGGGAGAGACCTGAAGATGATTGGCATGATTCTGGATGGGTGGCTGTTGTTCGGGATTTTTAATGATGGTGTTTCAATTCCATGTCCCATTCTGGATCCTGATTGGTGTGTTGTGAGTAAGTTACTGTTTTTACTGATTTCGGAGAGTTGTAGCGAGATAGCAATGGAGTTCACACCACCAGGAGTGACATGACATCATGGTTAGGGCTGAGTTTGGCATAAACTAGGTGGGAAGCGCAACGCACTGCTGTACCTGTGTCCACTTCCAGGCCAAACCTATCAGGGAGGAGCTGCAGACACAATGTAAAAACTGGTAGATTTGTGACACAAATAAAAGAAAGATTGCAACTAACATGCACCTCTGTAGCTGTGGTTCCTACACGGGCAACGATTATACATACACTGCACCTTAGAAGGTAGCTTTGTACCTGAAAGGCACACTGGAAGTAAAAAAGGACAAAACAAAAGAGTCTAAACATTACATCAGCAACCTACTGAGGACTCATCAGATGCAAACCCGATGCCATGTGACCGAATGAAAGAGGATGGCAATGATGGGTTCACTTAAAAGTCAACTCTACCGCGTTGAAACCATACCCAATCTCTGGCACAAGTGAACAAACCCTTCCCAGGCTAAGACCTGTGGTCACTGTAGGAAATGGTATCCACCCCATAGGCAGTAACAAGCACAAAATGGATAGCTCTATCCTGCAGCAGGCTGACTGTCTGGGCTCACTGCCTGAGCCGCCACATCACAAACACCACAGTGCAGACTGCACATGGCCAGAGAGGACAACACTCCTAAGTCAGGGGAAGGGCATTCACTATTACTGGAAAACCAGATATGTGCGCCCTCTATCGCCATCTCGAGTCAGCATGTTGCGTACCTTCTTGGCTTCGCCATCTCGTTCAATGTGGGAAAAGTATCACCAGCCAAACTGAGAGACACTGTCAATTTAGTTGGCAATCATTTTCAAATTCTTAACAACTGTCTTTCAAACTCCTTTCAACTATGCCTGCTGGATGGGCCCTTGTAGGTGTGCATGCCAATACTAACATCAAGTCCTACAGTCTTTTCACCCCTATGTCACCCTAACCCACCCTTATAGCAAGCACAAACCCACTGCGCGACCCTCCAGCCACTGAGCAGATGAGTCACAATCACGTCACCACAGACAGCAGACTGGTGGGTGACGCATGCTACATGTTGCACTGGAGCTGACATGCTCATTGACTGTGTGCAGATAGGAGGTTTGGGGAATCCGACCATATGCCTTATTTTTAGGGCGGTAAAACCAGAGACTTAGGGCCAGATGTACTAAATCTTTTTGCGTTCGCAAAGGGTGAGATCCATAAAATCGGGCTGATTGCGATCTCAAAAAGACCTTCTGGTATGTAGCAAACACAAATTTTAATTCCATATCACAGTATTTTGGTGTGTGACTACATACAGAATCAGAATTTGGAAGGAGCGTGTTTAGAGAGTCCCGTAGAAATACCCATTGGAAATGGGATGTATTCATATTTTGCAACCAAAATCCAGCTGTAAAACATTTATCTATCATTGACTGCATAAAGATGGTGGTAACCCATTCACAAATGGGAAGGGGTTGATAGGGGACACCCCCCCCCCCTTGTAGTACCATGAACCACAACCACACCTAAAAAATGATTGTTAAACTTCTCTTTTTTTTAAGCACCTTCTGTTTTCCATTAAGGAAAACGTGCTGCATTAAAAAAAATGATTGCTTTATTTAAAAGCAATCACAGATAAGGTGGCCTGCTGACCCAAGCAGGCCACCATCCCTGTGATGGCGGTGAACCGTATTGGGATGCAATTTGTGACCTACCTCATTAATATGAATGAAGCAGGTCGAATTCTGATCCACTACAATTTAGTCTTTTGTGAAACGACCTATTAGTACGTAGGTCAGTTAGCAAAATACTGCACTAATCAACAAAACACAGGTTGCAAATTGTGACTAGTGCTTAGTATATCTGGCCTATTGCTTGGCTTGCAGCTGTATTACGACGTGGGTACTACACATATGTCTCCACAGTGAATGTGGTGATGTGTCATTTGGTGCCCCATAACACTAAATGCAAAGAGATAGAAATAGGGGGTTTCCATACACACATTCATAATTTGTAAAAAAAAAAAAATATAGGGGGCACAAAGATTTAGTTAGGAGCGCTTTGTAGATGCTGCTGAATACCAAGGTGACAGAATATCGAGGCTGCCTTCTTTTGATTCACCTCATGCCTCTTTTACCTCCTCCCTACTTCTTCTGTCCCTTTATCTCACTCTTTCAGGTTCTTTTTATCTCTGCATTCTCACTTTATCACGGTTTTACTTTCTATTCTTCCTTTTTTTTCCCTCTTCTGCTTTTCTCGCTAGGTCAAAGAGCGGAGATGAAAAATAAGTCCTGGTCCCCAAAAACAGGTGCTACTGCTCACTACCTGCAGCCACCTGCACAAATTAGGCAGGGCATCCACCCATCCCTAAGCATGTTCCATACATTTTATCCTCTTTCGCTTTCATCCTTCCTAGCTTCTGCTTAGTCATCCCTACATGCATTCATTAACCCATTACATGAGTACTCTGTCCTTGTACCTTGCTTCATTTCCTTTCCCACTTTTCCCACATACCCACATAATTACTATCCTACCAGCAGGCCAATACCACTGTGCACTAGTTAAAGCATTCACGCCTACTCACTCATATCAAAACTCACCCAGATATTCACCTGCACCTGAAACACTTTGTCTCACCTCACCTCACCGCCAGGCGACCCGTCAGCCCACACAGTGCACTTACACACCCACCCGACCATGTCCATAAGGATATTTGTATCCATTAGTGTGTCCGTCTGTCTATCCATTTATGCATCCATTTCACTCATTTATTCCACCTATTTATACATTTCATTTAATCACCCATCAACCGACCCAGAGCACATAAATGCACACCAAACTCATTCATCCATCAACTGCTGTATCCATTCAAACATTCATCCATGTGCAATTCTATTCACCC
The DNA here is from genome assembly GCF_964263255.1 of Lissotriton vulgaris. Classification (NCBI taxonomy): domain Eukaryota; kingdom Metazoa; phylum Chordata; class Amphibia; order Caudata; family Salamandridae; genus Lissotriton; species Lissotriton vulgaris. Next base: position 1,707,889,324 of record NC_141693.1, on the reverse strand, counting down.
CCTCAACCCACCTCTTTATAAACTCATTAAATGTACCCAAAAAACATTTATTAATCCACTGACGTAACTATGGGCCTCATTACGATGGCGGGCGGGCTGGTGCCGGCCGACTGTATGTCGGATGTTCAACCTGCCCGATTTAAATGTGATCGCCATGCAGCCGGTGGAAAACCTCTCTTTTCCATTGCTACTGATGCCACGGCCTTAGAAAAGGGCTCCAGCACAAGCCGCAGTGGAAATAGGCAGTTCGCAAACATCCAAGCACTGTGTGCCAAGCACCATGTGGTGCCTGGCACATGATGCATGGATGTTTGGGATTGCACCACATGTGCCACCCCATGGCTCATAGGAGAGGTCCATGGGCTTTGCTAGGGCCTCCAAAGTTCCATTCCGTCTGCCTTCATATGGCGGTCGGAATGCCATGTAAAGGCAGAGGTTCATCGTAATCCCTATGCCAGTACCTCCTCAGGCACTGCCCCCATTGTAGGGATTACACTCTGACCAACAACCTGACTGGCTCCTTGAGCCTGTCGGAGACGTCGGTCAGTCCCTCTGCCCGGTGCGCAGGGCTGGACTGGGAACTGGACCCGCCCTGGCAGGTTGCTTCTCCACCGGCCCTGGGAATGGGAGGGGAGGTGGGTGTTAGCCTGTAAGGACTGCTCCCGCTTTTCTACAGAGGGCCGATTTTGTAGCACTGCTGCAAAAACCGGCACCATGTAAGAAAAGCAGCCCCCTGTGGCCACAAAACCGGCCCCCACCCCTCCGGCCCACCGGGAAAATGCCTGGTTCCCGCTACGGCCAGTCCGGCCCTGCCGGTGCGCTCTGACAGATTGCATCAATATGCGGCGGTCGGACTGCAGACTGAGATGCCGGATAGACCACCACTGACGGGTTGTCGGTGACGATCCGCCCGACATCATAATCGGGCGCTATGTGTTATTGTGTTCGCTCATCAGTCCAACTTCAAGTAAATGCACCAAAAGCACACTCATCCATCAGTGAACTAGTGGACATGCCCATTACTGAATTTCCCATCATCGGTACATGCGCCAATCCATCAACAAATCCACCACACATCCATCAATTCACCCGCTAACCCATCTCTTGAGTCATCATCAACACATGCATCCATTATCAAAGTACCTGTCATCCATGTTTCAACTTACTCTGTAACCCACCCACAGTTCTTGCACCATCCTAAACACACATGTCAACTTGCCCATCAACCATTCATCTATTCACTTGCGAAGCCACCCAATAATATATCAATATATGCGCTCATCCATGAACACACCCGTCAACCTGCCCATCATACATCCAGCTATTTACTGACTGGCCCTCTCTTTAATCCGCCATCAATTCATGCACCCATCATGAACAAACCCATCAATCCATATGTTCACACGCCAACATGTTAGACCTTGTAACCAACTTTTCCCCTTGTGTAAGAACCCTGTTTTTTCTGGAAAGCATCTGCCCACCTCCACGTCTATCCTGCCATCCCTCATTCACCCATCCGTCCACTGACCGCAGGCACCTGTACATTTACCTCATACCTGCCAACTTGAAGGACAATCTCACCATGTGAAGAGGGGGCGGACCTCGTTTCGAGAAGTACCTACGAGCCCCCCGCCCCCCAAAAAAACCCAAAAAGCTTGCAGAGGCTGGTGCCGATATCCTGGGGTGTTATCACACCCCTAATGGACGTCGGAAGTTCAAAGTCTTGGAAAATAGCTGGTAAACCACCATTTACAGTGGTTTTTCCTGCCTCCTTGTGATATCAGCTCATCACAAGGATACCGTGTGGTGGGACTAGAGCTAATATCGTGTGTCACACGGTGACTCGTGTGCGTCGACAGATGTGTTACCTCTTTAGTCCATTTATCTTTTCACCCACCCACGGCGCGCGCTCCCATCCACCCAACTTTCTGTCACGCCGCGTTGCTTTTCTTTCTCTTCTGCGCATACTCTTCCCTGGGCTCTGTGCCCTGTATTTTGTCTTTCCCACTTTCTCCTCGTGTTCTTTTTGTGCCCCCGCCCCCTCCCTATGTCTCTCTTGCTCGCCCGCTCCCGTTGTCTAATTAGTTGTTTATCGTGAGCAGGAAGTAGAACACAGCTTGGGCTTGGAAATCAATGTTTCAAAGAGAAGCAACCGAGACGGTATAAAAAATAATTGAGCATTGAGAGGAAAAGCAGCGAAGAGGGCCCGAGCGCGGTACACACGACGCCTGACTGACACCCACGAACCCCCGCAGGCTGCGTCCACGCGCGCCCAACAAACAGGGTACACGGAACCCGAAAAAGGTGGCCCAGAAGGAACGCGTGTGTACTAACTAAACCCACAGACATCCAAGTAACTCGGTCTCCCAGTTAGACCGTGATCCCCACAGGCTGCCCTGAGGGTACCCCAGACACTAAATGCACCGAACCCCACGCACTGCACCGACGGGGCATCATAAGCTGCACATACGGACCGCCAAAGGCTTAACAACAATCAATCAGAGACGCGTAGAGCGCTCTAATCATCCTGAGGGGTCTTGCGTGAGATGGAACCCCAAAACTACTCCTGGCACCCAGGGAAGCAACAGGCGAATCCCCAAAGACTAGATGGAATTTCGAACACACGGACGAGTGCTGATGACTTCCACCGCACCACCGGCTCAAATTAAGCGCTGCGACTCATCCAACCCCTTCTTTGCCTTTCACCTCCACCCCTTCACGTCTACCCAATCATCCGCACAGCCAGGTTTTGCGCAGGAAGAGCCACGGCCGCGCTACACACAGAGGGCCTCAAACACCTTGACTACACCGATTGAAGCTAAAAGTCTGCACACACAATGCCCCACATGCTGCACACGCTGAAACACACCTACACAGTAGCCTAAATATTACACACATACTAAACCCGAAAACCCTTGTACATAAACACCCTAAATTGTATGTGCATGGAGGCTCCATGTACATACAATTTAGGGTGTCAATGTACAAAGGTTTATGGGTTTAGTAAGAGTGTAATATTTAGACTATGTTTCACTAACAGCTGCACCCGTTTGCAGCACGCTTTGACTTTTACACACATGCATTTACAGTCATGATTGCTTACATGTTCTGCATGTGCACCCGTTTTGGAACCTGTTGGTGATGCCAGGTTTGACTTGTGCAGCCTGTGAGTGCTGTGCGTGCAGTATTCGTGGTTCTGTGTGTGCATCGACTTGTGGTTCCGTGTGTAGAATTCTGGGTTTCTGCGTGCATACTAGGGTCACATAGTCACAGTATGTTGAAGTCTGTGTCCGGGCTTTGGGGTTCTTGTGAAGTGTACTCTGTGTGGGCAACATTTAGGCCTCCGTATGGGCAATCTTCGGGGTTTTATGTCTATGTTATTTGGGACTTGTTTGTGAATCATTCAGGGCTCCCTCATAGAGAAATTACACAGTTTCTTCCCACTGCTAATAGTGAGTGTTCTCCATGCCAGTGAGAGCAGTGGAAGCCTCAAAGGGTTGTCTCTGCAAGAGTCAATGGTTTTCAAGACAAATGCAGAAATGCTGACCAAATTATACAACAGGATTCGCTGAATTATGGCATGTTATGCTAAAAAAAACAAATTATACCGCGCATTCTGTAGCCCTTAGCACATTTTAAAACAGGTATCTTAAAACATGAACCTGAGTACTTTACAAATGTACACGTTTCTTGAGAAAAAAAACTACGTGTTCATAAAATGAGATTCCAAATATTTTTAACCAACAATTGATAATTTTGCCTTCCATGGAAGCTCAGGGGCGCCATTGAGTGGAAATTGTGTTCTCTACCCTCCAGCACAATAGGTTGTGGAACGCACAGACAATATTGCACTCAGCAGAACACACAACTATATCAGCATTCCTGTTTTAGTAAAAAAAAATCTCTTTTGGAGCACTGAGTTTGGTTTATTCTCTGTTGACTGTTGACGTGCTGTAGTCTCTAGAAGCACACTGCACCAAAAAACAACCCACCAGACATTTGTGTACACAGAATATTTATCTTGTGAGTATCCCAGTAGGATGTGCTTCCAGATTTAAAACACAAGCTTTAAAAGAGATGCGAAATGTTTGAGACTTCAGTAAACTCTGGGTGCCCTTTTTAGAGTAAGACGGACCTGTTTTAAGAATTGATGTCAGGGCCAGCCTTTCCACATGCACGAATATATCTGTTGCCTTAGAGAACCACTATGAGGCTTTAAATCACAAGAAGCTAACACAAAATGGATTTATTACTAGATAATGGGGAACGCTCCAAAGGCAAAATACGTTTTGCCTCGAGGGCCACAATAGGTTGCACCATTCCTGCGTGATGTAAATACGATTGCCATAAACTTAAAAAAGAATATTATGACAAAGCTGGCTATTTGAGTTACAAGATGTTAACTAACATATGCTGTGACCTTCATGTTCTAGTTTAAGTCCCAGCAAGACCAACTCACACTTCAGAAGTTAGAACAATCAGTTCAATTACATTGTGTAATGGAAACGCCAATTAGTTATAGTGCTTTGAGGCGGTTTATCTGAAGTTTAATGGTTTATAGAAACATAATAGCAGCTTAAAAGTGTCATTCTGTTTTCATTATTACTACCCTGTTTAAAATATATTTACATTTGTTAGTGTTTTGTTTCCTTTCCACCCATTTAGGCTCTTAACATCATCTGGGCAACACCCTCCCTCTTTAGCAGAAGAACACAACACTCAACAGGTCAAAGCGTCAGGAACCGCATAAAACATTATATGCAGAGTTTGAATAACTGTTGATCCCTCTGAGCACGAAGCACATGATCTTGTTGAAATCTGCAAATGATGCGGTTCATGGTGATGTCTTTGTCAAGTGCCTCAAATGTGGGCCGGACAGGGCCGCTGCACCTGTTGCACTATTAATGGCTGTGCCAGTGGACAGGGCCAGCTGTAGCATGGACGTGACCCCACAGAGTGGGGTCAGAAGCCTTATGTCCACTGCAGGCCTCTGTCCTTGCACTCAAACCCCAGTGCCGCTGGAGAGGGAGAGCCTGTGGGCACCGGAAACCATGGGAGGAAGTGGGAATGACCGCCCAGTTCCGGTAGCAGCGTCATCCCGAACTCCCCGTTAGACCCCCGTGTGGGACACAGTGCGCACCCCTTTCACAGCACTACAACTCAGACTCCCACTCGACCACATATTCTTCCTGCCGTCGCTTTGGTCTGCTGTAAGAGTAAGTCTTTAGCCAGAGAACCAGGGAGGCTCGCCTGTGACGTCAGAGCTACAATGTGACTGGCCATTCACGCATGTCTTTACACTGTGACCAAGGGAGGATAAGGCGTGACATGCGAACTGCCTAGTTTTAAAGGAATATCTCAATCTGAGCTCACACAGGGACCAATCCAGCCAGTGCTTAATTTGTAAAAAAAAGAAGTGCAGGTGCTAAAAAAAATTGCCAAGGAGGCCACAGCTCACTTCTTCCTCCTGTGAGCCCGACTGTCAACACTCTCACTGCCTCAGTCTCTATCTTCTAACCTTGATCTGCTGTCTGTCCCCTAAGTCTTTCTAAGAGTCTATCCTCTCACCTCTCTAATTATTTTCTATCATCTTTGTCACACCTGGTGTGCTACCTTATTCCCTGTAGTTCTGATTTGCCCTCTATTCATTCTAGACCTGCCCTTTTTCCTCTTCACTTGTATCCATGCTCTGCTCTCTCTCCTCTCGATCTTGGCTCTTTCCTATCACTCTTCTAGCAGTGATTAGCTGTGTCTCTGTTTTATCATTTGTCTGCTTTTTTTTACTCTGTCCTGTCCTCTACATCCTTTCATTCTATCATCTCTCTTCTGAATGCTCTCTTCATCACATCATGGCTGTTTTCTCTTTGTTTCTGATTTGCTCTCCTTTTCTTCTACTTAGCTCCTTCATATCTCTCTCCTCCCCCGTTTCTTTCTTCTCTTTACTCCTGCTCTCTCTCTCATCTGTAACACTGCTGCTGCCTGTGACTCCTGTCGTCGGCCTGTACATGTCCCTGCTATTTTGAACTCTGCGTTTTCCTGTTGTCATTCCTAAACAAGTGGAAGATGGTGTGTTTTACTTTCTTACCTACACCGAGTGCAAAAACAAAATGTACACCAAATGAAAATGCTTTTTTTGCATATATTAATCAGTGCGGTTTGACTGGGTTTATTGCGGAACAGACGGTTGCTCAAGCACAGCAGGTGATGTCACTGCTAGTGCTACCTGTAATTAGTAGGTCCAGGGATGGCGACAGCATCGGCATCCACTGCTCAGCTTGCTGTGACTATGCCTGCTACAGCACAGGCATTGTCCCCAGCCGTAATGCTGCCAATGCGGGTAAGTATGGCTGTGCTGCCTACTGGACTAACGCATGCTCAGCAATTACCATGCTGCGGTGCAGCGCACAGATTCTACAGGTGATGCCATGGCTCACAAAAGTTGTGGTAGTCCGCAGCCGCATCGAGCACGTTGAGGATAGCAGCAATGCAGGGCTGCAGGATATGCTACTCTGGCTACGCAGCAAGTGGAAAGTCCTCACTTACTTTCATTTATTCTTCCTTAAGAGCCCTCACTCCCAAGTTCCGAATGCGCTCTCGCAGCTTCCTTGCCTCAACTCCATCATGAGCCAGCCACCAGCTACAATTATCCAATGAGAGGCTTAGGCCCAGGCAGTGGCAGGGTGCAGCAGACTCGGGGAATAGAATGCAAGCCATAGTTTGTCGATGACTTCTTGGATTTATGATCAGCGTGACGACATCATCACTAACGTGGTGATACACAATCATGCCTGCCTGGACAGGTGTATGTTGGCCTGTCTATGAACATTTACCAGCCAGTCACCATGCAATGTATGTTATTCTTTTCATTTTGAATTTGAACAATTAATATTGAGACCACCACCTGCAGGGCCAGAAATTGTAGCCCCGGCCCTGTGAAAGAAGTGCCGGTGCTGAGCACCTGAAAGCACCTGCTCAAATTAAGCACTGAATCCAGCCTGTCAGTAGATGTAACTGCATTTGTATAGCGCTTCATAACTCTTGAGAGGTGTTGAAGTGCTTCGTAGCACGCTACACCATGAGGGACTGCTTGGTTGTAAGGAAGCTGCATGTGCACTGTGGCCTGTGAGAAGCATTTGGGTGTCATGCCTGAGTGACAAGAGTGGCTCTCTGACCCTGTCTTGAGGAGCTGTGCCTAAAGAGTGGTGCTGGGAAAGGAGAGAGCGATAGAGCGCATGCAGGTTGCATCAGTCGGCTGCTATGAGTTACTCTGCAGACCTAAAGAGAGAAAGAGGAGTGTGATCTGCTGAGATGATGTTACTGGAAACCGAAGGGCTTTAGAGTGTCCAAAGTTCAGGCCGATTGAGGCCTAACTTGGACCTGCAGTGAGGTTCTTCGTTGAAGCCATTCAAAATGGCAGCCGGTTGTGTTACAGTCATAGTTTGGGATGTTTGGTGGCACCTGCCATAGAGACGGGTAGCACATCACTTTGTACATTGGAAATAGGACCTCTTGGTTATGACGTGGATTATCTTAGAGAGTTAATGGTGCTTGTCTGAAATCAGAGTAATGTCCTACGTCTTACATTAAAAGGTGATGGGAAGACTGTTTGCAAGTATTCTAACTACTGGCAGTCTCTCTGAGTAGCATTCCACCCCATTGTTTTCATCCCACTGTGCCACTCTAGACAGAGGCCCACCTTATGCAAACCAGTACTGACCCTGCTACTCCTGGGAACAGTCCATCCCGAACTAACAGATAGGGCTTTGGCAGAAGGAACACAAGTAACCTCTGACTAGGTTATTCCTCCTCAGTGAGGTATAGCTTGGATCTTGTGGCACAGCAAGCAAGGGGTTGGACCCTCGGACACCGAGGACATTACATCAAACACACATTCTCTCATCACCTTTAATGTGCTATTGTGAGCTCTGATCCATCGAGTTAACATTTGAATAGAGCTTAAATTCTCACAAAAACCCAGGAAAAACATAAGTGCAAAGGCCAAAGTTTCCTTAGGAGCTTGCGTCTGAAGGGGGCAAAATGCAAAGGTTGTTTAATCGATTCTACCTCATGCTTCTTTCTTCCACCACCCAACACTCACTAAATCTTTATCTCATTCTTGCAGGTTCTTTTTATTCACTACATTCTCCCTTTGTCACTGTTTTCCTGTCTTTCTCTTCATCTTTATTCTCCCTTTTCCACCTTTCTCTCATTTGTCCTGGGCCAAAGTCGGCAGCTGAAAAGCCCCAATCCCCAGAAATGAGTGCTGGTGCCCAGAAACGAGAGCTGGTGCCCACCACCCACAACTCCTGGCTGAGATTAAGCGCTGCCTTCGAGCCTCCTCCCTCTGCTCCTGCCCCTCAGGTCTCACCTACGCCTCAGCTTGTCCAGATCCTCTGCTAAGTTGTCTCTCTCGATCTCCGTCCGGGCCTTGGCGTTGGCCAGCTGGTCCAGCTGTCGCCGCAGGTCCCTCAGCTCGTCCTGGTAGATGTCACCCAGGTGGGTGGGCTCCTTCTCCCGGATCTGGTTGAGCTCGGTCACCAGCACCTTGTTTTGCTGCTCCAGGAAACGCACCTTTTCGATGTAGTTGGCAAAGCGGTCGTTCAGCTCCATCATCTCCACCTTCTCGTTGGTGCGCGTCTCCTTGAAGTCAGGGTTGAGGGCATCGGCCAGGGTGAAGTCCACCTTATCCTGCATGGGCCGGAAGGTGGAATGGGGGCTCATGCTGGTGCCTGTCACCCTGGTCAGAGACACCCTTGGACTGGGGTTGGTAGAGCGCAGGCGCCTCCTTGGGGTGTAGACCGGGCTCTGGTTGACAAAGACGCTGGTGGTCTCTCCGCCAAACCTGCGCCTGTAGGAAGACATTCTCAGGGCTTCCCAAAGTATCCTTCACAACAAACCAACCAGGCTGCCACCGACAGAGTCCTTCCTTCTACTTTTCCAAAGAGACCCGTGTGCCTCCCAGGAGCTTTTCTTTATACAGGGAAGCCCACCCCCTCTGAGATGAGCTTGAGGGGGAGGCAAGGGGGGACCAATGCCCTTGTGGCCGCTCATTCCTCCACCCCACCCCCTCCACCCCACATCCCCCTCATTCCTTCAAATTCAGCAGAATACAACAGGGAAACTGAGTGCCACGGCCTGGCAGAGCTGAATGGAGCGGGCCTTTGTGCGTGTGATTAATTGGGATGCGTGACTGCGCCGAAGACAGGCCTCTCTCTGGGCAGGAGGCGGCCCTTGGACTGGGGGAACGCTCTCCACGCAGCTTGTGCATCACACGCCACACCGTGACCGACTTCCACCGTTTCCCACACACGCTCTAACTGACTGTCACTACCGAGGCTTCTGTGAGCTGCAGGGCGGTGGCACTGCGGCGCAGCGGAGCTTCCAACCCATTCCAACCCAATTAACCAATTAAGAGGGAAAACAGTAACTACTGGGGCAATTAACATTCTGCCCAAAGCGTTCCTGAGGGGTCTGGTGCGCCAAGAAGTGGCATGTGAGCAAGTGCGCGCGTGTGTGAGCGCGAGTGCCGAGTGGGCGAGCCCGCAGTGTCGCCAAAGATGCGTTCAATATCTTTTTAGCGACTCCTGTGCTGTTTTTTAACATTAATACAAACAGTGTGTACGTGTCAGACGTGAACGTTGTTAAGAGATGCTGTGTGGTACTTACTACCTGCTGGAAATGAGGATGGGCTACAATTGTAGTAGGTATAACAAAACTTTTAATAAGGATTTTTAGATGGGCCCAGTCGTTATCTGTCTTCCCAAACTCACCAGGATAACCCATTAAGGGGTTGATAGGAAGGTGGGTGGGCGTTGCCCAAAAATATATACATTTAAAAACCGTAACAATAATGAAACTAGTTGCACCCATCAACTAGATGACACAATGCAGATGTTTGATAGACAACATATTTAATCATCAGGGAGAGAGTAGACATATACAGCGTGGGAAAACAGCAGTGAGGCTATCATAAAAGTAGGCATTGTGAAACATTACCATGTATGGTAATCCATGGGGCTGAGATGCCCACGTGCACTTCAGCTGACCAAGGGCTGAATCTGTCCAGCTGTGGCCGAGGCTGCATTTTGAATTTCGTTAACCCACACCCCCCATTTTCCATTGTGAGATGGAATGGCCGTAGACAACAAGTGGGGGGCACGGTGGGGGCGGGGATGGACTCCTCCCCTCTCCCCCCAAAGCCTGGCTTTCAATAATCCCAGTTTCCCAGACTTTGTCTCTTGAGTTCACAAAGGAAAGTCCCTTAGCAGCCCACCGCCCCACCCCCACCTCGGACACGGGGGGAGGGGAGGCACTTTTGATCTGCCCCTCTCCCCCGCCATCTCGCTGTGTTCGGCCCACCTTTCCCCGCCCCGGCGCCTCGCTCCCAAGGCCCGGGCAGGACACCTCCACAATGGGAGTATGAATGGGCCTGTCCCTGCCCAGAATCCCGCTCGTGAATCTTGCAACTGCGACATTTTCTGAACTTCTCAGACGTAAAACCGGCCCTTTGTGTCCTCGGCTTTTGTTCCCATTGGTTTGTTCCAAGATGTCCCTGGTGGGGCCGGGCAAAGATTTATACCTACACTGTCATGAGGTCATTGGCAAACGTGCTTTCGGCGCCAGGGGTCTCCCCTCGTCTCCACGCCCTGCTCCCGTCTCCCGGGCAGCGAGGCCTTCAGTGAGTGCGAGCGCGCTACAGCAGATAATATGTGGCTTCTGTGGACCTGGAAATGATGTATATATTTTCGTAATTGCTATTTGTGGCGGAATGGGAGGTTGGCTGCAGAGGAAGGCATGAGGCCTGCTGCCAACTTTCGTGCAGGTTTGGTAAATAAAACTTGAGAAATTTAAGGCAATCCAATTACCACATTCCCACCATCTTGGGCTTCCCACGCTTGGAGATGTTATTTCTAATTGCTCAGCTGCTGATTGCAGAGCGAGTGTATTGTAATTACATTTATGTAGTGCTTCGTACCCTTAACAAGGTGACGAAGCGCATTAGAAGGGTAATAGCATTTTAGACTGCGAGGAGTGCTCAGCGGCAGAAAGCTGAGGTGCACCAGGCCTGTGTTGGAAGATTTTTGGTGCGCGTGAAGGCCTGGTGCACTGATTCTGTCATGACATGACGTGGGTTGAGATGAGTGAGGGATAGAACACTTGAGCTTTATCATATATATTTTTTGTTTTTGTATTTGTGTGGAAGGGAGTGGCTTATGAGCCTGGCCTATGTGGGATAGTTTTGGTTGCCCTTTTTTTGGACAGCGCATACTATCCTTGACGAGGCGTCGTAGCGCTTTTCGGCGAGTAGCGCGCTACTCCGGAACTCAAAAAGAATTATTGGTTAATTAGTATTGGGAAATATGAGTTAATTTTAGCAGTGGACATGTGAGTCTGTTAGTTGGATTGAAAAGGATAATGGAGGGATAGAAGATGGGAGGGTCTATGAAGTGTTTATTGGGAGATCATAGCAGTAGGAGGAGGATGGTGCGATCACGTAGCTGCCCTTTTGCCTGAAGTAGAGCGAGGTGGTGGATACATGTGTTTGTGTCTACCATGACCGTTCGTCATCGGAGTGAGTTCTGGTTCCTCTCAGGGTATTGTCCCAAATCATCTGGTTTTCATATTTTCCACATGGGTATTCAATTTCTTTAATGTTTGGGGTGATTCTGATCGTAGGATCGATGATGTTAGTCCCCGGTGTAGGATGTAGTGGCTTATAGCTGCATCAAAAGGTTCAGTGTGGGATGCTAGGCCTTAGGTTTGAAGGTGGCCTACTACATGCCCACTGATGACAGGAATGAATTTATCACAGGCCTCGCATGCTGCTATTTCCCCACTCAAGCAAGGGCACCTGCTAAGAATGTCTGGATTAACAACGGACGATTCCTTGCAGAAATGCAGGACGGGCCTGGTGCCCCTTGCAGAGCCATGGTGGCAGGCTTCAGTCGTGAAGTGATGTCACCAGTAACTAGTGAACATGAAAAGGAGTGAAATACCGGTATTTGTAAAGCACGAACAATTACCCTTAAGGGTGTCAAGGCGCTGGGGGTCGTCGGGAAGATTAAGAGAGCTATTGTCCAGAGTCACATGGTATGGGCTAACCTGCTGCCGGCGATCGAACTGTGAGCCCGATGCTCCGGAGTCAGCTGCCCTGGCTGCTGCGCCACACCTCTTGCACTGAAGGCATACATGATTCAGAAGGAGGCTGGAAAGTGCCTTAACAATTCAGGAAGAAAAATCAGAAAATGGCAGAGATTGGGACAGTGCATAGCTGTGCTGAACCAGTTGAAACAAGCATGGAAGTCACTGAAATATTGCAAAAACATTGAAAAGTATAGGCATAGTGACGCCTGCACAAGGAAAACCACCTCAAACAAAACGAGATACCCTTCTTGAAATGGGCAATTTAATGTCCTTCTGCTTGTCATGTAAATGATTTTTATGAGCAAACAAATCAGTGATAAGCAACAGCTAAAACATCCAGAAATGTTTATGACATGGAACATCTAGGAAAGATGTGGTGGACCTGTGCCCACTCCATCAACTAAAACGTGGAACTATAAGACCCACACCCATGGCAATGACGCATCAAATGCATCACTGCTGGAGACACCAATCAGGCATGAATTAATCTGTGCAGTTCATTTGTGCAAGGATCAGACAGTCATCTCAACTGCTCAGCCAGGCACCCAACTACCCGTAAGACTATCCAGAGACGTTATAAGGCAATGGCAAAGTGGGCAATTGTTCAGGCCTCTAGTTTCCAAAGGGGCCCCTTGGAAAATTAACATTCATTTTCGCAATCTCACCTCTGTCTATTTTTATATCTTATCATCTCTCCTTCTTTTGGCCTACTTCTGTCTCTTTGCCCAATATAATTTGGATGAGTTTTGGGGGCTCCAGACATACATTTTAGATGGCCCATTACTTAAAGTTTGTTTGGCATCATGCAGGCTTGAATTAGCAGAAAATGAGTAATTAAACTGAAAGTTGTTCAGAATATGGGCTCCCAAAAATGTCTTGCTCAGAGCCACAGAAATCCTTAAGATTACACTGAGACTACCCTTTTTTCCATGCTCAGATCGCTACACGGCCATTTAATCTCCTAGCGTCTGAAGTTTTAAGCTGCTGTGCTATATTGTTACAAAAGTGGGAGCATATGTGATGATCATTATATGTGAGGTGCTCTTATTGGATTGTCTCCATCACCTTTCACACCCATTATTGATCTGTGTAACCATTCTGCTGCCTGTGATCTATTGCGCTGCCATGTTACTATGTATTTCATATCTGAAAGTAATACTTTGCTGACAAAAACATGCAAAATAAGACACACAATATTTTCAGCCAGAGAGATGCACATCCTGCAGCTTTCTCGGTGTATCCCTGTCCCTATCCCTCGTCAAACCCAGTTCTACTTCACCCAGCAATTTAACTAGGAGAAGAGCAGGTGAGATCTCCCTATTCGTGACATAGGCCTGGTTCATGTATCATTCCACTCCCACCCCACACCCAAATATGTAACTGGGAGAAGGACAACAGAGGTTGCCCTATTGTTTCAGGAACTGGGCACAGGATTCGTATTTATTGTACTTGACCTCTCATCAATTGGCTTGGCTGGGTAAAGGGGTGAAGAAGGCAATCGGTCATGAAATCTGGCACTTAACAAATAGGGGTTGCTAAGGGAAGAGTTTATTGCCCAATTACTGATGGATTCTGGTCCAGGACTTCTGTCAGGTTTCACCTCAAAGCAAGACTGATGAATTGACTTGGATTAGGGCAGAACAAGTTGCCCTATCGCTCCAGAGTCCTGGCACAGAAGTTGTGTCTTGGTACCCACAGTTCACCTAATCATTGGACTTGGACAATTAGAAGAAACATCACCCAACCACTCTTGAAATCTGGTACGTATTCGAGTCTCATTTCACTCTGGACCTAATGATTTGATTGGGATAATGGCAGAAGAAATTGACTTCTCCCTCCCAAACCTGCCACATGGTTTGCGCATTGTCCCAGTTCCACCCCATATCTTGTGATTTGTTGTTCTCCATATTCAAATGGAGATGCTGCTACTTTGGTCCGCCGGTCATGGCACGTGTTCCAGACACACAAGAGCTATGAGCTGAGCAAGCCAAGACTGGAGCTGACCTCTTTCTCAGTCACTGTGGGAATCTTTGCTGAGCGCAGTGCTGACGACTGGTGCTTGGCTGCAAATGAATAGAGGGAATTCACAGGCCGGCCATCAGGGCCTTCCTGTCAGTTGCTTTGCAGTGAGTAGTGTTCCTGACACAACAGGCCAGCATGACATGATTGAGTAGAAGACCAGGCTGAAAGCAAACCTTGCCCACAATCCTAGTGCCATTATCTCCCGATGCTCAGTTACAGCCTCTTATCGAAGCCTTCGCAAGACAAGAGTAGGAACAAGAGAGTAAACACAAGGAGATGAAGGACGGAGAGCTGCAAACTTTTCAGAAACTCACCCCCAGTCACAGATCTGGGTTGAATCCATCATCGATCTTTAGCTCACTTTGCCACCCTAGTTCAGACACAGCTATATGCAAATCAGTCTTGACCCAGTGCCCCATGGGAACAGTCCAGCATGAACTGCCAAGCCATGGCTTCCCTGGACCGATAACAAGCATCCTGGGACCGGTTTCGGGTTAAGAGCCCTCATCAGCCACGCTAGCTTGAATCCAGTGGCAAAGTGAGCAAGGGACACACGTCTGGTCATACCCTGCCAACTTAGGGTGAACAAAGCAAGCTCAAGGAGATGATGGACGAAGCGCTGAAACCTTTCAGACACTCACCCCCAGTCACAGATCTGCGTTGAATGCATCATCGTTCTTTAGCTCACGTCACCACCCTAGTTCAGACACAGCTATATGCAAATCAGTCTTGACCCTGTGCCACATGGAAACAGTCCAGCCCGAACTCCCAAGCCATGTCCTCCCTGGACCAGAAACAAGCATCCTGGGACAAGTTCCTGGCTAACAGCCCTCATCGGCCAGGCTAGCTTGAATCCAGTGGCAAAGTGAGCAAGGGACCCACGTCTCGCCATACCCTGCCAACTTAGGGGGAACAAAGCAAACACAAGGAGATGATGGACAGAGTGCTGAAACTTTTCAGATACTCATTCCCAGTCACAGTTCTGGGTTGAATGCATCATCGTTCCTTAGCTCACTTCACAACCCTAGTTCAGACAGCTATATGCAAATCAGTCTTAACCCTGTGCCTCATGGGAACCGTCCAGCCCGAACTGCCAAGCCATGTCTTCCCTGGACCGGAAACAAGCATCCTGGGGCCGGTTTCAGGCTGACAGCCCTCATCAGCTAGGCCAGCTTGAATCCAGTGGCAAAGTGTGCAATGTACCCACGTCTGGGCATACCCTACCAACTTAGGGTGAACAAAGAAAACACAAGGAGATGATGGACAGAGTGCTGAAACTTTTCAGACACTCACCCCAAGTCACAGATCTGGGTTGAATTCATCATCGTTCTTTAGCTCACTTTGCCACCATAGTTCAGACACAGCTATATGCACATCAGTATTGACCCTGTGCCTCATGTGAACAGTCCAGCCCGAACTGCCAAGCCATGTCTTCCCTGGAACAGAAACAAGCATCCTGGAACTGGTTTCGAGCTAATTGCCCTAATCAGCTAGGCTAGCTTGAATCCAGTGGCAGAGAGCAAGGGACCCACATCTGGTCATACCCTGCCGTCTTAGGGCGAACAAAGCAAACACAAGGAGATGATGGATGGAGTGCTGAAACTTTTCAGACACTCATCCCCAGTCACAGATCTGGGTTGAATGCATCATCGTTCTTTAGCTCACTTCACAACCCTAGTTCAGACAGCTATATGCAAATCAGTCTTGACCCTTTGCCTCATGGGAACAGTCCAGCCCGAACTGCCAAGCCATGTCTTTCCTGGAACAGAAACAAGCATCCTGGAACCGGTTTCGAGCTAACTGCCCTCATCAGCCAGGCTAGCTTGAATCCAGTGGCAAAGTGAGCAATGGACCCACGTCTGGTCATACCCTGCCAACTTAGGGCGAACAAAGCAAACACAAGGAGAAGATGGACGGAGTGTTGAAACTTTTCAGACACCCATCCTCAGTCACAGTTCTGGGTTGAATGCATCATCGTTCCTTAGCTCACTTCACAACCCTAGTTCAGACAGCTATATGCAAATCAGTCTTGACCCTTTGCCTCATGGGAACAATCCAGCCCAAACTGCCAAGCCATGTCTTCCCTGGACTGGAAACAAGCATCCTGGGACCAATTTCGGGTTCAGAGCCCTCATCAGCCTGGCTAGCTTGAATCCAGTGGTAAAGTGAGCAAGGGACCCACGTCTAGGCATACCCTACCTACTTAGGGTGAACAAAGCAGACACAAGGAGATAATGGATGGAGTGCTGAAACTTTTCAGACACTCACCACCAGCCACAGATCTGGGTTGAATCCATCATCGTTCTTTAGCTCACTTCGCCACACTAATTCAGACACAGCTATATGCAAATCATGGAAATTTATTTTCCTCATAGACTAACATTGAAAATGAGCCAATTTCAGACAAGAGACAGCTAAAAGAAAGCAATCATTTTTTGGCTTTAAAATCGGAAGTCTTCCTCCTGAATCGATTCTGTTGGCATGTGTGCAACTCAAACCTGGTTCCTCAGATCCAAAGTCAGTATCTCTGACCTTTAGGCAGCACTCATATTTCTCAGTTAACATGTGAAGTCATACACAAGAAGTGTGGTTGAGTGTGACCTAGCTTAGGACACCTCCCGCGCCGCACGGCCATCAGCTGCTGCGTGTGCCTCCCGCCTGCCTGCCTCACTGCCCCGGCTGCCGCCGCGTGACCACGCCCCCTGCCATCGAGCGGCGTGGTCTGTGCTCGCCTGACCTGCTTCTTGCCTTGTACCCCTGTATTTATTGTATTGAGTAGTAATTTGTTTTTTTGTAATATTGTTTTGTTCAGTGCCTGTTTGCCTGTTATTTTGCCGCCGTCTCATCCCTCCCCGCTCCCCGCTTCCCGCCACCGCTGCTAACCCCGCCCCTTTTTTCCTTCTGTACCCTCCCCGCTCCCGCCTCCCAGCTGCTCCGCCCTCCCTCGCACTTGGCCATATATGGCGACCGTGCGACGCAGGTGAGTGTGACCTAGCTTAGGACACCCCCCGCGCCGCACGGCCACCAGCTGCTGCGTGTGCCTCCCGCCTGCCTGCCTCGCTGCTCCGGCTGCCGCCGCGTGACCACGCCCCCTGCCATCGAGCGGCGTGGTCTGTGCTCGCCTGACCTGCTTCTTGCCTTGTACCCCTGTATTTATTGTATTGAGTAGTAATTTGTCTTTTGTAATATTGTTTTGTTCAGTGCCTGTTTGCCTGTTATTTTGCCCCCGTCTCATCCCTCCCCGCTCCCCGCTTCCCGCCACCGCCGCTAACCCCGCCCCTTTTTTCCTTCTGTACCCTCCCCGCTCCCGCCTCCCAGCTGCTCCGCCCTCCCTCGCACTTCGCCATATATGGCGACCGTGCGAACGCGCAGCGGGCTCGCGCAGCGGGCGCGCCGATTGTGCGCCGAAGGCGCCCCAAAGGTAAGCCCGTCTGCGCCCGTCCGCGACTGGACCGCGCCCAGCGCCAGGACCCCTGGCCCCCACCGACGGATGACGACCCGACTCTCCTACAACGCCACCGAACTCATCGCACTCAACACCGGCGGGATCCCTGGATGCTACCGAGCCACCCCGAAGCACACCCACGGACCCTTCAGCTGCAACGCCTGCAAGTTCACCTGCATCCGGACCTGCCCCACACCAGCACCCGCCAAGCCGATCACCAGCAGCAACCACCTCAAGTGCATCCTGATCAACACCCGCTCCGTCCACAGGCACGCCATCGAACTCTGGAACCTCCTCGACACCACAGCTCCTGACGTCGCCTTCCTCACGGAAACCTCACGGACTCCTCAGCGCCCGACATCGCCATCGCCATCCCGAGGGCTACAAGATCACCCGGAGGGACCGCACCGCCAACCAGATGGGAGGAGGCATCGCCATCATCCACAGGGACACCATCCACATCACGACCAACACCGACGACACCCTGAAAACCGCCGAACACCTACACTTCCAGATCCGCACCGACCCGAGGACCACCCTCAGAGGCACCCTGATCTACCGACCCCCGGGACCACGCACACAATTCAGCGAGGACATCGCCGACTTCATCAGCCCACATGCCCTCCCCTCCGCCGACTACATCCTCCTGGGGGACCTCAACTTCCACCTGGAGAACAACAACGACCGCAACACCATCACCCTGCTTGACAACCTCGCCAACCTCGGACTCAAGCAGCTGGTATCCACCCCCACCCACCTAGCCAGACACACACTCGACGCCATCTTCTCATCCAGCAAACACATCGCCTTCAGCCACGCCACTGGACTCCACTGGACGGACCACAGCTGAGTCCACTTCACCTTCAGAAGAACGACGATCCACCACCACCAGCAACCGGTTGCTCGAAGAAGCTGGAACAAGATCACAGCCGACCAGCTCGCCTCGTCCCTGAGCCAGCACCCCCCCGCCAGCTCAGCGAACCCCAGCCAGGCCGCCGACAACCTCACGAAGTGGATCATCAACTGCGCGGACGAACTCGCCCCACTGAGGACCCCGCCTAGCAGACCCAGCAGCAAGAAGGCCCCTTGGTTCACCGACGAACTCAAGAGCTCCAAGAAGAACTGCCAAGCCCTCGAGAAAGCCTGGAGAAGGGAACCAACACCGGACAACATGACCGCCCTCAAGCTTGCCACCCGAAAACACCACCAACTCATCCGCGCCACTAAGAAAACTGCATTCAAGGACCGGCTGGACAACAACTTGGAGGTCTCCCTCACTCTGAGGTCGCCCTCCCTCTCTCTGTCTCTCTCCCTTTCTGTGTCTCCCTCTCCCTTTCTTCTTCTCCCTCCCCTTTCCTCCCTCCCTCTCCCTCTGTCTCCTTCTCCCTCCCTCTGTCTCCCTCTCCCCCTCCCTATGTCTCCCTCTCCCTCCCTTTCCCTCTGTCTCCCTCTCCCTCCCTTTCCCTCCCTCCCTCCCTCTGTCTCCCTCTCCCTCCCTCTGTCTCCCTCCCTCCCTCTGTCTCCCTCTCCCTCCCTTTCCCTCTGTCTCCCTCTCCCTCCCTTTCCCTCCCTCCCTCCCTCCCTCTCCCTCTCTCTGTCTCCCTTTCTCTCTCTGTTTTTCTCTCCCTCACTCTGTTTCCCTCTCCCTCACTCTGTGTCCCTCTCCCTCACTCTGTCTCCCTCTCCCTTCTTCCCTCTGTCTCTCTCTCCCTCCTTCCCTCTCCCTCCTTTCTTCTGTCTCCCTCTCTCTCCTTCCCTCTCCCTCACTTGGAGGTCTCCCTCACTCTGAGGTCGCCCTCCCTCTCTCTGTCTCTTTCCCTTTCTGTGTCTCCCTCGCCCTTTCTTCCTCTCCCTCCGTCCCTCTCCATCCCTTTTCCTCCCTCCCTTTCCCTCTGTCGCCTTCTCCCTCCCTTTGTCTCCCTCTCCCTCTGTCTCCCTCTCCCTCCCTTTCCTCTGTCTCCCTCCCTCCATCCTTCTGTCTCCCTCCCTCTGTCTCCCTCCCTTTCCCTCCCTCCCTCGCTCTACCTCCCTTCCTTGCTCTCCCTACCTTTCCCTCCTTCCCTCCCCCTCCCTCCCTGTCTCCCTCCCTCCCTCGCTCTCCCTCTGTCTGCCTCCCTTTCCCTCCCTCTCTTTCCCTCCCTCTCCCTCTCCCTCCCTCGCTCTCCCTCTGTCTGCCTCCCTTTCCCTCCCTCCTTTCAATCCCTCGCTTTCCCTCTGTCTGCCTCCCTTTCCCTTCCTCCCTCGCTCTCCATCGCTTTCACTCCCTCCCTCGCTCTCCCTCTGTCTGGCTCTGTCTCCCTCCCTTTCCCTCCCCCCTGTCACCCTCTCTCATCACACCCTGCCTGTGTGTCAGCCCGGGCTGAGACAGCTTCCAGGCACACACACACAGCCGCACCCGAGCACTTCACAGGTCTTTCAAAGACCATTTGCATATTAATGAGGCTCTTTTCACCACTTAGCGCCCCTGCAGCCCCACTCTGACTATGCCGGAATCGCCCGGCCCCCACAGAGCAGCAGAATCTCTGAGGTCTCTGAGTTGCGCTGCCGTTTGCTGAAACTCTTTTTTAAGAAAAAATGTAAAAACATGGATGTCTCAAGGTCCGCGGGCCACCAGGGAAGGCTTGCCGGGCAGCTGGCGGCCTGCAGGCCGTACTATGAGTACCCCTGCTCTAGGGTGTGCTGCTTCATAGGCCTGCCTGCAAGACTGAAGGTGAACTACAGTATAGATTGTGGTGAACAAGCCTTCAAGGTTAAGCCACATTTGCCACCGCTAGGGTCCACCTGTGGTGCTAAGACACCCGGGTTTCTAAGGACTTCGGGCCTTCTAGGTCTAGCATGGGAGTGCGCTCCATCAGGAGAGTGGTCTGGTGGACTGATCATAAAGGCTGAACCATGTTCCCTAGTTCTAAATTCGGCAGCTCTGGCCATAGTGCCATATCCTCTCCCTCACTGAACACCATATTGTCCCACTAAAAGAAATTTGCACTGTTTTCAGCTACAACCCAACTGTGCCCGCTATAAACACCTGGATGCAACTCAATTCAAATTACGCACTAGACAAGAGCAACATCCTGCCTAAAAAAAAGTAACAACATCCTGGAACAAGCAAACACTCATAGAGAATGGAAATGTAAGTAAAGCATGTGAAATGTATGCAGAACAACATGGTTACCTTACAATTTTACACTCATTATTCAGAAATCAGTGAGGTCTTTTGCCTGAAACGTTAGGGCATGACTACAGGCCCCGGAAGGGACCCGTTTCAATGCCCATTGCTTATATCCTGGCAAAACCGACACAATATAGTTTAAAAAGACCACATCCGTGAACACAGAGCTGCACACATTTTGTTTTACAATCTCACCATCAAACAGGCATTGCAGTATCTCCAGGTTGGAGCACTTCCCCACCCATGAAAACTACTGCTGTTCAAAGAAAGACAAGAAAATAAAAGTAGCGCTTCACTGGCAAACTCTGTAAAGTGGCACTAATGTGTTTGAGTGTGAATAAAACCTGTCTGGCTCAATTTAGTTATTTTTCATATTTTAAACCTTTTATTCCCGAGGCTGCACTTTGGAAAAGAAAAATGTCAGAAAAAGACACATTTCCAGCAACTGTTTGTTTTCTTTTTTGGATCCATTTCACAGGGGAACAAATAAATGAATGGAGGAAAGAGAGGGTGCAAAATGTTTCTTGAAGTCATGGTTTTCAGTAAGTGAGGAGGAGCTAGACAGAAAGAGAGCTGGGCAGCTGCTAGGGGCAAAGCAGAAGTGGACACTGTCCTGGTCTTCACTGGGCAAAAAGGAAAAGAAAGAGTCCTTTTCCTTCTCTGCCCACCTCGCCCGCCCCTGAACATGAAGCCTTATCTTTTGGCCTTGGCTATTTCTGCCATTTTGGGACGCAGGTGTAAAATTAAAAAAAGTAGGGGAACGGAATCTATTGAATTAAAGAAGTAGAGGCACGCTATGCCCTGCCGATCTCACCCACTTCGACCACTGGCTGAACAAGAACACTCTAGTAAGGTTTACAGGAGTGTGACCCATATACCAAATCGGGACTAGGTAAGGAAGGTGCATAAAAAGAACAATGTCCCAACAGGTAATAGTGTATAGTCAATTAATTATGCATGCACACAGCATTGCTGACAAGGAAAGAAGGAGAACCCTCTTTGAATTGAATAAAGATAGTTAATCATCTTATATTGTAACACAAGTTCATGGTCGGATATATACAGTTTCAAGCAGCACTCCATAAAACAAATTTGTGACAACCATAATCTACTTGGTGCTCAAAAACGTGACTGTGGTGAAAGTGGCGACGCAAGTGAAGGAGTGTACAGCATGGACGGCGCACTGTGAACAAAGTGCAAATAATTTACAGTGGGTCGCTCAAGTAGTGTGACAAGGTGATATCACAGATTACAAAATTCTTTCAATTGGTGTTGAGCCACATTTGAGAAATACGCCTGTTAATAAGCTGTTACGTCGACGGCGTTTCGATCCACATTAGTTCGGATTGTCATCAGGACTTGGTTGTCTGAGTAGGGGCGTGCTGGAGTTAATTTCGTAAGCTCAGAGAGAAGATCCTCTGGGAATATTGCTGGATGATTAACTATCTTTATTCAATTCAAAGAGTGTTCTCCTTCTTTCCTTGTCAGCAATGCTGTGTGCATGCATAATTAATCGACTATACACTATTACCTGTTGCGACATTGTTCTTTTTATGCATGAACAAGAACACTTGTATAAGAACAACAGGAGAGAACCCATAAACCTCGTTGAGATGGGTGTGTTGTGTAAGCAAAAACAATTCCCAACAGGTATCATGTAAAGACAGTTTCAATAATGTATGCAATATGCATTACACAAAGGAAGAAACCAAGGAGTCATTTGAGTTTTTTGAAAGAAGGCAGTATTATTCACCAAGAGACAGAAGGGAATGGTCTTTCACATGGCAATACAGTTAAAACAGCACTGTACAGAGTAGATCATGTGACAACCCAGTGGCACTTGGTGCAAGGTGCTATATACAATTGGTGATGGTGAAGGTGCAAGTGCTAAAGTGAACAGCGTGATTGACGCATGAACTAAAGTATATACATCAAATAATAGCTCCACAAAAACAAGTTGTAATCACTTTAAAATAAGATTTGTCAACATTTGAGCAGGAGCACAAAGCGTGAAATGCGTCATATAATTCCAGCTGTGAAGTCGACGGCGTTTCGATCCCCTTTAGTCGGGATCGTCATCAGGACAGGGTTGTCGATGGAACCAGTGCTGAGGGCGAGAGAAGGGCAGTTTGAGCCGGGGACCGAGGACTGGGATAGGGAGTGGGGTAGGTGAGTAGGTGGGTGAGTGGTCAGGTATAATTATCAGAACAGTGAAAGTCTAGATGTGGATGTGGTGTGATGGGGGTGGAGGCCGGAGCAGGGAGTAGTTGGAGTGTGGGTTGGGGGTGACTACGGTGAGTGTAAATGTCAAGAGTTGGACAGTTGGGATAATATAATTCGCAGGTGAAACAGTAGAGTGAGAGTGATTCAGGATTACGCTAATAAGTGCGAGGTAAGAGTTGGGTGGTGTGGGAGTGCGGAGGTAACGGAAGGGAGAAAAACTTACAGTGGTACCCAGGCCGGGAAGCGTGGGTAGCCGAAGTCCAAGCGGTCGCTCAAAAAGTCGAAAGCTGTGGGGAAGCAAGCGGGGTGGGGAGTTACGAAAACCTGGCCAAGTACAGGGTATAGGCTAGATGGAAAACCACGTTTGAAGTGGAGTTACCTGATCGTTGATTGTATCTGATCAGCGGGCGGGATTTGCAGCGCCTACGGGGAGGAAAAGTACTGGGAGTAAGAGAGAGTCGGTTTGCGTGCAAGACCGTTGATAAACCTCATACTCCGATCGCACCAAATGTGCGGGAATTGCGCTTACCTGAGTGAATCAGGGCTGTGGAAGGCAATTGGGGCTCTTCTGGCGGGTGGCTGCGAGCAGTAAATGCTGGAGCTACCTGAGCAGGTATGAAGTCTCCATATAAATGAGGAAGTGAATGGCAAGGGGCGGAGTGCGGTCAGCGCGGGAGGCGGGATAGGGGGCGTGTCGCAATGTTACCGAGGTAACATTGGCAAACAGGAAGTGGCGAGGTAGAAGAAAGAGATTCAGGGTTTGTCGGATTGTTGTCATGGCAACACTGACAGACAGGGCGCAAAGGGAGGGCGTGATGAATGGGGAGGTCTGCTTGAGTCGAGGAAGAGGCGGGGTTGTACACGCCGTGGTGGAATCGGGAACGGACACAGTACAAGTTACACAATCCATCATATATACATTTCATGGTATCAAATTAGACATTGAGGGATCGGTCAAAAATGAGCACAGGGAGGGGTATATGTACAGTTGAATGGTGTTCTGTTGGATAATTGGTCTGAAACCAGTGGGTTATTTACATCATGCTATGCTCTGTTCACAGGGGAAGAAAACATGGACATAACAGGTAGTAGGGTCCAACAGAGCACGCGGTTTAAAACCAGGGAGTTAAGTACATGGTGATGGTCTATTTGGGTAGGTAATGGATTCAAACAGTGATAGTATTTGTCCATTCATCAAGAGTGTTTAACCCATGGTTGACCGAGTCAACTCGTGCAATCCATTTACATTCAGCTCTATTGAGTAGAGTGGACATGTTTCCCCCTCTGATGGGTAGTGTGGGTTTTTCAATGACCATCCATCTGAGATCTGTGTCAGCATGTGATTTTTCCATGAAGTGTGTGACTAGAGGAGCAGTAAGTACTTTGCAGTTAATTCTGCTCTTATGTTGTATTATCCGTTGTTTAACCATTTGCGTGGTCTGGCCGATGTAGATAAGGTCACATGGGCAACGGATGGCGTAGATGACATTTTGTGTTTTACAGTTCGAGTGGTGGGAGAGTTGATGGACATGTCCATTGTCGATGAATTATTTTGTGTTTAGTGTCAGCTCACAGACACTACACGATTGGCATTTGAAGTGTCCAATGACTGGGTTCAGTCCCCATGCGGCTGTGATGGTGTGTTTTTCAGTTGTGGTGGTTGGCCAGGTAATAGCATGGACAAGATGGTTGGCGATGTTGTTGCCTCTTTGGTATGAAAATAAAGGTGGTGCATGAAATTGTTCATCAAACCGTAGCACATGCCAGTTTTTCTTGATTATTTTAGCCACTTTGTTGCTGTCTGGGCTGAACACGGAGACAAAGGGGATTCTGGTCATAGATTTTTTGTTTTGATTAGGCATCAGTAAATCCTCGCGGTGGTTGTACCATGCTCGCTTCTTTGCTTTTGTGACCAAGCGTCGTGGGTAGCCTCTATTGATCAGTTTCATAACCAAGACGTCTGCCTCCCTGAAGTAGTCTTTACGCCATTTACAATTGCGGCGGATTCGTAAGAACTGGCCAAAAGGAAGTCCATCGCGTAGGCCTCTAGGGTGGTTACTTGAGTAATGTAACAGGGTGTTACGTTCTGTGGACTTGCGGAAAAGAGACGTTCCAAGGGTCCCCTCTTCTGCGTGGATAGTGACATCAAGGAATGGTAGGTCATTAGATTTGGACTCACTGGTGAATTTGAGGTGTTCTTGTGCAGAGTTTAGCCATTCAATGAAGGGTTGGAGGGTATCAACTGTGCCATTCCAGATCAATAAAATGTCATCTATGTATCGGCGCCATAGATGGATTTGGGGCCGATATGGATTGATGGGGTTTAGGATCAGTGATTTCTCCAGGTCATGTACAAATAGGATGGCAAAGTTAGGGGCGAAACAAGCGCCCATCGATACACCTTTGATTTGCAGGTAGTATGTATTTTTGTAGTTGATTTCGTCATGGACCTTCTACGTGTGGCCCTTCAAAATAACTACTTCATGTACAAAAATACATACTACCTGCAAATCAAAGGTGTATCGATGGGCGCTTGTTTCGCCACAAAAGCAAAGAAGCGAGCATGGTACAACCACCGTGAGGATTTACTGATGCCTAATCAAAACAAAAAATCTATGACCAGAATCCCCTTTGTCTCCGTGTTCAGCCCAGACAGCAACAAAGTGGCTAAAATAATCAAGAAAAACTGGCATGGATGTACCATGTTACAACGCATACCATTACAACTACCTACTATTACAACGCGACCATTACAACGCATACCATTACAACGCATAGCGCTTAGAGGTGCTGGATAGTGGTAAGTATAATTTACTATTCCAACTCCAGTCCCCGTGGACACTAGGGAAGGTGTTGGATAGTAAATTATACTTATTCCCTATCCTAGAGCGCCCCCCAGCGCAATGCGTTGTAATGGTATGCGTTGTAAAAGTTGCGTTGTAATAGTAGGTAGTTGTAAAAGATGCGTTGTAACAGGTGTATACCAACTGGCATATGCTACGGTTTGATGAACAATTTCATGCACCACCTTTATTTTCATACCAAAGAGGCAACAACATCGCCAACCATCTTGTCCATGCTATTACCTGGCCAACCACCACAACTGAAAAACACACCATCACAGCCGCATGGGGACTGAACCCAGTCATTGGACACTTCAAATGCCAATCGTGTAGTGTCTGTGAGCTGACACTAAACACAAAATAATTCATCTACAATGGACATGTCCATCAACTCTCCCACCACTTGAACTGTAAAACACAAAATGTCATCTACGCCATGCGTTGCCCATGTGACCTTATCTACATCGGCCAGACCACGCAAATGGTTAAACAACGGATAATACAACATAAGAGCAGAATTAACTGCAAAGTACTTACTGCTCCTCTAGTCACACACTTCATGGAAAAATCACATGCTGACACAGATCTCAGATGGATGGTCATTGAAAAACCCACACTACCCATCAGAGGGTCCACTCTACTCAATAGAGCTGAATGTAAATGGATTGCACGAGTTGACTCGGTCAACCATGGGTTAAACACTCTTGATGAATGGACAAATACTATCACTGTTTGAATCCATTACCTACCCAAATAGACCATCACCATGTACTTAACTCCCTGGTTTTAAACTGCGTGCTCTGTTGGACCCTACTACCTGTTATGTCCATGTTTTCTTCCCCTGTGAACAGAGCATAGCATGATGTAAATAACCCACTGGTTTCAGACCAATTATCCAACAGAACACCATTCAACTGTACATATACCCCTCCCCGTGCTCATTTTTGACCGATCCCTCAATGTCTAATTTGATACCATGAAATGTATATATGATGGATTGTGTAACTTGTACTGTGTCCGTTCCCGATTCCACCACGGCGTGTACAACCCCGCCTCTTCCTCGACTCAAGCAGACCTCCCCATCCATCACGCCCTCCCTTTGCGCCCTGTCTGTCAGTGTTGCCATGACAACAATCCGACAAACCCTGAATCTCTTTCTTCTACCTCGCCACTTCCTGTTTGCCAATGTTACCTCGGTAACATCGCGACACGCCCCCTATCCCGCCTCCCGCGCTGACCGCACTCCGCCCCTTGCCATTCACTTCCTCATTTATATGCAGACTTCATACCTGCTCAGGTAGCTCCAGCATTTACTGCTCGCAGCCACCCGCCAGAAGAGCCCCAATTGCCTTCCACAGCCCTGATTCACTCAGGTAAGCGCAATTCCCGCACATTTGGTGCGATCGGAGTATGAGGTTTATCAACGGTCTTGCACGCAAACCGACTCTCTCTTACTCCCAGTACTTTTCCTCCCCGTAGGCGCTGCAAGTCCCGCCCGCTGATCAGATACAATCAACGATCAACCACTTCAAACGTGGTTTTCCATCTAGCCTATACCCTGTACTTGTTATTTACTTAAGACAAGGGAACCCAAGGCGCAATAAGCTAAGGACCATGGGTAAATGTTACTTTTCAAAGACAACGGTCCTTAGACAGTCAAGGAATATTAGGACACAATAAATATAGGCCAAATGGAGCTATATTGTTATAAGAAATGCCCAGCCGGGCACTTTAATTAAATAGATAGAGAAAATGTCATAGAACAATTTCACACAAGGTGCGGTAGAAGCAGAACACCTGCCGATGTCTGGCTAACACACTTGAAGAACAACAAACAAGGAACAAAATTTCTTTGCAGGCAAATTGCACGTAGTCTGATTATTGTAAGTCATATAACAGACAATCAAAAGCAATACACATATGCATGTATATATTGTATCAGCTATGCATTTAGTGCATTTTTAGTCGACGACGTTTCGAACCACAGCCTCAGGACACAAATAATTTGCCTAAATAATTCATATTCAAAGAATTATTTGCTGCATGGGAAACAATGTACCATACTAAAAATAGAAAATGTTTGGGGGAAAGAAAGTAGGAAACAAAAAACATGAAAGGATAAACATGTCAATACACAGGGCCTTTAAATCAACTGCGTTAAATTCTCATGAACCATACCATGCCAGAGTGTCATATGCAGCCGGGTGTAAACCATGCTTAAGAACGTCAGTGTTTTTGAACGAGGTGATTCATATACAACGTCCACGCAGTATTTGAAAAGTGCTCATGCTGTAAACAACATGCGTGAATGTGCATATCATAAAATCTCCAGGATATAAATGTGGGTAGAACCTGTACTTGGCCAGGTTTTCATAACTCCCCACCCCAGCTTGCTTCCCCGCAGCTTTCGACTTTTTGAGCGACCGCTTGGACTTCGGCTACCCACGCTTCCCGGCCTGGGTACCACTGTAAGTTTTTCTCCCTTCCGTTACCTCCGCACTCCCACACCACCCAACTCTTACCTCGCACTTATTAGCGTAATCCTGAATCACTCTCACTCTACTGTTTCACCTGCGAATTATACTATCCCAACTGTCCAACTCTTGACATTTACACTCACCGTAGTCACCCCCAACCCACACTCCAACTACTCCCTGCTCCGGCCTCCACCCCCATCACGCCACATCCACATCTAGACTTTCACTGTTCTGATAATTATACCTGACCACTCACCCACCTACTCACCTACCCCACTCCCTACCCCAGTACTCGGTCCCCCGCTCAAACTGCCCTTCTCTCGCCCTCAGCACTGGTTCCATCGACAACCCTGTCCTGATGACGATCCCGACTAAAGGGGATCGAAACGCCGTCGACTTCACAGCTGGAATTATATGACGCATTTCACGCTTTGTGCTCCTGCTCAAATGTTGACAAATCTTATTTTAAAGTGATTACAACTTGTTTTTGTGGAGCTATTATTTGATGTATATACTTTAGTTCATGCGTCAATCACGCTGTTCACTTTAGCACTTGCACCTTCACCATCACCAATTGTATATAGCACCTTTCACCAAGTGCCACTGGGTTGTCACATGATCTACTCTGTACAGTGCTGTTTTAACTGTATTGCCATGTGAAAGACCATTCCCTTCTGTCTCTTGGTGAATAATACTGCCTTCTTTCAAAAAACTCAAATGACTCCTTGGTTTCTTCCTTTGTGTAATGCATATTGCATACATTATTGAAACTGTCTTTACATGATACCTGTTGGGAATTGTTTTTGCTTGAACAAGAACACAGCATGGCTTGCAGCCTGCCTGTTGCTCACTGTTTATTGGTTTTACTGTCACTCATTTACCTGCTTCATAATTGATGGCCTGCCTTTTTTAACTTGTTTCTGTCCTTCCCCTAGAGCACACCCAATTTACTTGTGTCCTTCCACTGCTCACTTTTAAGGAACTACTTTTTCTTTTATCTCAAGTGCTTCAGGACAGTGCATGTGTTTTCCGGCTGTCTCCTTAGTGGGCTTCGTTTCCCACCTCCATACTCCTTGTTGCTCTTGCTCACCTGTGTGCTTCTCCCTTGTCCCCTCAGTAAAGTGCTAGTCCCCATGTGCATCCCCCTTGCGTTGCTTTCACTGCTTACTCACCCATGCAGTTCTCCCCCCTGCTCCACGTTGGTCTCTCGACCGTATGCTACTCCCCTCATGTTGTTCATTGCTATCGCTCTCTCCCACATGCTTTTCTATGCCTCCCCACCTGCATCTTTTGTGTTACTTCCCTCTCATCTGTGACCTGTGTGTTGGTTCCCCCACCGCCCCGTGTTGCTTGCCCCATCCATACTCCTCGTGTTGCTTCTGTTCTTCCCCCACCATGTTGCTTCCCACATCCACTTAAAAAAACACACTTCTGTGTATTGTTTTTCTTGATATTTACCAATCAAATTCGGTTCAGTAACAAAAAAAAGAAGCGCAGCCATTTTCTAGAAGGCATATGTATGTGAGCACCTCCAAAATGACGACAGTGGCTTTGTCATAAGGTTTTTTATTCTTCTTTAGCCATGACATATTGGGGATGATGTGCAGCATTGTAAAAGCCACTGGCAAAACCACTAGATCAATTACATATGTAATTTTTTTATTTTGTTTTAATTTAAAACAAATAGTATGTATATAACATATATAATACACCAGGAAAGTTAGTACTCAAAGACCCATATGAAACTGCAAAAAATAAATACATCGAAACTGCGGTTCTGTGACTCGTGAATGGGCCTTTGGATGGGCCACGAGCTCTCTTTGGGGGTCATGTTTGCTAGAACCAGCTGGTCGTTATGCACTGCATGTACATTATATTTGCCATGGGATCTGAAAAAACCCAGTTTACTTAAGCTCCTGACTATAAGGTCTATTGGCGCTTGAGCCTTCTTACCCTCAACTCACAGCAAAGGTACACTGAGTGAACATTTTTCTAAATTCAAACGTTGTACTCACAAACCAAGAAGATTTTAGCTTACTCGACATTTGATGCAATCATGAGCTTGTGAATAATGTTTCCGATTTGTACGCGGAAGTTCCTTTCAAAATGTCATCGCTTTTCTTGGACCTAGAACTGCAAACTTTAGGAAGAATGTGTGAGTGCTCAATCCCCTTTCCTTGCGTTACCTGAAGCCAGTGCTCCTTTCTAAGTTTTCCTGTTATACACACGCATAAATATTTAGAGTATTTTAATATAAAGAAGGCACCCAGTATCGACAGGCTAAGGACTTGAAAGTGATAAAAGGTGAAGACCAGACACCAAGCCTTTACCTGCTATGTGGTGAGGATGTGCGCACTACGCCGTCTGGAATCTGCCAGGCAACTTCATCCTTCAGAAAGGAACGCAAAACCCCGCTCTTCACTCAAGATTTCACCACTAGGCGACCTTTCTTCCAGCAAGCTCACCTGAAGAGGATCCCTTGAAGCCTCTGATCTGCCCACTCAGCTCCTAAGTTGATACATACCTCCGTTCCCATGAGTTCCCAGTATCCTGCTTTACTGCCCATCCCACTGCCCCTTGCCAGCTACCGGCCGCTGCTGTAAGTCACCATGTAGCCTCCTATGTCTCTCCCATGTCACTTTCCACCCTCCTAGGGCTCCATTCCCCTCCCCTCTGCATGTATCTCTACATGTTGTATCACATTCCCACTTACTTTCCCCCACCTAAACAATATGCTCCTCTTGAACCCTTCCCTTACTCTCTCTATGATACATTGCCCTGTTCCACTCTCTCCCCTCCATCCTCCAATTTTTAGTCCTCTTGCTTCTCCCCAGTTGGCCTAGCTCCCCATGGGTACACCTCCTTCCAGTGTGCAATGCTCCATTGCCCTGTAGATAGGTGTTCACTAGAAAAATAGAACGCATATATGAATACATCCACACACGGCTATGGGAAAGATTATCACACGCATAGTCTGCGTAGTGAGGCATAGATCACGGGGCGTGCTCCACAGCTGGAAGTCTGGTTGGTCTGTGACTTAAGTTATTGCATTTGCTTCAGGGGAGTAACACTATCTCTATCCCCAATGATCCTGTGGCTTTTAAAAAAATTGCTAAAAACTCATCTCTTTGCTTAGACTGGTCGTGCTTTCAGTCCCCTGTGCTCGCGCCGGGAAACTCCTTGGAGTAGCTGTGCGCGTTAGAAAATTAATTAACATAACATAACTGCTAGTTCTAACTGGGATTCCTCTGCAATTCAGATTAATGGTGCCCATATATTGAGACATTTATAAAATGTCTCTGCTGATGTTATTAATTTATTTATGCCAAGAGTACGACACATTCTTTGTCATTCAACGCATCTCACCTTTCATAATGATGGCCCCTGGAGTTATGAAATTAGGTGCCTGCACCATTTCATATAATTATGTATTATCCATGTTTGCCACATAACCATTATTTGGCTGCGTAATCTGCAGATTGTGACAATAGATTTTACAGAGCAGAAGTTACCAAGAATGTTCTATATGTTAAATGTCGTATGCTTGTAAAGCGCACAGCTGCCCCAGCAAAGGGGCGTCCCGGCGCTGTATACCGCTGGGGAACCCATCCTGGCTTTCCCTGTGAGATGGTCCCTCCTGGGCATCTCCAAGGTGAAGACAAGCATCCTCAGCGCTGATGGGGCCGTTAGTAGAGATTAAGCAAGCTATTGCCAAGAGTTGCTGAGTGGGACCCATGGTTGGAGTAGGCGAGGCGAGAATTATCGAGTCCGCGGACCATGGCTCAAGACCCTGCCGCGTCGGGAATCAAACCCTGGTCCCAGCCGACCTCTGCTTCCGGGTCTGCCACCTGCTTCCGGGTCTACCGTCTCTAACCAGTGAGCCACACCACTCCACTATGAAAATCCAATAAAGCATGTGACACTTTGCAAACGTTACTAGGTCCCAGTTCACCCATTCATTGCTGTATTGAAGGCCAACAATCATCGGCAAAGCCAGTGGGTGTGTTTTTGTCTGTCCGCCTTTTGTCTTTGTCAGTGGCTCTCCTGTCATGGTTTTTGCAAACGTTAACTGTTGTGGAAGCTGCCAGGCCCACCTCAAGCTAAGATAACAAATGGCTTAAAGCAAAAACATTTTGGGCACAAAAAACAAATGTTTCCTTAGTATTTCCTGGCACTGTGAATGTGATGCTTTGTGAAAGAGCAGAATGTTGCCACTCACAGTGAAGTTAGCCAATGGCTTAAGTGGGCTGGCCAATTACCACATGAAGTATGCTGTAGTGGGCAGTAGAGAGCTGGCTGAAACTCCTATACGTGAATATGTTATACATATAATTTTAGTAACATCAAAAGGTTTTGTACTAATATCCCTATATGAGGGATTGATGGACTTGATCAGAAAGTGTTTGTCTACAGAAGGGGAAAATGGAAAGAAGCCCTTACACAGCAGTGTGATAACCCTTCCCTTGCCTCTGCTGACAGCTTTCACTGCAGATCTCGTGACCTCGCCCTTCATCAGAATTCCTCAGCATAAGCCGATGCCATCTGGCAGGCTAATAAACGCAAATAGATCACGACACCTACATCCATAAATATATATCTGTAAATAGCAGAACTAATTATTACTTTTGCCATGAAAATATTTTGCTTCACTTCTGCTGCCAAGACATGCCTCCAAGCAGCAGATATCTTGTGAGAGTACTCAGAATTTAGAAGAGCACTGAGGGAGGGTAAGTAA